>NC_092375.1:78165975-78765975 GCF_030028105.1 Mobula birostris | reverse complement strand
TGCCTTCTTCCACCTTCTTTGCCAGTCCTGAAGAAGGGTTTTGGACTGAAACGTCAGCTGTTTATTCTTTTCATAGATGCTGCCTGGCCTGCTGAGTTCCTCCAGCATTTTGTGTATGTTATATTGAATGGATTATCCATTTTCAGCATTATTTAAAAAAATCTGAAAGCACTTAACATTATTTTGAAAGTAATTATTTTGGCCAATTGTGTGTCTGCACATGGTTGTAACTGTGAATTGATACTGTTGTTGATGCCCAGTATAAATAATCTAGTGCAGGCATCCGAGAATGATCCCGGTCACTCTGAGGATCATTGTGAATCACACATTGTGAATCAAGATGTCTTTTTTTCATCGTTCATGTATGAAGACATTATTCTACTATCTTCCTCAATATTTACTTTATTCCTCTCTCATAAACTCTTGCCGTATCCCGTTTTGCAGAGCAGGGGATAGGGATGGGGAAGGCTTGGAAAGAAGTGAGTTTGGGTAGGGGAGGATCTGGTGCATACAAAGTGGTATGGTCGGTAGGCAGAGGGAACGAGGATCCATGAGTAGGGTGGGTTTGGTAGAAGAGAGGATGGAGCTCAGGTTGGTCAGTGAGGAGATCTTACTGGGGTTGTTGCAGAGAGGATCTTTCTGGGTCAAAATGGAGGGAATACCACAGTGTCATTCGGAAAGCAGATCAGGCTGGAATTGCTTGGAAAAGCATTTGATTGTTGGAGAGGGAATCTAGCAAATACAAGCTTGACCTGGGATTAAAGTACAAAATTCAAAGTAAACTTATTATCAAAGTACAAATAGGTCTCCATATACAATCCAGCGATTCATTTTAATGCGGGCGTTCACGATAAAGGCAAAGCAACGCAATAGGATCAATATTAAAAAAAAAACTCAGGCACACAGGATGGACAAACTACCAGTGTGCAAAAGGCAAGAAACTGCAAATACAAAAAAGGATAAATAATAATAAATAAATAAACAATAGATATTGAAAACATGAGATGAAGAGTCCTTGAAAGCTAGTCCATATGTTGTGGGATCATTTCAGTGTTGGGTGAGTGAAGCTGAGCGAAGTTATCCCCACCGTTTCAAGAGCCTGATGTTTCAAGGGTAATAACTGTTCCTGAATCTGGCCCCTGTACCTCCTTCCTGATGGCACCAATGAAAAGAGTGCATGGTCTGGGTGGTGGGGGCCCTTGATGATGGATGCTGCTTTCCCGTGACAGTGCTCCATATAGATGTGTACCATGCTGGGGAGGGCTTTACCCATGATGGACTCGGCTGTACAAACAACCTTTTAGGTTTTTTCATTCAAGGGTACTGGTGTTTCCATACTGATCCAGAATGCAACCGGTTAGTATGATCTCCACCACGTAGACATAGAAGTTTGTCAAAGTTTTAGAAGACATGCTGAATCTTCATAAACTTCTAAGAAAGTAGAGGCACTACCGTGCTTTCTTTGTAGTGGCACCTACATTCTGGACCCAGGATATCCTCTGAAATGATAACACCGAGGACTTTAAAGTTGCTGACCCTTTCTACCTCTGATCCTCCAATGAGAACCAGCTCATAGATCTCTGGTTTCCTCCTTCTGTAGTCAATAATCTGCTCCTTGGTCTTGCTGACAATTGAGTGAGAGGTTGGTGTGGCATCACTCAGCTAGAATTTCATTCTCCCTCCCATATGCTGATTTGTCACCGCCAATGAATTGACTAATGACAGTGGTATTGTCAAAAAATTTAACTGTGTCATTGGAGCTGTTGTTAGCTTCACAGCCATAAATATAAAGTGAGTAGAGCAGGGGCTAAACACACAGCCTTGTGGTACACATGTGCCGATGGTGATTGTGGAGGAGATGTCAATCTGAATTGACTGGGGACAGCAAGTGAGGAAATTGAGGATCCACGTGCACAAGGAGGTATTGATGTCTAGGTCTTTGAGATAATTGATTAGTTTAGAGGGGATGATGGTATTAAATGCTTTGTTAGAAACCATAGAAACTACAGCACAGAAACAGGCCTTTTGGCCCTTCTTGGCTGTGCCGAACCATTTTCTGCCGAGTCCCACTGACCTGCACACGGACCATATCCCTCCATACACCTCCCATCCATGTACCTGTCCAATTTATTCTTAAATGTTACAAAAGAACCCGCATTTACCACCTCGTCTGGCAGCTCATTCCATACTCCCATCACTCTCTGTGTGAAGAAGCACCCCCTAATGTTCCCTTTAAACTTTCCCCGCCTCACCCTTAACCCATGTCCTCTGGTTTTTTTCTCCCCTTGCCTCAGTGGAAAAAGCCTGCTTGCATTCACTCTATCTATACCCATCATAATTTCATATACCTCTATCAAATCTCCCCTCATTCTTATACGCTCCAGGGAATAAAGTCCTAACCTATTCAACCTTCCTCTGTAACTGAGTTTCTCAAGTCCCGGCAACATCCTTGTAAACCTTCTCTGCACTCTTTCAACCTTACTTATATCCTTCCTGTAATTTGGTGACCAAAACTGAACACAATACTCCAGGTTCGGCCTCACCAATGCCTTATACAACCTCATCATAACATTCCAGCTCTTATACTCAATACTTCGATTAATAAAGGCCAATGTACCAAAAGCTCTCTTTACGACCCTATCTACCTGTGACGACACTTTTAGGGAATTTTGTATCTGTATTCCCAGATCCCTCTGTTCCACTGCACTCCTCAGTGCCTTACCATTAACCCTGTATGTTCTACGTTGGTTTGTCCTTCCAACGTGCAATACCTCACACTTGTCAGTATTAAACTCCATCTGCCATTTTTCAGCCCATTTTTCCAGCTGGTCCAAGTCCCTCTGCAGGCTCTGAAAACCTTCCTCACTGTCTACTACACCTCCAATCTTTCTATCATCAGCAAATTTGCTGATCCAATTTACCACATTATCATCCAGATCATTGATATAGATGACAAATAACAATGGACCCAGCACTGATCCCTGTGGCACACCACTAGTCACAGGCCTCCACTCAGAGAAGCAATTCTCTACCACCACTCTCTGGCTTCTTCCATCGAGCCAATGTCTAATCCAATTTACCACCTCTCCATGTATACCTAGCGACTGAATTTTCCTAACTAACCTCCCATGCGGGACCTTGTCAAAGGCCTTACTGAAGTCCATGTAGACAATATCCACTGCCTTCCCTTCATCCACTTTCCTGGTAACCTCCTCGAAAAACTCCAACAGATTGGTCAAACATGACCTACCACGCACAAAGCCATGTTGACTCTCCCTAATAAGCCCCTGTCTACCCAAATGCTTGTAGATTCTGTCTCAGTACTCCCTCCAATAACTTACCTACTACTGACATTAAACTCACCGGCCTATAATTTCCTGGATTACTTTTCAATCCTTTTTTAAACAATGGAACAACATGAGCCACTCTCCAATCCTCCGGCACTTCACCCGTAGACAGCGACATTTTAAATATTTCTGCCAGGGCCCCCGCAATTTCAACGCTAGTCTCCTTCAAGGTCCGAGGGGACACTCTGTCAGGTCCCGGGGATTTATCCACTTTAATTTTCCTCAAGACAGCAAGGACCTCCTCCTTTTTAATCTGTACAGTTTCCATGGTCTCACTACTTGATTCCCTCAATTCCATAGATTACATGCCAGCTTCCTTAGTAAATACAGATGCAGAAAACCTATTTAAGATCTCCCCCATTTCCTTTGGTTCCGCACAAAGCCGACCACTCTGATCTTCAAGAGGACCAATTTTATCCCTTACGGTCCTTTTGCTCTTAATATACTTGTAAAAGCTCTTTGGATTATCCTTCACTTTGACTGCCAAGGCAACCTCATGTCTTCTTTTAGCCCTCCTGATTTCTTTCTTAAGTATTTTCTTGCACTTCTTATACTCCTCAAGCACCTGATTTACCGCCTGTTTCCTATACATTTCATACAACTCCCTCTTCTTCTTTATCAGAGTTGCAATATCCCTTGAGAACCAAGGTTCCTTATTCCTATTCAATTTGCCTTTAATCCTGACAGGAACATACAAACTCTGCACTCTCAAAATTTCCCCTTTGAAGGCTTCCCACGTACCAATCACATCTTTGCCAGAGAACAACCTGTCCCAATCCACACTTTTTAGATCCTTTCTCATTTCTTCAAATTTGGCCTTCTTCCAGTTCAGAACCTCAACCCTAGGACCAGATCTATCCTTGTCCATATTGATTTAGAAAACTTTCCTGAACACATTTTACAAACTCTAAACCATCTAAACCCCAACAGTATGGGAGTCCCAATCAATGTATGGAAAATTAAAATGCCCTACCACCAAAACTTTATGTTTCCTGCAGTTGCCTGCTATCTCTCTGCAGAATTGCTCTTCCAATTCTCGTTGACTATTGGGTGGTCTGTAATACAATCCCACTAATGTGGCCATACCTTTCCTGTTTCTCAGCTCCACCCATAAGGACTCAGTAGACAAGCCCTCTAATCTGTCCTGCCTGAGCACTGCTGTAATATTTTCCCTAACAAGCAGTGCTACTCCCCCACCTTTCATTCCTCTGCCTCGATCACATCTGAAACATCGGAACCCTAGAATATTAAGCTGCCAGTCCTGCCCCTCCTGTAACCAAGTTTCACTAATTGCTACAACATCATAATTCCACGTGTCAATCCACGCCCTCAACTCATCCGCCTTCCCCGCAATACTCCTAGCTTTCAAATATATACACCTCAGAAGATTTTTACCACCACTCACAACCTTTCTATCAGCGGATTTGCTTAAACCTTCAACATCATTGTAGTCAATGAAGAGCATCCAGATGTATGCATCTTCACTGTCCAGAAGTTCTAGGGTTGAGTGAAGAGCCAATGAAATACCATCTGCTGTGGACCTGTTGAGACAGTAAACGAATTGGAACGAATCCAAGTCACTCTTTAGTCAGGAGTTGACATGTTACATTACCACCCTCTCAAAGTTCTTTATCACAGTGGATTTAAATGCGACTGGATAATAGTCATTGAGGCAGGTTATCATGTTCTTCTTGGATAATGGTATAATTTAAGTCTGTTAGAAGCATGTGGGTATCTCAGACTGCCAAAATGAGAGGTTAAAAATATCAGTGAACACTCCATCCAGTAGATCAGCACAGGTCTTCAGTACATAGTCAGGTACCCAGTTTGCACCAGATGCCTACTGTGGGTTCACCCTCCCCAAGGATGCTCTCATGTCAGTCTTAGATACTGAAATCAACATAATAGGCAAAATAGACTTCAGATGTTGGAAGCTGGAACAAAACACAACACTCTGCAAGAACTCAGTTTATTAGACAGCAGGGTCTCATCCAAAATGTCTACATTCATCTCCTACTTCCACAGATGCTGCTTGACCTGCTGGGTTCTTCCAGCTTTCTGTTTGTTGTTCAGTGAAGAATCAGGCTGATGTCAGTCAAAAATGTTACCGGCCCGGAATTGATTGGAGAGAAGGTGTGTCTCAATGGGAGAAGGGAGTGAGTTAGCATCATTTGGAGAGAAGTTTGGCCTGGTGTCAGTCAGGGAGGGAACTCAGTGACAGTCATTCTGAAAGGAGTGAGGCTAGGGTTAGTTGAAGAGAAAAGATAGAGTTGGGATTGGTCAGAGAGGAGCTCAGACTGGAGGAAATCAGGGAGGGAATGATGCCGAGCTTAGTCAGAGAGGGGGTAATGCTGTGGTCAATTGGAGAATGGATTGAGTTGAGATTGGTTGGCAAGTGAACAAGCTTTGAGACTATTGCCTTTGCCTTGAATAATGGTATGGAGGAGTGTGAATGAGCTTGCAGAAGACTGCCCACTAAACTCCTCTCAAAAATCTTGATGAAAGATAAAGCCCTACCCCATCTTTCCCATTTGCCAAAATTGTCAACGTTCACAAAATAGCTGGTCATTTGTAACATGCAGTAATGATTAAAAACTACTGAAATAAACCGGAAAATCACTGCTTTCTAAAATCAAAGTCCACTATAAATACCTTTAAATAACAGGAAACATTAAAAAACTGCAACAATGGGAACATTTTTTGTTCTTCTCTTCTGTGTGGCCATGTTTAATTTGACAAAGGATTCAAGATTTGGTTTCCTCGTATTTTAGAGCTATGGAATCTCAGTAAGGTCTTGCTCATGGAGTCCACCAGTGAAGCACAGATGAAAAATGACTGCTGAAGTGTGGCCAGTAAGTTAGGGTCTCCTGCATCCCCAAAGGAGACCTGAAACACAACAGCATCGGTCCTGAGATAGGCTGGCAGTTCCACAGTAAGATCCAAACCGGTTAAATCAAGAGAAGCTAATTCATAACATGTCTACTGTAAAAGACCACAAGGAGGAGCAAAGGGACCATGCTGGAAAATAGGCGAATGTACTTATTTGCTCCATTTTCTGCAAAAGAGCTTGTTCAGCATCGTACAAAAGTAATAATTGTGCTCATAGAAACATTGTATCAAAGCTTGGTGCTATTATATTTTGGATCATATGGTCAGATTTATAAACAGCTGTTAGTCCTTTTCATTGAAGATGAGAATCAAAGTTCCACATTTGACTACACACTACTATTCTAAGCAGTTTTCTGTTGTAAGGTGGATGAAACTTGCGTCTACGGTACAAACATTATTAGGTTTCAAACACATGTGATTGAGAGCACTCAGTAAAGGCACACCTTACACACACACATTCATACATACAAATATTGCCTTGTCTTTCTGCTGTCATTGTGCTGAGTGTACGCACTTTAATATTCTCATAATGGGTCCTAAACGGAGCTGATGTGCTCAGACTGGCTCCATGGTGCCATTCTCGCCATACATGGCAAAATATGACATTTCTTTAGTAATGGGGTTGTGTAAATGTGTATATGTTATTGGTATACTGTGCTTAATGCAGCTACTTCTGTTTATTTTGTCACATGATTGTAACTGCATTGTGGGGTGCATCATATTCTAATTCGTGTGTAGACTTGAGTGGGTAATTAAAGATGGTATGTCCTGGCGTGTGAAAAAGGAGGTGATCACCCTCAGTAGGGGGAGTTCACGATGGACAAGAATTAAGTACAGAGCTGTTATTGTAAATATTGGCAGTTTTCTTTTCACAATTTTTGCTTTTTTTGTGAGTTTGATTTTTGATGCACCTAATAAAAACTCTTGCACTGAAGTTCTAAGCAACTCCAGCCATTTTTCCTTTGGTCAAAGCCCATGTATCTAACAATGTAACATGGTTATCTTTCCCTCACTGTTATTTTATGGTGTCAGTGATTGTTTAGTTGGTGCCACTCCTGTACTTGAGACAAAAGGTTTCAGTTAAAGTCCATTTCCAGAGATATGAAGCTAAAGCATATATAGATGACCAGTGAAGTTGTCTTCTCCATTGGCAGTGTTTCAGAATGGAGGATGATTTCTTTTTGGGTTGCTGCATTCTAAGGTTGCAGCTGAGGCCAATGTGGGAATTGCAGAGTAGTTGGTGCCTGACAGGACAGATGGGGAAGATGGTGAGGTGACCTGTTCCTTCTCCTGCTTATGCAGGATTCCTGCTGCAGGATGCATGAAGTTCTCAATATAATCCTGAATTACCTTCCTCTATCTTGAGTGAGCCAGAGGTTCCCAGGAATAGATGAATGTCGTAGCTTTTAAGGAAGCTTTGAGGACAGCCTTGAATCTGTTCCTCCAGCTGTCTGGTAGTTTTTCCAATGACAGAACTCGGAAAAGAGTGTCTGTTTCAAGCAGCTGGTGTCAAACATGGTGACAATGTGGTCCGTCCAACATATATGAGTGAGTGTAGCTAGAGACTCAATACTGGGGGTGTTGGTGTGGGAGTAGACAGGGATATCGATTTGCTTATCCTCCCACTAAACTTGAAAGATTTGGTGGAGATGGCATTCCTGTGCCTTCAGGTGACCAATATGGGCAGTCCACATCTGAGAAGCATACTGGAGGGCAGGGATCACAACTGCCCAGTAGATCAATAGTTTTCTACTTGGTCTAAGGTCTTGGTCTGTAGACAATTTTCCCTCAATGGATCAAAGGCTATGCTGGAACACTGAAAGTGATGGTGACTTCATCACTGACACTGGCCTTTGCCAAGAGGCAGCTCCAAGATACGGGAAGTGCTGTGAACCTATTGTTGTTTGAGAGCGGTGTAGTGAAGCAGGGGCAGATTATTTGAGGATGCCCTTCCTCTCATCTGCCTCTTTGATTGAGCTGACCATGGCTTGGAGCTTGGCCACACAAGCTCGGGTGACTTTGACTCTGGAGTGCAGGCTATGGGTTGAATAGTTTCCCATTTGTCCTGAAGGTCAGCTCCATTCCTGCAGGAAGGGGAGGAAATGACACAATCTAGGTCTTGTAGAATGAAACAGAACTTGCACCACAGAACAGTCTGACACAGCAACAGGCAGTTTGGCGTAGTGTGTCTGCACCAACTGTGATGCCAATCTCAACTAATCTCATCTGCCTGCTCATGGCCATATCCCCCACTCTCTCCCTGTTTATGCATCTCTCTAACTGCATCTTAAAAGTTTTTATCATACCTGTTCTGCCACCTACCATGCCAGCACCTTCCATAACTTACCTCACAAACCTCCTTTAAATGTTTTCCCTCTCAGCTTATGTCTATTCTGTCTAGTGTTTAACATGTTCTCCCCAGAAGTAGGACTTCCACTCTCTACCCTATCTATACCTCTTATCGTTATTCTGTACTTCCATAAGGTTGCCTTTTGACGTCTGAAGCTCCAGAGGAAAAAAAAATGTTTGGCCGATAGCTAGTACACACCAATCCACCAACAGCTTGATGAACCTATATCGCACCCTTTCCAAAACCTCCAGGTTCTTCCCATACTATTGCGACCAGAACAGAACACAATGCTCCAAATGTGGCATAATCAATGTCTCACAGGTGGGCTTGCCAACTCTGTATTTAGTGGCCTGACCAAGGAAGGCAAGCATGCATGGATATTGTGGCAAAGTAAGGGTTACTATAATATTTAGGCAAGAATAGAAAGCAGATAGAGTGCAGACAGCCCAGGGAAGAAAGGTATTTGAAGAAAATAGCTTCACCTTGCACAGCAGATTCCCAAAGCTATTTTAGCTTATATAGATAAGAACGTAACAGAAGGATGTGAAACACACATACCAACTAATGGACAATTACTTCACTAACTTCAAACTATCATCAGTTGCTAGCTTGTAGTTTCTATGACTTTTAACACCTTAAGTCGAGTCGCTTTTTATTGTAATTTCGACCATAAACTGCTTGTACAGTATACAGTAAAAATGAAACGTTCCTCCAGGACCATGGTGCTACATGAAACAACACAAATTACTATGTAAGACAACACAAGGACTATACTAGACTACAGACTTACACAGGTCTACATAAAGTGCACAAAACAGTGCAGGGCAGTACAATAAATAATAAACAAGACAATAGGCACAGTAGAGGACAAATTACATTATAATAATAAATGATGCAGATGTCAGTCGAGACTCTGGGTATTAAGGAGTCTGATGGTTTAGGGGAAGGAACTATTGCACAGTCTGGTCGTGAAAGCCCAAATGTTTCGGTACCTTTTGCCAGATGGCAGGAGGGAGAAGAGTTTGTATGAGGGGTGCGTGGGGTACTTCACAATGTTGTTGGCTTTATGGGTGCAGTGTGTGGTGTAAATGTCTGTAATGGTGGGAAGAGAGACCCCGATGATCTTCTCAGCTGACCTCACTATCTGCTGCAGGGTCTTGCAATCCGAGATGGTGCAATTCCCGAACCAGGCAGTGATGCAGCTGCTCAGGATGCTCTCGATACATCCTCTATAGAATGTAATGAGGATGGTGGGTGGGAGATGGACTTTTCTCAGCCTTCGCAGAAAGTAGAGATGCTACTGGGCTTTCTTGGCTATGGAGCTGGTGTGGAGGGACCAGGTGAGATTCTCCACCAGGTGAACACCAAGAAATTTGGTGCCCTTAATGATCTCTACGGAGGAGACGTCAATGTCCAGTGGAGAGTGGTATTGTGAATGGTGATCGACTCTGCAAATAAGGAATTCAAACACGCACAGTTTACCAAATGGTCAATAGCCATAACTGCCAGTCAATTCAGAATAAAAATGACATTTCACTGTTCAGACTTCAGGACAGTGTGAGTGAGAGGGGCCACATTGCTCTCCTTCTGCACAAGTAAATAAAGTACAAGTGAGGAATGACTGCGAGTTTGCAGAGTCCAGTTAATCAGTGACACCACTTACGGTATTATGCCTATTCTTTACCATCCTGTCCACTTGTGTTATCATGTTCAGGGAGCTAACTTGCAGTCCAAGATCCCTCTGTATATCAGTGCACCTAAGGGTCTCGCTATTTGCTGCATACTTTTCTCATGTATATGCCCCCCCCTCCCCCAATACATCATCACACATTTGTCTGGATTAAACTCTGCCTATCATTTCTCCACCAGATTTTTAATCCATCCTGCTGTATCCTTGGGCAACCTTTCGCACTGTCCACAACTCCATCAATCTTGTGATATGTTCAAACCATTCAGTTCCTGAATCAATGGGGAGAACCATTCTCACTACAGCTTTGATCACTTGGCATTAAAATCAACTTTGTTTGTTTTCTGTTCTAATTGTGTTCTTGTAAAAATGTGTGTATAATTTGTGTTTAAAGTATGTTTTTCTTGCAAATATGGCATATATGATTCTATGTGCCTGTGAGGCATGTAAGAGTAATTGGGGGATTGACATTGTTAGTAGTTTAGAAAGTTAATGAGCATGCCATAGATTTTGGAAAGTGTAAGCACCGGGTATATAAAGAATATTCAGGGCTGGACAGTCCAGGGGAGGTGACCTAGTCTTGTTGCAAATGCTCAGCTCACCGTGAAGTTTCGGATTTGAATATCTGTGGGATCAAGCTACCCTGCAACAGCGTCTTGAACAGACCGGATAGACTGAAGGAGAAGGAGGAGAGGCTGTAAGGTAGCTGTAATGAACGTAGCCACTGTGTGGACACTGAGAAATTGATTTGCGTGCCAGCAACTGGGGTACCTAGCTGGGAACTTCCAGAATAGACATAAAAATGTTAAAGGAGATGATATGTTACAGCCGAGGCGTCTGAACCACGGTTTGACGAAGTGTCTCATAAGGGTGGAAGATGTGAGAGTCACCCAACAAAACAAGCAGAAACACAGCAGCACCCACTCTGTCTGATCTGACTGATGACCATATCACCGGGCTGGTAACACAGCAGCCAGGTCAGTCAAACCACCGGCTGCCTCCTTTGTCAGTGCTGGTCACACACAGATGTACAAAAGAAGTTTAATAAGGGGGCAATGGTACGATAATTAGTGGACACTGGGTCATTAACATCAATAAAGGATCTACCCTTGCCCATGACTGGAGAAGTTATTTATATTACCAGTACAGAGGGCAAAACAATGAGGCTGCGAGAAGTAAGCCTCGGGTACTCAAGATAGAGGGAGTCAGCTTCCTGTAGATTTTTGGGTGGCAGTACAGCCTGGGGATAGACACACGAAAGGCATAGACTCAGGAAAGGGGGAAATAATATGGACAAGATAAGGACATCAAACATGTATGATCCACAGAGAAGAAATCTTGGACAACAGAGAAGACAGCAGCCTCAAGCTGGGACAGGAGACAGGACCAATCATGTGTAAATCATTTCAGTAGGTCCTAGGAGCGGAGGCTAAGCATAAACAAGAGCTGTGAGAAGAAGCACGGCTGCCTGCTGAGCAAACAGCAATTAAGGGAATGGCATGCCAGAGAGGGGAAAGTAAGGAGCAGAGGGGCAATGAGTGGGAAGACTTCAGGGCAAAAGGGCAGCAGAACAGGAGACCAGGCAAACTGAAAGTGTGAAGGAAGGAACTACCAAAGACAATTCGGTGAAACTATATGGAGATGTAAAGGACCATTGCAACTAGGTTAAAATGTTGAGGGACAGAGCAAAACAATCAGATCAGAAAGAGGCAGAGGGAGAGGAGGAAATCCTCCCACAGCCAGATGACCAAGTCATGGTGAGGGAGCTGCATTGTTTGCTCCCAGATGGACAGAGCCACACGTGGTGCTACTGACAAATGGCACCTATGTGTGCAGACCCAGTGAGGCAATGAGTGGAAGTACTAGACTCAAGTCCAATAGTGTGGCTCACCTCCTGTCCTCACAGTCAGACCAGGAGGTGAAGGCCACCCAATAACGATGTTATTACAGAGAATTTAAATAATTAACACCAGTCTGCTGCCTTACATCTGACCATTTCATTAGGAAGCAAGCCCACATGAAAGGGAGTGGGCATTCAAATGCAGAAGACGCAGATCACGCATCAGCATACTGAGATTAAAGTGTTAGATTGTAATGAAGGCTGGTTATGGGAGTTGGATGTTCTGTTATGTAGATCAGAAAAGAAAAGTATTGGGAAAATAGTCAGGTAGGGATCCAAGTTAATGACAAAGACAACAAGTTCTACAACCTCAAACGCCAGGCTGACCAAGTTGAGAGGGATGAGTGCATGGTGTTGGAAGGCAGTCATGCCAGCCTGGGATGGGAGTGAACCAAATGAACAGGGCTCTTTCAGTGGTTGGGCCAGCCAGTGAGAGGACATAACAAGAGGGGCACCAACAGGGTGGGGCCATTTCAGCCTTTCAAATAAAGACCACACCAAACTCTCCTGCAGATGAACCAAGGGGACTGAGAGACTTGTGATTATGCTAGAAATCTTCTGTCATGGCATAGAACATGAACTGTTGCCTGTGACCGTGGGATAAATTGAGTTACCCAGCTGTTTCCCCTTTCACAGACAATAATTACTGACAGTCTTTTCTGATAGATACAGTTATCAGAGGTTGAATGGGCGATGATAAGGATGCAGTCTACACCACCAAAGGTCAGCAAGGCAGAAGGCAACAAACAAGGTTATAAAGGACGAAGCAATACTCTTTAAAATTGAGGATAAATGCTTCCAAGAAGAAAATATAGTCAAAAATCTGGAATGTTTTATTACCATCTCTGCTAAAATCTTGTAGATAGCCAGTTAGGGATGATGGGCAATTAAGATGCAGGTCCACATGGAGACAAGATGGGTAAATGTTGGGGATGGGATCTTAAGGATGGGCATTTTGCTACCCTTTATAATCAAATCTGAAAGCATATGCCATCAAACTTAAGCTAGTGTCTAGCTCAATGTTATAAGTCTATTGAACATATCCCTAATAAAATAAGATAGACCTTTGACCTCCTAATCCACCTCTCTACAAACTTACACTATCATTTATCTGTACTGCACTTTCTCTATAAAGGTAAGACTCTGCATTCTGTTACTGTTTTGCCCTGTACTACCTCAATGCACTGTTGTAATGAATTGATTTGTGGGAATGGTATGCAAGGCAAGTTTGTCATTGCATGTAACAATAGTAAATTAATTTACCAATTTACCAGAACTTTTGGACTTGTGAAGCAGCATGTTGGTGTTTGTCATTGAAGTTCTCAGTAATGACATTGTCTAGGCATCATTCTGAGGCTATGCTAGGGATTATTCTAGAGTTGTGAAATTATGGAGAGCAGATATTAATCAAAATAACGGCATGAGTGATTGTAGAACCGGTTTTCAGGAAATAATACCTGCTCACAATTTAACTTTAAATGATACATCAAGGCTTCTGAAACCAATCACTAGGTGTGGGATACACAAGAGATTCTGCAGATGTTGAAGTTTCAGGCAGCACACACAAAATGATGGAGGAACTCAAGAGGTCAGGCAGCATCTGTGGAGGGAAATGAACAGTTTTGGGCTGAGATATCTTCATCAGGACTGGAAGGAAAGGGGAAGAAGCCAGAATAAAAATGTAGGGGGAGCTGGAGGAGCATAATCTGCTAAGAAGTAGGTGAGTCCAGGTGAGGAGGAAGGCAGACAGGGCCTGATGAGGGATAGTCAACAAGACTTTGTGTGTGCTAGGTCATGTCTAACCAATCTTATAGAGTTTTTCAAGAAGATTACCAGGAAAGTTTATGAAACAAGGGCAGTGGTCCAGAATGTTCAGTCACTTGGCATTCAGGATGAAGTAGTAAATTGGATTCAACATTGGCTTAGCGGGAGAAGCCAGCGGGTGGTGGTAGTTGGTTGCTTTCCTGATAGGAGGCCTGTGACTGGAGGTGTGCTACAGGGATTGGTGCTGGGTTCATTGTTATTGTCATCTACAGCAATGATTTGGATGAACTACATCAGCAAATTTGCAGATGACACCAAGATTGGGGGCTTGGTAGACAGCAAGGAAGGCTATCAAAGCTTGTGACAAGATTTAGACAGGCTGGAAAGATAGATCTACCTACTTACAGGGGAGATAGCAATAACACTGAAAGAGCACAGAGAAAATATACAAGGATGTTGCCGTGACTTGAGGACGTGAGCTATAGGGAAAGGTTGAACAGGTTATTCTCCGGAGAAAGGAGAGTGAGGGGAGGTTTGATACAAATTTATGAGGGGTATAGATAAGGTTAAAGCAAGCAGGTTTTTTTACACTGAGATTGGGTGAAACTAGAACTATGAAGGGTGATATATTTAGGGGTACTTGAGAAGAGCTACTTCACTCAGAGGGTGTGTAAGTGTGAAACAAGCTGCCAGTGGAACTGATGAAAGAGGGTTTGATTTCAACATTTAAGTACTTGGATGGGAGGGATATGGAGGGCTACATCCAAGTGCAGATGGATGGGACTAGGCAGAATACCAGTTCAGCATGGACTAGATAGGCTGAACAACCTGCTTCTATTATGTAGTGCCCTTTAATTCTATGACTATACGACTCTGTGATTCTAAGTAGGTAATTATAGGCATTGAAACTGTAGTTAATCATTTGTTGTTGTATTTGTGTTCAACAAGTATAAAACATTGTGTAAGAAGAGTAAAGTGGGATTCTCCCCAGAGAAACTGATGTGTTCCATAAACACTGTTATATTTCCCAGTTATAGCCTTCATGTGGCTTAGCTTAGTCATCTCCATGAATCTTCAATAATTTCCTTACCACTGATTTAAGGTTCAGCAGCCTCCAACTTCCTGGTTTGTTCTGGCTGCCCTTAAACAAAGGAACAACATTGGCTATTCTCCAGTTTTACAGAATCTCACCCATGGCTAAAGAGGAAATGAGGATCTTTCTCAAGATCACATCAATCTCATTCTTTACTTCCCTCAGTATCCTGGGATTGAGGAATTATATGCAGAATCAAAAGGGCTAGAACCTAACTGACTTATTGGCAGTTTGACAAGTCGTGCTGTGAGAATAATGTATGAACAAAGAAGTGTTTGTTCCATAAGAAGCTTCTCATCCTACCCTTATCAAAGTATGTGATAACAATGTATATCTGCAGCTCCAAACAGCATTCTGGGCTCACTCGGTGAGCAGAGACTCTGTGTTGCCAAATGAGCATGCAAGCTTGCTAATAAACAGTGTGTACTTTTAAGTAAACTGTTTGACAGTTATTCCCTGGGTCTGGACCTAAAGGCAGCTGGTAGAGAGACAGATCAACAGGATAGACCCCATCAGGCCCTGGTGCTTAGCCATCATAATGTTTTTCAAGGCATCCAACATTGCCTCCTCCTTAATATTGACATGCCTTGGAGTATCAACGTTCACTTCTCAGATCTCATGTCATCCGTGTCCTCATTAGTGAACAGCAATACAAAGTACCCAATAAGAATCTCCACTATTTCTTCTGGCTCCAGGCATAAATTCTCTTATTTGTTCTTGCATGGATTTACCCTTTCTGCAGTTATCCTCTTGCTCCTAATATAAGTAACTGTTTAATGAGGGGCTCATGTGTTGATCTGGGTGAATGTAAACATCTACTTTGAGCTGTGTTGAAGAACAGTTATTTCAAGTCTTGGCCAATATTTATCTCTTGACTAGTGTCACTAAGATAGATTGGTGATTATCCGATTTCTGCTTCTGGAAGGTGGTTTTATGGCAGATGTACAAAGTAGCTTGAATCAAAATGGATTATATGAGATAGGTTGCATCAGGAACCATAGGGAATTCAGGGAGTAGCATCAGAGAAATTCTCAGTACTTCTTCCTCGATTTGGCCTTATGCTTCTGTCTTTTCTATCTAACTGCTGAAGGACAGGGATTAGCGTGATGATGATTATGCATGCAAACAGGTGCTTTGATACCTTTGTCAGAACTGAGCACTCCCAGGTTATAGAAAACAATGAATATAAATTTCTGGTTTCCCTTTGATAAATCACTCCCAACAATGCTATTAGATGCATTTGTTAGAGGATATGCTTCATATTCTATTTCACAGAATTGATGTTTCTTGTAACATTGATGTCAACTGTTCATAGTCTTATTGATTTATTGTATGCAGACATATAACCATATAACAATTACAGCATGGAAACAGGCCATCTCAGCCCTTCTAGTCCACGCCAAACTCTTACTCTCACCTAGTCCCACTGACCTGCACTCAGCCCATAACCTACCATTCCTTTCCTGTCCATATAGCTATCCAATTTAATTTTAAATGATAACATCGAAACTGCCTCAACCACTTCCGCTGGAAGCTCGTTCCACATAGCTACCACTCTCTGAGTAAAGAAGTTCTCCCTCATGTTACTCCTAAACTTTTGTCCTTTAACTCTCAATTCATGTCCTCTTGTTTGAAACTCCCCCATTCTCAATAGAAAAAGCCTATCCACGTCATGTCTATCTATCCCCCTCATAATTTTAAATACCTTTATCAAGTTCCCCCTCAATCTTCTACGCTCCAAAGAATAAAGACCCAACTTCAACCTTTCTCTGTAACTTAGGAGATGAAACCCAGGTAACATTCTAGTAAATCTTCTCTGTATTTTCTCAATTTTGTTGACATCTTTCCTATAATTCAGTGACCAGAACGGTACACAATACTCCAAATTTGGTCTTACCAATGCCTTGTACAATTTCAACATTACATCCCAACTCCTATACTCAATGATCTGATTTATAAAGGCCAGCATATCAAAAGCTTTCTTCACCACTCTATCCATATGAGATTCCACCTTCAGGGAACTATGCACCATTATTCCTAGATCCCTCTGTTCTACTGCACTCTTCAATACCCTACTATTTACCATGTATGTCCTATTTTGATTAGTCCTACCAAAATGTAGCACCTCATATTTGTCAGCATTAAACTCCATCTGCCATCTTTCAGCCCACTCTTCTAACTGGCCTAAATCTCTGCAAGCTTTGAAATCCTACTTCATTATCCACAACTCCACCTATCTTAGTATCATCTGCATACTTACTAATCCAATTTACCACCTCATCATCCAGATCAGTTATATCTATGACAAACAACATTGGACCCAGTGTAGATCCCTGAAACACACCACTAGACACCGGCCTCCAATCTGACAAACAGTTACCCACCACTACTCTCTGGCATTTCCCCTCCAGCCACTGCTGAATCCATTTTACTAATTCAATATTAATACCTAGCCATTGAATCTTCCTACCTAACCTTCCATGTGGAACCTTGTCAAAGGCCTCACTGAAGTCCATATAGAAAATATCCACCCCTTTACCCTTCTCAACTTTCCTAGCAACCTCCTCAAAAAATTCAATAAGATTTGTCAAACATGACCTTCCACACTCAAATCCATGTTGACTGTTCCTAATCAGACCCTGTCTATCCAGATAATTATATATACCATCTCTAAGAATACTTTCCATCAATTTACTCACCAGTGACGTCAAACTCACAGGTGGATAATTGCTAGGTTTACTATTAGAACTCTTTTTAAACAATGGAAAAGCATGAGCAATATGCCAATCCTCCAGCACCATCCCTGTTTCTAATGACATTTGAAATATTTCTGTCAAAGCCCCTGCTATTTCCACACTAACTTCCCTCAAGGTCCTAGGGAATATCCTTTTAGGACCTGGAGACTTATCCACTTTTATATTCCTTAAAAGTGCCAGTACTTCCTCTTCTTTAATCATCATAGTTTCCATAACTACCCTGCTTGTTTCTCTTACCTTACACAATTCAATATCCTTCTCCTTAGTGAATACCAAAGAAAAGAAATTGTTCGAAATCTCCCTCATCTCTTTTGGCTCCGCACATAGCCGTCCACTCTGATTCTCTAAGGGACAAATTTTATCCCTCACTATCCTTTTGCTATTAATATAACTGTAGAAACCCTTTGGATTTATTTTCACCTTACTTGCCAAAGCAACCTTATATTTTCTTTTAGCTTTTCTAATTTTTCTTAAGATTCTTTTTACATTCTTTATATTCCTCGAGCACCTCATTTACTCCAAGCTGCCTATACTTATTATAGACCTCTCTCTTTTTCCGAACCAAGTTCCCAATATCCCTTGAAAACCATGGCTCTCTCAAACTTTTAACCTTTCCTTTCAACCTAACAGGAACATAAAGATTCTGTAACCTCAAAATTTCACCTTTAAATGACCTCCATTTCTCTATTACATCCTTCCCATAAAACAACTTGTTCCAATCCACTCCTTCTAAATCCTTTCGCATCTCCTCAAAGTTAGCCTTTCTCCAAACAAAAATCTCAACCCTGGGTCCAGTTCTATCCTTCTCCATAATTATATTGAAACTAATGGTATTGTGATCACTGGACCCGAAGTGCTCCCCAACACATACCTCCGTCACCTGACCTATCTCATTCCCTAACAGGAGATCCAACACTGCCCCTTCTCTAGTTGGTACCTGTAGGTATTGCTGCAAAAAACCATCTTGCACACATTTTACAAACTCCAAACAATCCAGCCCTTTTACAGAATGGGTTTCCCAGTCTATGTGTGGAAATTTAAAAACTCCCACAATCACATCTGCTATCTCCTTACAAATTTTCTCCTCCAATTCTCTCTCCCCATTAGGTGGTTTATAATATACCCCTATAAGCGTTACTACACCTTTCCCATTCCTCAATTCCACCCAAATAGCCTCCCTAGACGAGTCCGCTAATCTATCCTGCCAAAGCGCCGCTGTAATATTTTCTCTGACAAGCAGTGCAACACCTCCCCCTCTTGCCCCTCTGATTCTATCACACCTGAAGCAATGAAATCCAGGAATATTTAGTTGCCAATCACACCCCTTTTGCAACCATGTTTCAGTAATAGCTACAACATCATATTTCTAGGTATGAATCCAGGCTCTAAGCTCATCCACTTTTCTTACAATGCTCCTAACATTAAAATAGATGCATTTAAGAAACTCTCCACCTCCTACTCTCTGTTTATCCCGAATGGTGCAAACAACTTTGTCATCTTTTTCTCCCCTACATCTTCGGTCTGAGTGCTCCCGTTCTCTGTACCCTGCCTATCCTCCCTCACACACTGTCTACTAGCTTTCTCTATTTGTGAACTAACCTCCTCTCTCCTAGTCCCTTCAATTTATTTCCCACCCCTCAGCCATTCTAGTTTAAAGTCTCCCTAGCAGCCTTTGCAAATCTCCCCGCCAGGATATTGGTCCCCCGAGGATTCAAGTGCAACTTGTCCTTTTTGTACAGGTCACACCTGCACCAAAAGAGGTCCCAATGATCCAGAAACTTGAAACCCTGCTCCCTGCTTCAATCCCACAGCCACACAATTATCCTCCACCTCATTGCATTCCTACTCTCACTGTCGCGTGGCACAGGCAGTAATCCCAAGATTACTACCTTTGCGGTCCTTCTTCTCAACTCCCTTCCTAACTCCCTATATTCTCCTTTCAGGAGCTCTTCCCTTTTCCTACCTATGTCATTGGTACCTATAGGTACCACAACCTCTGGCTCCTCACCCTCCCACTTCAGGATATCTTGGACGCGATCAGAAACATCCTGGACACTGGCACCAGGGAGGCAAACTACCATCCGGTCTGACTCCCTTGCTATCAAGTCTCCTATTACTACTGCCCTCCTCTTCCTTTCCCTACCCTTCTGAGCTACAGGGCCGGACTCTGTGCCAGAGGCACGGCCACTGTTGCTTCCCCCAGGTAAGCTGTCCCCCGCAACAGTACTCAAACAGGAGTACTTATTGTCAAGGGGCACAGCCACCGGGATACTCTCTAGTACCTGACTCTTCCTATTCCCCCTCCTAACCGTACCCCACTTGTCTGCCTCCCGTGGCCCCAGTGTGACCACCTGCCTGTAACTCCTCTCTATCAACAAGAAACTACACGAAACTCAAAACCTGCTGAGGGCTAGATCAGTGGCATTCAGGACTGGCAATCCAGGAAAGTACAGGATGTCTACGTTTGAAATCCAGAAGGCTATCTCACATGCAAAGTGGCAATTCTGTACTAAACTTGAATCACAACTGTGGCAGAGTTTGAGTGTCTTCACTGCTTACAAAGCAAAATCAAGCAGTATAAATGATAAACACAAAAGATTCTACAGATGCTTGAAATCCAGAGCAACACACACAAATTGCTGGAGGAGTTCAGCAGATCATGCAGCATCTCTGGAAAGGAATAAAGAGTTGAAGTTTCAGACTGAGACCCTTCATCGGGACATAAATGACAACAAGGTTCTGCTCCCAGGTGAGATCAGTGCTTTTAATCTTGCTTTGATCTACAGAACACGGAGGCGACTTCATGAACGCCCACAGCCCCTGGCGATCCAGTGACCTCAGTCACCGGGGTCAAGGTGAGAGCATCATTCAGAGGGTCAGTCCACAGAAAGCATCTGGCCCTGATTGGATATCTGGCTGAGTAATGAAGACCTGTGTTAGTCAACTGGCTGGAGTATTCCAGATATCCTCAATCTCTCACTTCTGCAGTCTGAGCTACCCATCTGATTCAAGCAGGCGTCAATCATATTGGTGCCCAAAAAGAATGAGGTAACCTATCTCAATGATTAGCATCTGGTAGAACTTAAATGAAGTGCTTTGAGCACATGAAGCACATCAACTCCTTCCTGAGGAGTAACCAGGATCCACTCCAATTTGCCTACCAGAACAACAAGTCAACAGCAGATGCCATTTCATTGGCTCTTCACTCAGATACGGCACACCTGGACAATGAAGCTGCATAAATAACAGATAAATAAACTTCTGCTAATGCCCCACCTCCCTCTCGTACCCCATCTGTTATTTAATTATATACACACATTCTTTTTCTTTTTCTCTCTCTCCTTTTTCTCCCTCTGTCCCTCTCACTATACCCCTTGCCCATCCTCTGGGTTTTTCCACCCCTCCCCCTTTCTTTCTCCCTAGACCTCCCATCCCATGATCCTCTCATATCCCTTTTGCCAATCAACTGTCCAGCTCTTGGCTCCATCCCTCCCCCTCCTGTCTTCTCCTATCATTTTGGATCCCCCCTCCCCCTCCCACTTTTAAATCTCTTACTAGCTCTTCTTTCAGTTGGTCCTGATGAAGGGTCTCGGCCTGAACGTTGACTGTCTTCCTAGAGATGCTGCCTGGTCTGCTGTGTTCACCAGCCAGCAACTTTGATGTGTGTTGCTTGAATTTCCAGCATCTGAAGAGTTCCTCGTGTTTGCATTTTTAAACAACCTCTCACATACCGTCACAGACATCCCACCCTGCAAAAACTCATTTCCGGGAGATAGCACCATCAATTTGCGGGAGACTCCCGGAACTTCCGGGAGAGGTGGGATGTCAACAATAGAGTAGCTCCTTAGCAGCTAGCCAGCTAGTTTAAATAATGTTAGCTATGCTAATGAACAAATGACACCTGTTAAACTCACCTCACCATGTCTTTTACAGTCTTAACCCACCATGGGCAATAGAAAAGTCACTGTTGCAAACAGCGCAGCGAGCAACACTGTCATTATTTTTGACCCCTATTAGGCAGGGATACACTTTAGTGTAGTCTGGGGTGACGTACGTTTTATATTTTCTTTTTTTGGAACACTCTGCCATGGCGCGCTCTCGCTCTCTCTCACTCGCGCGATCTCTGGCTCTCTCTCGTGCTCTTTCTCTCGTGGTCACTCTCGCACTCGCTCTCTTGCACTCTCTCTTGCTTTCTCTCTCTCATAGTCGCTCTCTCATGTGCTCTCTCTCTCTCATGGTTGTTCTCTCTTACTTTTTCTTTCTCGCTTGCTCCCTCTCAAAAAAATTGATTTCCGGGACATTGTATATAATTTGCGGGCATCAGGGAGCCATTATTAATATGCAGGAGACTCCTGGAACTTCCGGGAGAGGTGGGATGTCTGCCGTCACCAGAGCCGAAGAGCTGATTATTGACTACAGGAGGAAGAAGCTGGAGGTCCAGGGGACAGTCCTCATTTGGGGATCGGAGGTGGAGAGGGTCAGGAGCATTAAATTCCTTGATGTTAACATATCAGAGGATCTGTCCTGGGACCAAAATGTAAGTGCCTTCAGAAAGAAGGCAAAAAATGCCTCCACTTTCTTAGAGGCTTGTGTAGATTTGGCATGTCACCAAAACCTTTGACAAACTTCTATAGTAGAGAGTATCCAAACTGGTTGCATCATGACCTGGTATGGAAACACCAACGCCCAGGAATGGAAAAGTGGTGAGTACAGCCCACTCCATCACAGGCAACAGCCTCCCCAACGTTGATCACAAGAATGCAGCATCCATCATCAAAGACCGCCACAATCCAGGCCATGCTCTCCTCTCACTACTACCATCGAGCAGGAGGTACAGAAACCTTGGGTCCCACACCACCAGGTCAGAAACAGTTATTACTCCCGAACTGGAGTGGATAACTTCATCCACCACAACTCTGATCTGTTTCTATGACCTTCCGCCCTCTTTCAAGGACTTGTTACAGCCTGCATTTTCAGTATTCATTTATTTGACCAATTTGACTTCTGCACATTGGTTGTTTATCAGGATTTGTTTATGTATGGTTTTTCATAGATTCTACTGTATTTAGAATGCCTGCAAAAAAAGAATCTCAAGGTAGCAATATGGTAACAAATATGTACGTTGTTAATAAATTTACTTTGAACTTTGAACATGGTATTATCATTTAGTTGTGGCAATGAACACAGTCTGCCCTCAGTATCTGAATTGATAAATAATTCATATTAAAATTCTCATTCAAACTTTTCCTTTTAAAAACCTTTCCCTTGCCTTTAAATGCAGCAGTATTTTCCTACTACATAAAACAATACAAGTGCTGATTTTGCAATCAATTTAGTTAAACTACTGATTCACTTAACCATAACCTATTTTTGTTCTACTAGGCAAATGAAATCATAATAATCTTAACTTTCTTGTCACAAGTTGCACTTGTTAGAATCAGTTGTTCGTTATGCTTTTTATAAGGTATTAATTGAATGAATGAGTTTTTAGCAAGAATAAATTTGTAGTTTCACTCACATATAACTTGCATTTTTCAGCATATGTGGTGTTAGACTTCACCTACTGTTGGCAAAATGATATAACTGTAACAGAACAGTTTATCATCTTTTATTTTTCATTGGCTAAGTATTAAAACATGCAATACGTGTGTGTCTTCTGATAGGCCCTGGCTTATCTCAGGAATTTGCCTTTTTCTTTGTATAAGAGTGTCTGTTTCTGCAAAACTCGCCATCTTCCCTTTGTTTTTGTTTTTAGTTTTTTTTTCTTTAGTTTCATATGCTCTGTTTTAAACTTTCAATAAACAATTGTGAAGCAACACATTTTCAACTCATTCCTGGACTCCTAAGAACCTGTGGATCAAAAATCACCAGTTTCCACACACTCTGTTGACATTTTGGTGTCCTTCCAAATGAAGCTGTTATTTCTAAGCCTGCCTTTGACTCTGTATTATTCAGTAGATGATCCTGTTATGGGATGTTAATTCAAACGATGGGGAGACATTTGTCTTTAGTTGCTAATACTCAGTGCATATGGAAGGAACAGATGCTGTTTGTACTCACCTCTGCATATTCAGATTAATTGAAGCTTAGGGCTTTTGGATAAATACTGATTTCTTGCTCATAATATTTTAGCCAGATATTTTATTGATGCATGTTGACAATGCTGTAATTTCCCCAAATTTGCAACATCTTCCCAATTAGCTAAACTTTGGATACTGTCTAAGTGTCTGTGCGAGGAGTGGCACCCCACACAGACTTCCAATCTGCGCCTTGTAAGGCATGAAAATGCCCGATGCAGGCCTCTCATGGTCTGAGTCGACGTTCCCCCTTAAGGGTCTATTCTCAGTTCATATCATTGGAGTTTATCAATTTGGAACTATACTGTATGTGTGAAAGCAGACAGTTATTTTTATGAATAATCATGGTTACTTATTTTTCAAAGTTTAATGTTGAAATATAACAAATCAACTACGTCGATATTACAATAACACACTTCATGACCTTGATTCAGGTTAATGAAACCGTATGGCCATGATTTTGCTCAGCAGCAATCCTCATCCAGCTATTAATTTGTAAGAAGTTAGAATCAGCTGGGGTCTTCAGATTTTATACAAAATAAAAATGAAAACAATCTCTTAAATTAAATTTATTGCTTGCTTAAAGAAGTTGTAATCTTTGATTTTATCATTATCTGATTTGAATAATGTTAGAGTGCTTCTAACATTATTAAATTAACTGGTATTAATATACTTCATGATACCTACTCAAGTTCTCACATACAAATTAGAGAACGTAATTACGAAACGATTTTGTTTTAATGCCTCTTCTAATCTCTGAATATGTCTTTCTAATGCCATTTTGTGCTCTTTTCTTTCTAAATGTTCCCTTTCCAAAAAATTATATGGATCCCTCTGATCAGTTTTATAGTTTGTTTTTTTTTTACTGCTGCTTTTGGCAGGACTTTCTTGCATATAAATTGGTTGTATAGCACAGTTGATTAGTGCAAGGTAATTGAATTCTGAGAAAATCGTGAAAACAAGGTCAGTCTACTTCAACGTGCAGTTCCTTGAATCTTTCGTAAGCTTTTCTTCACTTTTTAACGAGATTTTCTGCATCCTTGTACACCATGGGTCTTTTACCCTACCATCCTTTTCCTGATGTTATACAGGGGTCACGTGTGGGGGAATGGCTGGTTCCAGTACGATCTGGCACATTAAATTGGATAAGGAGACAATGTGAGTAAGTGGTTGTGGTAAAGATCTGAGGGATTAGGGAGTCACACACTCCTATTATGATAAAGCTGTTTATTATTCACTTGGTTTCCCCAGAATGATCTGATTCTGGTTCACTCCAGCAATTTTCAGTAATCCTGCTTCACTTGAATGATTCATGGTGCACTCTACTTGAATTTATCCAAATGAAGTCACCAAGTTCAACAATGAAAGGGGATGATTGCTTTTTTTCCTCAAAGCCCAGAGCAGTCCCTCACCACTTTGCAGATCAGAACCTAACGTCGGCATGGTGAGGGATGCCAAGAAACATCCGTGTATCTTAGGCCGTCATTTTGGTGCTCGCCTGTTGGGCAGCCAGGTGCAGCTTCTTTCTGCCATCAGCTATAAGCCTCTCAACCATTCAGTAGCAAATAGACTACGAATTGTTGGGAAATCGACAAAGAAAAACCGCAGATGCTGGAGATCTAACCCAAAACCAGAAAATGCTGGAAATGCTCGGCAGGTCAGGCCACACCCATGGGAGGAGAAACAGAGTCAACTTTTCTGGTTGCTGATCCTTCCTCAGAACTGAAAAGGAGATAGTAAGTTTGTAAAGCAGCAGGGAGGGCAGGGAAGAGGGTGTCTCTGATAGGGCAAAACTGTGGTGACTGCAGGATAACCTATAAACAAGGTTCAAAGTAAATTTATTATTAAATTACATCTAAGTCACCCTATACAACCCTGAGAGTGATTTTCTTGCAGGCAATCTCAGTAACTACAAGAAGCACAATAGAATCAGTGAAAGACCACACCTAACAGGACTGACAGCAACCAACGTGCAAAGATAAAACACCAAACTGTGCAAATACAAAAAAGAAAGAGAAAAAAATAAATAATAATAATAGCAATAATTCAAAATAGCCCGCCAACACCACAGGCTGCGATTGCTACAGGTGCTTCTCAGGGGAGCTGTGCACTTACAAATGAGACCACTCAAGCTACTAAGAGCGGAAAGACACACGTGAAATGGTCAATAGAGGTAAACACTTACATAATGTGTGTATATTATCGAATAACGGTACTTGAGACTGACATAATAGCATACAGGGACAAACCTCATCAATAATTTATAGCATAATATCCTTTCATGCAAGGAAATGCACAATAAATAGCAGATCAATAATGAGTGCTAATAAAAAAATAACTTATTTCCTATAGACATGTTAAAGCAAATAAAACATGAAGTTGCACAGGAGCTAGAAAGAAGCTAAAGACCACAACAATGCAGCAAGAAAATGATGACGATGCCACTCCCCCAAAGCACTGATGAAAATAGAATTACTTCAACCACTGCTCCACAACTTAACGGTAAGAGCAACAGTGACGCAGACAAAATTAACATCACACTAACAGAACACGTAGCACTGACCCAACAGAAAGACTCGACATACCAAAGCAAATTACATCATCAAAATTTGCAAAATCTTAAAGCCCCGTGGAAAAGTGGAAATCTTTCTTTTTGTTATATGGACTACCAAAGAGGCTTTGATTCTGTCTCACACTCATGGTTAATAGAAGTTCTTAATATAGTGTGTATATACTACACCCAATTCTTGTGAAATTCCTACAAAATCTGATGAAGCCCTGGTAATCACCCTATCTATCGACAACCAGAAAAAAAACAACTATCATTATCAAAATAAGCCGAGGCATTTTACAAGGTGACTCTCTAAGCCGACAGTGGTTTTGACTAGCTTTAAACCCGATCTCTAGTTTACCAAATTGGACAAAAATAGGGTATCAAGTCAGAAACAAGCAAATTATACCTTGACACACCTGCTATACATGGATAATTTAAAATGATGCACTCCTTCCTCAGTAAACTAAAGCATTTTATTCAAGTAATAGAACTATTTTCTGAAGATATAAACATGAACTTTGGACTAGATGAGTGCAGGAAATTAAACATAAAGAAAGGTGCAATAGAGCTAGTAGACTATAAAGCAGAGCAGCAGGATACAATACAACCGATAGATGAATGAATGTGAAACATAAAATATCGGGGATATCATCAAGCAAAGTAAATAGATCACAGTGTGATAAAGGGAAAACTTTCAACAGAATTTACTTCAAGGCTTATGATAATCTGTTAAACAGAGCTCAATAGTAAAGATATAACCAAGGCAGTAAACACTTCTGCTATCCCATATTAAGGTATTCTTTTGGAAGAAAGTCTTGGTCCAAAACTGATCTGGAATACTTACAAGTAAAAATAAGAACTGAAATGACAAATTTTAGAAAACAGTGTATACACTTAAATGCACTTAGATTAACACTACCTAGGACAGAAGGAGGAAGAGGAGGAATGGACTTAAAAAAAATCACACAACTGTCTGATAAAACTTCTAAGGATATGTTTTCATCAACAAGAACAGGATTTAGCACTCCATGCGAGCATAAGTAATTCTGATAAGTAGACACCATGAAACTTAAAAGAAAGCACAACCCAGAAAAATGAAGAAATTATCACTATAAAAAAAATTAACCAATGGAAGACTGTGACTTTCCATGGAAGACATCCCTATGACCTGAGCAGAATAAATGTATCGAACCCCTGGCTCAGAGTTGGAGATCTCTTCCAGAAACAGAGGGGTTCCTTGTGGCAATATCGGAACAGGTGGTTAACACAAAGAATGTCAGAAGTACACACAGTAATAAAAGATGGTAAATGCAGAAAATGCCAAACAATCCAACACTTTACTGGATCCTGCAGTGGTTTAACTCAGTCTGATTACTTACACAGGCAAACATCATTCACCAAAATCTTGCTTTAAAATACAATCCCATAAAAGACACCTTACTTTTCTATAAATACAAGCCTGATCGAGTTTTAGAGTCAGAGTCCTTCAAATTGTTATACGCCTGATTTATTATTACAGATTGGACAAGCCATAATAACCATCTAGATATAATATTACAGGATAAACAAGCAAGAACTTAATAGATGTAGCCATTCCAAACACACAAAATATACAAAACTCAGTAAGTGAAAAACATCAGAACTATGCTGAACTGAAAGAGGAAATTGAAAGACTATGGAACATGAACAAGGTATACATTGTCTCAGTAGAAACATCTACAATTAGTATCATTCCAAAGTCACTACACAATAGCATTAAGCAATGAGTCGTGTTCAGCAATATTCATGTAAATCTCTAGAAAGCCACAATACTAAACACCACTAGATTGGTCTGAAAGTTCCTAGCAATTGAGAAATGAGTGCGGTTGCCTATGCTCGTACCTCGGGCTTTACCAGCTCGAGCTGAGAAAAAAAAACAATAATAATAATAACCCGTGAGGGGTTTTCTGTCTCCTATCAGGCGTGTCCCCAGGTGGTGGATTGGGGAAAGCTCTGAAGGTATGCAGGGCAGGTGGAAATAAAGTACCACCCAGGGACCAAGACAGGAACAAATCCAGGCATGCCTGTACCCAGATTGGCAGGAGTTCTGGTCAGTGCCCGTTCTCCACATGAAGGGCGGCTGGATCCAAAACTTGGCTGTAGGTGTAAAAAGCGATACCCTTTCGGGGAGATGTCTATGCAATGGAGTGATATGGCCACTTCGTGGGGATCTCCAGGGCATGCCTGGTGTTAGCACTGGACGTGACAGTAAGCAAACCACCAGTGAGGCGGGCAGACACAGGGAAATCTGACAATGATACAGCCAGTGTTCAAAGTAGCCTAGCAACACCACAGGCTGCGACTGCTGCAGGCACTTCTCAGGGGAGAATCCACTTACATCTGAGACCACTCAAGGAGTTAAGAGAAGAAAGACACGAATGAAATGGTCATTAGAAGTAAACACATTTAAGGCAAACTAAATATGGCATTGGAGCTGTGCTTAGCCTCACAGTCATAAGTATAAAGTGAGTAGAGCAGAGGGCTAAGCACACAGCCTTGTGGTGCAACTGTGCTGAGGGAGATTGTGGAGGTGATGTTGCCAATCAGAACTGCCTGGGGTCTGCACATGAGGAAATTGAGAGTCCAGTTGCACAAGGAAGTATTGAGGCCCAGGACTTGAAGCTTATTGGTTAACTTTAAGGAAATGATAGTATTGAATGCTGAGCTGTAGTCAATGAATAGCAATCTGATGTATACATCTTTGCTGTCCAGATGTTCCAGGATTGAGTGGGGAGCCAATAAAATGGCATCTGCTGTTGACCTGTTGAGGCAGTAGGCAAATTGGAGTGGCTCCAAGTCATTTCTCAGGCAGGAGCCGATACATTTCATCACCAACCTCATCACTTCATCACAGTGAATGTAAGATTATCTGGTCAAGGAGTTAATGGAGGCCGTGAGAGGGTGAGAGCATAGACAAAAGATACTAGACCAGAGAATGCGGGAGTTACAAAACGCAAAACGTGCAGGATACAAACCAAGAAATCAAGTTATCTTAATTTGTAGAGTTCAATATTGATTTTAGAAGGTGGCAGTATGCTCAGACAGAAAATGATGTGCTGTTCCTCAAATGTATGTTGTGCCTCACTGTGACAGTATAGGGGACCACAGACTGATGGGTCAGAGTGGGAGTGAGACAGAGAATTAAAGTGGCACATCAACGAGAAAGAGGCATAAATCCCCAGTGGAAAGGTACCAAAAGAACTGCTCAATCAAATTACTGGTTTTGTTGTCAGTGAAATCCACCACTGTTTATGATCTGCTTGTATGACTTGCTGGAGTACCATAGTCAGTTATCACTTGAATTAGTGCATATTATTGATTCATTATGGAATGTAAAATGCATAAACAAGAAAAAGACAGAATTGCACACTTAGTGTGTGCACATTTTCACACTAAACACAATCAAATAGTACATTTAATTTGAGCAGATGTAAATATGCACATTAGTTGTGCCACAAATGATTAGCAATCACACTTAAGTGCAATCCAATTCGCAGGCACTTTTGTTTTAACCAAACTCAAAAAAATCTCTTAACTTGTGGAAGGCTTATTGGTAAATTTGCAAATGCTGTATATGAACACTGGAGATAATCTTTATATATTCATCTTATGATAAAATATATTGTGGAAAAAATAAGGTATTAGACAAATACTGTATGTGATTAATTGTTATTTCTTCATGTAATTGCACATCAAGGAAATTACTTGTAATGTTCAAGCAAATTGTAAATTTTTAGAGTAAATTTTTCTTTCGAAGGAATGTTTAAAAGAAAATATGAATTAAATGCAAATGCTGGCTAAATAATTACCAACCTTTTCACATAGGTCAATTAACTAATATGTTTATTTTGCTTAATATACTATTAAGAAAATGCTCAAACACCAGTGAGAAGCAACCTTAATGAACATCAAAATTTGACAAACTGAAAACATTGCTAAGAAACAGTTGATCAATAATCTAATAAATTGCTGAATTGCCAAGTAAACATCCAGTCCTGGTCTAACTATAACAACAATGAAAAATATCAATTAATATTGATGCTCATGAATTGGAGAGGTTATATCGTACTGTATTGTCAAGTTTTCCCTGAGTACTCACTTACAGTTTGTCACAGTATTGGCATATTTGTTTAACACTTCAACTCATCAGTTATTGTTTCTTCAAATGACTGATTTCTCAAAACTCTATTGAATCCACAACCTGTTGACAGATTGGTTTTTGAAGAAATTTAATTCTTATTTGAGATAATAATGTTATCCATTGCCTCCTGTTTGTCAGTTATTTCTACAAATTATTTCTAATTCACTTACACATTTTAGCACCCTTAAATCATTTGCCCCTTTAATTAGTGTGGTAGTGTTCTACAACACAGCAAGGCAAGACAAAGAAATCGATTAAAAGAAAGGCAAGATAGAATACTAGAGTCAACTCTTTTGTATAGAAGATATGAATCTACTTGAAAGGCAAGTTTCGATGACCTAAACGTTTCCTACTCAACATCCTCCTCTCAGCAGCTGAAATGCTGCTCCCCAATCGTAGAATGGATCGTGTCCTCTGGAGGCACGGTGGCTATGATCTTTTGTTGGTGTAGGGAGCAGCACCAGCAAATATACATAGCTAGTTGCCTGCAACCTCATTAATGTCTTTGACAAGTACTGTAGAACATCTTCCTCAAATTTTGCTGCCTATGTGTTGGGAAAGTATGGAATTCCTGGGCAATAAATATTGGCCTTGTATTTATTGCTTTGAATGAATAACAAGCATACAATCTTATCTGTTATAGACCGGTAGCAACCAGATATATGTTTTATCAAGATTGTTAGAATTATTGTCCATAAAGAAGATATTAAGTAAAATCTGCCTGTGTTTTTGGCTGTGGATCTTGACAGTTTGGTTACTATTTTTCAATTCATTCAGCTACATAAACGCTAATACAGTGGCTTCATAGAATCATAAAATCATAGAAATCTACAGCACATTACAGGCCCTTCGGCCCACAATACTGCGCCGACCATGTAACCTACTCTAGAAACTGCCTAGAATTACCCTACTGCATAGCCCTCTATTTTTCTAACCTCCATGTATCTATCTAAGAGTCTCTTATAAGACCCTATTGTATCTACTTCTACCGCTGTTGTTGGCAGCGCATTCCACACACCCGCCACTGTCTGTGTAAAAAAATTACCTCTGACGTTCCCCTTGTACCTCTTCCAAGCATCTGAAAACTATGCCCCCTCGTGTTAGCCATTTCAACCCTGGGAAAAGGCCTTGGCTATCCGCACGATCAATACCTCTCACCAACTTATGCACCTCTATCAGGTCACCTCTCATCCTCTGTTGCTCCAAGGAGAAAAGACCAAGTTCACTCAACCTATTCTCATAAGATATGCTCTCCAATCCAGGCAACATCCTTGTAGATCTCCTCTGCAATCTCTCTATAGTAATTACATCTTTCCTGTAGTGAGGTGACCAGAACTGAACACAGTTACTGCAAGTGGGGTCTGACTAAGGTCTTATATAGGTCTTAGATTTCTCTCCCATTTTCCCATAATGTTCAGGAGTCAACTTGGTCAAGCTCTGGAGATTTATCCATGTTAATGGACCTCAGGGCTGCAGGTATCTCCTTCCTCATAATAGGCATATGATCCAAGATCTCACTACTTATAAGCCTCCTTTCTATGGCATCTATGATGTTCTCCTTAGTAAGCATAGAGGAGAAATGGACATAAATCTTAGCCACTCATCTGCAGCTCTACATATTGGCAGCCTTGATCTTCTCTAAAGGACCTAGTCACCCTTTTAGACACTCTTGGAATTGTCTTTAAACCTACCTGACAAATCCATCTCATACTCTTTTTATGCCTTCCTGATTTCCCTCTTTAGCCTTAAACTTTTAATATTCATTGAGGGATTCATTCCTACTCAGCTACTCAAATGTAATATACACTCCCTTTGAAATCTCTCAACAGCTAGGGTCCCCTAAACTTGGTGTCTCACCCTAACCGCCCATCTTCCTGCTGCCTCTGGACTCATGAGACAATTCTTTAAAAAGCCTCCCACTTGTCATCAGTCTTTTTGCCTTTAAATAGTGCTATCAAGTCACCCCCAGCTAGAGCCTGCTTAATGTCCTCAAAGCTAGCTCTGCTCCATTTGACAATCCAGGAGTGATTGCTGGGAATCACTCTTCCAACAGTCCAATTCTATCTTGTTGGGCCCCAAACAGTCTTTCAGTTTACTGGCGAGGGATCTGGAAATGGATGAGGTGCTGTTAAATTTAGTTGCTCTTCTGCTTTTGAGGAATTTCCGGATTCATGGCTTTTAATATCCTCCACCTCCCTTCCTACATGGTGTAAATGAGAGCCTGTGTCATTTCACTATGAATGGACAAGACTTAGATTTCATATACTGTATAAACAGAATGTTCTTCTGTGGTTAATTTGCTTACATTATTCAACGAGCACAAGGTATCCTGAGGCTGAGTTTCTCTTTGGTTTTATTATTTTTGTTAATATAGACTTTTCATAATCACTGTGACTGGCCAAAAAGATTGTAATCTTAATTATATTAGATGTAAATTGAATTTCTTTGACCTTTTCTGCTGGTTTAAATCATTGCACTGGAAGCGAGCCTTGGCCACCAAATTAGTCATGACCTGAGGACTGATCATCACTCTTGGGGTTTAGCTGAGACTAGTTTTGGTGTACTGTGTGCAGTTTTGGTCTCTGTACCTGAGGGAGACACAGTGTCTAAGAATGTAGATACAATTTACGTTTCCAAGACTGAGTACTGAGATAAAGGATCTGTATTAACTGGAGTTTAGAAGAGAGGTGATGTCATATTATTAACTGTGCTTGCTTCCTGGCCTCTGAAGCAGTTCTAAGAATTAAATAATATTTTCAGCCAATGGATGCCAATGGTCTCTGTACCTATAAAGGGCAATTTACTAAGAAACTGGACTACTGCACTCCACATAATGTCAAAATATTTCTCAATAATTTTCAAAATAAAGATAAAATCATTGATAGATGGAGGTTAAAGATCTAATTAATAGCACTTTTTTGTGATGATCTTTATTAATCAAAATACACTAAACTACTGCATTTATGTTCAGATCACAAATTACACAAAGCAGAAAAGCTTATTTCTCTTGCATAGTTATTAAATGTTGCCCAATGACATTACTTGGTTTGCCTTTGATCTAGTCACAGTGAAGCAAATTCTTAATGTATTGCACAAAATAGTTTTATGTGGTTTTATGTGATTATTAACTGATATCTCATTCTGTTAGACAACTTGAAATATTCATTAATTTAGCTGTCTGCGATGAGTGAAATGGGAGAGAACCAGTCAGTTCTGGTTGCGCCGCATTATTATCAGAAAATCTTGAAAGGTTGCAGCACAGAAGGAAGTCATTTGTCTTACTGAGTTTGTACAAGCACTATGTGAACAATTTGAATAGTCATCACCACTCCCTCACCTCACTCCATAAACCCTGCTAGTATATTCCTTTTGGGTACTTACCTAGATCACTTATCAACACCACAATTGTATCTTGGTTCCAATATTACCCTTGGTAATGCATTTCTGACTTTAACTGCTGTAAAAGTTTTTTCTGTCATGTCATTACTGTTTATTTTGCCAAACAATTCATCCTCGACTCCTCCACTCATAAGAACAAAATGTCTCTATTTATTCTACCTACCACTTTTACTGAATGGTGGGACAGGCTTAAAGGGCTTTATGATGTGCTCTAGTTTCTATCTCCTATAGTCTTACATGAAGGGAAGCCAATGTTAGCATGACCAATATGCTATCAATTTTTATCTTTTTACACAGCATAGAAATAGAAGTACAAAATGCACACCTTCTCCCAATGGGGAGAAACAACACCTCACCTCATCTGTTGTGGCAAGCCCCATAAGAATATGGTATGCATCCATTTTTCATTCAGGTTAAGAATCCAGGAGGAAATGTTGGTGACTCTTATAGGCTAAACAGCTGCTATAGTCAGATCTACACATTTTACTTCATGCAGACATATAGTTCCATTGACAATGGCATGCTCAGGTATTTAAGTTAGTCAGATTTTGGAGCAGCATACTCTGGTGGTCTTATATTATGAAGTGAATCTGCACGTTCATCCATAAATTTACCTTTTGCACATTTTTCTAGATTGTTGTGTACCGTTCAGCTAGGTCTAATATAAGGTAACAAACTACAATGACTTCAGAGTGGATCACATTATAATGCATTTATTATTTTTACTTGCAGTTGGAGTCCTGTCTTGAGACAAATGTCTAGAAGTAGCTTTGATTTTATGTTTCAAACAAAACACTTTTACCCCTTTTACAGAGAACAGTAATTAGGTTGATTCATTCCGTAACAGCATTCCTCTGTTTTTTTCATCCTTAACTGGTTCTAAGATTTGTCCTTTAGAAGCTCCATCCTGTTGGCTGCTTGCTCTGTTTTTCAAAACATAAACACCACCCCCCAGCCATAAAACAAAGCTCCTGTCACAAGAAGACCACACAGCTTCCTACCATAAAACACATACACAGACTTGTAAGCCTCCCATCCAAAACAGCAAACTAGCTAAAAACTCTGGGATTTCACAGGTTCCATTTTGTTACATTACATTTTACAAAAGTTACACATTCATAAAGACATCACGGTTAAAGATATATTTCCACAGGATGTTGATTGAGGGTTTTCAAACTCTTGTATGTTGTTGACCATTGTAGTAAATGATACTTTGCATTGAGAACTGAGTCAAACTGTGATGAGTACATTGGCCAACAAAGACAAATTTCCATCCTAAAATAGAAGTAAATATTTGGCTAGTTCAAAGCCAAATAGTAGGAGCTGGTAGAGCAGTGCAGTGCTAGAGGCAGGGGCGAAGGGCACAGTGTGAACCTATAGAGGTGGGACATAGAGATTTTGGCACAAAACTAGTAGTTGGGAAGCCTTCAAAGGAGAAATTTTGAGAGTGCAGAATTTGTATGTTCCTGTCAGGATTAAAGGCAAAGTGAATAGGAATAAGGAACCTTGGTTCTCAAGGGATGTTGCAACCCTGATAAAGAAGAAGAGGGAGTTGTATGACATGTATAGGAAACAGGGAGTAAATAAGGTGCTTGAGGAGTATAAGAAGTGCAAGAAAATACTTAAGAAAGAAATCAGGAGGGCTAAAAGAAGACATGAGGTTGCCTTGGCAGTCAAAGTGAAGGATAATCCAAAGAGCTTTTACAGGTATATTAAGAGCACAAGGATTGTAAGGGATAAAATTGGTCCTCTTGAAGATCAGAGTGGTCGGCTATGTGCAGAACCAAAGGAAATGGGGGAGACCTTAAATAGGTTTTTTGCGTCTGTATTTACTAAGGAAACTGGCATGAAGTCTATGGAATTAAGGGAAACAAGTAGTGAGATCATGGAAACTGTACAGATCGAAAAGGAGGAGGTCCTTGCTGTCTTGAGGAAAATTAAAGTGGATAAATCCCCGGGACCTGACAGGGTGTTCCCTCGGACCTTGAAGGAGACTACTGTTGAAATTGCAGGGGCCCTGGCAGAAATATTTAAAATGTTGCTGTCTACAGGTGAGGTGCCGGAGGATTGGAGAGTGGCTCATGTTGTTCCGTTGTTTAAAAAAGGATTGAAAAGTAATCCGGGAACTTATAGGCCAGTAAGTTTAATGTCAGTAGTAGGTAAGTTATTGGAGGGAGTACTAAGAGACAGAATCTACAAGCATTTGGATAGACAGGGACTTATTAGGGAGAGTCAATATGGCTTTGTGCGTGGTGGGTCATGTTTGACCAATCTATTGGAGTTTTTCGAGGAGGTTACCAGGAAAGTGGATGAAGGGAAGGCAATGGATATTGTCTACATGGACTTCAGTAAGGCCTTTGACAAGGTCCCGCATGGGAGGTTAGTTAGGAAAATTCAGTCGCTAGGTATACATGGAGAGGTGGTAAATTGGATTAGTCATTGGTTCAATGGAAGAAGCCAAAGAGTGGTAGTAGGGAATTGCTTCTCCAAGTGGAGGCCTGTGACTAGTGGTGTACCACAGGGATCAGTGCTGGGTCCATTGTTATTTGTCATCTATATCAATGATCTGGATGATAATGTGGTAAATTGGATCAGCAAATTTGCTGATGATTCAAAGATTGGAGGTGTAGTAGACAGTGAGGAAGGTTTTCAGAGCCTGCAGAGGGACTTGGACCAGCTGGAAAAATGGGCTGAGAAATGGCAGATGGAGTTTAATACAGACAAGTGTGAGGTATTGCATGTTGGAAGGACAAACCAAGGTAGAACATACAGGGTTAATGGTAAGGCACTGAGGAGTGCAGTGAAACAGAGGGATCTGGGAATACAAATACAAAATTCCCTAAAAGTGGTGTCACAGGTAGATAGGGTCATAAAGAGAGCTTTTGGTACATTGGCCTTTATTAATCAAAGTATTGAGTATAAGAGCTGGAATGTTATGATGAGGTTGTATAAGGCATTGGTGAGGCCGAATCTGGAGTATTGTGTTCAGTTTTGGTCACCAAATTACAAGAAGGACATAAATAAGGTTGAAAGAGTGCAGAAAAGGTTTACAAGGATGTTGCCAGGACTTGAGAAACTCAGTTACAGAGAAAGGTTGAATAGGTTAGGACTTTATTCCCTGGAGCGTAGAAGAATGAGGGGAGATTTGATAAAGGTATATAAAATTATGATGGGTATTGATAGAGTGAATGCAAGCAGGCTTTTTCCACTGAGGCAAGGGGAGAAAAAAACCAGAGGACATGGGTTAAGGGTGAGGGGGGAATAGTTTAAAGGAAACATTAGGCGGGGCTTCTTCAAACAGAGAGTGGTGGGAGTATGGAATGAGCTGCCAGACGAGGTGGTAAATGCGGGTTCTTTTTTAACATTTAAGAATAAATTGGATGGGAGGGATATGGTCCGTGTGCAGGTCAGTGGGACTAGGCAGAAAATGGTTCGGCACAGCCAAGAAGGGCCAAAAGGCCTGTTTCTGTGCTGTAGTTCCTATGGTTCTATAGTCAAAATCCTATGGATGTACACAAGATGAAAGACTAAAAGTAGACACAATAACCATAGGTATATTTTTCATTACACATAACTTCATTTTAATTAACTTTTAGTATTCATTTAACATGAATAAGGATGTAATGGCTGCATCCATCTGAGGAAGCTGTTGAGAGGGGCACTGTGCTGGTTGACGGTACTGCTCAGTGGATGGAATGGCTATGTATGCACATTGATATCCACATTCTTTGCAAAGCTGAAACATATGTTGGCACTGGATTGTCTACATTCTGAAATAAGTTCACTGGCTAGCTGGCTGCCTGTGCGTCCAACATTCTATTGCTATGGGTCAATCTTGCTATTTCAGCAGACAGTCTCTTGAAGTCTGTGTCTCCATCTTCTGCAGTAGAGTCAGTATGGGATCTTGTCATCATGTCCTTTGATCCAGTTCCATCACCCTGCTGCAGATATGACTTGCCACATGCTGAGACTTCCTGCAAAGCCCAGTATCTGAGCTGGTTGCTTGCAGAGCTGTAACATGTCAGGAAATTCGCTGCTTGTTTTTCAGGAGGGAGAGTTATGCCCATGTTTTCCAAGAGGGAATAAGAGAGAGTGTGTGTGGGAGAGAGGGGAGAGAGGGGAGAGAGGGGGAGAGGGGGGAGAGGGGGGAGAGGAGAGGAGGGGAGGGGAGAGGGGGAGAGGGGGAGAGGGGAGGGGGGAGAGGGGAGAGGGGAGAGGGGAGAGGGGAGAGGGGAGAGGGGAGAGGGGAGAGGGGAGTGGGGAGAGGAGAGAGGAGAGAGGAGAGAGGAGAGAGGAGAGAGGAGAGAGGGGGTGTGTGCACAGAGAGAGCGAGAGCAAGCACGAGATATATATAGAGAGAGTGAGTGACATTCAGTGATTGTAGGAGAGTGATAGGATTTGAAGTATTGTGAGGAGCAAGGCAGGTTTCAGGATGGTGGAGGTTGCAGTAGGCCTTAGGAACAGAGAATATTATTACCTCGGTGACATTGGTGATATCATTGTACATTTTTTCCCCATTTACCCAGTAATCATAGATCTCTGTGGCATCCTTTATAACTTGCATTCAATGTCAGTGGAGTTGCTAATTGAAGGATTGTCTGTTGTCCAATAACGAGGAGACTCTCCTACTTATTCACCCATATCCATGCTGAAGTCTGCAAAGCAGCACACCTAAATCCCATTTCTCAAGTTAAAGCTTTGCATGTCTGCACAACCAAAGAATGCCTTTCTTTTTAAAATTGTTGGAGCTTTTGAAATGACAGCAGTGACTCAAATGCTCATTAATAAGCTTGTAATTTCTGATCAACCATGTTCTTTTTCTGGCAAGAATATAATGGGATAACACTAACTAGTAATTCAAGACTAGTTTGAAGTTGGAATGATTATATTTAAAAAGCATTTTTCGTTTTAACTGTTATTATGCTTATTTTTCATTGAAATCCTGGGTTCCACATTCACAGGAAAGGAAAGCAAATTTAATTGGTGTGTGGCTGGAATTCACTTTTGGGAGAGGGATAACCCATTTAGTAATAATAAAGGATAACAATAAAGAAGGCATGTCATATGAAACGGGCAGGTGTTATTGTTATTTTTTACTAACTGTAAATATGATTTAATAATGATGCGACTAAATGAAGGCTAGAGAATGTAGGATGTGGTGATAGGGGTGTCCAGGTTGTTTTTAAAGGAGGTGGACAGAGTAACACATAGTTGAAGTAACATGTTGAAGATGAAGAGACAACAGATGCAAGAATATGGAACTAATAAACAGAATGCTCAAAGAACTCAGCACATCAGGAAGCATCTGTGGAGGCAAGATGTGCAAGTTAATGTTTGGGGTTGAGAACTAGTGTCAGCATGGGTGCTAGAGTTATTGTGCTAATATAAAGGCTATGATTTATTGAAATAATTATCTTAGCTGTACTGTACGATATGATGTTGAAATGAGCTTTTAGCACAATCACTTTTCTCAATTGCATCTATTGAGGAGACAAGGCATTCAAATCTAGTGTCAGGGATCCTCTTACTCTTTTTGAGGGAATTACCAGCACACTGAGCCTTTCAAAGGGTTCAAAGTACATTTATTATCAAAGTATGTTTGCAGTTTACAACCCTGAGATTGGTCTTCCAGTCAGTCACAAAACAAAGAACCATGGAAACCACTCAAAGAAGAAACATCAACCCCTTCCCCCACATAGAATATAAAACACAAAATCAAAATACATTTCAGTTCAGCTCAGTGTCCGACCCAATTCAAAAATTGCCGCAAAGAAATAGCAGCAAAAAAAGAGCAATCAAAAATGAGAACACATCATAGACGTGAATTAGAGCCCAATCTACAGACCACGTTGATTAAACCTTGCTCCTTACCCCCATATGAATGAATACTTTGGTGGCCTTTTGCACATCCAGGAAGTAAAAGAAAACAACACACACAAAATGCTGGAGAAACTCAGCAGGCCAGGCAGCATCTATGGAAAAGAGTACAGTCGACGTTTCAGGCCAAGACCCTTCAGCAGGACTGGAGAATAAAAGATGAGGTGTAGAGTTAAAAGTTGGAGGGAAGGGAGGGAGAAACACAAGGTGATAGGTGAAACCAGGAGGGGGAGGGGTGAGGTAAAGAACTGGGAAGTTGATTGGTGAAAGGGATAAAGGGCCAGAGAAGGGGGAAATCTGATAGGAGACGACAGAAGGCCATAGAAGAAAAGGGGGGGGGGGGGAATGAGGAGTACCAGAGGAAGGCAATGGGCAGGCAAAGAGTTAAGGTGAGAGATGGGAAAGGGGATGGAGACTGGTGAAGTGGGGGCATTGTCTGAGAAATCGATGTTCGTGCCATCAGGTTGGAGGCTACCCAAACAGAATATAAGGTGTTGTTCCTCCAACCTGAGTGTGGCCTCATCGCAATAGTGGAGGAGGCCATGGGTAGACGTATCAGAATGGGAATGGGAAGTGGAATTGAAATGGGTGGCCACTGGGAGATCCAGCTTTTTCTGGTGGACGGAGGGTAGGTGCTTGGCGAAATGGGTCTCCCAATCTACATTGGGTCCTACCGATATACAGGAGGCCACATGGGAGCACTGGACACAGTATATGACTGTTGCAGACTCAGACGTGAAGTGTTGCCTCACCTGGAAGGTCTGTTTGGGGCCCTAAGTGGTAGTGAGGGAGGTGGTGTAGGGGCGTGTATGGCAGCTGTTTTACTCTAAGTGCCGAGAGGGATTTCAGTGGGACGAATGGGCAAGGGATTCACATAGGGACCAATCCCTGCCAAAAGCAGAAAGTGGGGGGGGGGGGTGAGGGAAAGATGTGCTTGGTGGTGGGATCCCGCTTTAGATGGCGGAAGTTACGGAGAACTATGTTCTGGATGTGGAGGCTGGTGGAGCGGTAGCTGAGGACAAGAGGAACCCTATCCCTGGCAGCGTGGCAGGAGGATGGGGTGAGAGCAGACGTGCATGAAATGGAAGAGATGCAGTTGAGAGCAGTGTTGATGATGGAAGAACGGAAGCCCCTTTATTTGAAGGAGGACATCTCTTTCATTCTGGAATGAAAAGCCTCATCCTGAGAGCAGATGTGGTGGAGACGAAGGAATTGAGAGAAGGGATGGCCTTTTATACAAGCAACAGGGTGGAAGGAGGTATAGTCCAGGTAGCTGTGAGAGTCCGTGGGTTTCTAATAGATATCAGTAGACAAGCTGTCTCCAGCGATAGAGACAGAGAGGTAGATTGAGAAATAGGAGGGAGGCATTGGAAATGGACCAGGTAAATCTGCGTGCAGGATGGAAGTTGGAGGCAAAGTGGATGAAATCGACAAGTTCCACATGAGTGCAGGAAGCAGCACCAATGCAGTCATTGATGTAGCGTAGGAAAAGTACTACATTGGTGGCCTCTCTCACCTTATCTCCTTGCCTGCCCATTGCCTCCTTCTGATGCTCTCTCCTCTTTTCTTTCTTCCATGGCCTGTCCTCTCCTTTTAGACTTCCCCTTCTCCAGCTCTGTATCTCTTTCACCAATCAACTTCCCAGCTCTTTACTTCACCCCTCCCCCTCCCAGTTTCACCTATCACCTTGTGTTTCTCCCTCCCTTCCCTCCACCTTTTAACTCTACTCCTCATCTTTTTTACTCCAGTCCTGCTGAAGGGTGTCAGCCTGAAACACCAACTGTATTCTTTTCCATAGATACTGCCTGGCTTGCTGAGTTCCTCAAACATTTTGTGTGTGTTGCTCGGATTTCCAGCATCTGCAGATTTTCTCTTATTTGTAAAAGAAAACAATGTGGTTAGGGTCAGAGTCCTTGTCCGGCTGAATGTATTGAATCTTGTAATTTGGAAATACTTGAAGCTGATTCATATAAACCATGTGAAATCTTGTGTTGGGTCCCTGCTGCTCATTTAAATATGAGCGTGAGTGTTTTTGTAGCTATGAAATAACCATGACGCTTTTTCTATTAACTAAAAATGGTGATTTACTCAAATATAGACAGATGCTAGAGAGAAAAAAGTTGCCACGAAAGACAATCTATTGAAGTATTTCTTTTCTCCACCAAGGTACTAATCTGATAAAAACATTTCCAACAATAGCATTCCTTAACTCACTTGTTCCGTTTCAAATGCAAACCCGTGAATTTATAAATTTATAATTAACATTAATAGTACAAAAATAAATAATTTTGAAAACAAGAAATAAATATAATCAAGTCAAATATTTAATGCCTGGCTGAATTTTTTCCCAGACTGGACAGTGCTAGAGACTGATCCTAAGAACAGTTGTATTTCTGGTATCCATGGGAAACTTGCTTGTTTGGTATAAATTCAAGCAAGTAGCAGACGTACAGTATTCTCCAGTATTATTCTGGGAATATTGCACCAGTATGCTAAAATTCCCACAGCCCAACCGAATCCACTGTTACTCGGGCAAATTCAGATTCAGATTTCAATCCTGTGATTACATAATGAGTTCACGGGAGGAAAAATCTCTCAGAATTCACATTTTGGTACACAGAGCTTTCAACAAAGAAAATGAAAGACTAGTGTCACAAGTATGGATGTACTGTGCTGAAGACAAGTTAAGCATTTCAGTCATGTTTATTGGGAATAAATCTGGAAATGAACTTTTTAGGGTGTAGTACATTTTGTGGATTGCTTTCTCAAAATATTTCTATATTTTCTGAAAGAACTTTACCTAATATGATTTTGTAGGAAGATTTGATACAAAGAAATTGTTCCAGCAATGAGATGGGTAGAAAGATACTGGCACAGCATTCCGTACACTGCAAATTTGATTGTTTTCATACCTGCAATATCTAATTAAATAAAGCTTTTTTGTTGAACAAATGTCAATTTTTAAACCTGTGTCCAATGCATCATTGCAATGAACAAGCAGGAAATGTAGGAACAGCTCCCAAAGGAGATGATTGAAGCTGTTATTATTGATTTCTTCAAATTGAAATTGAATAAAATTCTTTCAGTGTGTTATGCTTTTGTTTACAACATTTGAGTCACTTGAGACAATAGCTGTCTGGTATTTCAAAGCAGCAGCCTTGGTTCCGATGCTGGGACCTCTCATCGGCAGAGAGCCTTGTGTAACCAATCTACGTGGGTTTGACAGAGTCCCGACCAGGAGACGGGCTGGTCACGGTCCAAGGTTTTTGAACTGTGATGCTTTGGGAGCAAGCTCGGACTGGCTCTCTTCGACCTCCCTAAGAAATCCCACTCTCGCTCTGCCAGGCGATTATCGAGACAAATGGACTGGTCAACCAGAACCTCTGAGTTTTCTGCTGGCTCTCCCAAAGCGAGGGCATCATTCTGTTCATCTTGGAGTCCGTGGTGATGTAGAGTGGCTATGGCTTCCCCGTTCCAGCCACTCTCTTGTACCAAGGTCCGAAATATGATTGCATAGTTGGCCACTTACCGTCAGCCCTGTCATATCTTCATCAGACGGTCTGAGGCTCATCCAGCTCTGTTTTTGTGGTGGAACGCCTTCTTCATGGCAGCCATGAATTCCTCCGATTCCAAGCAAATCTTTGACCTATGTTTCCAATGCGCAGTGGCCCAGGGCAGGGCTCTTCCATTCAGAAGAGAGATAATGAAGGCCAACTTTCTGCACTCCAAAGGGAAGTGGAAAGGGGGCTGGAGTTCAAACACTAGTGAACATTGGATGAGGAAGCTACAGCAAGAACTCGAGTCATCGTTGAATCTCTCCAAGGTTGTAAGGTGTACTGGCTTCGCACAGCAATTGACTGGTTCTGATGAGCGACTCTGATTTCCTTCTTGCAAACGCTGACAAACAGCAACCTGACAGTCATGAGTCTCCAGGTCCTGTTTGGAAATTCTCTCGTTGTGGAGGGCCACAGCAGACAAATGACTTTGATGTTCCTCTGGGTCCATAACAGCCCAATTGTACTGTGTTGAGAGTCATTGGAGTATCTGAATCAAGGATCAAGGCACGGTATCAAACTGGATCAAGAACTGAGCACAAAACACAACATCACAAGTACAACTTATGATTTAGCACTGAACCTCAGTTCAGGCACTCTTTAAATACCCAATTCTTGGCACCAAGAACACGATTACCAATTAGCTGGACCATCCTGAACCCTTAAGGGGTTCGCGTCTGCTATCCATACTCTGGAGAGTTAGAGCGTCTAAATCCCAGAAGCTAGCATGGTTGGGAGCGTCTCATAACAAAAAGTCCTTAAGCTATAGGAGCAGAATTAGGCCATTTGGCCCATTGAGTCTGCTCTGCCATTATGGCTGATGCATTTTCCCCTCTCAGCCCCAATCTCCTGCCTTCTCCCCATATCGCTCCATACCCTCACTAATCCAGAATCGATCAAACTCTGCCTTAAATGTACCCAGTGACTTGGCCTCCATAGATGTCAGCGGCAACAAATTCCACAGATTCACCACTCTCTGGCTAAAGAAATTCCTCATCTCCATTCCAAAGGGTCACCCCTCGATTTTGAGGCTGTGTCCTCTGGTCTTAGATGCCCCCACCATAGGAAACATCCTCTCCACATAACACCCCATCAAGGCTTTACAACGTTAGATAGGTTTCAATGACGTCACCCTAATTCTTCTGAATTTCAGTGAACAGTAGCCCAGAGCTATCAAACACTTCTCATATGACAAGCCTTTCAATCCCAGAATCATTTTTGTGAACCTCCTTTGAGCCCTTTCCAGTTTCAGCCCATCCTTTCTAAGACAAGGGCCCCAAACCTGCTCACAATACTCCAAGTGGGGCCTCACCAGGGCTTTATAAAGATTCAACGTTACAACCTTGCTTTTATATTCTTTCCTCTTGAAATGAATGCTAACATTGCATTTGCCTTCCTCACCCCAGACTCAACCTACAAATTAGCTTTTAGGGAATCCTGCACAAGGACTCCCAAGTCTCTTTGTGCCTCAGTTTTTTGTATTTTCTCTTCATTTAGAAAATAGTCAACCTTTTTATTTTTTCCATCAAAGTGCATGACCAGACACCTCCCCACACTATATTCCATCTTTCACTTCTTTGTCGATTCTCCTAATCTGTCTAAGTCCTTCTGTAGCCTCTCTACTTCGTCAAAACTACCTTCCCCTCCACCTATATCATCTGCAAACTTTGCAAAAGAGCAATCAATTCCATCATCCAAATCATTAACATGTAATATTAAGAAAAAAAAATCGGTCCCACCACAGATCCCTGTGCATCACAACCAGTCAGTGCAGCCAGTCAGAAAAGTCCCCCCTTATTTCCACTCTTTGCCTCCTGCCAATCAGCTATTGCTTTATCCATGCTAGGATCTTTCCTGTAATACCATGGGCTCGCAACTTGCTAAGCAGTCTCATATGTGGCACTTTGTCAAAGGCCTTCTGAAAATCCAAGTACACATCATCAACCGATTCTCCTTTGTCTGTACTTGTTATTTATTCCAAGAATTCCAACAGATTTGTCAGGCAAGATTTTCCCTTGAGGAAATCATGCTGACTGTGGCCTATTTTATTATGTGCCTCCAAGTACCGAGACCTCATCCTTAATAATTGACTCCATCATCTTCCCAGCCATTGAGGTCAGACTAACTGCCCTATAGCTTCCTTTCTTCTGCTTCTCTCTCTTCTTGAGGAGTGTAGTGATATTTGCAATTTTCCAGTCATCCGGAACAATTCTAGAATCTAGTGATTCTTGAAAGATCATTACTAATGTCTCGACAATCTCTTCAGCCACTTCTTTCAGAACTCTGGGGTGTACACCATCTAGTCTAGGTGGCTTATTTACTTCGGCCTTTCAGTTTCCCAAGAATCTTCTCTCTAGCTATGCTAACTTTACACACTTCATGCCCCTGGACACCTGGAACTTCCAACATACTGCTAGTGTCTTCCACAGTGAAGACTGAAGCAAAATACTTATTCAGTTCAGCAGTATTTTCTTGTCCCCCATTTCTACCTCCCGAGCATTGTTTTCAAGTGGTCTGATATCCATTCTCACCTCTCTTTTACACTTTATGTATCTGAAGAAATTTTGGTATCCTCTTTAATATTATTGGCTAGCTTACTTTTGTATTCCATCTTTACCTTAATGATTTTGTTTTAGTTGCCTTCTGTTGGTTTTTAAAAACTTCCCAGTCCTTTAACTTTCCACTAATCTTTGCTCTATTATATGCCCTATCCCTGGCTTTTATGTTGGCTTTGACTTCTCTTGTTAGCCATGGTTGTATCATCTTTCCTTTAGAATACTCCTTCCTCTTTGTGACGTATATATCCCTTGCCTTCCGACTTGCTTCCAGAAAATCCTGCTGCTCTGCCATCATCCCTGCCAGTGTCCTTTTCCAATCAATTCTGGCCAACTCCTCTCTGCTTCTGTAATTCCATTTACTCTAGTATAATACTGATACATCTGACTTCAGCTTCACCTCAAATTTCAGGATGAATTCAATCATATTATGATCACTTGTCCCTAAAGATTCTTTTACCTTAAGTCTATTAAAAACCCCGAGTCTATTTTCCTTTGGCCACAGCATTGCCTCCTGACTTACTGAGACACAATTTTCATCCAAGTTGAGAACCATCCTTTAATGCCAATCACTTCAGGTATTGATCTGATAAAGCTTTAACTGGACCAAAGGACAAGGGATTTGTATCGAAATGAAAGTTGATGTTCCTTTAAAAAAAAACTGAAAAAAGACTAAGAATTTTAGAGACAGATAATAGCCGTTAGGTTGCAGTGAAAAAATTAATGTGAACTGGATATAAAGTACAGTTTACAATAATCATATTTGACATATTAGGACAAAGACAACATCCAAAACAGCTTCTTGAGAAATGAAGCCCAAATCTCAATGCTGGATAGTTTGAGGTAATAATGCACCATTGCTGGAAGCAAAACATTAGCTCATCTATAATGTGTAACAGAACTAAATAATCCCTGGGCTGATGAATTGTTTCTTACGGGACTAATATATCAAAGTCTCAGTGAAGTTCCGCCATAATAACAATTCCAGTGTAGTATTACGGTCATCAGCGAGCCACAACAAGGGCATCAGGCAAAGTGATTAAACTGCCAAAATTCAGATAGCGATAGAGTATATATATTTTCTTTATATCAGGTGACTACTAACAGATGATTAGCAGCCAAAAGATGTCAAGAATTCCTTGCCCTCCTCTGGAGTTTTATGAGATCCAGAAGGAAGAAGGCAAGATGGGACCTTGGCTTAATACCTCTTGAAAGGACAGCAAATAAAGGCAATGCTTGATTTGTTTTTTTACTGAAGGTTGTTAAGAGTCATAGAGCAACTCAGTACAGATACAGACCCTCCAGTCCAACAAGACCATTACTGACCATGTGTCTATCTATCTCATACCATACTTCTCCATTTAGTCATAGCCCTCTAAATTCTGCCCCCCTACATATCCAAGTGCCTCTTAAATGACACTATGTTACAGGGGGGTTGGGAGGACCCAAATACAAGACACAGACACTGAAGTGTTAGGAACAGGACTAGGTTTATCGAGATAGTAAGGTGAGTAAGGAAGAAACGATGCTGGACATTGACACAGGCCCTGGACCAGACTAGGATTCAGGGCCTGGGCTAGGACTTGGACTAGAAACATGGGACCTGGACAAGAAACTAGGAATGAGGAGCCTGGACTAGGAACAGGGAACTCCAGAACCAGAGCCTGGACAAGGCCCCGGAACCTGGGTCTTGGTTGGGACTCAGAACGGAACCCGGGTCTAGGCTATGGCTCAGGACTAAGATCCTGGCAAGGACAGGACGTAGCTACAGGACAGGATGAGGTACTCCAGCACAGGACGAGGTACCCCAGCACAGGACGAGGAATCTCCAGCACCGGGCTGGGCGAGGAGCTCCTGGGCTGGGCAAGGCACCGGAACTAGATGAGGACACGAGGCTCAGATTTGGACAGGGCTGGAACACGGCGCCTGGATCTGGTCTTGAAACACAGGAAAACAGAGCCTTGGATGTGGACTGGACGCTTAAAGCGTTGGACATGGACTGGACGAGGTACTCCAGGACAGGACGTGGCTCTTGCACTAGGTTTGGCTCGGTTCTTGGACTTGGCTTGGTTAGGCTCTTGGTTTTGGAGCCAGGATTCCTCCTTGGAGTACAGGGCCAGGACCCTTTCTAGGACGCGGGGCTGTGATGCTTTCTATGACACAGGGCCGAGACCCTTTCTATGACAGGGCCGGGACCCTTTCTAGGACACAGGGCCGGGATACTTTCTAGGACGCAGAGCCGGGATGCTTTCTAGGACGCAGGGCCAGGACCCCTTCTAGGACGCAGGGTCAGGATGACTGCCGAGGACACTTGCAAAGGGAACTGCCGAGGTAAACTACTGACATAAACTGCTGAGGGACTCCTGGACTGGACGAGAACATAAAGCCTTGACATGGACAGGACTGGAACATGGCACCTGGAACTTGGAACACAGGAACACAGAACACAGAGCCGGGACCCCTTTTTGGGAACAGGACCTAGGGCCGGGACTCTTCTTTGCCACGGACACTAAACACAGGGACACAAAGAGATAGTTCCAAACTCAACGATAGATAGTTCCTTATCTTGACGTGGCAAGGCTCCCGTCTCACTTCGGCGGTTGAACTTGACAGGGATGCAGGCGAGGCTGCAGGAGGAAAGGGAAAGGGAACAGTCCAGCAGGGAATCCTTGGTTTGAGAGGTATTTATATGCCAGCCCAAAATGAGAATCAGGTGCTTCAATTAAGGCACCCAATGGAACAAGGGAAAACAGGAAAACCCGGAATAAGGAATCGACAGACCAGACCGTGAACCGGAATGTGGACTTCACGGACCAGACCATGACACACTATTGTACCTACCTCAATTATCTCCCCGGAAGCTCACCATTCCCTGCATAGGAAAAGTTGCCTCTCAGTTCCCTTTGAAATCTTTTCCCCTCCCCTAGATTAATTTTCCCTAGTTTTGGACAACTCTATCCTGGGAGAAACAGTGATGCCATCTACCTTATCTATGTCTCTCAATTTTAAGCATTTCTTTAAGGTATCCTCCTAAGTATCGTGCCAAGGAATAAGGACCCAGCCTGGCCAACCTGTCCCTATGACTCACACCCTCTAGTCCTTGCAACACCCTTGTACAATTGAAGTCAGAAGTTTACATACACCTTAGCCAAATACATTTAAACTCAGTTTTTCACAATTCCTGACATTTAATCCTAGAAAACATTCCCTGTCTTAGGTCAGTTAGGATCACTACTTTATTTTAAGAATGTGTAATGTCAGAATAATAGGAGAGAGAATGATTTATTTCAGCTTTTATTTCTTTCATCACTTTCCCAGTGGGTCAGAAGTTTACATACACTTTGTTAGTATTTGATGGCATTGCCTTTAAATTGTTTAACTTAGGTCAAATGTTTTGGGTAGCCTTCCACAAGCTTCTCATAGTAAGCAGCTGGAATTTTGTTCCATTCATCCAGACGGAACTGGTGTAATTGAGTCAGGTTTGTAGGCCTCCTTGCTCATACACGCTTTTTCAGTTCTGCCCACAAATTTTCGATCGGATTGAGTTCCTTCTTTTTCTTGACCAGTTTCAGTACATCTCATCAGCCAGGGTTTCCTAAACATGCCATGTTTACTCTTCACCGTCATAGAAACATCCTGCTCCTGGACCCTTGACGTCTCTCTTCAAAGCCTCTCACTTGCTTTTTTCCCCTTTCCCATAAAAAAAACATCAAATCAACCATCCTACATAATTCTCTCAAAGTTAGCTCTGCTCCAGTTCTTGATCCTAGCTGTTGACCTGTCCTGTCCTTTTCCATCACATTCTTAAAATTAATAGAATTATAGTTACTAGAGTCAAAGTGCCATTTCAGTTACCTATGCTGCCTCCTTTCTTAATGCCCAGTATTGGGACCTTTGTTACTGAAGTCACCGGAGAAAAGTACCGGTAGATATGAAATAGCTTCTTTATTCAACAAAACAAAATACAGCAGGCACAATATTGAGGAATTTTCAGTTGAAATGTCTGGCTGGCCCAATGAGAGGCTCGATATTTTATGTGCTAAATATCAGAGAGTAATTCCATACTTACAATGCATCCACAATGTTTTCTTTTTGAATCTACACGTAAACTTCGCCCCTCCTGATTCGCACTCACACCACATAAATCTAAATGAATTTTAATCAGCATTGTCTGGTCTCTGATTCAAGGCTTTTAGGAACCTATTGTTCAGAGCTGCATTTTAAATTAAACTCACAATTTATATTCAGATTTGAGGACTGGTGGTTGAAGTCCTTGAGTTGTCCCACCCTCTCGCTAGTTATCCTCTTGCTCTTGCTCTTGGCATTCACCTTAATCCTACTTGTCAAGGATTTTTCATGGCCCCTCCTGGCTTTCCTAATTCCCTTCTTTAGTTCTTTCCTGGCTTCTTTATAATCCTCACGTGCTTTGTTTGATCCTAACTTCTGAAACATTATATACTTTTCCGTTTTCTTCTTGACTAAACTCATCTCCTCTCTGGACATTCAAAGTTCCATCACCATCCTTCCTTCTAACAGGAGCATTCCTTTCTCATACTCTGTGCAATTGATCTTTAAACACCCTCCACATCTCTGATCTGGACTTGCCAGAGAAAAGGTGTTCCAAATTGACGCTTCTTAGAGCCTGCCTAATGCCCTCATAATTTGCCCTACTCCAATTTAAAACTCTCCCACAAGGACCATATCTATCCTTATCTATAGCTAACCTGAAAGTTAAGGAGTATGACTATTCCCTAACTGCTCACCCACTGAAAGGTCGATCGCCCAGCCAGGCTCATTACCAAACACCAGGTCCAGTAAGGCCCCTCCTCTCATCCGACGGTCCACACATTGATTTAAGAAACCTTCCTGGATGCACTTAACAAATTCTGCCCCATCTAAACCCCTTACACTGAGAAGATCCAAGTTTAAAAGAGGTAGGATCAAATTTTCAGCCGGTTGGCGTGAAGGAGCACCTGCGATGAATACTCCTGAGCCACCAGCCGAGATCCAGTGGAGGTCATAACTCCTTTTAACTAATGTCAGAACAGGCTTCAACTGCTAGCTTGAAGTCAGCTTCAGTAACAGTGGCAGCACCACTTCCAGGCCTTGAGTGCTCAGCAAGGCACAGTACAGCAGGTGTTGCTAACAGTTTGGTGTCACTATACACACCTGACAGTGTAGTGTGTATTGAGGTCTGGTGCATGGAGGACCATGAATAGATTCCTGAAAAGCAGTCCTTGCACAAGTTTTCAAATGTATTAAGCAACTACTGTAGATCAAGATTTGAGTCTAATATTGCATAATATAACAGAATCCAAGGGGTAAAATTTCAAGCCATCTAACCATTAGCAGTGCAAAGGTGGGAAATACTTTGCACTGCTAAGCATTGAACTTATACATAATTTAGAAAGTGAAACCACTTTAATAGCCATCCACATGTGCAGCCCTGCATGGGTATTGACAGGCAAGCAGAGATAATGAAGAAAATTTGGCCCACAGGATACAGTATCACCTGACTCACCTTAGTCTCTTACCTTGGGTAGAAGAATAGGATTTACATAGGAACAAGGGTAAACTACTCACTCCCATAGCCTGTTCTGTTACTGAGTTCGGTCAGAGCTGGAAAGGACCTTATGTTCATTTAACTACCCTGGCACTATGTCCAACAATGCACGTACCTAACATAAGTTTATCAGACTCAGTTAGGAAATCGGCAGTGACTTCTTTTAGAAAGGGCAATTCCAGGAATCTAACATATTTTGTACAAAAGTTAATTTCATTCTTACTTGGCCAGTTCTCATTTTAAGATGATATCTATTAATTTTTTAATTGCTTCATCTGAGGAAATGGTTTGTTAAATCTTTTTGATGCTTTGAATATCTTAATCTGATCACTGCTCAACACAAAGGGAGCACAAGTCACATTACTGCAACCTGCACTGTTAATTGAATTTTTTATGGCATGGCATTATTCCATTTTGCACCTGATTACAAATTCACAGTTTTAATGTTACGATACGCACTCAACTGCGCCGGCTTCTGGAAATCTGGCGCTTTAACTCTCCAGAGTATGGCTAGCTGGTGCGGCCCCTTTAAGGATTCAGGGCCATCCTACGAACAAGCCGCCATGTTTTGGCACCAGGCTTTCAGTATTTAAGGAGCACCTGAATGGAGGTTCAGTACTCAATCGCCAGCTCTACTAGGGATATCATCTAGTGTCTTGTTCATTGCTCATTGCTCATACCAGTTTCATAGCGTGTCTCGATCTTTGCCTCAGATACTCCAGCATTTGGTCTTAACCATCCTTGTCAAGGTCTCTCATGAGATACAGATCCACAAAAACAATGCATCCATTTAATATCTTATGAAGAGCTTTAAAAAAATCCATCTGGTATGAGGTATTCAAGAATTAATGTAAAAATGTCATATTTATAATAAAAATTAAAATACTGCTAAAAAGGAAAAGTTAACCTTACATCCATTATTTTTAATTTCATTATTCTAGTTGTATTTTCTTATCGATTTCAAAATAGATTTATTAAAGTGTTGTATATGTTAACGATATACATTTTTGTGCTGCTATTGCATCATCTATAATGCTTATAATTGTGCCATTTACTCTTACTTAGATTGTCACCTTATCACAGCCATTACATTGGACAAACTTTTTTTTGAAAGCTTTGCTTCCTCATAAATTTCTTTTTATGATAGACCGTTGGAAGCTGAACACAAATATAATTTCAGACTACTTGTATCACGAAGGAATTTGGAGAAATAAGAAATTAACTTTTATTTAATATAATGTATATAAGCACCACATAATGGTGCTTATCCTTTGCACCAAATAAGCTAAAAATGTTTTGTTGATGATTTTCATTTGTACTCAGTGTCTGAGGCTTCTCACTTCAGTGTCCAATAATAATCAGCCAGCATTGATGGATTCCAGTTGTTCTGATACTATTTCTCCATGACCACAATGTCCTGCTGAAACCTTTCACCATGCTGTCCCTGACAGTGCTAAGATTTGCAGGCATGCAGACTAAATGGGAATGCAGAAAATGAATCTTTAGTGACATGTTGCTGTTCATGGTTTCAGCTTAAATTGTGTGGAAAACTTTAACTGATTTGGATTATGAATTGAAATAACAAATATAGGCAATTTTTAAAAATAATGGTGCATGATAGGCAAATTCCATGGCGATTGTCATGATCATCAGCCCAAAATCCATAAGATACATGCAAAAGTATTCAGGAAGCAAAATCTTTTTTTTGTCCAGTGTTATCCATGTTCTTTTCACCTTCTCCCAACTTTAAGAGGGAAACAGGAATAGGTTGTCTTCACCATCACTGCCCTCTTCCCACTTCTCTAGTGCTTTATCAGATTGCAGTTCTTGAAAGGGAGTCTGTGAAATGAATAGATGTATGTTAAAATAACTTGTAGATCTGAAAAGAAGAAATGGAGGGGCTAAAGGAGAACTGGTGTGTGAAAAGGGAACTTAGCTTTGAAATTTAGTCATAGGTGATAGTTTCAGCCTTGCCTCTCATAAAGTTTCCGTAGTGACATCCGTAGTACTATTTGCCGATGGTTTCACCTGAACTAGAGCATACAAGTTTCCAAGTAGATTGTACTGAACGATCACGGTGAAAACACTGTCAGCGTGTGCAGACTGTGACGGATGGCGGGGGTGGGGGAGCTGAAGGAGTACTAAGTTTGGAAGTGAGAAGCAAGTTCTGATTGATGGAGGGTGCTAGTAGGCAGCACAATGGGTTGTTGTACCTAAAGGTGCTGGCACTCAGTGGTGGCATATGGCACTTAAAGATGCTAAGTGTGTGACTAACCATTCATACAACATCAGTGAATTTCTTGCAGAAAGATATCCAGAGTTCCAGGCATGACTCTGGTATTGATCTCCATGAACTATTCTCACTGCATTTGCCTGTGTTCCTCCAGACCTCTCAAATCCATATGATACTGTACATAAACAACAGGAATTCTGCAGATGCTGGAAATTCAAGCAACTTTGATACTGTACATCTTTTCTCCTTTCCACCTCCTCCACCAAGATATCAATGACTATGTCCAAAAACCTTGGGAGTCCATGCTGTCCCAAACCAAGTTATCCTATGAATTTGCTCCAGCCACAACTCAGTTCTCACCCAAGAGATACAGACTTGATTCAGGAAGTGCTAGCAAGAACTGAGTTTGAGCTCCGTTTTCCTGCATGCAGAGGAAAAACAGTCTGGTTAGTGCTATCTGCACACGGAATTCATTGTAACTAGCACAGAACACAGATCTGGCATGTGTTTGCGATGTGACGCATCGGTTCCCATATTCGTTTCCGGAGATCTTTTATGGAGACCTCCGTGTAGTTATGATCTCAAAACTAATCTTACATCCATTGTCAAGACAAATAATAATCATTCAAATGGGTAATGAGCAAGATAGAATTTAAAAAGTAGAAGGTAAAGCAAAATCAATATTAATCACAACATATTTATTAAATAACAAAGGGAAGTACTTACCTGGATGGATTCCAGTTTGAAGTCAAAGGTTATGCATATTTTACATATCCAAAACATTGCTGCTCTGCAAACCCCGATCTACAATCTGTTAATGTGCTTTTGTATTCTTCCCCCCAAACATAATTTTTTCATGAATATTCAAGCAACTTGCAGGGCAGTGATATACAAAGATCTATGATCAGCATGTAAATGTGATATAATTTACCCTGGTTAAATACATTCACATAAACAAATCTCTAGCCAGTAAATCACTGGTTTAATTTCTTTATTAAAAACTTGTAAATACAATCAAAATGAAATACTCTGAAGGGAGAATAAAGCATGGTTCCTTGCTAGTTCATTGTTAAAAAGTGGAATGCCACATTTCATAGTGGCAGATTTCTTCTTCGTTAGTGCAAAGGTTTTAATATTCTACTTCATCATTTCAGTAACAGATTTGTTGATTGTCACAATTGATTAAATTCAGTTAATAATTTAAGTAAATGTTCTTTAAAAGTAGAATAGAAAATACACATGAATGTTTAAAACAATATTTTATTTACAGACCTTAAAACAAAATATTCACTTTTTGCCTAGAAATTTAATTGCACAGTCCACAAATTATTTATGCGCTGTGTTATTGATCTGAGGTATAAAATCATCTGAGAAATTTGACTGTTGCTTTGCCGTATGCTTGGAGTACAGTGAGAAGTACGACTAAGGGCTTCCATATTTCCATAGATAGATATACTTTATTGATCCCGAGGGAAATTGGGTTTCGTTACAGCCGCACCAACCAAGAATAGAGCATAAATATAGCAATATAAAACCATAAATAATTAAATAATAATATGTGAATTATGCCAGATGGAAATAAGTCCAGGACCAGCCTATTGGCTCAGGGTGTCTGACCCTCCACGGGAGGAGCTGCAAAGTTCAATGGCCACAGGCAGGAACAACCTCCCGTGACGCCCAGTGTTGTATCTCGGTGGAATATTGCCGGAGTCCAACAGTAAAAAGTTTAATATCCGGTCTACAAACACATTCCTCGATCGTAATATGACCAGGATTGCACCATCCGTTGTTAACCAGAACAGTAAGCACCCGACTCCTTTACGCTTACCGCTCTCAGTGCACTTCCAGTAAGCCCGAACGGTCTGGAAGCCGTCCATGGAGAAGTTTTGATCGGGTATGTCCTCGTGCAGCCCCGCTCCAGTGAAACACATAACACTGCGCTCCCGAAATGTTCTCTGACGCCTGGCTAGCGCCGTGAACTCGTCCATTTTATTACCCACTGAACTCCTCTTCTCCGTAAGTCTCTGTTGTCTCCACCCGGTCCTCTTTCCTCCCCTTTGTGATCCCCCTCTGCATCCTCTGTGTGTTTTCTTCCAGATTTCAGCCGGGGTGCCCACTGCTCTGCTCACTAAACCGGCTGGCGTAAGCGCAATCAGCTGGTCCCTGGAATAAACAATGCGACCATGCTTCTGCCCCGCTAATGAGATATGTCGGAATGTAACTATTTCCAGCGCTAAAGACCCAAATAAAACTCTCTCTACCAGCATGTTAGAGAGGGTGCAGCTTCAACATGTTACTGTGAATAAAAATACAATAAATAACGTAAGTTAAAGAAGTAAGAATACTGGTCGGAACAGCTGTAACAGGCTGCATGCACGACCGCCGCACAGTATACTCTGTGCATTCCTGTAAAGAGGGCAAAGAGTGTATATAGGTGGTATCAAACTATGTCAAAAGCCAAGGCTTCCCTTTATAACCCATTTATGCATGCACAATTAATCTTTCGTATGGACAAGGCAGCTCTTACCTGAGGCTACAAGCCCTCTTCCTGAGTTGTTTCACCATGGCCATCAGTGCCTTGCAGGTTTTGTTATGGAATGAGTTGGAGCATTCATTGCTTTTGATCAGGGTGAAGACTGTACTGAAAGATTTGAGGAAGGCTTGTTTTTTATTTTAGTTAGAGATACAGCACGGTAACTGGCCCTTCTGGCCCAGTGAGCCTGGGCTGCCCAGTTACATACATGTGACCAATTAAACTACTAACGCCTGCGTCTTTGGAACGTGAGAGGAAACTAGAACACCTGGAGGAAACCCATGCGGTCACGAGGAAAATGTACAAACCCTTTCCAGACAGCGGTAAAATTGAACGAGGGTCACTGGCACTGTAATGGCATTACACTACCCTCTACACTAAGGTACTCTGAATTGTCTGAGGATGACTATTTCCACCGGCAAGGTTTCCTGAGGCAGTAGTAACTGTTCTGTCACTGAAGGTAGAGTTCCACCCACTCCCTGAGGGAAATCCACTATGTCTACTGTTGTCGCGTGAATGAAATTGCCAGAGAAAATTACTGGTAGATACAAAGCAGCTTCTTTATTCAACAAAACAAGGTTTAGCAGGCATCATATGGAGACGCTTTCGGTGGAAAGGTCTGCTGGCCCAACATGGGGCTCTATATTTTATGTGCCAGACATCAAAGGACAACTCCATATTTACAATGTTTGGACTTTGCTTTCTTTGAAACTACATACAATCGTCACACCTCCTGATTCACATCCACATCACAGACATCCAAATGAATTTTAATCAGCATTGTCTGGACTGGGATTCATAGCTTTTAGGAATCCACTGTTCAGAGCTGCACTCCAAATTAAATCCACAATACGTATTCAGTTGTGAAGACTAGTAGCCAAAGTCAATTGCTAAATTATATGTCCTAAACCCAAAAATCACTCTAACAGTCCTCCCTCTTGGCCTTCCTGGACAAACATAAATTTGTACCAGGAACGGCCAACCTAAAGGAGGATCTACTCAAATAGGGCAGCAAAGAAATACCCTGTCTCAGAATTCCACCCCCCCCAATTATTTGTGTGCCTCTACATCTACCCTATCATCTCCAGTTGCTACCTACAAAATGCTAAGCAGAGAGAGTGTTTCAAAAATTTGAACAACAACAGTCCTAGAAATGCAGCTTTGTTTGTATTCCTCTTAGCTCTTCTCCTGCAGGCCGATTGCAGCTTAATCACATTCCTTGTCTTCACCCCTTCATTATCTGGTTGCTAGCTCTCTTTCCGGGGGTACTAGCAAGGTAAGCGTATGAGGCTCACAGGCCCTTTCATCAATGTTCAGGAAGGGGTTGGGGTGGTTTCTATTTGAATGAATGCAAAGACCTCTCCCCGGTGGACCCCCCTTCTGAACTGTCCGGTTGATCACTGGCCCGACTGCTGAAAGGGCCCAGCTCATTTCTATTCACACCCCATTCAGACTGGAGGTGACTGCTTCCAGATGCTGTGTACAATCATTCTCAGCCTGAAATGCCATCGAATTTGTGGAACCTGCTGTCTCTGCTTCAACTTAATCCCTCCCCATCTATTTTCCCCCAATATCTTTACTGTTCTATGTTATTAAACTTATCATCATCTAGCTTCAGCAACCAGCCTTCATTACAGAGTACTGTTGCCATTACATTTTAGCATGCTGTTTGCGGGTTTCCGTCACGCTCTCGATGTCTTCTGCCTTCGCACTTCCTCCAGGTATGTTTTCATCAGCTGTGCTCAGTTCTAGTGTGGCTGGCTGATGTTCATCTCTTAGATTCTCTGCAATTACATGGTTACAGTGTACACTTGATCCCCCGCTCTGTCTGTGTGTCGTACGGTTTAACCCGAATCCAGTGTTTCCACTGGCTGCCTTGCTGAGTCTGCACACAGACATAAGTATTACTTGTTAAAAAAAAAGTACTGTCTATGGTCCTATCCATCTGGGAGCAAACCCTGCCTTTTCAGGCGGTACCCTCACCATGACTTGGTTACCCGGCTGTGGGTGAACTAACTCCTTTCCCTCCGGCCCTCTCTGATCTGCAATGTGCTGCTGTTGTTTTGTTTGGTCCTTGAACACTGTTAGTTACAAAGGCCTTCCATGTATTGTGGAATTCTATCCCTGTAAGCCCCAGTCTCCCCATAACCTGTAGTTACCCCAGAAGGGAGCTGCATTGCTCATCCCATCATTAATCTGTAGGGGCCGCTAGCAGTCTCATCAGGATGCTGGTAATACATCAACCCATGTCTTTCCCGTCTTAGCTATAGCTTTGGCTAAGCCGTTCTTGATTGTTCAGTTCATCCTTTCAACCATTCCAGAATTCTGAGGATGGTAGGGTATGTGGAACTGTTGTTGAATCCCTAGCACTCGGCCCATTCCCTTCATTACTTTCCCTGTGAAATGTGCTCCCTGATCCGAGTCAAACTGGACTGGGGTTCCCCACCTTGGGAGGATTTCCTGAACTTGTTGGGAAAGCCTCTCCCACCGGGTGAAGTCATCCATAATTACTGGACAGTAGAAAAGCTACTTGGCAGGGGCCCTGTGAAGTCCATTTGGATGTTTTCCCAGTGTCCCCTTGGCCGGGGCTGGTTTACCAGCTGTAGTTTTATGCCCTTCCCAGGGTTTTGCTGGGCACAAATGATACAACGGCAGCAGAATTTCTCAACACCTCTGGCCACCACCAGTCTTGCCATAGGGTTATGATCACACGCTGCCTTCATGCTTATGCTCGTGCATCACCCCATGATATAACTTCAGGTAAGCACTGAGCCAGAATTACAGGCAGCTTCTGCACCTCTTTAAGGCAGGCAGTCTGACAAGGTCATTTAAAGTTCTAATAATTTTATTACATTAAAAATGTTGTACATAGAGAGGCAAGTCAGATTTCACATAAAATACAGCTCCTGAGTTACCATCAGACTGAGTAAAGTGCAATAGAGTGTGTTAGATAAAGCCAGACAACCCACCCTGCAAAAACTCTTTTCAGGGAGGTAGCACCATCAATTTGCGGGAGACTCCCGGAACTTCCGGGAGAGGTGGGACGTCTGCAATAGAGTAGCTCCTTAACAGCTAGCCAGCTAGTTTAAATAATGTTAGCTTTGCTAATGAACAAATGATACCTGTTAAACTCACCTCAACATGTCTTTTACAGTCTTAACCCACCATGGGCAATAGAAAAGTCACTGTTGCAAACAGCGCAGCGAGCAACACTGTCATTATTTTTGACCCCTATTAGGCAGGGACACACTTTAGTGTAGTGTGGGGTGACGTACGTTTTATATTTTCTTTTTTTGGAACACTCTTCCATGGCCCACGCGCTCTCTCTCTCTCGCACGTGTGCGCTAGCGCTTGCTCTCTCTCTCTCTCTCTCTCTCTCTCTCTCTCGTGGTCGTTCTTTCACTCGCTCTCTCTCTCATGGTCTCTCTCGCTCGCTCCCTCTCTCTCGTGGTCGCTCTCTCTCTCTCGCGCGCTCCCTCTCTCTCTCTCGCGCGCTCCCTCTCTCTCTCTCTCGCGCTCGCTCTCTCGTGCACTCGCTCTCTCTCACACTATCTCTCACGCTCTCTCTTTCTCTCTCTCTCTCGCTCACTCAAAAAATTGATTTCTGGGACATTGTATATAATTTGTGGGCACCAGGGAGCCACGATTAATATGTGGGAGACTCCCGGATCTTCCGGGAGAGGTGGGATGTCTGGATAAAGCACATCAGTACCTCAGGTTTACAGAGAAATTTAAGACCAATATAAATATCACAAACTCAAATTAAGCAAAAGGTGTTAAATAAAAGAGCAAAAGCAGTGACTCACACAAAGATCTGCACTGGACTAGACAAGAGCCCAAGCACACTTTTGAGTCTTATATTCACCTTATATTCCGTCTGGGTCGCCTCCAACCTGATGGCATGAACATTGACTTCTCAAACTTCCGCTAATGCCCCACCTCCGCCTCGTACCCCATCTATTATTTATTTATATACACACATTCTTTCTCTCACTCTCCTTTTTCTCTCTCTGTCCCTCTCTCTATACCCCTTGCCCATCCGCTGGGTTCCCCCGCTCTCCCTTGTCTTTCTTCCAGGACCTCCTGTCCCATGATCCTCTCGTATCCCTTTTGCCTATCACCTGTCCAGCTCTTGGCTCCATCCCTCCCCCTCCTGTTTTCTCCTATCATTTTGGATCTCCCCTCCCCCTCCCACTTTCAAATCCCTTACTCACTCTTCCTTCAGTTAGTCCTGACGAAGGGTCTCGGCCTGAAACATCGACTGTACCTCTTCCTAGAGATGCTGCCTGGCCTGCTGCGTTCACCAGCAACTTTGATGTGTGTTGCTACACTTTTAAGTCTACCTGGGGAGGAAGGTTCCATGCTATTTTCCCTCCTGCTGGAAACAACAGCCACAACTCTCTGTTCCACCTGGCTACTTTCACACCCCTCCAAAAAAAATGAATCAATGCCCCAATGATAATTATTTACACTATTGGCTGAAAATCTTATTATGAAGCCTTCCTGTAAGTACTACAAAGATCCCTATGCACTACCTAATTCCACCCCACTCTCTCCACTTTGGTGATGGATGACAGACCTCGGTGAGTTGAATGGGTTGGAATGGATGCCGGCAATTGTCCGTGTCAATCTCCATGAATGAGGGAAGGACACTGGGGAGACTTCTCCCTCCTCTTCAGACCCTGGAGTCTTGTTCCTCCTGCCCAGAGCTCTCACATTTTTCCAATTTATTTAGCACTGATCTATTACCTGCCATACATTCTTCTGGCCCACAGGGAGCCCCAAGACCCACCACACTCTCAGAATCTGTCTCTTCTTCATTGCTCTCTGGCTTAGTAGTGACTCACTCAGGTGTAAAATTCCCTGGTTGTCCTTTGTCCTCAACTCCAGAGCTGCATGGTTGAAGTTCAAAGTGGTGGAGATTTCTAGGGTCCATGAGAAATCCATTGGTACTACTGTATACACTGGTTTATCAGGGCCTCGCTGTGTAATTACACAGTGGGGAAGCTCTAATGGCCTCAAAGTCTAAACCTGGGGCTGCCAGTTGCTCTTCATTGACTGCTACCAGACTATAGGCCGAGGGGATGCCATAAACCTCAGGAAGGTGGTTCATGGCCAAGCCTTCAGAAGTAGGTCACAAGTGCTGCCTTGACAGGGCATCTGTGGCTGCATTCTGATAACCAGGACAGTGAATACTCTGGAAGTCAAATCAGGTGAGTTCTGCAACCCAGCACTGCTCTATATCCCCAATCTTGCAGTCTGCAGATGGCTCAAAGGGCTGTTATCTGTCAGGATCACAAACTTATTGCCGAGCAAGTACTGCCTGAACTTATTGGTGACTGCCCACTTAAGGCAAAGCAGCTCAAGTTTCATGGCACTATAATTTTCCATGTCTCTTTCCGATGCCCAAAGTCTCCTGCTAGTGTATGCAACAGCCCTCCTCTGCCCATCTGCCTCCTGGGAAAGTACTGCCCCTAGACCCTGGTGGCTTCTATCAATTTCAAGAATGGATTTGAGAAATCTGGATTTGCCAACACTGGAGCTGTGAAAAGCTTCTCTTTCAGAGTCCGGAAAACAGTCTCACATTCTGGATTCCACTGCTGGCGAAATAAGTGGGCTGGCAGGCAACATCTATTCTTCCTTGCAGAGTCCAAAGCCAAAAGGGCATGGAGAGGGGCAGCGATATGTGCAAAGATCCTTACGCATCTCCTGTAAAAGCTGGCAAAGCATAGGAAGGATTGCAGCTCTGGAAAGGTCTGGGCCTTCTCCACTCAGCCATGGCTTAGATCTTTCCAGGATCAGTTGATATGGCATAGCCCAGGTGCGATACTTCAGACTTGAAGGAAGAACACTTACTGAGCTTAGGGTTGTACTGCTCAAAGCGTGACACAACCAGTTCAAGCTGCAGAAAGTGCTCTTCAAAGCTGGAGGAGAAAACAATCACAGCCAGCTCTGAAGATCTCTGCGGCTCCTAATGACCCTGTGATCTCCGACTCAGGCCAATCTTAGGTTTTCTTTGAAGAGAGTGAACCCTCGCAAGGTGGAAAGTCCTGATGGAGTACCTTGTAAGGCTCTGAAAACCTGTGCCAACCAACTGGCAGGAGTATTCAAGGATATTTTCAACATCTCACTGCTACGGGCGGAAGATCCCACTTGCTTCAAAAAGGCGAAAATTATACCAGTGCCCAAGAAGAATAATGTCGTCTGCCTTAATGACTATCGCCTGGTAGCACTCACATCAACAGTGATGAAATGCTTTGAGAGGTTGGTCATGACTAGACTGAACTCTTGCCTTAGCAAGGACCTGGACCCATTGAAATTTGCCTATCGCCACAAATAGGTCAATGGCAGATGCAATCTCAATGGCTCTCCACATGGCTTTAGACCACCTGGACAACACAAACACCTATGCCAGGAACCTGTTCATTGACTATAGCTCAGCATTTGATACTATCATTCCCACAATCCTGATTGAGAAGTTGCAGAACCTGGGTCTCTGTACCTCTCTCTGCAATTGGATCCTTAACTTCCTAACCAGAAGACCACAGTCTGTGAGGATTGGTGATAACATCTCCTCCTCGCTGACGATCAACACTGGTGCACCTCAGGGGTGTGTGCTTAGCCCACTGCTCTACTCTCTGTATACACATGACTGTGTGGCTAGGCATAGTTCAAATACCATCTATAAATTTGCTGACGATACAACCATTGTTGATAGAATCTCAGGTGGTGATGAGAGGGCGTACAGGAGTGAGATATGCCAATTAGTGGAATAGTGCCACAGCAACAACCTGGCACTCAACATCAATAAGACAAAAGAGCTAATTGTGGACTTCAGGAAGGGTAAGATGAAGGAACACATACCAATCCTCAGAGGGATTAGAAGTGGAGAGAGTGAGCAGCTTCAAGTTCCTGGGTGTCAAGATCTCTGAGGATCTAACCTGGTCCCAACATATCAATGCAGTTATAAAGAAGGCAAGACAGCGGCTGTACTTTATTACGAGTTTGAAGAGGTTTGGCATGTCAACGAATACACTCAAATACTTCTATAGTTGTACCGTGAAGCACATTCTGACAGTCTGCATCACTGTTTGGTATGGGGTGGGGGGCTGGCGGCCACTGCACAGGACCGAAAGAAGCTGCAGAAGGCTGTAAATCTAGTCAGCTCCATCTTGGGTACCAGCCTACAAAGTGCCCAGGACATCTTTAGGGAGCGGTGCCTCAGAAAGGCAGCATCCATTATTAAAGATCTCCAGCACCCAGGGCATGCCCTTTTCTCACTGTCCATCAGGTAGGAGGTACAGAAGCCTGAAGGCACACACTCAACGATTCAGGAACAGCTTCTTCCCCTCTGCCATCCGATTCCTAAATGGATATTGAATCTTTGGACACTATCTCACTTTTTAAAAAAAGTGTGCAGTATTTCTGTTTTTGCATGTTTTTTAAATCTATTCAATATACGTAATTGATTTACTTGTTTATTTATTATTATTATATATTTAAAATTTTTTTTTCACTGCTAGATTATGCATTGAACTGCTGCTGCTAAGTTAACAAATTTCATGTCACATGCCGGTGATAATAAAGGTGATTCTGATGCTCATCGAGGTAAAGCAACAGGGACTGGAACTACTGGTTATCCAGAATGCACTCCATTAGCCTTTGAAATGTCACTGGAGCATTACACAGAATGAAACCCATTCAGCTGAATTCATACAGGCCTAAGAGATAGATACTTCATTGATCCCAAAGGAAATTAGTGTCACAGTGGCATTACAAGTGCATTGTTATAAATATTAGAAGAGAAGTAGAAAGAATAGAAAATAAGTTATCACAAACAGTCTACCAGGAGGGGTCATCACTCCCCCGGCTATAGGCTGATGGAGCCTAATGGCTGAGGGTAAGAATGACCTCATATATGCTCTTTGGAGCAACCCAGCTGTCTCAGTATAATGCTAAAAGTGCTCCTATGTTCAGCCAAGGCGGCATGCAGAGGGTGAGAAACATTGTCCAGAATTGCCAGGATTTCCTGTAGGGTTCTTTGTTCTACTACAACTTCCAGTGTGTCCAGTTTGACTCCTATAACAGAGCCAGCCTTTCTCATCAGCTTATTGAACCTGTTGGCATCACCCGTGTTGATGCCATTGCCCCAGCACACCACTGAAGATTGTACTGGCGACAACAGACCGGTAGAACATGGAAGCAGGGGCCTGCATACTCCAAAGGACCTCAGTCTCCCATAGTAGAGGCGACTCTGGTCCTTCTTTTACACAGCCTCTGTGTTGGTGCTCCACTCGTCTGCCATCCACGTGCATCCCCAGGTACTTGTATGGCCTCACCACATCCACGTTCTCACCATCGATAGTAACAGGGAGCAGTGCAGGCTTAGTCTTCCTAAAGTCCATCACCATCTCCTTTGTTTTACTGATGTTGAGCTGCAGATGATTCAGCTTGCACTATTTGACAAAGTCCTCCACCGGGGCCCTGTATCCATCCTCCCTTTATACACCCAACTATTGGTGAGTCATCAGAGAATTTCTGCAGATGACATGACTCGGTGCTGGTATCTAAAGTTTCAGGCATACAGGGTAAACAGGAAGGGAGCCAATACAGTCCCATGTGGCCCCACTGCTGCTTATAACCATGTCTGACACACAGCACTGAAGCTGCACGTACCGTGGTCTTTCAATCAGGAAGTCCATTATCCAGGACACAATGGAAGTACCAATCTTCATTGAATAGAGCCTCCCCCGCCTCCCCAGCAGTGTATGGTATTGAGGGCACTCGAGAAATAAAAAAAAACAGTGCTGCTTGTGGGAGTAAGCTCTGTTCAGCAGGTAGATGACAGCATTGTTGACTCCAATATGCTCCTGGTAGGCAAACTGCAGGGGATTGAGGGCTGATCTGATCGGAGGTCAAAGGCAAGTCAGGACCAGCCTCTCTAGGGTCTTCATGATGTGTAAGGGCAGGGTCACTGGACTATAGTCAGGGAGCTATTGTGTGCAGCTCTTTCACCCTCTTCTGCCAGGGGTTCAGAGTACTGCCTTACCTATGATTTGACTGTGAGGACAGGTAGCGCCATGCAATATGGCCAGCATTTCAGCATTTAAAGCAGATAGGCCAAGCTGGCAAATCAAGTCTTGGTTGCTGCCTACCAGAGTGCTTGGGACCCAGCTCTTGCATGTTATCTAGCTTCTGTGACAAGTTGTTAATAGAAACCTATTGCTTCTGTAAAATTTTCATAATTTTGTCCAGGACTGGGTCAGTTTAATATTAGTTAAAGAAACCACATTAGCTCCCACTACAGTGGCTTCCATCTCATAAGAACTGGCCCCCTGCCTAGCTCGCTCCACCCCAGCCTCTGCTTCCTCCTGCCACTCAAGGGCTTCTTTGAGAAGAGCAAAAAAAAAAGAAATTGTTGGGTTTTGTCTAATAATCTCTTTGAGCTCCCCGCAGAGGCTAATATCCTAAACATCCTCCGCAAGTTGGTCGTGCAAAGCAAAATGGCTGCTCCACGCTGCCACCATCTAGCAATTATTAATCTCTTCCATCATGGACATCAAGGCATGGGAGTGTTCACACACAGATTCTCCTTCCCACTGCCTTCTCTTGAAGAACTGCTTTTGTAGCCTGTGAGTGATCAGGGCTGCCCATTCATCTCTCCAAGGATCTCCAAAATGCGTTTAGTGTCTGACTGCTTGGATCACGGAAGATATTTAATCTCTTGCCTTGCCTCCTAAATATTCATAAATATAGGTTGTCTTTTTCACTAGAAAACGGGTCATCTAGCCGCTCATTAAACGCAGCACTGGAACCACACCCCGAGAAAATACTATACTTTCTCTTTCAGCCAGTATATAACACGTTCCCTGGCCTGAGGGGATTCACCTGACTCGCCCTGCCTGCTGGTAGGCCTATCGCCAAAGGCAGAAGGCAAGGAAAAGACCAGTCACTCTGTTGCCTATTACTATTCCTGCAACTGTGCTAATGAAGCCTCATTTGCTCTTTTTTCACCAAACAGCATCAGAGCTTCCTCACCTTCCTGTATCCTTGCTCCAAGAGCTTGCAATTCTGCCAACACATCAACGTTAGACTTTTTCCTATGTCTGTAGCAAACAAATCGACAAGGTAAGAAAAAAACAAATGTACTAATATCATTTCAGCAACCCCACGCCGTTGAATAAGCAGACTGGTGCTGAAATGCAAATGGTGACTCTCGTCTAATGGTCCCGCTTGCCCAACTTTCATGCAGCCACTGTTTTAGCCAAGGTATTACTTCAGCACCACACCCTGAAGAACTGTGCAGGTCGACCTGCCTCTCTGTCGACTCCCTTTCTCCAATTAAGTCCCCGAGCTCACAGCACCAGCCTCAAACCACTGAGCCAGGATTGCAGGCAAGTTATGTACCTCTTTAAGGCAGGCAGTCCGACAAGGTCTTTTAAAGTTATAACAAAGTTTATTGACAAAGAGTAGTTTTGTTAAAAAACGTTGTATGTAGAGAGGCAAGTTAGATTTCACATAAAATACAGATTCTGAGTTGTTATCAGACCGAATTAACTGTGTTAGGTAAAGTTACTACACCAGTATAATAAACTGCATTAGTGCCTCAGGTTTACATGGAAATTTATGACTAACCATACAACTATCACAAACTCAAGTTAAGCAAAAAGTGCTAAATAAAAGGGCTAAAGCAGCAATTCACGCAAAGACCAAGACCACCCTCCCCTTGGACAAGGGCCCAAGCCTGTGGGGGCACACTTTTAAGGCCACTGGAGAGGAAAGTCCCACGCTATTTTCCCTCCTGCCGGAAACAACAGGCACAATTCTTTGTTCCACCTGGCTACACTCAGTAGCATCTATCTAATACATGGTGGAGTCTGCGTGCCTCCTTTCTCCCCATGGGTCCAGCTCCCATCTGGGCCATCCTTTGCCTCCCTTCTTCTCAATTTCTCCTCGTCTTCTGCCTCCACCTCTTTGTATAATATTACTAAACTGGCTTCAGTCATTTCTTTCTGCCTCTTGAAATTTCAGTTACCTCTTGTCCCTCTGCTGTCTTCTTCGCCCATCAAGTCTGCTCCGCCGTTCAATCATGGCTGATCCTTTTTTCCCTTCTCCACCCCAGTTCCCAGTCTTCTCCCCTTAACCTTTGATACCATGTCCAATCAAGAACCTATCAATCTCTGCTGTAAATACACTCAAAGACCTTTCCTCCACAGCTGCATGTGGCAACAAATTCCACAAAAATTCACCACCCTCTGGCTAAAGAAGTTTCTCTGCATCTCTGTTTTGAATGGGTGCCCCGCTATCCTGAGGCTGTGCCCTCTTGTCCTAGACTCTCCCACCATGGGAAACATCCTTTCCACATCTATTCTGTCTAGGCCTTTTAACATTCCAGATGTTTCTTTCTTTTTTTTTTCTTTTTCACTATTTTTATTAATTACTTGCATAAACGAAAACAAAATACATTATGGTATTATGGAAACAGAAACAAGATTGAATTTCCCCGTAACTATATTGTAAATTAACCATAATACTGAAAAGGTACATTTTATTCTAATCTAAAGCAAAATCAAAACCCCATAAAAAAATAGAAAAAAAAAGAGAGAAAAAAACAGAAAAAAGGCTGTTTGGTTGAAAGAAAAGAAAAAAAATCTCTGACATATATTCGTAAATTCAAACATATAATAGCCATCATCATTGCTGACCAAATTGAAAATTGTGAAAGTAGTTCCAAAAAGGTCCCCATAATGTGAAAAGATCTTGTCTAGGTATAGAAATAGAACACCTAATCTTCTCTAGATTTAAACACAACGTAACATCAATCAACCAATGGACATGAGCAGACAGAGCGGCATCTTTCCATTTAAGCAACAAAACTCTTCTGGCTAAAAGAGAAATAAAAGCCCAAATATGCAAATCATTCAGCTTAAGAGTAAAATCATTTCCTCCAACAATGCCAAACAAGGCAATCAGAGGGTTGGGTTTAAAGTTTATTTTAAAAAGCTCCGAAAACATTTGAAATACTTCTTTCCAAAATTTATCAAGCAGTGGGCAGCACCAAAACATATGAATTAGAGAGGGCTTTTCGACATTACACCTATTACAATATGGAGAAAAATCTGAGTAAAAATGAGAGAGCTTATCTTTAGTCATGTAGGCTCTATGAACCACTTTTAATTGTAAAAGAGAGTGACGCGCACATAACGAAGAGGTGTGAACAAGTTTAAAAATTTCATTCCATGTATCCTCATCAATTGAAATCTGTAGGTCTTGTTCCCAGAGGTTTTTAATTTTGTCTAACGGAATGTTTCTCAATTCCAACAACATACTATAAATATTAGATATAGATCCATTATAAAAAGGTTTCAAAGTAAAAATTGTATCAATTAAATTCTTATCTGGACCTTTAGGAAATGTATAAAATTGAGAATACAAGAAGTTTCTAATTTGTAAATATCTAAAAAAGTGAGCTTTACAAAGATTATATTAATAGATAGTTGATCAAATGAGGAAAGGCTATCTCCAAGAAACAGATCCTGAAAACGTTTAATACTTAGTCTATTCCACTCTTTAAAAACTACATCAGACAAAGAAGGTTTAAAAAAAATTAGAAAAAAAGGGACTAGAGAGTGAAAAACCAAATAACCCAAAGGATTTTCTAAATTGTAACCAAATCCTCAAAGAATGTTTAACTACAAAATTATCAGTTAAATTACTTAAGGATAGAGGAATTGAACAACTAAGAGAAGTAATAGAAAATTTATTAACAGAATTAACTTCTGAAGAAACCCAAACTGGACAGTCTTCACTATTAATGTAGTATATCCAAAACGTAAGATAGCCAGTAAAACCTAAAATTAGGTAGGCCTAATCCCCCATATTTTTTTTAGCTTTCTGAAGATGAACTTTGTTTAATCGGGGGGTTTTATTCTTCCATAGGTAAGAAGATATAATCGAATCTAAAGAGTCGAAGAAGTATTTAGGAATAAAGACAGGTAGGGCTTGAAATAAGTATAAAAATTTAGGCAAAATATTCATTTTAATAGAATTAATACATCCAATCAGCGAAATAGAAAGGGGAGACCAATTTGAAAGTATCTCCTTAACATATTTCAAAAGAGTGATAAAATTTTCTTTAAAAATAAAATTATAATTCTTAGTAACTGTTATACCCAGATATGTAAATTGCTTTCTTACAATTTTAAAAGGAAGGTCAGAGTTAACTGATACCAAATTATTCAAAGGAAAAAGTTTACTCTTATGAAGATTAAGTTTATATCCTGAGAACTGACTAAATTCAGAAAGTAAAGAGAGTATTGAGGGTACTCTCAATAGAAATGTAGAGCAAAAGGTCATCAGCATAAAGCAACACCTTATGAGTGATACCCCTCCTTAAAATACCCAAGATGTCAACAGATTCACGAAACGCAATGGCTAAAGGCTCTAAAGCCAAATCAAAAAGCAAAGGACTTAAAGGACATCCTTGCCTGGTTCCACGTTAGAGATTAAATGATTTAGAACTCTGAGAGTTAGTAAGAACCTGTGCAGTGGGAGATGAATAAAGTAATTTAATACATTGAATAAAATTGGAGACAAATTTACATTTTTTAATGTTTTAAATAAATAATTCCATTCAACCCGGTCAAAGGCTTTCCCAGCATCCAAAGAAATCATGCATTCTGAAGTTTCTTTAGAGGGAGAATAAATACATTCAGTAAATGACGAATGTTAAAATGAGAATAATGATTTTTAATAAATCTAGTCTGGTCATCAGAGATAATAAAAGGCAGAATGTTTTCCATCCTATGAGTCAAAAGTTTAGATAAAATTTTGACATCAACATTAAGTAAAGAAATAGGTCTGTAAGAAGAATAATCAGTTGGATCTTTACTCTTTTTGAGAATAAATGAAATTGAGGCATCATAAAAAGATTGTGGCAACCTACTTAATTTAAAAGAGTCAGAAAGAACAGAAAGCAGGTGAGGAATAAGCAAAGGAGCAAAAGCCTTGTAGAACTCTCCAGAAAATCTGTCATGACTGGGAACCTTCCCCGAACTCAGAGAATGGACAACCCGGGCAATTTCCTCAGAAGAAAAAAGTTGATCTAACCATTTTCAATTAACCTCAGAAAGTGAGGGAATGTTTAAACAATCTAGAAAATTATTCATAGCAAAATTGCTTTAGGGGAATCTGAACTATACAGTTTAGAGTAAAATTCTCTAAAATTATCATTTATTTCTAATTGATCAGAAGTTTTATCACCATTCGCTTTGGAGATTTCCTTAATTTGACGTTTAACTGTTAAAGTTTTAATTTGATTAGCCAAAAGTTTGCCTGTTTTATCACCATGAACATAAAATTGACTTTTATCTTTTAAAAGTTGAGTTTCAACAGGGTAAGTTAGGAGCAGATCATATTTAGTTTTAACTTCCACATGTGTTTTATACAAAACGCTACCTGAATCAGAAGCATATTTTTGATCTAAATGTTTCAGCTGATTGGCTAAATCAGTTCTCTCCTTATTAGCTATTTTCTTAATACCTGCTGTATAGGAAATAATTTGGCCTCTAATATAAGCCTTGAAAGCATCCCAAATAATAAGGCTAGAAGTGCCATCCAGCATATTCTCTTCAAAGAAAAATGTAATTTGACACTCTAAAAATTGTAAAGAAGCCTTATCCAATAGTAAATTTGGATTAAAACGCCAAAATCTGTTTGATCAGAAACACCCAGAAGGTTTAAAGATTAAAAAAAACAGGGGCATGATCTGAAACAGCAATTTCTTTGTAATCACAGGATCGAACAGGGGGTATCAAATGACTATCGACCAAAAAAAAATCAATCCTGTAATAGGTATGATGAACATGAGAAGAAAAGGAATATTCTCTACCTGTTGGATGCAAAAAAAAGGCCAAATATCAATAATGTCACATTTCATTAGAAAAGATTGGATATAGGAGGCAGATCTACTAATTAATCATTTCGAAGATGAACAATCTAAAACAGGGTCAAGGCAGCAATTAAAATCCCCTCCGAAGATTAAGGAATACAAATTTAAGTCTGGTAAAAAGGAAAAAAAAAATCAAAAAAGCCAGGATCATCTATATTCGGAGCGTAGAGATTAGCGAAAACCATTAATTTGTTACCTAGTTTCCCTGAGACTATAACGAACCGCCCATTGAGGTCAGCTATTACAGCATGTTGAACAAAAGCAACTGTATTGTCAATCAAAATCGAAGCACCCCTGGCCTTGGCTTGAAAGGAAGAATGAAAAGCTAGACCATTCCAACGTTTAAACAAACGCCTACATTCAGATCTGCGAACATGTGTCTCTTGTAAAAAAAAATTGAGGCATTCAGTTTCTTAATATAGGTAAAAATCTTATTGCATTTCACAGGGTGGTTTAAACCTTTCACATTTAAACTAAGAAAATTAATTCAAAATACTTGACCAAGCAATAGATGAGGCAGGGATAACCAAACAGGTGATAAAAAAGAAAAAGAAAAAAACAGCCCATTCTCGTCCACCCCCCTCCCAAGGAAAAAAATCACCCAAGCGAGGGCGAAAGCTAATCTACTGATAAATCCCCCCCCCCCCAAACATCCTACTGGCAAAGCTCCAAGAGAAGAAAAGATTAATACAGAATGAATTCCAACCTAGACTAAATAACCTTCAAAAGAACTAAAAAAATCAAAACATAATGCTTGCAAAAAATAATTACAAAGAAAACTTACTGAAGTTACATCTATTAATTTCCTAAACTGAAAAAATAAAAAAGAAGAATTATTTATGAAAATATATCAAAAAAAGAAATATTCAAAGAGAAAAGTAATAAACAAATAAACTGCACAATTGCAAGGAATTAATCAGTCAAACTGAGGGAACAAGGTTATATGAAGCAGAAATAAACATTTAAACAGCTGGAGTTGATAGACTAAATATTATTCCAAAGAGCTAAAGAAGAGTTCGAAACATCAAGTTGAAAAAGATTAACTCAGCAAAGAAAATAAGATAAGAACAGAAACTAATTATAAGAATATACGAGAAAAGAAGAGGGAATTGTTAAAAAAAAGACATACTAAACCATTAGATTGCACACATCCAACAACAAAGAATAGGTCAAGATAAGGAAGCTAATTTATGTGATACAGTAATAAACAATTAGTCTTCTGGATTTGATTTGGCCTGAAGAAAATCGTGCACTTCCTCAATCGAACGAAACCACTTAGGAGATCCATTTTCCAAAATGATCCTGAGGCGAGCAGGGTAATTTAGTGAAGATTTATAGCCTTTGGTGTATAACTCCACCATAACCTTTTTATACTTAAAACATTCATTTAATACCTCAGGTGAATAATCTTCGACCAGTCTTATCTTATAATCTTCAAAGCTAATCATACCTAACTGACGAGATTGGCAAATTGTAGAAACCTTAGTTTGGAAGTCATGAAAAGCAATTATCACAGGTCAAGGTTTCCATTGAGAAGCGGGTCTAAACATTGGGATTCGGTGTGCCGGGTCTATTTTTGGTGGAGTATCCAAAACATCTGAAAACAAATGAGCCAACAGATTTGCAAAAAATTCTGCAGGTCGCTTGCCTTCGACCAACTCAGGAAGACCTGAAATTCGTATATTGTTCCTTCTTGATCTATTCTCCAAAGCGACACTCTTTTGTTTTAAAGATTCAACGATTTTCGATTGTTTATCTCCGAGCTTTTCCAATTCTTCTGTCTTAGTGTCCAGTCTGGTTAAAGCATCTTCATGTTCGTGAATCTGAGTGGTATGTTCCTGTAAAGGTTTTTGCAAAGTCTGCAGGAGAATCTCTAATTGTTTAAGCTCGGTGGTAACTTTTAAACATACACCTGAAAGTTGTTCAGATGTTTCGCTCTGAGCTTTCCGAATTAACTTCGCAATAGCTTCCGTAGTCACAGAAAGATCCTCTTCTTTTTTTGAAGTTTTAGCACAAGACATCATAATACTCCAAAAGTAAGTTTTTCAAAGCAGATTGGATTCAGTAATTTAAAAAGAACGGAGCCGTTCGAGAAACGCGTCTACTCTATGCAATGCCAGTAGGAGGAGTCAAAATGTTTCAATGAGAATCCCTCATCCTGCTGAATTCCAGCAAGTAAAGACCCAGAGCCATTAAACGTTCCTCCTATAATGACTCTTTCATTCCTGGAATCATCCTTGTGAACCACCTCCGAACCCTCTCCAATGCCAGCACAAATTTTCTAAGACAAGGAGCCCCAAACTGTTCACAATAGTCAAGGTGAGGCCTCACCAGTGCCTTATAAAACCTCAGCATCACATCCCTGCAACCTGCAATTTAACCTTTAGGATGTTCTACACAAGGACTCCCAAGTCCCTCTGCATCTCAGATTTTTGGATTTCCTCCCCATTTAGAAAATAGTCCACACATTTATTTCTCCTACCAAAGTGCATGACCATGCATTTTCCAACATTATATTTCTTTTGCCACTTTCTTGTCCATTCTACTAATCTGTCTGTCCTTCTGCATCCTACCTGCACACTACCTGCCCCTCCACTAATCTTCGTATTATTTACAAACTTGGCAACAAAGCCTTCTATTTCATCATCTAAATCATTTCTGTACAGCATAAAAAGAAGTGGTCCCAACACTAACCCCTGCAGAACACCACTAGTCACTGGCAGCCAACCAGAAAAGGATCCTTTTATTCCCACTCGCAGCCTCCTTCTAATCAGCCAATGCTCTAACCATGTTAGTAACTTTCCTGTGACAACCACAGGCTCTTAACTTGGTAAGCAGCATCATGCATGGCATCTCGTCAAAAGCTTCTGAAAGTCCAAATATACTACATCCACTGTGTCGCCTATATCCATCCTACTTGTAATCTCCTCAAAGAATTCCAACAGGTTTCTCAGGCAAGATATTCCCTTAAGGAAACTATGCTGACTTTGTCCTATCTTGTCCTGTGTCACCATCATCTCATCCTTAACAATTGACTCTAACTTCTTCCCAGTCACTGAGGTCAGGCTAACTGGACTATAATTTCCTTTCTGCTGCCTTCCTCCTTTCTTAAAGAATGGAGTAACATTTGCAATTTTCTGGTCCTCTGGCACCATGCCAGAGTCTAATGATTTTTGAAAGATCATTGCTAATGCCGCTACAATCTCTAATGCTACCTTTTTTAGAACCCTAGGGTGCAGTTCACACCTCATGCTCCCCTGTACCTCTGACCCCAACAGATCCAAGTGTGAGTGCTAATTTTAAAAATACTCACCCACTTAGACTGCTGAGATTGCTGGCAACACGGTGGGTTGTACAAAGGTATTGCACTTCTGACACCAAATGTTGCGTAAATGAAGTCACCAGAGAAAAGTACTGGTAGATATGAAGCAGCTTCTTTATTCAACAAAGCAATATACAGTAGGCATCATATTGAGGCCCCTTTGGTCGAAAGATCAGGCTGGCCAAACATGGGGCTCAATATTCTATGTGCTGAACGTCAAAGGACAATTCTATATTTACAATGCATCCACAATAACTACACACGAACCACACCACAGACGTCTAAATGAATTTTAATCAGCAATGTTTGGTCTGTGATTCAAGGCCTTAAGGAACCTAATGTTTAGAGCTGCATTTTAAATTAAATCTACAATTTATATTCAGATTTGAAGATTGGTGGCTGAAGTCATTTGCTAAAAGTAAATGCGCTGAATCAAAAAATTGCTCTAGCAACCTCCTGAGTAGGACCCTCTATATAATGACACAGGAAATATTCCAGGATATTTAACAAATTCCACCCTATCTAGACTCTTAACACTCTGATGGTCTAGTTAATACTGGATAAGTTAAATTCAATAACGTAACCCTATTTATTTTACAACCTTGAACAATTTCTCTCCACACCCTGCTAACTATCTGGGGGTTTATTGACCGTGACAGAATTAAAATATGGAAGAAAATGTCAAACTCAAATGGGTCAAGGACAGTGGAAGCAGACAAACTAATTGTCTTTGTTCTTGCCATTTGCTTGAAGGGGATGGAGGCTGTCACTTTGTAAAGCTGCACTGGCACTCTCAAATTAGAGCAATTGAATGTGGACACAAGGAGTTTCTGCTATTGACCTGCTAAACCCAAGATCATTGTCAGATAAGCTGTGTATTGTATGCAATGGCAGGTTTGCAGAAGAAATCTCATTAGTCCTTGAGTCACTTGGTTTGAATGTTTAAAACTAGTCAGAGCTGAAGAGAATGAAGAGCCATAATTTACCAGTTGTCACTTCTGGATCAGAGGCGATAAGGAGGTACTAAAGGCCAGTCAAATGACCCATAGCCAATAACACTGAAAGGAAACATTTCAGCTGGTAAGGAATGGTTATAAAAGCAGATTTTTTTCAGATACAAAAAATAGCAATAGCTCTCCTCAGAGACCCAATGTTGCAAGGAGGAACCCCCACACCAGGGGCTGGGAGAAGAAACGATCGATCGTCTAGCCAACGGAGATCCCCTATCTCAGTGTCAAAATCTGGGGAAGTGGTCTGAGTGAGTCTCTCTCTCTCTCTCTCTCTGGCTATCCATCCCATAGGATGATGATGGTTCCTTTCAGTCAGTTAGTGGGGTTTGATATGTGCATCCTGGAGTGGCTGTACAGGCCGATCCTTGATAGGCACTGCTTGCCACATACTTGGCAGGTGGGGTCTGGAGGGGCAGTAAGGGCAGAAGCTCTGTTGTGGCGCTTCCTGTGCCTTTCCTCTGTTACCTTGTTGAGCTAGTTCTCAGCAGCGTCCACACCTTTTCTGATGGCGTCCCTCCACTGTGAGCGATCTTGAGCCAGATCCTCCCATGTTGATGGGGCAATGTCAGCTTTCTTGAGGCTCCTGTACAGAACATCCTTGTACTGTAGTCGCTGGCATCCTCATTTTCGGGTACCATTGGAAAGTTGGCCGTACAAGCTGTCCTTGGGCAGTCTTCCGTCAACATGTCCTGCCCAGCGCAGTTCGGCTGACATCACCAAGGTTGAAACTGCTGGCATTCCGGCTCGAGAGAGGACCTCGGTATTGGAGACCTTGTCTCGCCAGGTGATCTTCATCAGAGAACGTAGGTGATGCTGCTGCAGTTGGTCAAGCTGGCGTAAGTGTCTCTGATATGGGCACCATGTCTCACATCCATATAACAAGGTTGATATGACAACGGCCCTGTATACCTTGCACTTGGTGGCCAACCTGATGTTCTGTGACCAAACTCGATCTTTCAGCTGACCAAAGGCAAAGCAGGCTTTTCTGGTTCTTGACTCAATCTCTACATTCAGAGAAGCTGAGGATGTTACTATGCTGCCCAGGTAGCAAAACTTGTTGACAACATTGAGACGAGTGTCATCAATGAGGACAGTTGGTTCTTCGTAGCTTGAGCCAGGAGCCGGTTGGTATAAAACTTTCGTCTTTTTCAGGCTGATTGTCAGTCCAAAGCTTTTGGCTGCACTGGCAAAGTGACTGGTGATCTCCTGTAAGTCTTCGAGAGAATGGGCAACCAATGCACAGTCATCAGCAAACTGTAGCTCATGTGCCACAATGTCCCTGACTTTTGTACAGAGGGAACCAGGAGAATTCATGTTTTAAGTTGTTGGCCTGGGGTCAACAAAGTTACTTTGCTGTTTGTGCAGACAATAAAGTGCGAGCTTTGATTAATTAAGAGTTGATTGGTAAGTTTCCTAACCTAGGAAACTCACTTGACGAACAGTCAACAGGGTCTATAATACAGCTCTACTGGAGTGGCTTGCTCCTTCAGGTTTTCAAATCCTACTCCTATCACCTCACTGAACAATTCCACATAGAATTTCATCTTCAAGTACTGCTGTTATGTCTTGCCTTATCAAAAAGGCAGCAACCCCTCCTTGCTTACTTGTACCTATAGTATCTCTATCCTGGATTACAGAGCTGGGAAAAGCCTCTGACTATCCACACGATCAATGCCTCTCATCATCTTATACACCTCTATCAGGTCGCCTCTCATTCACCACTATAATGAATAATTAAACATAGTATGTCCAATTCTAGGTTGTGTCAAAGTAATTCTTTCCCTTCTTGTTTTACCCCCTTCCTACTCACTCTGCTTGCCCCCCTACTTTTTTTTGGCTGCTGTTAATTAGCTAACTAGCCAAGCAACTATTAACTAACAATCAGCAAACTTGCTTCTTTTAAATTCTTGAAAAGTGAAACTCAAAAGCATGCTTTGAGACACAAAATACTCTGCAGATGCTGGGGTCAAAGCAGCACTCACAACACGCTGGAGGAACTCAGCAGGTCGGGCAGCATCTGTGGAAATGATCAGTCAACGTTTCGGGCCAGAACCCTTCGTCAGGACTGAAGAGGAAAGGGGCAGAGCACCAGCCTCCGGTGCGGCCTCCTCTACATCAGTGAAACCAGACGCAGATTGTGGGACCATTTTGTCGAGCACCTCCGCTCCATCCGCCACAACAGACAGGATCTCCCAGTTGCCACCCACTTTAACTCTGCTTCACATTCCCATTCAGATATGACCATACATGCCTCCTCTACTGCCATGATGAGGCTAAACTCAGGTTGGAGGAGCAACACCTCATATACCATCAGGTATATCTGTACTAGGTACAGGCCCCTTGGTACGAACATTGAATTCTCCAACTTCCGGTAATTTCCTCCCTTCCCCTATCCCAATTTCACTCTGCCCCCTCCCCCAGCTGCCTATCACCTCCCTCATGGTTCCGCCTCCTTCTACTACCCATTGTGTTTTTCCCTATTCCTTCTTCACCTTTCCTGCCTATCACCTCCCTGCTCCCCTTCCCCCACGCCCTTACCTTTCCCCTTACTGGTTTTTCACCTGGAACCTACCAGCCTTCTCCTTCCCTCCCTCCCCCCACCTTCTTTATAGGGCCTCTGCCCCTTCCCCCTACAGTCCTGATGAAGGGTTCTGGCCCGAAACATTGACTGATCACTTCCAGGGATGCTGCCCGACCTGCTGAGTTCCTCCAGCATGTTGTGAGTGTTGCTTTGAGACCCACCTCTTTTCAACTCTCCCACTCTTACTCCAAGTCCTGTAAAGTCAAACTCAGTAAAAGTCACTGTTATTCCCCAAAATCCACTTTTAACTTTTTAACAGCAGTAAATCTCTCTGTTGACACCATATTTTATATTGCTGACCATGCAACTTGCTTTAAGGATGTGGTCTTCAAAATAAAATAAGTTATTATGCAAAGACAAAACAGATTATGTCATTATCATTATATCATGATAAACAATAGATAACTTTGTATGTGTAAGTTTTATTCATGGCTATTTCTTTATTAGTTTTAACTGAAACTGGAAGTTGATAAATCTGCCTATTTCTAAAAAAATAGAAGATATTTGTTTTTTGATGAAGATAACAACCGAAGAAACATCCCTCAATGAACTAAAAGAAAGAAAAATCAAATCTTAATAATGCAGTAACACTGAGTATTGCACTGGAGTATCTGGTTAGATAAAGTTCCGGCTGCTGGATTTGGATTTAAACCCAGAGGTCCTCCAATTGAACATAGGAGGTAGAAATTGTACTAGGCAAGCTGACAATTACAATTAAATTCTTCAAGCATCTTTAATCTCTTTTGTAAAGTTGTATTATTAATTAATCTTGTTTAGGGATGAAATGGTGGCAACACAAACAAGAACTGTTCTATTATGAATGCAATTTTAAAGGAAGTAGCCTATACAGATTACCAAACAATTAGAAAGCAAACCTCATAATATTGCCAGGGGATTGAATTACCATTCTGAAGAATTGTTATTCACTGTCTATGTTGACAGTGATAACTGAGCTATCCATGCCATTTTGTAACTAAGCTTGGACAACATCCAAGCTTCAACAACAGTGCAAGTTTCAGATAAGTTTCCAAGAAGAAATATGCCTGGTGAATTTCCTTTGATGTTTGACACTGAACAGAGAATTAGTGTTTGAGCCCTCCACTGCTTTATCATTCTTTTTTTTTACAAACCTGAGCAAGGAATTTGATAAATTCCATGCCCAGATCAGCACAGTTGCAATAATGATGTAGATTATGGTGCTCTCGTTTCTCATCATCTTTCTCTGGGAATGGTTGAAGTGCAGGTATGAACAGTGGATCACACGATTAATGGGAAACAGATCGGAGTTGTAATGAGAGCAGGGGTTAGTGAGTGGGAAGGTTTAAGGTTTATAGGTCAACGTTGCAATATGTAGACTGCAGCTATTTGTCAGGAAATGTAGCGGGGACTTGGCCCAAACACAGAGCAGCAGAGATAATTTATTGGTGAGTGATAACTTTAATAATAAATTGCAAAATAACAAGCCATGAGGGGTCACAAGACAAGAGAGAACTGAAACTTAACTCAGCAGGGCAATAAGGTAACTAAAGGCTAGGAGCAATCGGTTGAGGCTAGCTTGTTTGATGGGTGAACAAAGACTGGTTTAAATAGGCTGCAGGTGATGAGTTAGAAATGAGCAGCAGGTGACTCCTGTTAGCTGGGTGGAGACTGGGAGGTGCTGGCATGACAGGACCTCTCCTCCTATGGCTGTCACCCAAGGCCAAGAATGTTCTGGATAGGTCTGGTGACAGTCCTCGATGAATGATGGATCCAAAATGAAACTGGATGGCATCCAAGACCTCTCCTCCAGGGCGTACCCTTCCCAGTCAACCAGGTACGGCACACCCCATCAATGATGATGTGAATTCATTAACCAGTGAACCGTGTACACCGGACCACCTTCCACCATCCAAGGTTCTGGAAGTACGGGCTCAGGTGGGTTGGGTGGTTCCTGGACCCATGGAAGATAGGTGTGACCTTGAGGGACGGTGGCAGCTGACTGGATTGATGCGATGGGTGATCTTGAAGGGACCAGTGAGGGTCGATAGCAGAATGCGGTCTCCAGGCTGGCGTAGTCTGGCCGGGCCCTGCCGATTGTTGCCCTGGGGGCTCTAGGTGCAGTTGGCAGCAAGGATGGCCCTCCATTTCCTCTTCCAAGCATTCCGGCAGCAGTGAACCGGGGCCCAGGCAGATGAGATCTCTGCCGTTGGCTCCTCTGTAGGGAACTATGGGAGTTGGCAGTCGTGGAGCACTTCAAAGGGTGACATACCCGTGACAGAGGAGATGTGGGACAGTTCAGCCCCGAGCAGGTACTTCTTCTAGGTGGAAGGGCTAGAGGTGGCGAAGCATCACAGAAACATCCCCACTTGCTGACTGGTTCTTTCTGACTGACTGACTGACGATGATAGCCAAAGGACAGACTCACTGAGGTGTGGAGGAGGGAGCAGAAGCACACACGAAGTGGGAAATGAATTTTGGGCTCCAGTTTGACACAATGTCCTGAGGGAAACCATGGCACTGAACTACATGTTGGAGAACCAGTTCCGTTGCCTCAGAGGCTGACAGAAGTTTCGGGAGGGCATTGAAGTGGGCCGCCTTGGAGAACTGGTCCACCACTGACATGATCACTGTGCCCATCAGAAGGTGGCAAACCTGTGAAGAAACCCATGGAGATGTGGGATCGGTAGAGGCCGCAGAAGCCCAGATGTCCGCTGGTTGGAGGAATTGGAAGGCAGTGATCGTATATCTGATGTACATCTGCAATCATGCAGGGCTACCAGAGCTGGCATCGGAGAGTCTATCGTGTGCCTGGATGGACGCAGAGGAACGAGGGGTGGACCCACTGGAGTGCCTCAGAGCACACGGGTGCTGGCACACACATATGATTATCAGGTGAGTTGGCCAGAACAGGCTCATGCTGTAGGACCTGGCAGATCTGGTTCTCAAGATGCCAGACAATCGGGGCAAGGATCTACGAGGATGGAATGATAGGCTAAGGTTTGACTTCCATTTCAGCTGGGTTGAACTGACATGACAGGACATCCGCCTTAGTGTTCTTGGAGCTGGGTTGGTAAGAGATGGAGAAGTTGAATTATTCAAAGAGGAGGGCCCAGCGAGTCTGATCTGGGTTGAGTTGGTGGGTCTGCTGTCTGGACATGAGGTTCTGCTGGTCAGTTCAAATCAGGAAGGGCTCAGTGCTTCCCAATAGCCAATGTCTCGATTCCTCTGAGGCCTATTTGCTGTTGAGAAGTTCCCTGTTTCCTACTGCAAAACAGTGCTTCTGCATTTCAGCTGCACTCCGCTAAGAGTCCTAATTTCCACAGTGTAATCCAACTCAAACCTGAGCCTCGACGCAAGTGAAGTATCTGACCTGACACCTCTCTTCCACTTCCTGGATAGCTGAAAACCCGATGCATCTCAGCGATGAATTCCTCACATTTATTGCAAACAATGGTTGTATTGTCCCAGTTGGTGGTGGCCCAGGACAGAGACAAGAGGGAGACGATGAAGGCAATTTTGGCTCAGTCCATCGAACACAGAGATGACTGGAGCTAGAAGTGTAAGATGCATTGAGACAGGAAATTGTGGCATCGGGCAGGGGATCCATTGAAGCAGTCGGGCACTGGAATCTAGGGCTCCAAGGGAGGAGGCTGCTTGGCACGTGATTGCTGCAACAAGATGGAGAGTTGGTTGAGAGTGGTGAGCAGATGGTCAGTGGCTTCCTGCTGCTTCTGGATCATGTACTTGTGCCAGTGGAAGACTTCCGTTAGGCGAGCAAACTCTGGTGAGTCAATCATTTGTTCACCCTTCCTGGCTGGAAACATACAGGGGCTTAACCCAAATGCAGAGCAGCGGATATAAATTAGCAGTGAGTGACTAATTTAATAATAAGCTGCAAAATACCAAGCCATGAGGGGCCACAAACCAAGAGAGAACAGATACTTAACACAATTTCTGGTTTAAGATGGCGCTGGTGAGACACAATGACGCTTTACTGGCAGCAAAGAAATCTACTAATTATTCTATTCATCACACTTTTTCTGGATAATGATTGCATCACTACAATTAATAGCCTGTAACTTCCCTTTTGTAGTTATGGTTTTGAAATGCATGTATGACCAGGCATTTTTCCGGTGTAAGCTGGAGTCTTGAAGGTGTAGTAAGGTTGCGGCGTGGTGGGTATGGGCTGAATCAAGGCAGTAGGGCCTGGGTTCAAGACTGAGGAATGATCCAATACTTGGCCAATTTAAGCACCAGGCCAGGTCGAAAAGGTCAGGGACGGGCTGCATCCAGGTGTTAGGGCATCGGCCTGAGAGTGAGGAATGTACCGACGTTTGGCCGATTTAAGTGCTGGGCCAGACTGGAAAAAGTCGGTGTGTTGCAGCCAGAAGCATAGGATGGGCTGATGTTCAGCTTGCTGCTTGGTGAGGTTTACACATCTCAGCAGTGAACTGAGGCTGTGGCTTGCAAAAAACTGGACCCTGGACTGGTTGCAGCAATGAACTGACTTCATGGCTGTGGACTCACTTTTATGAACTTTATTGCTATATAACAATACTTTTTATTGTTTGCACAATTTCATCTTTTTTTGCATATTTGGTGTTTGAACATCTTTTTAATGGCTGTATTGGGTTTCTTTGTGTTCTGGCTGCCTGTAAGGAGACGAATCTCAAGGTTGTATGTAGTATACATATTGTGATAATAAAGGTATTTGAACTTTGAAAAAAAAGCAACAGGGTAACTGATTGCTAGGAACAATTGGTTGAGGCTGACCAGTTCGATGGGTGACCAAGGAATATGGATGTGAGCTAGGTTTAAATAGGCTGCAGGTGAGTGACAGGTGAACCCTGCTGGCTGTGTGGAGACTGGGAGTTGCCTGCCTGTGAAGGCCTGACAATATTAGTCTCTCAATTTTCTCTCATGTGAACAAGAAGAGATTAGAAAAAGGTCACCCAAGAAAAATGCAGAGAAAATAAAGTGGACAGAATGTTACAGAAGTAAAAAGCCAGAATGAAAAAAAGGAGAGAAATAGTTACATCAGAGACACCAAAGTGATCGATTTACTACCTGCAGCGGCAAGAAAGATAATTTATTTTAAACTACCATGAAAAGATTAATGTCAATTCATAGGTTTTTTGTATTTTGAGTTGTTTCCTCATCTTTTACTCCTGGTGACTGCTGTCAAAAATAAGATTTTAAACAAAATAGAACAAAAAGCTTTTTGTTTTCTTATTTGAGTTAATGAACTGAATAGTTTTTTTATCTTCCATTGCTATGTTTCATTTCTGTTTACAAGTGAACCTCAAGCCTATTCCTGTGTGAGAAGATAAACTTAGGTAAATAATCAATTTCCCGAGTTGTGATTCTGAACTAACTTTGACTGATTTGTAATCTGAGTAAAGCTCACGTGCGCGATTTGTCAGGGTGCATTGCCGATATCTGGATATTTCATTGTTGGAATAGTACTCTTCATTCTCAGCCAGCACCTACTTGTTCATTTATCAAGAGTTTTTGAGAAACAGCAAAAGCAACAATTAATAGTTGCTTTATGCAGGAAAATGCTTCATTGAGAGTATTTTGAAAAGGAAATTGTCCATGCATAAAATATTAGTGTTCCATTGAAGCTTTTAATCAAATGCAAGCAATTTGAAGTTTATTTTCTCTCGATTATTGTAAAATCAAATTTGCTTTATATCCTGCTTTTCAATATTTCATTTGTGTGTCTTTGGAATAAAATATACAGCATATTCACAATAAAGTTTCTAGTTAAATATTTTTAAGCCATCAAGTTGTCAAACATAGAACAAAAGACACAGGCAAAGAGCACTGACAATATATACTCTGGAATTTGTTGTTTTGCAATACATTAATGACATAATTCTTATTGCAGGTGACACAACAATTGGCAATGTAGTTAATAGTTACTAACAAATTCAAATTGCTGGACTGTGATGGAATGCAGTTCAGCTAATTGCTGCAGTGTTAAACAGATTGCAGAAGAAATTACATTGGAGAGGTTATGCACGAGTCTTTGGAGATAATAGGACAGATTGACAAAGTCGATGGGCATGTGCATTTCAAGATTACAAACATCTAGGAACTTAGCTAAACCTCTGCTAAACACTAATTCTGCTCAACTAAAGTATTGCGACCAACACAGATCGTTGCACTTAAATTAGGGACATGAAGATTTTGCGGAGGGTGCTGGAATGAGAGATTACAGTTATGTGATTAGAAGCTGAAGATGTTCTCCTTGAGAGGCCAAGGGAAGATTTAATAGAGTTTTTTAAAATCATCATGAAGAGGTTTGATAGAGTGAATGAAGGGAACTGTTTCCAAGAACTGTAGGTCATTACTGGACTCAGATTTAACACACATGGAAACAAGCTGATGGAATGTGGAAAATCTATATGAAGACAGAATTTGTTACTTGAACAGATGGTAGAGAGTAATACAATAATCTCCATCTGAATGGAATTGGATAAATACCTGAAGAAAAGATTGCAGGGATATAGGGAAAGAGTGAAAACTGAGCTTGACACCTCCATCCCCTTTCTTGATCTCTCTGTCTCTATCTCTGGAGACAGCTTGTCTACTATAAGCCTATGGACTGTCACAGCTACCTGGACTATTCCTCTTCTCACACTGTCTCTTGCAAAAATGCCATTCCCTTCTCGCAATTCCTCCGTCTCCGCCACATCTGCTCTCAGGATGAGGCTTTTCATTCCAGGATGAAGGAGATGTCCTCCTTTTTTAAAGAAAGGGGCTTCCCTTCCTCCACCATCAACCCTGCTCTCAAATGCATCTCTCCCATTTCAGGCACATCTGCTCTCACCCCATCCTCCTGCCACCCCACTAGGAATAGGGTTCCCTTGTCCTCACCTACCACCCCACCAGCCTCCGGGTCCAACATATAATTCTCCGTAACTTCCGCCACCTCCAATGGGATCCCACCACTAAGCGCATCTTCCCCCCCCCTCTGCTTTACGCAGTGATTGCTCTCTATGCGACTCCCTAGTCCATTCATCCCCTCCATCCCTTCCCACCAATCTCCCTCCTGGCACTTATCGTTGTAAGCGGAACAAGTGCAACACATGCCCTTACACTTCCTCCCTCACCACCATTCAGGGTCCCAGACAGTCCTTCCAGGTGAGGCGACACTTCACCTGTGAGTCGGCTGGGGTGATATACTGCGTCCGGTGCTCCCGATGTGGCCTTCTATATATTAGCGAGACTCGACACAGGCTGGGAGACCGTTTCACTGAACACCTATGCTCTGTCCGCCAGACAAAGCAGGATCTCCCAGTGGCCACACATTTTAATTCCACATCCCATTCCCATTCTGATATGTCAATCCACGGCCTCCTCTACTATTAAGATGAAGCCACACACAGGTTGGAGGAACATCACCTTATATTCCACCTGGATAGCCTCCAACCTGATTGACTTCTCTAACTTCTGTTAATGCCCCACCCCACCGTCGTACCCAATCTGTTATTTATTTATTTATTTGTTAATTATTATTATTATATGTTTTTTTCTCTCTCTCCTTTTTCTCCCTCTGTCCCTCTCACTATACCCGTTGCCCATCCTCTAGGTTTTCCCCCCCTCCACCTTTTCTTTCTCCCTAGGCCTCCTGTCCCATGATCCTCTCATATCCCTTTTGCCAACCAACTGTCCAGCTCTTGGCTCCATCCCTCCCCCTCCTGTCTTTTCCTATCATTTTGGATCTCCCCCTCCCCCTCCCACTTTCAAATCTTTTACTAGCTCTTCTTTTAGTTAGTCCTGACGAAGGGTCTCGGCCCGAAACGTTGACTGTATCTCTTCTTATAGATGCTGCCTGGCCTGCTGCGTTCACCAGCAATTTTTATGTGTGTTGCTTGAAATAGTCTTCTTCCATGATGTGCTACTGTACTATTAATACATCTGATAAAGATATTTTTCAAAAGTGGCAGAAATTCAACATCATTGCCAGCTTATCATGCAAAAGAGAATTATGATAATATATTATTATCTAATTATAATCCATCATGTTGCTTAATTATTGGTTTGATTGGGTGTCATGTGTAATGGCTGCAATTAATTCACATTGAAAATCTTAACTGAGCAGCAACATAACTCTAAATATACTTAAAACTCATTAAGAAAGTTCCTCTGAAAACAGACAGTAAAAAAACCCATTACAGCTAAAAGGATAGTTCACCCTCATTAGCTATTATCATTTAAACTTTTGGAAAAAAATTCTTCTCCCTCGAGCTTCACACAATTTAAAGTTTTATCTAAATGAAACTAGTTCAAAGCACAATATTGTAGATGTTGGAAATCTGAACTTAAAAATAGAAAATAAGAAATGTTCAGCAGTATTTGTGCAGATCAAAACAAAGTTAATGTTTCACATTAGATACACAAGTGACTGCAAATGCTGAAGCAAAAATAAACTGCTGGATGAACTTAGCAGGTCAAGCAGCATCTGTGGAGGCAAAAGGCTGGTCAATATTTTGGGTCGAGATCTTGTATCAGGACTGATGATGGGGTTTCAGCTGAAAGGGTGATCATCCCTTTGCCTCCCCAGATGTTGCTTGTCCTGCTGAGTTCTTCCAGCAGTTTATTTTTTGCTAATGGTTCAGTTTGATGACCAGTCATCAGAATTTAATACTCTCCGCCTTCTAACATCCTGTTGTACACAGAGCAGCAGACATAAGGTGTAATGTGCTTGTCAAGGGAAAGTTGGTCTTATATTTCTGGTCCCAGGCCTTTGTTTCTCCTAGCTCTCCACTCATCTAATATTTCCTGATATATTATTGATCTAAAATGATAACACTCTCTACAAATGCTACCTGACCTGCTAAATATTGCCACTGTAAGGAAAGAGTAAAATTTGATTCCTCATTGTTATATCTAAAGTGTGTGACAGAGAATGGATGTTTCTAGGATAAAATGGTGGAATGTGTAAATGTTTTGAGAAAGGACAAGGGGACCGGTCCCCAGCATTGTTTTGAGAACTGTGTGAGTACCAGTCTGCACTCTTGAGAATAGATAATGGTAAACAAATATGTTTGCCTGGGAAGTTTTAGGGTGAAGGGTCTTGAAGAGTATAAAAAGTGGCATCTCATAGTTGAAAGGGTATCTTCTTTTAGGCTGGGTTATGACTAGTGCTAAGAGCTGGAAATGGAGACAAGGACATCAAGGAGAGAGAGAGAGAGAGAGGAAAAGCTGTGGGACATGTGCAATTCTGTCTAACAGTGTATTTCGTGCAGTGGTTCAGTGATTGGTTGATAAGTATTATTTTGACTCTTTTACTACGTTATTAATCTGTTTCTCTTGTTCTGTATCCTATCATTTATATAACTCTAACAAAATATGTACAGTGCCTGCTTCATTTGTTGACGCCTCTTGCTGTTGAATCAGAAAAGAATTAGGAGCGAATTCTAAAATGTTTTTGTCCACCAACACAAAGACTCTAAGAATCACAGAAAATAGTTCACAAATCACAGGAAATTGTGAAACTTGTAAAATCATGATAATTTAAATGATCTGGAGTTCAGCACTTCCACTGCTAGTACATGGAGTTTGTACAAATAGGATCAATGTGGTTATAGTTTATGAGCTGGATATTTTATGATAAATTTACTCTGCATCTGTGCCACTTACTTTGTTTATAGCTCACTGATTTATGTTCAAAGCATTAAGTGACAGCTGATATTAATTGTGACGCAGAGATGCAGATTGTTTCCTTGTGGGGACATATTTCATAAAATCCCACTCACTGAAAAATATTGAAAGCAATTACAAGTCTGTAAATCATTTTCAAATGCTGGTGATTTATGTTATTTTTGGCCACCTCCCACCATACTGCTCTCAAAGACAGGTGGCACATTGATCACTGTAGGCTATAATGTGCAAGAGACACCGTGGTAGATTTGCCTCCTTGCCCTTTATATTCCAGCTAATCGCCTAGCTGTGACGCATGATGTTTGTTAGAAAAGTAATTTTGAATTTCCCGTCCCAGGCTTCATAATATGTTGTTCTGGTAAATGTCATTGAGATAAAATGTTAACTGTGGCCAATAAAATATCTTTCATTAAAGATGATAATTTTTAAAAATAATGGCTGTATGCGGTACTACTACGTCTGCAACATAGCAAACTCCATTCTTACAGTCACACTTGTATCTACCATAGTTTCCCTTTTAAATGAATGTAATAAATCCATAAAAAATCAACCATTTATTAGCATAAAATCATGCAATCAGTTAACTAAATGAAAAGATATAATGATCTAATTTCTTACAGTTTATGATTGTAAATGTTCCTTATTATAGATTCATTCAGTCTTTTCATCTCCAGCATTCTTCCATGTGAGCTGAACAGCTCTGATCTATTCATTCTAAGCACAGGCGACTGCAGTACTTCAGTTCCCTGAAGACACCTTGTATGCATCCTGTTTCAAACTTGCTTTGCAACTGTTAATTTAATGTGGTTATAATGAATATATTGTGTTAGATATTCTAAATATCTCACAAAATAGAAGTAACTCTTTAACAGCTACTAGTGTAACTTGGTATATCATTTGGTATTACAGACCCAATTACAACAACTTCTATTTTAGTTCTGATGAAACCTGAAACGTTAGCTGTCTTCCTCTTCGTGCAAGTGGGGCCAGAGTAGTTCCAGCAACTTCTGTTTTCTTTTAAATTTTACATTTCCAGCATAGCGAGCATTTTGATTTTCACTCCATTTTGTAACTCTGTAATGGGAGTCAGAAAACAGTCCCCCAAACAGTAGTAACGATGTGGTCTACAAATTACAACTGGAGATAGAAAATGCATGCCAAAAGGACAATGTTACAATAGTCATGGGGAATTTCAGTATGCAGGTAGATTGGGAAACTTGGGTTAGTGCTGGATCCTAAGAGTGGGGGTTTCTAGAATACTCATGAGATGGCTTTTAAGAGCAGCTCATGGTTGAGCCCACTAGGGAAACAGCTATTCTGGATTAGGTGCTGTGCAAAGAAACATTATTGATTAGAGAGCTTAAGGTAAAAGAACCCTTAGAGGGAAGTGATCACAATATGATTGAATTCACCCTGAAACCTATAAAGGAGAAGCTAAAGTCAGATGTATCAGTATTACCGCAGAGTAAAGGGAATTAAATAGGTAAGAAACAGGAGTTGACCAAAATTGATGAGAGAGGAGTTGGCCAGAATTGATTGGAAAAGAACACTGGCAGGGATGATGACAGAGCAGCAATAGCTGGAATTTCTGGAAGCAATTTGGAAGGCACAGTATTCTAAAGCAAAGATGGCACAACTGTGGCTAACAAAAGAAGTCAAAGCCAACATAAAAGCCAAAGAGAGGGCATATAATAGAGCAAAAATTAGTGGGAAGTTAGAGGATTGGGAAGCTTTTAAAAGCCATTGTTGTGTACTTGGATTTTCATAAGGCCTTTGACAAGGTGCCTCACATGATACTGCCCAGCAAGATAAAAGTCCACAGTATGACAGGAAAGATTCTAACATGGTTAAAACAGTGGCTGATTGGTAGGGGGCAAACTGAATAAAGGGAGTGGGAATAAAGGGAGCCTTTTCTGGTAGGCTGCCGGTGACTAGCAGTGTTCCACAGGAGTCTATGTTGGGACCACTTCTTTTTACAGTAGGAAGTTAGGATTTCATTCAGTTCTTTGCTTGGAAATAATAATTTAGAAGCAGTTATGTACAAATTGTCTAAAGAGATGAATCAAAACAATTTTGCTTGCAGCTGCCTTGCTACCCTTACTCACGGGTGGGGGGAATGGATTTTCTATAAATAGCTAGTTATACATTGCTTTATTGTAATTCAGGGGAGATGTAATATAGGCAGCTTATTTACAAACCTCTGTTTTACAATATATCATGCAAATGCTTCTGGGTTTTTTCAGATGCCCCCAATTTTTCATTCCATTATTAGAAACAGCAATTATAAAGTAATCCGCTCTCTGTATTATTAAATACCTCAGCTGATTGCTCACCTAATCAAAGAGAGTTTATTTAGGTTTAGAATAACTTTAAAAATCTCTTTTCTTACTCCAGTTAATAGTTAATTTTGAAGGCCCTAAAAAGCCCTGTTTCATGTCAGTTTTGTTTCTTCTTTCTGTGTGGAAGGATGGTACTTTTTCAAGAACTTGTTGCCATGGTAATTTTAGGCTGTAATTCTTTTGTGAATTTATCACCTGCTGTTTGAAATAAAGGCCGGTTTTACTAGTAATGGCAAAACTACTATTGTTTGCTGTCATTTCTCTGTAAGATTGGCAACAACTTCAAGAGCTTTACAAGTATATGGTTTAACAAGGATTTTTCAAAGTTTTAGTCAGTGACCCAGCATCTTCACAAGTTGTGCTATTTACTGCCATCTCCAGTGGAATTAAGCTGAAATCATTTGGCATGGCTTGACTTTCATGAAGTAATCCTGCTGTGAGATACCCTGAATGTCTCCATTTAGTTATATGAACTTTAAGTGAGTTTTTTAAGACATAACAAGTTAGAGCAGGAGTAAGCCACTTAGACTCTTGAGACTGTTGGTTGATTCAGTAAGAATAATGCTGATCTTATCCTAGTTCCAACTTTATGTTCCTGTCTGTTCCCCATATGCCTTTACTCCCAAAAGGAGTAAAAATCAGTCACAGTGCTGAATAATTTTGGTAGCTCAACCCTCTGCACCTCTCTTTCCAAACATTCACCACTCTGAGAAATTCCTCAGATTTGTCCCATGTTCAATATCTTCTTCTGAAACAATGCCTCCCATGAGGGGAAATATGTTTTCTGTATCTACCCTACATGTCCTCTAACAATCTGACTTATTTTGATAAAGTCACCTCGCAGCCTTCTGAACACCAATGATTTAATGCCAAACTAGGTTCTAATTGCATGCCATCTTGGTCAATGTCTCCCATCCACTACATAATGTACTGGGTGGGCACAGGAGTACATTCAGCCAGAGACTCATTCCACCGAGATGCAACACAGAGCATCATAGGAAGTCATTCCTGCCTGTGGCCATCAAACTTTACAACTCCTCCCTTGGAGTGTCAGACACCCTGAGCCAATAGACTGGTCCTGGACTTATTTCATAATTTACTGGCATAATTTACATATTACTATTTAACTATTTATGGTTCTATTACTATTTATTATTTATGGTGCAACTGTAACGAAAACCAATTTCCCCTGGGATCAGTAAAGTATGACTATGATTATGACTATGACTAATCACTGCCCAATAAAGCACCTAAAGTTATGGAATTGGATATCCTTTCTATAAGTATTGCAAGAACTGCTAATAATTCATTTTGGAAAACAATATTTGTATTTCACCTTCCATTTTCATCATAATTGCATCTTCCAGTCTTTTTCAAAGCAGATTTAAGTTGTCTCATTGCTTCCATTTCTGTGAGGTTCCCTGCCTAGCTAGTTTGATGAGACCACATCTGCTGGATTCCAGTAATCCCATTGAACTGATGCCTGACATCATCAGGCATTGGAGCATGGGAGGTTGTTACCACAGAGATTGCTAAATTTTTGTGGGGATGTTGTCTCAAGGTCAGTAGGAAATACTGTTTCTTCAACACGGATCAGAGGCTCGGGATCCACATCTCATGTTTTCATACTGATAATCACAGCGACTGTGCAGTATGGTCCTTAATGAATGCATGGCAATGTAGAAGACTAGCAAAAAGTTGAAGAAAGCTTCTGTTCAAAGTCATCCTTTTATATAAATCCCTGTTATGTGATGTACACTTGCCATTTTTAGAATCATAACTCTGCAGTTCTTTTCTTCTTTCAACTGCTGATTCAATATCTGTTTGTAAGGCACATTTGAATCAGCCTCCATCACCCTTCCTCAGAAAGCATTCTAGACGTCAAACACTCACTCTACCCTTGGATCCTTAGCTATTCATCTAACAAGCCTTTTTCATCTTGTTGCTGTGTACAGGATTCCTCATTAACTTTAATACTACTGCCACATCTCTCCACTTTATTCGTTCAGAGGAGACCAAATCCCAGGTTATTCAGCCTTTCCCTGTCCCTCATTTCTAGAACCTTTAAAGTAGTTTTGGTTTAATATCTAACACCATTTACATCCTTTTTGAAATGTGGCGACACAATACCCCAGTGGCAGATGAACAAAGAATATTACTTTCTTGTTTTTGTACTCAGTGCCGTAACGTGTAAGGCACAGAATCTTACATGCTTATGAAAGCACTTGTTCAATCAGAATTGCCAACCTAAAAAGTATTTTCACAGGTCTCTCTGTGCATGAAGAGCTTTCTGTTCAGGCACTCTGTTCCCCTTCTCTCTCACTTATTCTCACAAAAGAGTGTCATGAACAGAGACCAAGAGTAGCAATGGTGCTGGTAGTTACTCCGGGTGAATATCACAGATTACTTTCCCTGGTCTGGTCCCAAAATCAACTATTTACCCTTTCTCACATGCTGGAAGTAGACTGCATTTGGGAACAGAGAAATAATTTCCAGGCCCTTAACATTTCATTTTGAATGGCATTGAGCTGAAATGATCAATGACTAGTTTCTGTCTATATGTACTATGAAACATTAATCAATTTGGTTGAATAGTTTGCATTCAATGTTCGGCAAGACCAATTATTCACTCCTGCTTTATATACTGTGTTTAAGAATTGCGTAATTAAGTAAGAGACCTAACAATAAGGAAATTGGATTTAAATGAATAGTTTTCTGAAGCAAACATGCTCCTACCAGATGACAAAAATGAGATGCTTCCATCATCATTACTTCAAGATTAAATGGCATTCAACTGTACACAAATACCCATGAATACAGCCAAATGAAACAGCGTTACTCTGGCGCCAAGGTGTAAAACACAGGACAAATTGTCACACCCAGCACAAGGCATTTATAACATATATAAAATACCAAGCACATATAAGATATCCATAAAATACAGTCACATTAAAAAAAATCCAAATCTGAGAAATGAATATTGCAGCAGTCTGTAGTCAAACGCAATATGGCTTGTCTTCTGCTGAGTGAACAGTAGGGGGCAGCACCAACACCAGCTTGGATGCTGCGCCACACTGCTCCCAGCACTCCAGTGGATTGTCCGACTCCAATAGTTCTCTCCCGGACAGCTGTAAACAGGTAACACTGTGTCTTGAGGACTTGCCCTCGCTATGACCGAGGCCTCACAGATCCACTACCGCTGGCCAATAAATCAGTGAATCGGACTGGCAGCATTCCTTATTAACCGTTTCCAACAGAGTCTTGTGATCATAAGAAAAGCGACTAAGATGATCGCTCGCTGCTAGACAGCCCACTGCCTTCACGCACTGACTCTTCCAACACTTTTCCGGCGCAGACCGCAGCGTGAACTGCACTCCTCCAGCTCTTTTTGTTTCTCTGTCAAAGAGGAACTTGCTGATGGTCTAGAGCTGCAGTACTTTAAGTTCTTAATGTCCAGCAGGGTCTTGCGATCGTTAAAAAAATGTTTTAAAAAAAGAGAATAACACCTTTGGTTGGTTCTGTAGAAGCTGCTGCGAATGAGCATGTTGCCATCCTACTGGAAAACCAGGGGAGTAATCACTATTAACCATTAAAATTTGGAGGTACTCTTAGTTTAACTTGTCATACCTAGCAGTCCATTGAGATGTCTGATCACAACTCTGGTGATATGGGAAGCACCATTCATCTGGGAAAAAATAAGCCATATTTAAGGCCAATAATTCAGTATGTATAAATGACTTATTTAAGTTTTGCAACACCAACAAATTGTTGGCTCCTTTAATGTGCTGAGACTCTTCGCAGTATCCAATAGCACTTTTTATCAAGCCACATAAAGAGACTATTGGGCAAATGATCAAAAGCATGATCAGTGATGTGGGGTTTATAGATTTCCTCACAAGAGAAGAAAGACTGAGTAGGAATGAAAGATTTTGATATGAAGTTCTGGCGCTTAGAAAAGTTACATATGAGAAGAACTGAAATTCCTTGTTAACAGATATTTCATTTTTAAACTTCTCATCCTTGTTTTTAAATACCTTCGTGGCTTAACTCCTTTCTGCTGCTTAGTTCTTATGTTCTTGCAACCCTCTGATTCAGGACTCAAGGGCCTGAGACAGGATTGAGGGCCAGAGTTACAGGGAGAGTTTGGACAACTTTAGGACCTTCTTATTTGGAACATAGGGGACTGAGCGGTGACCTTACAGAGGTATAAAAAACCATGAGGAACATGGATAGGGTGAATGCATCTAAACTTTTTCCCAGGGATTGGAAACCAAAATCTAGAGTGTATAAGTTTAAAATGAGAAGGAAAAGTTTCACAAGAGACCTGAGGGGCCGTTTCTTTGCATTGAGGGTGGTGTGTATTTCCAATGAGTTGTCAGGGAAAGCAGTTGAGGCAGGTATAACAATGGCATTTAAAATATATTTTTATATCAAAGTATCTTTTTATGGATTGGAGACGTTTTGAGGGATAATGGCCAAAGAAGGGCCAGTTTAGGTGGCACCAGGTTTGACAATGATGAATTGAGCAGAAGATCCTGCTTCCATGCTGTATTATTCTGACTCTATACGGGCTACCATCGAACTTGGACCATTCTGTAAAGTGCTTTGTGACATTGCATGTTACAGTGATAGAACTGCTCCCCCTCTGTGATGTGGCATCCTCCTCCTTCCTTCTCAGTCCTGAAGAAGGGTCTTGGCCCAAAATGTCGACTCTCTATTCATTTCCATAGATGCTGTCTGATTTGCTAAGTTCCTCCAGCGTTTTGTGTGTGTTGCTTTGGAACTCCAGCATCAGCAGAATTTCGCATGCTTATGTCAGAGTCTTTGTTCTATCGATGGCTTCTGTTTTCCAAAGAGTGTTGTGAGTACCGCTTGCTGCATAGCAGCCCAAGCCTGAACGTTGTCTAGAAATTGCTTCACAGTCCAAGAAGCTGAAAACGGGACAAGGTTGAATGATCAGCACAATATCTCCACTTTTTATGTTAAGAAGGAAGGGGGTTTATTGTTACAACATCTGAAAATGTATCAGCTTAGGTCACTGTCCTGTAGAACTCCTGTTGCGATGTCCAATGGAACTTCTAAACTTCAATTTTGCCATGGCTTCTTGATGTCACATTTGGTTATGTGCGGCTATGACATTGATGAGAGTCAGATTCCGCTGTTTTGTTCATACTTGCCTACTTTGTTCATGGGCACTGAACGAGGCCTAGGACTTAGTGATACTCAAAACTCAGGCTGAGTTTTATTGATTTATTGAGATAGAGCGTGGAATAGGCCTTTCCGACCCTTTGAGACACACCGCCCAGCAATCCCTCAATCTATTCCTAGCCTCATGATGGGATAATTTATAATGACCAATTAACCTACCAAACAGTACATCTGTGGGAGGAAACCAGAGCACCCGGAGGAAACCCACGTGGTCACGGGGAGAACATACATGGAGCGACAGCAGTCGAACCCAGGTCACCGGGACTGCAAAGTGTTGTGCCACACTAATCAGAAAGCAGGTGGGTGAGAAATGCCACTTGCTAGCACTGTCATAGTTGCCCTCCATTACCTCTGATCACTGAGGCTTGGATTTACCAGTTAGTGGTCTTGGGTACGTATGGGGAACTTACCCTCTTCATGCTGGCTGGGAATTGCTGGTAGAGGCATGGGGGAAAAAGACAAGGCTGGAGTCACAATCATCCCCATGTTAATTCTGGTTGAAGATGTTTGCAACATCTTCATCTGTGCCTTTTGCACATGCTAGGCTCCATCATCACTAAAGATGGGCATTTTCTGAATGATGTGGGAAGACTGTAAAGCTTTGATCAGCTCCAATAGTTGTGAAATGGCTCAACATTGTTTTTAGTATTCATAGTACAGCTTCATCACGGTGGCCTTTCAAAGTATACAGCAGTGACCCCAGTCATACCTTCACGCTCAACCATTCATACATATCAACGTTCAACAAATCAAGAATACTCATCAGTTTCAAATTGATAAGTTACCTTTGGTCACTTTATTAGTGGCCTGCTCCTTTGTGCCTGTTCCTGTCCTGATTTTCTTATGGGGTCATCCCCCACTGCAGGAACACTCTCAATAAATAGCTGCTGATCATTAATGGAGATGACTTCAGATGGTCCTGGTGAAACCTTGAGCATCTCTGGATTCCAGAAGCCTTGGCTTCAGACTGGAATAATTCAGCCTGCACGGCAGTGGTGCTGAGGACCTAAATGAGTCTTGCTGCAGGGTTTTGACGCAAAACATCAATAGCTCCCTTCCTGCCCTAGATACTGCTTGATATATTACCCATTGAGTTCCTCCAGCCAATCATTTGCTGCTCCAGATTTCAACATGTGCCAACTCTTGTATCAGCAGCAATCTAGGCTTTGCTGATTGACAGGGAATAGGTAAAGGACAGAATGGCAGAGTGACAATGTTGTCATAGTCAATGAAGTATAGTGTGGTATAGCTTAGAAACAGTTCATCTGGCCTGCTGAAGGGACTCGGCCCAAAATGTCGATAGTCCTCTTTTCCACAGATGCTGCCTGGCCTGCTGAGTTCCTCCAGCATTTTGTGTGTGTTGCTTGGATTTCCAGCATCTGCAGATTTTCTCTTGTTTGTCATTTGGCCGAACATGTCTGTGCCAATGATCATGCCCACTTATACTAATCCCACTTGCCTGCATTAATTCCATAGCCCTCTCTGCCCTGCTTATTCAGTTCCCTGTCCAGATTCTCTTAAATGTTCTGACTGTTCCAGACACCCCACCTCCTCTGGTAGCTTATTCCAGCTCTTTCTGTGTGAAACATTCACCTGTCAAATTCCCTTTAAACCCCTTCCATGTCACCTTAAACCCAGAAGGCAGAGGTGTTGTTATGTTGATGAAGGACAACACGTTGTCTGAAGAAGGACAGAGACAATCCCACTCTTCCACAATTGCACCTCGGTGGTTTGGTGGAGGAAGAATGGATGGACTGTCGTGACTCCTTGGGGTGCTTCTGAACAGTCATGATGAGAACAATTTGAGATTGCACAGTGGTACTCACATCTTTGATGGGAGCTCTGTGTGGAAGCAGTGATATTGACCATGGTGGGCTGTACAGAAGGGCTGACTGAGGTGACATCTGTTGCGCATGGTAATGAAAGATTCAGAGCTCTGAAACAATACGCTGACACATTGCTGGGTTCATTCACACCTGTTGAATTGTGTACGTCCTTTCTGGCAGGCTTTCTAATGCACATGGACATCCATCAGTTCTTTCTGGAGCCTGGCCATTATCCACTCCTTACTGTACAAACTCACCCGCTGGTGGGATGTTAGCTGTCCCATTCAGCCCAGCTGCTCAGTACCTGAGCCATGTGCGGGTCCCTCCACTATTCTGTACTGAAATATGCCTTTTGTTTTGTGTTTTCATATTCTGTGCTTTCACTCACTTTTTCTGTTGCCATTTGTGTGATTTTTTTGCATGTGGGCAGGGTGTTTGACATTTGATGTTGGTTCCATAGCTCTTCTTGTTTTGTGACAGTCTGTGGGAAGACAGATCTGGATTATATACTGCATACATACTTCGATAATAAATATACTTTCAACTTTGCATTATATGAACTTGTGTGATGGTGTTTTCACAGTCTTCTCTCTTCTTTCTCATCCAACAAGGTGGAATCCAGTGTGAGTGCCAAGAATGGTGAATGGAAATGGTGAAAAGTCACACCATCTATGGTATGTGAGTTACAGAGAGACAAACGATCTGTGAGAAGAGACAACTGAGGCACCCAGGCGCATTTTTCTATATCCCTCTCACAGGAGTGGCAGCTTCTCCAATGCCTGGCACTATCGGTTGGGCATTAAAACTTGCCCTCATTGTTTCCTGCCGCCTCCTGTTATGAAGCAACATGCTGAACTTAAGGAGGCGCAGTAACGTAGTGGTTAGCACAACACTTTACAGTACTGCAGACCCAGGTTCAGTTCCTGCCACGGCCTGTCTGGAGTTTGTATGTTCTCCCTGTGACCGAGTGCGTTTCCTCTGCGTGCTCTGGTTTCCTCCCACCATCCATTGATGTACTGTTTAGTAGGTTAGTTGGTCACTGGAAATTGTCCCTTGACCAGGCTAGGATTAAATTGGGGGGTTGCTGGGAGGCGCAGCTCGAAGGGCTGGAAGGTCCTTTTCCACGCTGTATCTCAGTGAGTGAAAAATAAAAGCGAAACAGCTACCCATACATCATTGCTCGGAGATTCAGACCTAAGGACTCAATCTTGTTCGGAATGCTATTGCTCTCTTCTATTATTTGTGTGATTTGTGTACTTTTCTCTTTCTCTGCGCATTGGTTTTTGTCTTTTTTTTAAAATTGGGTTCTTTCGGGTTTCTTGCTTTGTGGCTGCCTGTAAGCAGACAAATCTCAAGGCTGTATAATCCATACTTTCTTTGATAATAACTGTACTTTGAATTTGAAGTTTTGAAGTCACAACACAGGAAATGTCTGAGATCAACTGATTTATACAGAAGCCTGAAGTCAATCACCTGCCACACCATTCCCTCTAACTATAAGGAACTGTAGAAGACATCAATCACTTATAACATCATGGCCGCAGTCAATAGAACACAATCAACAACTAAAGCACGAGTCACTGATGGGCCCTTTTAAGCAACGCTGTTTCCGTGTTTCTCTCTGTAGCTGAGAAAATGCTCATCAAGGTGGTGGTAAGTGAGGGTGAGATATGAACCAACAGCTCCAGGATGGGGGTTCTGTAGTCGCGCTATGAAGCATGATGATTGACTAGCCATCTGCAGATTTACCTGTCTTCACAGTCGCAGCTTCACCAACTTGCAGCCAGCCAGGCTGGTGTCATAATTGTACGTTGTACCATTATGGGGCGGTATGGTGGCGTAGTGGTTAGCGCCACGCCCTACAGTACCAGCGACCCAGGTTCAATTCCCATCGCTCCCCGCTTTCTCCCACAGTCCAAAGTCGTACCATTTGGTGGGTTAATTGTTCTTTGTAAGTTGTCCAATGGTCAAGATTAAAATAGGCTAAGATAAGTTCCAGGGATTGGTGGTTAGTGTGGCTTGAGGGGCCTATTCCGTGCTGAGTCTCAATAATTAAATAAATGAAAATTTAACAACTTGGAACTATGTGTTTGGATTTCTGGAAATACAAACATAATAACTAATAGAGTATTCTGTAGATATCAAATTCAAATAACTTGCAAAAAGAATAAGGATAACCTTTTGTTTACTCAGTATTTGTTGCTGTATAGGAGGACTATTGGGATAGCGAATGCAAAAGCACAGTCCTGCATTGCTAAGCAGAATTAAATAATCATCCTTTCTAAGATTCAGAGCTCCCTGGTGAGATTGGTGATAGCTGAGAGAAAAAAAAACTGCTGAGTTCTTGACACTAGCTCATGAAGTAGAAAAACAATTGTTTCCAAATTCACAGTAAGAAAATAATGAAATTTGGAAAATTAAGTTTTGGGATAGCACATTGAAACAGATTTTAGATGTAAACCACAGACATACTTTAATAACAGCAGGATCTAAGAATACTCCTCTTGTTTTTTATCTGGCAGAACGATTGTAAATCTGGAAGTATTGGATTCAGATCAGCTATTTCTAAGTGGAAACTTGCATGTTGAAATGTGAAATATTTGGAGTGTGTAATAGCCAATTATACCTATAGCATATAGCTTTAACATAGTTTCAACCAAGACATACCCAGATCATCAACACAAGAAAATCCACTAACTGCTGGAGGAACTTACTAAGCCAGGCATCCTCTAAGGCAAAGAGTAAAAAGTCCATACTTTGGGCCGAGACTCTTCATCAGGACTGGAAAGAAAGAAGAGAAGTCAAAGTAAGAAGGCGGGGGGAGGGGAAGAAGAAGTTCTTGGTGGTTGGAGGTAGGTGAAACCAGGAGAGGGGGAGGGGCTTTAGTAAAGAGCTAGGAGGTTGATTGGTGAAAGGGGAATTTGATAGAGGAGGACAGATGACTATGGTATACATTCTCTGATAATAACTGTACCTTCTCTTCTTAATCTGCCCATCACCTCCCTCTGGTGTTCACTTTCTACCATACTCTCCTGCTGTCCTAACAAATTCCACCTTCACTTTCTACCATAGTCTTCTGTGGGCTTCCTCCTCTGGACTTACTGATTATGGCCGCGGGAAAATGAATTTCAGTAACACACACACAAAAGGGTCTGGGCCCAAAATGTCAACTCTCTTTCACAGTTGCTGCCTGTCCTGCTGAGTTCCCCCAGCATTCTGTGCGTGTTACTTGAATTTCCAGCATCTGCAGATTTTCTCTTGCTTGTAAATGAATCTCAGGGTTGTATGTAGTGACATATATGTGCTTTGATAATAGATTTACTTCGACTTTTGTTTGAACATACTCATTGATGGGTGGATGGTTACATGCAAAGTGGTAGAGTTTAAGGTACAGCAGAAGTGAAATTGAAGAGCAGAAGAATTTAAAAGGAATCTGAAAACATGTTTGAAAGTGGCTGTTAAAAATTCAACCGAGCAGACTCGATGGGCCAAGAGATTTCTGATGGCTTTGTCATGTTCTTCAGTGAAATAGCAGAAAATAATTAACTATAGATTATATAAATTTAAATCAGAAAATACTAGATTATGTCACTCATAATCTTTGGTTCTCTGTAACCCTTCATCAAACGAAAGGAGCATTTATGCTTTATAATCTCTCCTTTGCTGAGGCAAAATAATTTGAGCTTTGGTAGCTTTTATTCAAAACTTTCTCCAAACCTTTACAACATCTGAAGAACCAAATAATAAAAAATGTATCTTCAGATTTTGTTAATCCTTAATGGAAATGGTATTAGAAAAACAGATTTTCAAAGTCAGTTTTTTAAAGACCATTTGCTGATAGGTATTTTGCAAAGCAGTATTGCATTTTACTACATGATGCATGAAGCATTGTATCTGGGCTAAAGGTTTCATCACAAGCGATTTACAAATTTTAAATACTTTATGTGACAGAATGTAGATAGAAGAATTGGCAAATCAAAGTATATAAAATGTTTATTGTTGTGAAAACCAGCAATATCTAAACAATTGTATATAAAGTTTAGTCTTTGTTCAATTTTGTTATGAAATAGATATCAATAGATACACAATTGTGTCGTCATTGTGTGAGAAATAATTTACAGTACCTTATTTGCAAGACAACATTCAAAACACTGGTTGAATTCCTTAGAATGAAATACTATTGATTGGTGGTTGCTTCTTTTTAAGAGAGTTGGGGAGGTATTTCAAGATTTCGGAGCTGGCATTACTCAGGCATAGTATTGAGGAGAAAGGAGTGAGGATCTGTCGTGTCATGTTTTCATGCTTATTGGGAGGCTCTTTGATATCACTGTGTACACAAGTCATGCTATATCTGTTGTAAGCAGGGAGCTAGTCTATATATCTTGGCGGGGGGGGGAGGGAATCAGAGGCTATTCTTGACCTCCTGCTTCTCACTAAGTAGGCTAGTGAAGAACCTAAGTTCTTTGAGAATCTCATCTTGAAGAACTGCTCATTGGAACTTTGTCATTGAAATAATTAAAAAGGAGGATTTAGCAATTTGTATGGCGTGAATTGCAACTGTCTGGGTTTTGCCCAGTCCTGGAGCTCAGTGACATACATTGATACTCATTCCAGTTTAAAAACAGCATAGTGCTATAACATGTTGGAGATCAGTTTGCATATAGCTTTCTATCTGCAAATTTTACATTGTGGCAAACACAGAATCAATCTGTCACTCTTGGAAAATCTTATTCATGAATTACTGGTGCTCCAATAATTGGTAAGTACCAGACTAATTTATAAGCAGCATTATCAGTGATCTGTAGGTAATATGTCCTGCCACTATACTGATTACTGTAATGATTTTCTAGCCAGAATGGACCGGGAGCATGGGAGATAATGTGAAAGGTGCTTTTGCTCTTAAGTTGGAACAAGCACATTCCGTATATGGAATATTACTGAGTAACGCATTGAAGAGGTTGTTAGGTAGTTTCCTTTGATATTGTTTTGCACTAGTACTCCTCCAATGAGAATTTGTGATGATTGTCAGGAAAATGATTCCTTTGTCACTTAACTTCCAAAGAAGTGCTACTGTTGAAAGACCAGGTCTGTGTTAAATCTCTAGTGGATATCAGCTAATGAAATATATCATTGTATCTTTAGTTTATATTGAGAGATGTCATGCTTTGCAAATGATCTATTGAAATAGAATGGACGTCTCTCTGTTGTGTCAAGAAAAGAAGTGACTTAAGCATTGTTGCTGGTAACTTTAAGACAATTAAACATTTAAAGTTTCTTAAGTAGGAGAGGTAAGAGAAGATCTATGTCCTTGTAACTTCTGCCATGCCCTGGTGTGAAAGGAATTCACCAGTGCTCCTGTTGTTACTCAGCAGGGACACAGCAAGGGGTACTTTTTTTGGCAACTCTGATAACATGTTTAAGGTTGCAAATTAAAAACGGAAGCTCTTGCTATTGATAAAGTTTTGATTAGATTGTAAGTAATTTTATTATGCCTTTGAGCACTCAGATGGGATCATGCTAATATTATTAAGAAGAGTCTGAAATATATACAGAGAAGAGAAAACACAGCATTTTATGAAAGATGGAGAAAATTAACTGCTAAAGAACTTATTGGCATTGTTTAGGGTTTCTGTGTGCAGAGTCTTTCCAGTGAGCCTCCATTTGCTTTGGACATCAATTTTCCTAACGTAACAGCTGGTTGTACATGAGTGATTCCAAACACTCTCCTTTTGCTTTGTTAAATGTGTTAGTGCTAGAGTATCAAGATAATCATAATAAATGTGGATAAGTATTTTCCATTTATGTTGCTGATTAGCTCAGAGGTTGTCAGTCAGGATGGTTTTAATTTGATTCATTCTTGGGCTAGACGATCACAAAGGAGGCTAGGAATTACTGTAGCATCAGTGATTCATAGAACATTTACATTGAAAGGGTATTTCTGTATCAATTAGTATAATCTCACCTTCTAATCCAGATCCTGTAGTAAACTTGCAGCGAAGCAGAAAGTGATATAATATAGCCCAGTCCCTGAGTGTCATGTCCTGTAGATTAATGGTGCATGGACATTGACAGCAAGAATAGGCCAATCGGCATGCCGCTTAGTGCAGCCACGCTTTTCTCCCACCGAGCAAGCACTGGAGAGCAGCACCGATGGGAGTGGCCAGCCCCTAAACCAGCATGGTCTCCGGTGCCCCTGCCATGCCTTGACTCTCTTCCCCTCCGCATACTTTATATGTGCTATATGTGACTTGTGCTGTGTATGACTGTCGGTACTGTGTTTTGCACCTTGGCATCGGAGGAATGCTCTTCATTTGGCTTTATTTATGGGTAGTCATGTATGGTTGAATGACAATCAAACTTGAACTTGCTCTTTAAATATACATTCAAGTGCTTCTCAAAGGTTGCGAGAGCTTTTGTTCCCACCGTCTGTTCATGCAGTGAGTTCTAAGATCACCCAGCTTTCCGGGAGAACTTGTTTTTTTGTCTCACACTCTCCCCTAATTCTTTGACCAGTTTTTAAAACTATTCCCATGGTTTTTGATCTGTTAATTTTATCTGGCCAAGTCATAACTTTAACTGCTTATTTCCTCCACCTAGTTATTCTAAAAGAAACACCCCTATCTTATCCAGTCTTTCCAAATTTTCTTGGCCGCCTCTCTGTAAATCTGCTCTGCACCACTCCAGTGGGATCACATTGTTTAAAATGTATTCATTTCTTTGGTGTCTGCAGGTAATAAAAGTCAGCACTTAGCACCAATCCCTAATAATGCTTGAAAAGATACTGGTGTGTTACCTTCTTGAAATGTTGTACTCCTTTGTGAAGTTCTCCCTTCATACTGGTGAGTAGAGGTTTTCAGGATTTAGCCTCAACGATGATGATGTATTGCCAAGTTGGATGATGTGCTGCTCAGAGAGAAACCCAGAAGTTCTGCTGTGTCCCACATACTGGAACTGGGAGGAATGGTTGCCAGTTTGGTAGTTGCTGTCATTGTAACTCTGGTGAATAACTGTAGTACATTTTGTATACGGTCCACACTGTAGCTACTTGTGAATGGAACTGGACATTGTGCATGCATCATTCTCACCTTTGTATGGAAGAAAGGTCATTGATGATGCAGCTGGAAATGACTGGGTCAAGACAACCCCCTGGGGCTGGGATGACTCAACAATCAGAATCAACATCCTTCCTCTGTATCAGGGGTGATTCCACTTGATGGTTCTTGGTGAAAGTCATGACGACAATAATATGTTTATAGATATACGCTGCAGAAGATTTTAACTAAATATAGGTCTGTTATATCTCGTGCATCAGTAAGAGCACTGTGCCCTGGATTTGAATTAACCCTGTCAGCCTTTCATCAATTTCACTCTTTCAAAGAGATTTTTTTTTGGCAGAATTATGTACTGGAACCTGCAGTAATTAGAAAGGGATTTGAGAATTTGACACGCGCGTGATCTGAGGATCCAGAACCATCATAGTTGGGGCAGATATAGTGTCTCATCCACCTTCCTATACAAGCCATGAAAAAAAAACTTTTTACTGAGTATGGGGTATCTATACTAGGAAGAGCTAGTTGAAATAGTTAAAGTTGCGACGTATTATATACAGGAAGGCTGAAGGTTTTAGGGATGGGGAATAATGACTAAATCGAAAAGTTGTTTATATTTTTTAAAATCTCTTACAGCAATAAAAAATAAATAACTGAGACTTCCCACTTTAAGAAAGTCATTGTCAGTGCCATAGAAGTTGTTTGATAAGAATTAAGATTTGTGGCCCATTAGAAATCAACAGACAGCACCCGGCAACTCCTAATGAGCTTTTGGCCAGATTTCTTGGCAAGCTAACGTCACCATGTTTGAAAGGTAACTCTCTTCAGTGTAGCACAGCATTTGGGGACCTCAGCATCCCAGCAATCAGCTTCTTGATTTCCGTGTTTACCTATGAGAGCACAATTACTAATGATTCATGTCCTCCTTACACTTCAATGGTGGGGATGCTGTGTTAGCTTACTGCAAAATATAGTCATTGTTGGAGTGAGGAGAAGGAAAATCACTTTCCAGTGATCTACATGTAGTCAGATGCAAGGGAATCTACAAAGCAGAAAGCCTCTGATCAATGACTATCACCAAAGCTATCAAACTGTTGACATCTTTCTGATATCAAAGCAATGAGGTCAATAAATTGACGGGCCAATTAAGGGAAAAAAAAACGACAACCATGAAAGCTGATGACAGAGTCCTCTGAAGGAAGTCAGCAGATCAACGTAATTACTTGCTTTGAAAAGATGGATTTTTCCTTGGGATTTCAATGACTAGATTCCCATCAGTTATTTTAGCGGGATCTGGAGTAACCTTCACTGAGAAATCTTCCCATGCTGATTTTAAAAAAATTAAAAGTAATGGTGTGTATGATGAGAGATGAATAATGTGCGAATTGTGTATTGTAATTCTTTGAGATCCTCATGTGGAATTACACTGAAGTATAGTTTTTCATCTCAGAAAATAAGTTTTTAAAAGATCCTATAATACATCAAAATAATCAAATGTTTCAAACCAAGGTAACTGTTTGTGTGTCCATGTATGAGACTTTTGTGCCAATAGAACAATAAGCTTTTGACTTACAGAACAATGGTATTACTTAAATTCCATTTGTTAGATTTCTGAGGAGTAATAATATAGTGATTTGTAAATTACGATTGTGAAATATCTTTAGCATTGAATGCTGTATCATTTTCATTCCCAAAACAGGCAGTCTGGGAAAATAATAACAGGAATAATTGTATTTATTGCTTTCTGAGCAAAACTGAGCAGACTCCCTGGAGGAGATTTGCTTGAAATCATTATATAAAGCAGCAAGTTGATTTTCTCAGCAACACTTATTTGCAGTTCCAGCTTTTATTTTGAACTAGCCTCGGTTCATCAATAATTTTTCTCTGTTGTGCAGTTAAATATGAGATAAAGATTCATTCTGTTTAAACTCCGTCATGGATCAAAATGTTTCTGCTAATTGTCTGCATCATGTTCTATGTTTGAACTATTCTGTTGCATTCCGTCTCTGCTGCCCCTAGCCCAAACCTTGTGCGATGTGTAATATTGTACCTTTAATTTTATAATCACAGCTGCCTTTCTCCTCTAGAAGAGCCTTTGACCCATGTTCATTTCTATTACACAGCACTGGTTCCAGTGTTTTATGGGGGAGCGCAAGAAGCTGCTCGGTGATTTCACTTTAAGGAAAAAGGACACTGGCTAATCTTCTATCCGCTTGTTGGAAGGGGGTCCTGACCTAAGCCATGTTGAGGTATGGAGATGGTAGAGTGATGCCTAGAGTTAGCTCGGCAGAATAAGGCTGATCAACATCAGATTGCTCCACCTGGTAACAAAATGACCCTGAAGTGAACCGCTCCCCACAAAACTGATTCTAACCCCTGCTGGACTTCCTGTGCTCCACAGACTGCGGGAGCAAGTCTCCAGAGCTCATTTATCGCTGGCACTGGTTCCTCTTCACGGCCCTTGCCACCTGGTTACAATTCTTTCATTGGAGGCACCATCCTCTGTTGAGGAACTCAGTCAGGTCAGAAGACTTGTTCTTGATGAGAGCATTTTGTTTCAGTTTGCAGCTGACCCTCACTAACCATTTCATCTTTTGAATTTGCATAAATATTGGCTGGAACCTGCAGCAGTGTGCTACACTGCTTTGCATTCATCAGAGTGGATGAAAGTACAATGCCTTCAGGATTGCTGTGAGTTCTGCTTTCATCAGCTCACAACATACACTGGGAGAAGCTTGGAGGAAATAACAAGATTAATCAATTTGAATGGTGTGCAAACTGAATTTGCAGTATGACCATTAACTAAATTAATCAGCTTTCTTTGAGTAAGTGTTCAAGACCCATCCTTTTACTTATTCTATGTATCTGTTATGTCTTTGTCTTTTTTGAGACAAAGTCCAAGACAAAACAAAAATGTCTTCTTTAAGCCCAGTTGTTAGATTACATTTGAAATTCAACAATTGTCCACCAGATTGGTACACTGGGAAGCGGCAGATCTGGCGCTTTGTGACATCGAGCCCTGAGGTCTGCTGATTTGATGTGGGCACCGCAGAAAGCTGAGCGCATGCAAACCTGGGCATTTTTGTAGCGGAACTGCCACCACCCCAAAGTAGTCAACAATTGCTTGCAGGCTAAATGGGGGTTGATTAGGAAGTGTGTCATTGGGGCAGATCTAAAGTCTTCTGGAATTTGAGAGGTTGAGTCTGTGCTTGAAGGCTCAGTATAACTTGGACCAGCTGCCAGATGTGGAAGCTATGATGATAGACGTACCTTAGGTCCTTCAGTGAATAAGGAGAAGGAGCACAGGGCAGGACCGTCTGCCTGAAGAAAGAGAGCGAGTTGGAGTTAGATGATTTATTCACAAAGGTAGTTCTCTTTCTTCAATGTTTTGGATAAGTAATGATTAACTGAGAAGGCTATTTCTCCAAAGGTTTTCTCACAGAAATCTTTTACATTTCAGCCATACCTGCAGCTGCAGAACAGGGCCAAGATACCTTGTCGTTTTCAGTGAAATGAATATCTATGCACCTGTCTCACTGGAGTCTGGTTTTGGAATGGAATAGAGCATTAGGTGCAAAAGGGTCTCTGACCTCGGGAGGTGCTTCCTTGTCATTAAGTGGAAAATTGCAGACAGAGTCAGCGTGAGAATTCCCGAGGAACCTGACGTTCCTGGGGATGGAAGAGAACACAGTTGCACTGTTTCATGTTGCAGACGCTATGTCAAAATAACGAGACGTGAAGGATCTTAAGCCGGATCATTCCCTCTGTGTCCAGCTGATCTGAGAACCTACCCAACTGTAATGATGTTGAACATCTAACGTTTGGAGAGGAGCCATGACTCCTTCAAGATCCAGCCATCTGTCGGGCTTTGCTATTTTGTATGTCCAAATAACAACAAAGGCTGTCAGCCTGGGGACGTCTGCTAAGCAGTAGGCTCCTCACTCTAGTCCAATTTGTGTGTGTAATAGGAGAATGTTATCGGATGCAGCCTTATGAAGAAACCATGGAATCACAACCAAATCTCTGACACCCATTAGAGGCTTCTGGGAGTATAGTCCAGGATGGCTGTCACAAAGCATTATTATCTGCTGCATATACCATGAGATACAGTCCACTGCTGCAGCTGGGGAACAGGAGGTGGTGCAATGATGGAGAAAGAGCAAAAGGAAGAGGAGATGCTGTCTTGAGTCACTTCTGGTTAGACTGTTAAGAAGTCAGCAGTGGTATTCCGTAAACAGGAGAAAATCTGCAGATGCTGTGTCACAACCATGGATTTGGCAGCATAGTAGATACGACAACTGCGCTTGTGAATTTGCATGTGTCAGCTAATTATTATTTAATCGTGGTGGTATTTAACTCCATACTTGTCGTTGTACTGCTTGTTGAGATTTGGACAGAACATAGCAATGATTTGCTGCTGTTTTGCATTTGACCTTCCCTGAGATATCGATTTGGAAGTCAACTGACTCTGAAGACTCGCCGTATTCGTTTAAAGTTCTTTTCAGCCGCAGCGTAGGCTTCGTGTTCCTTCTGAGAGTTTTAGTTAACGACCCTGTTTGGCCTAGTGTTTATTGTTTATTTTCCCTTTAACACTGTTCGCATTGAACTCTGTGAACTATTGACCTGCTTCAGTGTCTCTAATTCCGCACTTGGGCCAGATCCGAACCTGGTAACAGCAAGTCTCAACACACAAAGATGGACCCAGCAGAGAGAGAGCAGCTGACCTTGGCCATGAGATTCATTGATCAGGTAGGAGACAAACTGCAGGCAATGGAATCTGTTCTCAGTGAAGTTATGGAGGTAATGAGGCAGATAATCTCGAGCCGACGAGCCCAGTCTCACTTGGAGGTACAGGTATCGTCCCTTGCTGCAACTGTTCAACAGCTCGCCACAGACAATCGGACTCGGGTGTCTGCGATTTCCACACTCACGGCCGCTGTCCACGAACTTACTGTGAACAGCCAGCATCAGCTGACAGTCACTAACGTTCTCGCCAGCTCAATTCAGCAGCTCAGGCTGCCTCAGTCCCACTCCAAGCATCTCTCAGGTCCTCCTTTACCGCTGCCCCAACAATCTCTGTTACTAATGCTCCCGCTCCCGTGCCCGGACCAGAGCCGACTCCCATGACAGTTCAGGAACTGAGTATTCCACCTCCAGGCAGATATTCTGGTGATCCTGATGGTTGCAGGAATTTTATTACCCAAATGCGAGCTGACATTCCAAGCCCAGCCTAGTCGTCTTGGTGATGATGCGCGAAAATTGGCATACACGGTCAATCTTCTTGATGAAACTCCACTTAGCCTGTTCAACGCTTTACGGGAGCAAGGATACCCTGCCGCCCAGTCGTTCTGACATTTTGTGGAGGAGTTAAGGAGGGTTTTTGATCTTCCAGTACGGGGTCAGGAGGCTGCCCACCAAATCTTGGACCTGCACCAAGGCAGAGGAGTGGTGAGAGCCTATGCAGTCAAGTTCCGTACCCTTGCAGTAGAGACGGGATGGAATGAGAGATCTCTCATCACTACATTCCAGCATAGACTGAATGCAGGGGTCTGGCATGAGATTGCTGTCTGGGACCAGCAGGATAGTCTGGATGACCTGATTAATCTAGTTATTCGAGTTGACGACCGGGTAACTGAGTGGCGCAGGGAAAGAATGTTTCAAACTTCCTACGCGCCGCCAGATCACCGTCTTTCCTTGCCCTCTTCCCCTCCCTCACCACCCAGCACCCAGCCCACGGAGGAGCCTATGCAAGTCGGGTGCATGTGCCTGTCTCAGGAGAAACGAGAGTGGTGCCGGAGAACAGGTTCCTGCATTGACTGTGGTGATCCAGGACACTTCCGGGTGACATGTTCCAAATGTCCAGTAAAAGAGAATACCCATCAGCAGGGAGAGGAATCCTGTCGGGTCGGTTCTCCCTTCAGTCAGCTTCCCCTAGTTCTGTAATGCTCGCAGCTTCCTTGTCGTGGAGGTCTCAGACCCATGAACTTAAGGCGTTTATTGACTCTGGTGCAGCTGGGAATCTTATGGACATCTCTCTCGCTCAAAGATGGGGGAGTTCCAACTCAGGAGTTAAGAAAAAAGATCAATGTCAAGGTGCTGGACAGTCGACCTCTGGGATCCATCCAGATCCACCTTCCCACCCACCCCCTCCAACTGGTGCTCAAAGGCAACCATCATGAAGAAATATCTTTCTGTCTGGTTAATTCTCCTGAACTGCCACTGGTACTTCGTCTTCCCTGGTTGTCCCGAGATAACCCACGGATCGATTGTTCTCTGAAGGTACTCCAAGAGTGGAGACCAGCATGCCTGTCTACCTGTCTGGGTCCAGCTCAAGCTCCATCCCATGAATCCCCTCCTGTGTCAGCTAAGGATGTGGACCTGTCTGGGATTCCGGCCGAATATACGGATCTCCCTGAGGTTTTCAGTAAAAGAAAGGCCACCACCCTGCCCCCACACAGGCCATACAACTGTGCCATAGATCTCCTACCTGGCCCTAGTCCTCCCCGGGGCCAGCTCTTTTCCCTCTCTCGTCCTGAAACGGTGGCCATGGAGGAATACATCAAGGAGGCATTGAGCCATGCATCAACCTCACTGGCAGGAGCGAGCTTCTTTTTTGTGAGCAAGAAAGATGGCAAGCTCTGTCCCTGCATCGATTATCGGACCCTGAACAACATCACTGTGAAGAACTGCTACCCTCTTCCCTTGCTGATGTCTGCATTTGAACATCTCCAGGGAGCAACAATATTCTCAAAATTGATCTGCGCAATGCTTACAATCCTATTTGCATAAGAGAAGGGGATGAGTGGAAAACGGCTTTCAGCGCCTCTAATGGCCACTATGAATACCTGGTGATGCTGTTTGGTCTGACCAATGCTGTATTCCAGGCCTTGGTTAACGATGTGCTCAGGGACATGTTGAACCAGTTTGTGTTTGTATATTTAGATGACATCCTTATCTATTCCCGCTCTCATCAGAGAACATCCAGCATGTCCGGAGAGTACTCAGATGCCTTCTTGAATATAACTTGCATGTCAAGCCTAAAAATGTGAATTCCATAAAGACCAGGTGTCGTTTTTGGGCTATATACTTACCCCATCCAGTGTTCGAATAGACCCTAGTGAAGTTCAGGCAGTTGCAGAGTGGCCCAAACCATCTATAGTTAAACAGGTATGGCACTTCATGGGATTTGAGAACTTTTATTGCTGCTTCATCCAGAATTTCGGCTCTATTGCGGCTCCAAATAATGCACTCACCAAGAAGACCACCGCAGGATTCCATTGGACGGACGATACCGAGCAAGCATTTTCCGAGTTAAAGCGACGTTTCACCACTGCCCCGCTGCTGCAACACCCAGACCCATCTCAGCCATTCATTGTCGAGGTCGATGCATCCGATGTAGGCATTGGCGCTGTCCTCTCTCAGTGCTCGCCTGCGGATAGCTGGCTGCACGCTGGTGCCTTTATTTCCCTTTGCTTGATTCCGTCTGAGAGGAATTATGACGTTGGGAATCGGGAGCTTCTGGCTGTCAAGGAGGCCCTGGAGGAATAGCGACACTTGCTGGAGGGGGCAGGGCATCCATTCTTGGTCTGGACAGATCACGAGAGCCTCTCCTAATTCAGGATGCTCAGAGACTCAACTCTCGTCAAGCCCGGTGGGCTCTCTTCTTCGCACAGTTCAATTTCGTCCTCACTTATCGTCCTGGCAGCAAGAATACAAAGGCTGACACTCTCTCCTGGCAGTTCGACGGATCTGGGGACATTGCCGATCCAGAACCCATTCTTCCTCGCTGGTGTATCACTGCTCCGGGGATCTGGGGAATCGAGGCAGAGGTGAGGTCCGCCCAACAATCAGATCCAGGCCCGGATGGGGGAGCGCCCAACCGGCTGTTTGTCCCTGCTGCAGTGCGTTCCAAAGTGTTGTAATGGGGTCACTCCTCCCGTCTGGCTGCACATCTGGGAATTCAACAGACTCAGGAGCTTATAAAGAGACCGTTTTGGTGGGCATCTATGACCCAAGATGTCCATTACTTTGTATCTGCCTGTCCCACCTGCACTCGAAACAAAACATCACGCCAGCATCCTGCGGGTCTTTTATGTCCACTGCCTGTGGCCCACTGCCCCTAGTCCCACCTCTCAGTAGATTTCATCACTGGTCTGCCCCCGTCTAATGGAAACATCACCATTTTGGTCGTTGTGGATCTGTTTTCCAAGGCTGCCCACTTCACTGCCCTCCCCAAGCTCCCATCGGCTCATGAGACTGCCACACTCATGGTCCAACATGTGTTCAGGCTCCATGGTTTTCCTCAAGACATAGAGTCTGATCGTGGACCACAGTTCACTTCCCGCTTTTGGAAGGCTTTCTGCTCTCTAGTAGGAGCCACGGCCAGCCTCTCATCTGGCTTCCACCCCCAATCTAATGGCCAGACTGAGAGACTGAACCAGGAGTTGGAGACAAATCTGTGCTGTCTTGCCTCTTTCTGCCCCACATCCTGGGGCTCCCAATTAGTTTGGGCAGAGATTGCCCACAATAACCTTCAGCCGTCCTCCCTTTGAATGCCGGATGGGATACCGATCCCTGCTCTTCCCTGATCAGGAGATCGATGCAGGAGTTCCTGCTGCTGAACAGCTGATCCAGCGCTACAAGCGCACCTGGAGACCAGCCAGGGCTTCTCCGCTGTGCGCCCAGAAACAGCATTCCCGGCAGGCTGATCGACTCTGTCGACAGGTAAGGCCATTCAAGCTAGGAGAGGAGGTCTGGTTGGCATCAAGGGATCTTCCCTTGAAAGTCGAGAACCGGAAATTGGCATTGCGCTACATGGGACTGTTTGTGGTGGAAAAGGCTATCAACAAGGTGTCCTATAGATTGCGTCTACCAGCATCACTGAAAATCCACCCAGTATTCCATGCTTCCCAGCTCAAGCCGGTTACTACCTCTCCCCTGGCCCCAGTCACCTCTCCTCCCTCTCCACCCTGCCTGGTAGATGGTTCCCTTGACTTATGCTGTGTGGTGCCTCCTGGCATCTCGCTGGGTACGTGGTAAGGTCCAGTACCTTGTGGACTGGGAAGAACGTACTTGGATCCTGGCGAATGACATCTTGGACAAGTCACTGATCCGGGACTTCCAGCGGACACAGGCCTGTGGCACCTTAGGGGCTGCCTAGAGAGGGGGGCACTGTCACAACCACGGATTCGACAGCACAGTAGATACGGCAATTGCGCTCCTGAATATGCACGTCTCAGTTAATTATTATTTAATTGTGATAGTATTTAACTCCATACTTATTGTTGTAGTGCTTATCGAGATTTGGACAGAACACAGCAATGCTTCGCTGCTGTTTGCATTCGGCCTTCCCTGAGATATTGGACTTTGAAGTCAGCAGACTCTGAAGACCAACGGTATTCGTTTAATGTTCAGATGTTCATTTCAACTGCAGTGTAGGCCTCCTTTTCCTTTTGAGAGTTTTAGTTAATTGCCCTGTTTGACCCAGAGTTTATTGTTTATTTTCCCTTTAACACTGTCCATATTAAAGTCTGTGAGCTATCGACCTGTTTTGGTGTCTCTCACTCTGTACCCGGGCCATATCCAAAGCTGGTAACATGCTGGAAATCCAAGCAACACACACAAAACACTGGAGGAACTCAGCAGGCCAGGCAGCATCTATGGAAGAGTAAGCAGTCGATGTTTTAGGCCGAGACTTTTCATCAGTCCTGAGGAAGGGTCTCCACCCGAAATATTGACTGTTTACTCTTCTCCATGATGCAGTTGGCCTGCTGAGTTCCTCCAGCGCTATGTGTTTTTCTCAGTTGTAGCATTGTACATTTGCTGCTCCTCGGATAATGATGCAGTCTGTGCCTATGTGCAGCAAAGCCTGGACTCATTCAGGCATGGCTTCACTAAATTTTATCTGCCATATTTTAAGAAATTGCATAATTACTTGGCACATTTTGTAATTCTCTCATATTTGATTGATTCCAAATGTATTTGAAAATTAACATAAAATGGGAATGTCTTCTGTCCCCTATTTAAATGAGCTCACTATCTGTAGCTGTCTAGTCTTCTGGGAAGAATAATGGTTCTTTTACAAATAAGATAACTTTCAGATGAAAATTACATCCATAATTTATGATGTTTACAGATAGTATTTGCTGGCATTCTTCTTTGACTTGATCTGTGGATGACAGCCGGATGGCCTCTTGGAAAGTTAGAACTTCCAAGGTTTGGTGAACATTCCTGGAATATGAGGAAGTTGACAGTGAATAAATTCCCATTTAGTCTTTTTCAATTGGTCGTTTTTAAATACACAGCACAAACTTTGTCTGCTGTGCTGTGAAAACTGCAGACCAGCAGTGTCCTATTGGAGATTCTTCAATTGCTGGTGTTCAGTTACCTTTTAGGAAAATCGCAGCTCTCGTGCAGCTATCATCATTGTAGTGGATATCCCTGCAACCTGGGAATAAGCGAGAAGATTGCCTCAAATGGATTATCATCTGCAAATGGATCTTCCCAGGTTACAATTAATAATGAAGAAACTTTTAATTATTATGCTTGTTTTCTTAATCTTGCCCTTGAATGAGAATTCCCCATCACTCTGCAGCTCAGTAAGGACTGTAAATTGTGAGCTATGTGTCGAACCCCTTGCCTTCTTTTTGTTTCGTTCTTTTGGGACTTGGCCATTCTTTTTTTTTACTTTGTTTTCAGAATCATTTCATTCCTTCTAGGCCTTTCATGTATCTGTTAATTTTTTTTATTTTGTTTGTTGTTTATTTTCTTTTTATTTATTTATTTTTTATTGCAGTTCATCATCAAACAAACATAATTCTTCTGTGTCACTCTCTTTATTCTCCCTTTTTCATGCCGCAGTTCTGGATACTTTATTCATTTAACTCTTTGCTGCCTTAGTTAACCCATAGCAGTCATTTGGTTTATACTTTTTAGTTTGCAATGTTTTCATTAATTGTACACTTTTATGAATTCTGCAATGTTCCTGTTCAATTCATAATCAGAGCAACTCCAATTTAATTCCATGCGAACCCAAGACATTCCAATTTATTCATTTAGGCTTAAAAATTCATTCAATGCTTTCCTTCGTTGCCGTACAATGTTGTTGTAAATATAACTGTGACTCAAATGTGACACGCAGGTTTCCTGACTCGTTAATAATGTCTTCCTTCTTACTTCCTTTGATGAGAGTGTCGTCCGTTCCAGGTAGCTGATGAAGCCAGGTTGGGGATGGGGCAGGGGTTGCCTGTTGGAGCAAAGTTGTTTATAGATGGTGTGCCCCTTCCACCGTTTGCAGAGGGTTTGGTGTGTTTCTGATACACGGACTCAACATTCTGAAAACCATTCTGAATGTGTCTTCTTTTCCACTCATGAACCAGAGTCAGTGGGAGTGTTGCAATTTTTCCCGGAGTGGGAGTGCAGTGGGTAGTGCTTGTCACTCTCATTTTCAGCCTCCACCACTGGCTAGCAGTCTTGCGAAAAGGAGAGCTGAATGTATAAGTCTTCCCCTGTCAGTACATAGCCTCTCCAACAGCCAGCCTCATGTAGTGCCACCTCGCTGGTGACACATGGAAACTGAACTCCCTTTGGACTCAGGCTGAACTACAAAGGACAGGGTGGAAGTTTGGACCCTGCTCATGTAGCACACAGGCCCGCTGGTGTGTAGACACGCACTGGTGCTTGTGAACCAGATCCCCAGCTATGGGGAAATAGCCCCTCTGCCTGTTGGCAGCCTCAGGGGAGATGAAGGCTATGGGAGTAAAACCAGACAGCAAATGCGGAGTGGAGCCTCTAAGGTGGCTAAACGTCATTGAACGTCCTTCTGGCAGCTCCTGCAGCCAAGCTGGTGTCAAATGTATTGCTTCATAAGCTTTCCTTTTGACTACACTGGTGAGGCCGAGAGGGGGATCTTAATAACTGGGCATCTCAGGATCTCCATACCTTCCACCCAGGCTTGTGATGATGATCGTCACCCATTGTCCTTCGAGACAGATGAATGCCAATCAACCAACCAACTGTAAAACAATCTGTCATCTCATTTATTCTGAAAAAACCTACAGGGATTTCACTCATACAGGTAACTAAATCAAGCTACTTTTCTTTTTCTGTGGTTGCTTCCTGACTGGCTGAATATTTACAGGAATTTTTGCTCTTCCATTGTTCCAAAGTCTGCAGTATTTTGCCCTCGATTAATTCTCCACATTAATCAGATGTAACTAGGATAGCTAGGGAAGGCTAACAAGGGGCATATTGCAAGGGTCTGTATATTGAGCTGTGATTCAGACAAGATAGAAATGAATGATCTTATGGAAAGCACAACACACTCAAGGAGAAATTGGGAGCTGAGAGTTGACGGAGAACTTGACCATCCATTCACACTGCAGGATGCATGTCTCCAGAAAACTTTAGGTCAAAATTCTTGCACAAGCTAATTTAGTAATTTTATTGATAAAACAGGAATATGCAATAGTAGTATGCATTAGTTTGTGTCATACAACTTATCTCACGATTGTTTAGCCACATAAGAAGTAAAACATTCTGCATTTTCTGGAACCATAGTCAACCATAGGAAAAATCTCTCCTTCTGTCTGGTTGATTCACCTGAACTGCTGCTGGTGCTTGGTTATCTGGACACAACCCATGGATTGTGTCCCTAAAGGCAATCCAAGTGTGGGGAAAGACGTGTTTGTCTACCTGTCTCAGTCTAGCTCAAGCCCCTGTCCGTAAATCCCCTCCTGTGTCGACTGCTAGTCTGGACCAGTCTGGCTTTCTGGCTGAATATGCTGATCATCTTGAGGTCTTCAGTACGAGGAAGGCTACATCCCTGCCTCCACACCAGCCATATTACTATGCCATTGACCTCTTACCTGGCACTAGTCCTCCCTGGGGCTTGGTCTTTTCCCTTTCTCATCCTGAAATGGTGGCCTTGGAAGACTACATCAAGCAGGCATTGGCCTTGGGGTAAATCCATCCGTCAATCTCATCAGTAGGGATGGGCTTCATTTTTATGAGCAAGAAGGATGGCAAGCTCCATCCTGCATTGATTATCAGTCCCTCAACAACATCACATTGAAGAACCACTATCCTCTTCCCTGCTTGCATCTGAGTTCAAACATCTCTAGGGAGCAACCATATTTTCCAAGATAGATCTGCGCAATGCTTATAACCTGGTTCATATCTGAGAAGGGGATGAGTGGAAGATGGTCATCAACATCTCCACTGGCCAGTGAATACCCTGTGATGCCCTTTGGTATGGTCAATGCCTCTGCTGTTTTTCAGACCCTGGTCAAGGATGTGCTCAGGGAGATGTTGAATCATTTTGTATTTGGACAACATTTGGATCTATTCCCCTTCTCAGCAAGAGCACATCTAGCATGTCCAGAGGGTTCTGGGACAGCTCCTTGAGAATAACCTTTACGCCAAACCAGAGAAGTGTGAGTTCTGCAAAGAGCAGGTGTCATTTTTGGGCTATATCCTCACCCCTTCCAGTGTTCAAATGGACCCGTGTAAAGTTCAGGCAGTTATAGAGTGGCCCAAAACATTTATGGTCAAGCGTGTGTGGCGTTTCATGGGGAATGCAAACTTTCCTCAACACTTCAGTAGAAACTTCAGTTCCATTGAGGCCCCTAGAAATGCTTTCATCAAGAAGACCTCTGCAGGATTCCTTTGAACAAGTGAAGCAGACCATGCATTCTTGAAACTAAAGCAACGCTTTACAGCTGCCCTGGTGCTGCAACACCCAGACCCACCCTGACCCTTCATCGTCCAGGTGGTTACTTCAGATGTCAGCATTGGAGCTATGCTCTCCTTATGCTCTTCTGTAGATAACCAGCTGCGCCCCGTGCCTTTCTTTTCTGTCGCTGGTCTCCGGCCAAGTGTAACTATGACGTAAGGCACCAAGAGCCTCTGGCTTTCGAGGAGGCCCTGGAAACATGGCGATTCTGGCTGGAGGGGGCAGAGCACACCTTATTGTATGGACAGATCACAAGGACCTCTCCTATGTTCAGGACATCAAGGTACTTAACTCTCGTCAAACCCATTGGGCCCACTGGTTTAATTTCACTCTCACCTACCATCCCAGCAGCAAGAATGCCAAGGCTGATACTCTCTCTTGGCAGTTTGACTTGTCTAAGGGCAATCATTTGGGGAATAAAGGTGGAAGTGAGGGCCACCCATCAGTTGGATCCAGGACTAGGTGGGGGACCTCGTTGCTGACTGTCCTTGCTAAGGTGTGCCCCAGAGTATTAGATTGGGGTCACTCCTCCTGTCTGGTTGGACATCCAGGAATTCAACGGACCCTGGAATTTATCTAGAGATGAGCTTGGTGACCATCTATGTTCCAGGACGTCCACCACTTCATCTCTGGCTGTCCCACGTGCCCAGAACAAGATGTCGCACCAGCGCCCTGCGGTCTGCTATGTCCGTTAACTGTGCCTCACCGCCCCTGGTCCCACCGCTTGGTTGATTTCATCACTGGGCTGCTCCTGTCGATGGGAACACTATCATTCTGGTGGTCTAATTCTCCAAGGCTGCCCACTTTGTTGTTCTCCCTAAGCTCCTGTCGGGTCGTGAGATTGCCACCCTCATAGCTCAGCACATGTTCAGGCTGTGCGGCTTCCCTCAGAGCATAGTATCTGATCGAGGACCACAGTTCATGTCTCATTTCTGGAAGGCCTTCTATTCTCTTGTAGGAGCCACAGCTTGCCTCTCATCTAATGGTTAGACTGTGAGATTGAACCAAGAGTTAGAGACAACACTGCATTGCCATGTCTCTTCCAACCACATGTCCAGGAGCTCCCACTGGTTTGGGCAGTGACTGCCCAGAATAGTCTCCAGTCATCCTCCCCTGGCATGTCTCCCGTTGAATGCCAGAAGGGATTCTAGCCACTGCTCTTCCCTGCCTGAGACCCTGCTGTGAAACAGTTGGTGCAACACGGCAAGCATATGTGAAAATGGGCCAGGGCTTCGCTGCTGCATGCTCAGAAACAACATGCCCGGCAAGCTGATCGGCTCTGCAGACAAATGAGCTCTATCAAGCGAAGAGAGAATGACTGGCTAGGATTTTCCCTTGAAGGTCACGTGGCTAAGTGGTTAAGGCATTCGTCTAGTGATCTGCAGGTCGCTAGTTTGAGCCTCAGCTGTGGCAGCATGTTTGTGTCTTTGAGCAAGGCACTTAACCACACATTGCTCTAGTGTCTGTACGAGGAGTGGCGCCCCACACAGACTTCCAATCTGCGCCTTGTAAGGCAAGAAAATGCCTGATGCAGGCCTCTCATGGTCTGAGTCGACATTCCCTCCCCTCCCCCCCTTGAAGATTGAGAGCTACAAGTTGGCCCCAAGCTATGTGGGACCATTCGTAGTGGAGAAAGCAATCAACAAGGTTTCATACGGTTTGTATTTCCTATCATCAATGAGGACTTGCCCAGTGTTCTATGTTTCTCAGCTCAAGCTGGTGACTCCCTCCCCTTTGCTGTAGTCATACCCCTTCTCCTCCTCCCCGTCTGGTGGATGGGTCCCTGGTTTATTCTGTGTCATGCCTCCTGGCATCTCGCCAGATGCAGGACAGGGCCCAGTATCTCATGGATAGGGAGGGGTGTGCTGAGGAACGTTCTTGGGTTCCAGCTCATGCCCTGGTCATGTCTCTCATCCAGGACTTCCAGCGGGCACAATTCTCTGCTGCCATGGGGACCTGCACCTAGGGAGGGGGGACCTTCCACAACCATGCACTCTGCCACGGGGTCTGCACACCCTGGTGGGCGAGCTGTGGAACGGGTTTGGTAATCACACTCATGAATATGCCCATTCCAGTCAATGAGTGCTTCATTGTGGTGGTATTTAACTCCCTTCCTCTTGTTTCAGTCTTGTCTAGACTTGACCAAAAGCACAGCAGCATCAATGCTCCCTGCTTACCATTGTCCTGGTTCTGGGAAAGAAGACTATCTTCTAGATCAGTGGTTCCCAATCTTCTTTACGCCATGAACCCCAACCATTAACTGAGGAGTCTGTGGACCCCAGCTTGGAAACTCCTGGTCTGTTAAGAAGCAGTATTTATTTAGTATTAAGCTACTACTGCCAAGCCGCTGTATTGGTGTTGGCTTTAGTTTGACAATTCTAGTTAACAGCCCTGTTGGCTTAGTGTTTATTGTTTTTCCTTCATTCCTGCACAGTTCCTATTAAAGGTCAGCGAGCTGTTGATCTGCACTTGGAGCATTACCACACATCCGTGTCACAGTTGCATGCCACTGTCATATAGTTTACTGATAATCCATACAGGTTGGGAAATTGCAAATACATTAATTGATGTAATTGATGTATGTCTGAGAAAGGCAGTGTTCATTATTATTAAGGACCTCCAGCACCCAGGGCATGCCCTTTTCTCGTTGTTACCATCAGGTAGGAGATACAGAAGCCTGAAGGCACACACTCAGCAATTCAGGAACAGCCTCTTCCCCACTGTCATCTAATTTCTAAATGGACATTGAACCCGTGAACACAACCTCACTTTTAAAATATATATTATATCTGTTTTTTGCATGATTTTTAATCTATTCAATATACATATACTGTAATTGATTTATTTTCTTCTATATTATGTATTGCATTGAACTGTTGCTGCTAAGTTAACAAATTTCACGACACATGCCAATGATAATAAACCTGATTCTAATTCCGAATTGATTCTGTGGGTTCTGAAGTGTCAAATGAAACCGACTTGGGAACTGCAGGTTCTTCCACAGATGATTTTCATCCACGTAACAAGTTGTATACTTGCCAGCAAACACCAAACAACCAATGGATCAAGTGTAACTGCATCTTTCAAAGCATACCAGCTCTGTAAGATACCTTTTCAAGCAAAGAAAATACCTTACAGCACGTAGAAGGTAAGAGTTTAAGAGTATTTTGGAAGTCATACAAAATCTGTTTTGTAAAAAATATTGAGATGCTTGGGCAGAGGCAGAGTAAATAAACGTGAATGATGTTTGCAAGAAACTCTGTTCAGACTTTGTTCATGATTTTCAAATCTGTGAAGGGGAAATGGCCCTTGGTAACCAACTATATCATGAGATTAATGAAGATGATGACACTGACCTGCTTGAATCTTACACGAAAAAGCCATCCAATTCTAATGGAATTGGAAAAAAAAAGCTGTTGGGAGAGGAAAAAGAATGAGAAGACAGAATCCCAGAACTTGAAAAGCAACTCATCACAAAAGAAGTGGCAGCAGCTTTGAAGACATTTGAAGAAGATTTGGCAATGCTGAAGAGAAATACTAAATTTGTGGGATTTGCCTTCAGGCAAATAACAGAGAGGAGTTTCAGTCAAAAGCATTAAGTATCATAATCCATTATGTATCATAGCAGCTTTTTAGGCTTTACACTTTACGGGCTTATTTGTCTCTCAATTAATTTTTATGTTCATACTCTATAATAAATGTTTTGTCTACGTAAATAAGGAGGGAAACCTGATGGTTAAGCTGAGTCAGTGATCCTCAGAAGTGCAAGTTAATTAGGCTGAAAACAGGTCTAAGTTTAAAATAAAATGAAAACTCTGGATAAACTCAATTGACAAGTGGACATCCCTAATCGCCATTGAGAAGGCGATTGTGAGTTTCCTTCTTGAAGCACAGCAGTCTTTCATCCACAATAATAATGTGTCAAATTAAATGAGGAGCATCCTTGTTTTGGCTGGTATGTCTTTTTAAAATATTGATGACCAGCTATCTGCTGTACTGTACTTTTGGAAACCACACAGCCATGTTGTTCTGCTGGAGCATTGGCAAGTTGTTCAGAAGCCATCTGTTCTGAGATCAGAGGAAAGCTCCCAGGCTGTGCCGATGATTGACAGCTGTTCCCGCAGCTCTGAGATAAATCACAGGGTCATTAATGATCTGGAACTCTCTGTGATGGATACCTAGTGTCCAGAGACTTGTGAAATCAGTTCGGTAGCCAGCAACAATGAATACTTCGGATCTCACGGCTGCGAAGCCATGTGTTTAATTGTGATCCAACTTTTCTGGATAGGTTAAAGAAAGTTTGTGGTCAGCAAGTTCCAGTTTAAGGGAGAAGGTATCCTATGTTTTATTAATGGGCTCGATCTTGCTGTGGAAGTATTGCCATCTACTCTAGCGGTCACTGAAGGAGCTGCTCCCCAGGCTCTGGTGCTGGCTTTTGCAGACCCCCGATTGCCGTATGTACTGCACATGGATGCCAACCGAGAGGGCTTATCAGGATCAGGGTTGAGACCCGTTGCGTTTGTCAGCCAGAGTCTGCTGCCCTCTGAGAAAAACTGTCCCTTGCACAAGTTGGAATTTCTGGCATTGAAATGGGCAGTGGTGGATAAGCTGAGTGACTATCTCTACGGGGCCAAATTTGAGGTGAGGATGGACAACAATACCCTAACTTATATCTTGACCTCGGCAAAACTGGATGCTACAGGTCATGGGTGGTTGGCCGTGTTGTCTGCCTATGATTTCAGCCTGAAGTACCGGCTGGGAAGCAGGAACATTGATGCTGACGCTTTGTCCCGACGGGCGCCTCAGGGACTGGTCAGGTACAAAGAGTGGGAGAGTGTTCCTGCCCCAGGGGTGAAGACCATGTGTCAGTTTGTTATCACCGTGAAGGCAGACGAAAAGGAGGGGCAGAAGCAAGCTGTAGATCAATTGGGAGCCTCTGATGGTGTCATCCCCCAAGTTTACTGTAACCTGACTGCTCTGGAGACAAATCAGCTGCCGGAATTGAGTTCTGGGGAAGTGGCAGCTGCTCAACAGGATGATCCGGGCATTGGCACTATTTGGTCCGTGGTTGAAAAGGGAGACATGGATCAGGTGGAGAAGATGAAACACGCTTCAGTGCCTCCATTACTGAAAGAATGGCCTAGGTTAGAGTTGAAGAACCAGATCTTATACCGGGTCACGTCACCTGCGGACCGACCTTGACGTCGCCAGCTGGTTCTGCCGGAGAAGTGTCGGAGGATGTTGTTGAAGTCACTACATGATGATTCTGGCCATTTGGGGGTTGAAAAGACCTATGGATTGCTCAGAGACCGGTCTTACTGGCCTTGAATGAAGTCGGCGGTTGAAGAGTACTGCAAGACATGCATTCGCTGCATACAGCAGAAGACGCTGCCTACGTGGGCAGCTCCCTTGTCCCACTTGCAGAGTGCAGGGCCCCTTGACCTGGTGTGTATGGATTTCCTGTCAATAGAACCTGTGCCAGCAACACAGCGAATGTCTTAGTCATCATGGACCACTACACCAGATATGCACAGGCTTTTCTTACCAAGGACCAGAGGGCATCCACGGTGGCAAAAGTGTTATGGAAGAAGTATTTCATTTATTGTGGCCTTCCAGGCGGATACATAGTGATTAGGGATGGGATTTTGAGAGCAGACTCATCCATGAGTTACTGGGCGTGTTTGGAGTCGAGAAGTCGAGGACCACGCCCTATTATCTGCAGTATGATCCCCAGCCTGGGATGTTTAATCTGACTTTGCAGATCAGCAAGTAGAGCAGGTGGAGTCAACGTATTGGACATCTGGTCCACAGTTACAACTGTACCCGAAATGAAGCTCCCGGGTACTCGCCATACTATTTGATGTTTGGGTGTGAGGCGAGGTTGCCCATTGACCTTTGCTTTGGGACTGACGATGGTGACTTACCCCCGAAAACTTACCTGAAGCATGTGTCTGACATGAGAAGAGAGCTGAAAAGGGCTTACGAATTAGCTGGGGTCGTGGCTGCCAAGCAGGATCAAGGAAATAAGAGGAGGTATGATCAAAAGGTGAGGTTCTCCCAACTCCTATCAGAAGACCGAGTCCTTATAAGGAATTTTGGGCTACCTGGAAAACAGAAGTTGCCTGACTGCCGGGCGGCTACACCTTATGTGTTGGAGAGTTAGATGCCAAACCTACCAGCTTTCCAGGTGAAACCAAAGGATGGGAATGGGCCTGTCAAGATTCTCCATCGGAACCACCTACTGCCCCTGGGTCAAGAGGTGCAGGTTGACCCAGAGCCCGACCTGGAGCCTACACCTAGTAAGAGGAATCTGTGGAAACGCGGGACGACTGCAGAGCCAACAGCAGGAGAGGTTAAGCCAGCCCCTGCCCCTGAGAGGGATACTGATTCAGAGGATAAGGACCTGGATGTGTGATATACGCTGCCTTTTTCTAACCCCCCATTGACTGAGGAAGAGACTCCCAACCCTTCTCCTGCTGAGTCAGGTGAAATTAGGGGAGTTATCTCTGGTCAGGCTGGGTAGCAGCGGGACCCTACAAGGGATGAAGTGGGGGTTGGCCACAGGACAGTGGGGTCTGAGTTGCCAGTAGGCACAAGTGAGAGGCTGGGGGAGGCCTCGCCAGATAGACCAGAAGTACCCTCAATAGTGTCGGAACCTGAAGAGTTAGGTGAGGGGGAATGGAGGTGGAGGTCTCAGAGAATTAGGAGACCACCAGATAGGCTGGCCTACGTAGCACCAGGGAATAGAGTGTGACCTCTACTATTTTGGGGAGCTATGTCACTACCTTTTACATATGGGTTGGACTTTGTGTTTTGTAGGAAGGGTTGGCAAATTATCTCAACGTCATGAGGACATGACTAAATTTGATGGGGAGACAGTGTAATGTGCTGTAAGCTTTCACTGCTAATGTAATGGCCTCTCTGTAATGCTACATTGCTAATGTAATGGTTTCTCTGTAGCAGAAATGTTTGGGTTATGACTAGAGATAACGGGAGCTTTGGAATGTGTGCCATCCAATGAGAGGCATGTTGTTTCTTTCTTGTGGGGCTGAGAGAAGGGATTCGCGGTCTTTTGTTTGGCGGAAGGTGGAGAGAGAAGATGCCAGACTGGGGAAGTTGTAGACTACAGTGGACTTGGAATGGGGTTGGGAGTCAACGCCTGAGGAGAAGATCGATGGAGAACGAACCGATAGGAAAATCGTGAGCTCCAACGTTGTGAAATAGACTGTTTCATGAGAATGGACCCTTTTTCTTTTTTTTTGTTTCTTTACTAACCTTATAAGCAAATTAAAAATTATAAAGCTCAATTGATTAATTGCCTATTGTGTACTGTTTGTAACAGGGGAACACGTCACGCAACATCCATCCAAGCAAGGTTTCTCAAGTTTGGCCAGGCCGGAGGCTGTCTTTCCCTAGCGTAAGTCACTAGCCAAACTTGAGGGTTACATGTAAAACAGGGGGAATGGTTTGGGGTGAAGTTGGGGTTGGCGGGGGGTGGTAATTTTTCAGACAGCTGCATATATGTATTTAAAGGTGGTCAGTGGATGAGAGATGAACCGTATATTTTAACCATTGCCCCTCAGTAAGTTGTCCCTTACTGTTGTGTCGGAGTGCTGAGTAACTAGCATCTGCTACTCTCCTGTGTTGTAGGATTGTGTTGCTGTGTTATGCTAGCTTTTGTGCATTCACAAACCTTTCTGAAAGGAAATACATTGATTGATCTAAGGTTGAATGCAAAATTCTTCCCTGTATTCCCTTTTGGTCCGACACTGAATGAATAAGTTTGGCTCAAAAATAGAGTCTGCTGCATGTTTCTGGAAAGTGATATGCCAGATGTTTCTGTGGAATAGGTAGCCTGCAAATATCTGTAGTACAGTATATATGTGGAATTGGAAGCTTGTGATATCAGTAAGCCGGCAACACATGCCTGACATTCTGGAGTGGAATATTCACTTAATAAGCTCTATCAACTTTCCATAACTGCTAACATGGATAAACCAGCTGGTATCCCCACTGTACAATTGTAAAAGTCACCCACATTTGTTATTTAAAAGGGTCTTTAAAGAACCTGGCTGATTTCTATTGACTTTTGATACCACAGTTTGGTGCTTTCTACTTTATAAAGGTTACACCTCAAAGTGGCCACCAGAAGGAGGCAGAGATGACAAGGCCAACCCCTTCCTGCTCACCTGCCTGTTAGGCTAATTATTAGTTCATGGTTATCACCTGTGCTTTGCTTGTAGCCCTATATAAGTTCCTGAAATCAACTTTTGTCAGCGAAGCTTCATTTTTGTTTGTAGGAATCTTTAAAACTCCAGTTAATGTGCTTTTGGATTTTTCTTTTGTCTGTGAGGGTTTTTTTTTGGGATCCTTGGCCTGTACCTTGCCTGCTAAGGAATCCAGTAAAGCCTTGTTGGACTCTTTGGTCTGATTTTTGTGAGATCTTTCTCTGTGATTGGTTTCACCATTGTTCTAGATGAGGGAAGTAAAAACTGAAACAGTCACCTGGTTAGTTGTGACATATGCTAGTAACTAGGGTTTCTGTATAAATGTTTCTCCTTGATGTGGATTGTTGATTCAGTTGGTGTGAAATCAACCAATGGAAATCCCTGAAGGAATGGTGTGCAGGGCTTGTTGCTGGTAAAGTGGAGGGAGATGAGTACACTCAGAGCAGGTGGCTACACCCATTCACAGCAGTTATCCACAGTGAACAGTTGTAAACAGGTTGATATTCCCACTTAATCTCCAGCTGCTGTTCTAACCTCAGAGCAGAGTAAGGAACTGCCAGGTTTGTCAGTAGCATAGGCCCATTCAGGGCTGGAGATGTCAGCAGTGCTGAATGGGTCAGGTGGTTGCCATAGAGATAGAAACTGAATTAACATTTCAGGCCAGTGGTCCTTCATGAAAGTAATGTGTCAATTCATCAGAGCTTTGACACTCAATGAGAAGCACCCTTTCCACTGGTAATGCTAGCCATTAAATACCAATGAACATCTGCTTTAAGGGACGTAAAAGAAATGTAAGCCGATGTTGCACTGTTTCGGTCCCTTCAAGTTGTTCAGAGGCTGCCTGTATGCAGTTTGGAAAAAAAATAGTTCTCAGCCAGTGGCAGTAACTGACAGCTGTTTCTGTCTCTTTGTGATATGAGGATAGGCTCTTTGACTGTTTGGGAGACTCTGATGCAGAATCTGCTTGGTCACCCGCAAGCTTTCTTGAGGAAGAAGCAGTGAATGCTTTCATCTCAGGCTAAAAAATTCATGTATTAATCTTGTGTCAATGTGCTGAGTAGGTTGACAAGGTTTTGCTATCTGTGAACTCTGAACTTGAAGGAAAGTACTGTATGATGTGTTTTATTAATCAGCTGCATTTTGCTGTGGAGTTAACTGATGTAAACATGATGTAAACAACTGATTAACATGATGTAAAGCAGGCAACAATTTGCAGTGATTGCACTGACACAGCTGAACGTAAGTACAGAAAGTTGCTGCCTAAATACTCTACAACTCTGAGAAGTGCATGGTAATGATTTGTCACTGAAAAACATTCACAGAGCTGTTGTTTGGGGCAATAATTGCACACTGAATTAAGTAAAAATGGCGAGGATTTCTTCATTCTAATAAAAGTGGTTTTCCTCTAACAAAATCAAACCTTCATTTTTGTCAATCTGCCTTTCATGAAAATTAACATTTGAGTGCAGGCTTTCAGTCCTTCAGATTTTAATTATTGCTGAACAATTTTTGCCTTGAAGTTCAACTGCTCTGAAATTGAAGCAGAGAAAGCATTGCTTGTAACACCAGTGTTTGAAAAGGATTCAAATGATTGCAATCTCCAACAGCAACCTTGTACAACAACATTATCAAAGGAAGAGGTGCAATCGACGTTTTGGGCCTGGAACGTCGACTGTACCTCTTCCTATAGATGCTGCCTGGCCTGCTGCGTTCCACCAGCATTTTTTGTGTGTGTTGCTTGAACTTCCAGCATCTGCAGATTTCCTCGTGTCTGCGCTTTTAAATTCACTACTGCAAAGCCTCTTCTGGTGATGCCTACACTGAACAAGTTTAGGTCTCTGCGGGAGTTTAGTGAAACCCTCTCTCACTGCTCCCCATCTATAATTTCTTCAGTCCTTCAACTTTTCAACCACATTTTGACTCGGGCTCGCTATTACAGCCATATATCCTTGCTTGGAATGTGTCTCCGCCACCAACTTACTCCAGTTTGCTTCAAGATTAGTTTTCGAGCCTCTCAATTTGGACTTTCTGAGGATCCCAGGTACTCACATTTAATTGACTTTGCCTCCCATTGTTTCTCCCGTCAAGCTCTGAAGGCAACCCTCTATGCCATGAGGAGGTACTTGACGTCCCTGTCCCAGAGCCTTCCACACCTCGGACACTTTCTTTGCTGTTTCTAATGGTCCTACCCGTTATTTCATCCTCTGTTGGATCCATAAGTGCAATGGATGTTTCTTGGACTTTGTCATGTTCGGCAAGGATCGCAAGATCTTTCATCTGTAGGCCCCAAAGCCTGCTGGCTCTGACGTTAGCAGGCATGAAATCGATTTCGGCGGCTCCAGCATCCCAGGGCCTATTCAAAACCCAGACTCCAGCAATGACCGTGGACACCTTCAAAGCGATTGTGCAACCTCCAACTGCAACTCCAGCCTTGAACTCCAGGCCGGGTCTTCACGTGCTGCTATTGTGGATCCTGTCTCCCCTTCCCCCACCACTACTCTGCAATCCCATCTCCCTCAGATCCCACCGGGAGCTCCTGGGCCCTCAGAGGCTCCATCTTCCTCTCACCCCTACACTCCTCTCTCCACTGACACCCCCAGCCTCCCTCCCCCTCCCCCTCCGATCCCAGCTCTTATCCGTGCCGGGTCTTTACCATACCCTCTGACCTTCAACTGTCCGAGGCAGAGCGCTCTGTCCTCAGTAAGGGCCTCACCTTTGTCCCCCTTCGCCCACACCTCAGCGAGTTCCGCGTTCGTAATGACACAGAACTCTATTCTACCAGCTCCGTCTTCAAGCCGCCTTCTTTGACCAGGACTATCCCACCCCCACTGATGACCCCTTCTCCCATCTTCAACCCTCCTCCTCTTCGTGGGCACCCCGGTCTGATCTTCTGCCTGCTCTGGATCTCTTTATTGCTAACTGCTGACGGGACATCAACTGTCTTGATTTCACCACACCTTGTCCCATTCCAACCTCACTCCTTCTGAACGCTCTGCTCTCCACTCCCTCCGCACTAATCCTAACCTTATTATAAAACCCGCTGATAAGGGGGGTGCTGTTGTAGTCTGGCGTACTGACCTCTACCTTGCTGAGGCACAGTGTCACCTTGAGGATACCTCTTCTTATTTACCCCTCGATCATGACCCCACTAAGGAGCACCAGGCCATTGTCACCCACATCATCACCAACTTTATCCGCTCAGGGGATCTCCCATCCACTGCTACCAACCTTATAGTTCCCACACCTCTCATTTCCCGTTTCTACCTCCTACCCAAGATCCACAAACCTACCTGCCCAGGTAGACCCATTGTCTCAGCTTGCTCCTGCCCTACTGAACTTATTTCTGCATACCTCGATACAGTTTTATCCCCCCTTGTTCAATCCCTTTCCACCTATGTTCATGACTCTTCTTATGCTCTGAATTTTTCAATGATGTTAAGTTCACTGGCCCCCACTGCTTTATTTTCACCATGGATGTCCAGTCCCTATATACCTCCATCCCCCACCAGGAAGGTCTCAAAGCTCTCTGTTTCTTTTTGGATTCCAGACCTAACCAGTTCCCCTCTACCACCACTCTGCTCCATCTAGCGGAATTAGTCCTTACTCTTAACAATTTCTCCTTTGGCTCCTCTCACTTCCTTCAATCTAAAGGTGTAGCCATGGGCACCCATATGGGTCCTAGCTATGCCTGCCTTTTCGTTGGCTTTGTGTCACAATCCATGTTCCAAGCCTATAATGGTATCTGTCCCCCACTTTTCCTTCGCTACATTGACGACTGCATTGGCGCTGCTTCCTGCACGCATGCTGAGTTCATTGACTTCATTAACTTTGCCTCCAACTCTCACCCTGCCCTCAAGTTTACCTGGTCCATTTCCGACACCTCCCTCCCCTTTCTTGATCTTTGTCTTTATCTCTGGAGACAGCTTACCTACTAATATCTACTATAAGCATATGGAGTCTCACAGCTACCTGAACTATTCCCCTTCCTACCATGTCTCTTGTAAAAATGCCATCCCCTTCTCGCAACTCCTCTGTCTCCACCGCATCTGCTCTCAGGATGAGGCTTTTCATTCCAGGACAAAGGAGATGTACTCCTTTTTTAAAGAAAGAGGCTTCCTTTCCTCCACCATCAACTCTGCTCTCAAACGTATCTTTCCCATTTCATGCACATCCGCTCTCACCCCATTCTTCTGCCACCCCACTAGAAATACCCCTGGTCCTCACCTACAACCCCACCAGCCTCCGGCTCCAACATATAATTCTCTGTAACTTCCGCCACCTCCAACGGATCCCTCGGCCCCCCCCCTCCGCTTTCCGCAGGAATTGCTCCCTACGTGACTTCCTTGTCCATTTGTTCCCCCCCCCCCCCCCCCCCACCGATCTCCCTCCTGGCACTTATCCTTGTAAGTGGAAGAAGTGCTACACCTGCCCTCACGCTTCCTCCCTCACCACCATTCAGGGCCCCAGACAGTCCTTCCAGGTGTGAGGTGACACTTCACCTGTGAGTTGGCTGGGGTGATACTGTATAACCATATAACCATATAACAATTATAGCACAGAAACACGCCATCTCGGCCCTTCTAGTCTGTGCCGAACTCTTACTCTCACCTAGTCCCACCGACCTGCACTCAGCCCATAACCTGGCATTCCTTTCCTGTCCATATATCTATCCAATTTAACTTTAAATGACAACATCGAACTTGCGTCAACCACTTCTGCTGGAAGCTTGTTCCACACAGCTACCACTCTCTGAGTAAAGAAGTTACCCCTCATGTTACCCCTAAACTTTTTCCCTTTAACTCTCAACTCATGTCCTCTTGTTTGAATCTCCCCACTCTCAATGGAAAAAGCTTATCCACGTCAACTCTATCTATCCACCTCATAATTTTAAATATCGCTCTCAAGTCCCTTCTCAACCTTTTACGCTCCAAAGAATAAAGACCCAACTTGTTCAACCTTTCTCTGTAACTTAGGAGATGAAACCCAGGTAACATTCTAGTAAATGTTCTCTGTACACTCTCAATTTTGTTGACATCTTTCCTATAATTCTGTGACCAGAACTGTATGCAATACTCCACATTTGACCTTACCAATGCCTTGTACAATTTCAACATTACATCCCAACTCCTATACTCAATGCTCTGATTTATAAAGGCCAGTATACCAAAAGCTTTCCTCACCATGCTATCCACATAAGATTCCACCTTCAGGGAGCTATGCTCCATTATTCCTAGATCCCTCTGTTCTACTGCATTCTTCAATGCCCTACTATTTACCATGTATGTCCTATTTTGATTAGTCCTACCAAAATGTAGCACCTCACATTTATCAGCATTAAACTCCATCTGCCATCTTTCAGCCCGCTCTTCCAACTGGCCTAAATCTCTCTGCAAGCTTTGAAAACCTACTTCATTATCCACAACTCCACCTATCTTAGTATCATCTGCATATTAACTAATCCAATTTACCACCCCATCATCCAGTGGATGATATACTGCGTCCAGTGCTCCCGGTGTGGCTTTCTATAATTGGCGAGACCCGACGCAGGCTGGGAGACCGTTTTGCTGAACACTTATGCTTTGTCTGCCAGAGAAAGCAAGATCTCCCAGTGACCACACATTTTAATTCCATGCCCCATTCCCATTCTGATATGTCTATCCACGGCCTCCTCTACTGTCAAGATAAAGCCACACTCAGGTTGGAGGAACAACACCTTATATTCGGTCTGGGTAGCCTCCAACCTGATGGCATGAACTTTGACTTCTCTAACTTTCGCTAATACCCCATCTCCCCTTCACACTCCATCCCTTATTTATTTATTTTATATATTTTTTATCTTTTTCCAGTTTTTTTCCTCTCTTTTTTCTCCCTCTGTCCCTCTCACTATAACTCCTTGCTTGCTCTCCACCCTCCAGGCTCCCCTCCCCCTCTTCTTTCTCCCCAGGCTTCCCATCCCATGATCCTCTTCCTTCTCCAGCTCTTAGATCTATCTCTCCCCCTCCTGTCTTCTCCTATCATTTCGGATCTCCCCTCCCCCTCCCCATCCCACTTTCAAATCTCTTAATATCTCTTCTTTCGGTTAGTCTTGATGAAGGGTCCTGGCCCGAAACATCGACTGTACCTCTTCCTGTAGATGCTGGCTGGCCTGCTATGTTCACCAGCATTTTTTGTGTGTTGCTTGAATCTCCAGCATCTGCAGATTTCCTCGTGTCAACATTATCAAAGGTTTTTTATCCAAACGGTGGCATATCCCACTGCGGCTTTTTGATTCCTGGCCTCTACTGTGAGGCCGTGACCTCTGTTTTCCTGCTGTGAACAGGACCCCCTCAGACGCACACCACTGCTGTGATTGTAAAGAAGACATATGAGAAGTGGCGGGGGAGTTCTTGGTTTCCTGGCAGAAGATGGTGGCAGAGCTCACCTGCAGAAGTAAAGTACCCCAATAATACATGGAGCAGTGCAGTGTGATATACCATGACCTTAAGACAGATGTAGGTGAGACTCCATCGCTGTTACTGTCTAGTGCGTCCTGAAATTAGATTTTACCACTTTTACGAGACTAAATGGGTGGTAGGGTGGAGACGTGTCTCTACCAAAGGCCCTCCGCTAGCCTGCAGGTCACCTTTGGGCAAAGTGTATCATCTGCTTAGCCCCCGATCAGGGTCACGTGAAGCCGTGGGAGAAGGTGGTGGATGGTCACATGAGCAGCTGGTGCACATTATAAGTTCTGGTTATGCAGCCACTGACGTCAAGCAACTACTGCTGTGGGGGTGGGGAGCGAAGTGCCAAGATCAATCATGGCCATAGACCATGATCACCGATGCCATATGACACAACTACACTAAAACAGTGTCAAAACTGGTCCCCTTACAAAATTGTGAAATTGATTAGACAAATTTGAAACGGTATGGATTGCTGTGATGACAGAACTGTTAAATTTAACCTTCATATTTCTGTGGACACATTTATTCACTTAGACCCTGTCGTGCTGTGTTCAGGTGTGAACGCTTTTGTGCCACTTCCAATGGTACCCTCATCTGCGCCTCTATCCTCTTGGATGCATGCGAACCAGCTGTATTTCTTCCAGCAGAGAACATGCATGTGCCCACTGCAGACAGTTCCAAGATTTCAACCTCCAAGCGGACATCAATACATGCTCCAGTGATGTCGGGGAATACACTTTATAATGAATAGGAAGGCTCCAGAGATCTGTGCAGCAAAGTGCAGAGGCTGGAAGTGAGTTGATGATGTTTGTAGACCATTGTGTCGTGATTTGGTGTGTCGAGAATTCAGCTGGAAAATTAGTGAGCTGGTGTGTGCAACAATTAGCTTCTTGAGGAGAGACTCTCTTCCTGTTTCTCTTGTGCGCAGGTGAGGAAATGTGGATGAGCCCTGGCAGGAAAACCTGACAATAAATTAAATTTAAAAATGCTTTTTTTAAAAACTAGATGAATATTTAGATCCTTGTCTGACAATTAAAGAAAATTTCAGGTGTGGAGTATTTCAGCTGAGCCATAATTGCTTTTCAGGATTATACAGGTTGGATCTTCTAGCAAGAATGGGGAAGTAAAAATAACTTTTTGCTCTTGCAACTTTTGGAAATTATTCTAATGTATGTGAATATAAATTATGGTCATTCATATGAAAATGATGAGGAATAAAGTGTTTTTTTGGTGGCAGATGTTGCTATGCCTTCAACCTGATGACATCTTCTAAATTTAATTTTCTGGCAGATTTTTTTTGTACTTTGATATTTCATTGAAGTGAAATGAGGATGAGTTTAATGTGACTGGTTGTGTGAGATAATGAGATGTGTTTCCTCAGCAGAGAATGGTTAGCAGTCATGCTGACAGGGTAATTGCCAATTGAAATTGCAGTTATGCTTCGAAAGACTCATTTGGAAAAGCATTGCAGGCTCAGATTTTAACAAGTGGGAATAGCAATCCTACATCTGCACTTCCATTTGGTCCCGGCCAGAGAAACTGACTTGCACTCTGGCTGACCTTCCCCTTGCTTCGGGTCCTTTAACATCTGCCGGACGATGCTGAGGATGTTCTACGAGTCTGTGGTGGCCAGTGCTATCATGTTTGCTGTTGTGTGCTGGAGCAGCAGGCTGAGGGTAACAGACACCAACAGAATCAACAAACTCATTCGTAAGGCCAGTGATGTTGTGGGGATGGAACTGGACTATCTGACGGTGGTGTCTGAAAAGAGGATGCTGTCCAAGTTGCATGCCATCTTGGACAGTGTCTCCCATCCACTACATAATGTACTGGTTGGGCACAGGAGTACATTCAGCCAGAGACTCATTCCACCGAGATGCAACACAGAGCGTCATAGGAAGTCATTCCTGCCTGTGGCCATCAAACTTTACTACAACTCCCTTGGAGGGTCAGACACCCTGAGCCAATAGGCTGGTCCTGGACTTATTTCCTGGCATAATTTACATATTACTATTTAACTATTTATGGTTTTATTACTATTTAATTATTTATGGTGCAACTGTAACGAAAACCAGTTTCCCTCGGGATCAATAAAGTATGACTATGACTATGATGAATGGACAAGGGTGTCGCTCACAAGCTCCGATGGTCACTTGAAGTACTGTTGGGCAGGCTGCACTGCATAGCCGGAGGAGTTGCTGCCTCGAAGAGCTGGTGACCTGGGGTTCAATCCTAGCACCTGGAGCTGTCTGTATGGAGTTTGCACTTCCTTCCTGTAACAGTGTGAGTTTCCACTGGGTGTTCCACTTTCCCCCACATTCCAGATTTATTGTCCACTGTAAATGTGCCCCTGCTGTGCGGGTGAAAAGGCAGTGTCTCGGTGGAGCTGGTAAGAATTTGGGAGAATGAAATGGGATCAGTGGGTAGGATGGTCGTGTGGTTTCACTGGGCTGAAGAACCTATAATGTGCTGTATCTCTGCATGGCTCTGAATTAGTCAGGTTAACTGATTGTAGGGATTTGTGGCAAAAGCACCCCGACTTCGGTGCTTGCCTCATCATTGATGATGTTGGAGCAATTTGTTCCTGTTCGCTATCGGGTGGTTGATACCGACAGAGGAGACTCAATGGTACAACTAGTAGAGAGTAGAGCTGCTAGCTCACAGCTCTGCTGCTCTGTGTGGAGCTTGCATGTTCTTTCTGCGACTATGAGAGTCACCCACATCCCAAAGACATGCAGGTTGGTAGGTTATTTGACTACTGTAAATTGCTCTTGCTGCGCAGCTGAGTGGTGGAATCTGGTAAAAGTGATGTATTGTAGTGTACGTGTAAGCTGGTGCTTAACGTTTAATGTGACTCATGAAGCCAAAGTGGATTTTTTCATACAATGTGAATCCATGACTGCTTGATGTTAACTCTTGGGTATCCAGCTGAATGGAACCACGTGCTTCATAAGTGCTCAGGCAGGACAGATTAGAGGGCTTGTTTACTGAGTCCTTATGGGTGGAGCTGAGAAACAGGAAAGGTATGGCCACATTAGTGGGATTGTATTACAGACCACCCAATAGTCAACGAGACTTGGAAGAGCAAATCTGCAGAGAGATAGCAGGCAACTGCAGGAAACAAAGTTGTGGTGGTAGGGGATTTTAATTTTCCATACATTGATTGGGACTCCCATACTGTTAGGGGTCTAGGTGGTTTAGAGTTTGTAAAATGTGTTCAGGAAAGTTTTCTAAATCAGTATATAGAGGGACCAACTAGAGGTGATGCAATATTGGATCTCCTGTTGGGAAACGAATTAGGGCAAGTGACGGAAGTCTGTGTAGGGGAGCACTTTGGTTCCAGTGATCATAACACCATTAGTTTCAATTTGATCATGGACAAAGATAGATCTGGTCCTAGGGTTGAGGTTCTGAACTGGAAGAAGGCCAAATTTGAAGAAATGAGAAAGGATCTAAAAAGCGTGGATTGGGACAGGTTGTTCTCTGGCAAAGATGTGATTGGTAGGTGGGAAGCCTTCAAAGGGGAAATTTTGAGAGTGCAGAGTTTGTATATTCCTGTCAGGATTAAAGGCAAATTGAATAGGAATAAGGAACCTTGGTTCTCAAGGAATATTGCAACTCTGATAAAGAAGAAGAGGGAGTTGTATGAAATGTATAGGAAACAGGGGGTAAATCAGGTGCTTGAGGAATATAAGAAGTGCAAGAAAATACTTAAGAAAGAAATCAGGAGGGCTAAAAGAAGACATGAGGTTGCCTTGGCAGTCAAAGTGAAGGATAATCCAAAGAGCTTTTACAAGTATATTAAGAGCAAAAGAATTGTAAGGGATAAAATTGGTCCTCTTGAAGATCAAAGTGGTCGGCTTTGTGCAGAACCAAAGGAAATGGGGGAGATCGTAAATAGGTTTTTTGCGTCTGTATTTACTAAGGAAGCTGGCATGAAATCTATGGAATTGAGGGAATCAGGTAGTGAGACCATGGAAACTGTACAGATTGAAAAGGAGGAGGTGCTTGCTGTCTTGAGGAAAATTAAAGTGGATAAATCCCCGGGACCTGACAGAGTGTTCCCTCGGACCTTGAGGGAGACTAATGTTGAAATTGCGGGGACCCTGGTAGAAATATTTAAAATGTCACTGTCTACGGGTGAAGTGCCGGAGGATTGGAGAGTGGCTCATGTTGTTCCGTTGTTTAAAAAAGGATCGAAAAGTAATCCGGGAAATTATAGGCTGGTGAGTTTAACGTCAGTAGTAGGTAAGTTATTGGAGGGAGTACTAAGAGACAGAATCTACAAGCATTTGGATAGACAGGGGCTTATTAGGGAGAGTCAACATGGCTTTGTGCGTGGTAGGTCATGTTTGACCAATCTGTTGGAGTTTTTTGAGGAGGTTACCAGGAAAGTGGATGAAGGGAAGGCAGTGGATATTGTCTACATGGACTTCAGTAAGGCCTTTGACAAGGTCCCGCATGGGAGGTTAGTTAGGAAAATTCAGTCGCTAGGTATACATGGGGAGGTGGTAAATTGAATTAGACATTGGCTCGATGGAAGAAGCCAGAGAGTGGTGGTAGAGAATTGCTTCTCTGAGTGGAGGCCTGTGACTAGTGGTGTACCACAGGGATCAGTGCTGGGTCCATTGTTATTTGTCATCTATATCAATGATCTGGATGATAATGTGGTAAATTGGATCAGCAAGTTTGCTGATGATAGAAAGATTGGAGGTGTAGTAGACAGTGAGGAAGGTTTTCAGAGCCTGCAGAGGGACTTGGACCAGCTGGAAAAATGGGCTGAAAAATGGCAGATGGAGTTTAATACTGACAAGTGTGAGGTATTGCACGTTGGAAGGACAAACCAAGGTAGAACATACAGAGTTAATGGTAAGGCACTGAGGAGTGCAGTGGAACAGAGGGATCTGGGAATACAGATACAAAATTCCCTAAAAGTGTCGTCACAGGTAGATAGGGTCGTAAAGAGAGCTTTTGGTACATTGGCCTTTATTAATCAAAGTATTGAGTATAAGAGCTGGAATGTTATGATGAGGTTGTATAAGGCATTGGTGAGGCCGAATCTGGAGTATTGTGTTCAGTTTTGGTCACCAAATTACAGGAAGGATATAAATAAGGGTGAAAGAGTGCAGAGAAGGTTTACAAGGATGTCGCCGGGACTTGAGAAACTCAGTTACAGAGAAAGGTTGAATAGGTTAGGGCTTTATTCCGTGGAGCGTAGAAGAATGAGGGGAGATTTGATAGAGGTATATAAAATTATGATGGGTATAGATAGAGTGAATGCAAACAGGCTTTTTCCACTGAGGCAAGGGGAGAAAAAAACCAGAGGACATGGGTTAAGGGTGAGGGGGGAAAAGTTTAAAGGGAACATTAGGCGGGGCTTCTTCACACAGAGAGTGGTGGGAGTATGGAATGAGCTGCCAGACGAGGTGGTAAATGCGGGTTCTTTTTTAACATTTAAGAATAAATTGGACAGATACATGGATGGGAGGTGTATGGAGGGATATGGTCCGTGTGCAGGTCAGTGGGACTAGGCAGAAAATGGTTCGGCACAGCCAACAAGGGCCAAAGGGCCTGTTTCTGTGCTGTAGTTTCTATGGTTCTATCCAGAATTTTCTCCTTGCTTACTTTTAGCTTTATTAGCTTCACCTTTATCTGACACATCTGTATCAAAGTGTCAACATTTGCAGTGAAACGCATCGCTTGCATCAAATTAAATCGGTGAGGATTGTGCTGCACAACCTGCTAGCATCACCACGCTTCCGATGACAACATAGCATGCCCCTAACTCACTAACCGTAACCTTGTGTTGTGTTTTGTAACTTCAAAGCAATATATTAATTCAAAGGAGACACAGAAGTCTGGGAATACGGGTCTGACTTCGTCTTTTACTGTAAGCAAGGGGTGCACCTATCACCTGGTAGTGTGATGACCTAAACAATTAACATACTTTTACATATAACCTGCAATGAATTATTTAAATGAACAAGAATGCCGAATCAAACCCCCTCCCACTCCCACCCATCAAATGTTATTGAAATGGTAAACACACAACTCTGCCTTTGGACTGCAAGGAAGACTGAACACCTAGGGGAAACACAAGCAGACACGGGGAGAAGTTGTAAATTTCTAACAGGTCGTGGTGGGAATTGAACCCTGATTCCCCGATCGGTGAAAACTGGCACTAACCACTATGCTAACTTTCCCCCCTGTTCCCCATGTCCTGATTCCCTGCTAACATCATTTTTCTTTCAGGGGGTTAGTGACTTGCAAACAGATTGGGAACATCTAGGGTGCACGTATAGAAAGACCAACCTTGAAATAGCATGATCTTTTAAAAACAGAAATCCATTTTGAGGTTGATTGATGCAAGTGATGACTTGTCTTGATTATTCTTAGTTGCTTGTACAATTATTTTGTGACATCATTTCAGATTCTCCATGTGCAATTGTCCATTAATACTGTTGCTTTGGAAAAAAAAAAATAAATCTGTGTGTTGCTCAAGATTTCCAGCATCTGCAGAACCTCTTGTGTTTAAGGAAATTCAGTTGTTAGGTGTTGCCTGTGAGATTGAATAACAGAAATTTTTATTGGGACCATGCCTTTAAACTGACATCAGCATGTATGATGACACTGGCATGACAACTAGTGAAAGTTTATCAGGGGTGCTGAGAGATCATGGACATAGAAAGAACATTCATTCTCATGGGGTGATCTAGAACTAGGGTTAGTGTTTCAAAATAGGGGATTGCCATTTAAGGAAAAGATGTGATGCTTTTTTAAGAGAGCAATTGAGTCTTCGGATTGCTCTTCCTCAAAGTGAAGGAAGGAGAGATTTAAAAAAGGATCAGAATGGGAGAGGTTTGTTGATAAGTGAAGGGTTGAGTTTATTGGGAGTGGGTGGGACTGCAGAATTGGGGTCATGGATAGATCAGCCATGGCCTTACTGAATGGCAAACTAGGGTCGTGGGGGTGAGTGGCCTACTGCTCTTATTCTGCATGTTCACCAATGGCCAAACATTGTATGTTGGGCCTCTGCCCTTCAGTAGAGGGATATCAAATGGTGGGTCAGTTGTCCTGGCTCTTTTAGAATGACATATTTATATTGCAGTGTTCCAGCACCATATTAATTATAACAAAGTTTTTTTAATATGCAGCAAAAAACAAGCAGCTCATAGGATGGGGGAAGAGGCAGAACGAGCCTCTTGTTGGATTTGGAGTAGGCTAGAGGAGGGAAGCCGGAAGCCAGGAGCAGATGGGCAGTAATTTGGTCACCAATACCGGCCCACCAACTGGAGAGTGTCGGGGTTAAGGGTCAAAACACTCTGTGAAGGTTGGGAACCACCTAATGACATCAGCTCCTGGCTGAAGGCTATGGTTATCTAAAAAGGTATCTGGAGAATGCACCCTAACAGGTGTATATAACAAGTTGGATAACATTTCATTGATACAAACCATAGGTTAAGTGTAATTTTATTTTCATGGCATTTTTAAAGAGGTAAGTTGGACACAGTAACAGGTAGGGGAATGGGGCTGTGTATGGCTGGTGGATTGCCTGTCCTCTTAAATTCCATTGTCATTCCATCTAGAATTATGACAGATTTAATCTGTTGAATGGCATCTTTGAGAGTGAGGGCTTATAAAAAGTTGTACTGGAGTTCTGCTTTAGAATGTGACTAAATTGAATGGTTGACATTCTGATTCAGAGGCAAAAGGGCTTGAAATAGAGACAAAGTGAAACTGTTAAGTCACTCTGGTCTTGCCCTGACTGTACACTCCAGGTCTGGCATTCCTCCAAACAATTAGTACCAGAACTAACTGCACTTTAAGCCAGATAGTACACAAGCAAGTCTATTTGCAAACTGCAAATCTGAGTTTGCCTGAGAATGAATTGCATTCTGCTGCGTTAATCAAACACTTGAGCAATTTGCCTTTGGGTAGCTTGTGATAAACTTGAAACCAGACAGTGGCTACAACTTCCATTTTGTCTCTGAAAACCAACTCAGTTGATTATAATCAAGCTCAACACCAGGAATGCAGTCTACTTGCAGCAACAATGCAAAGCCAGGAATGCAGCAACTCCCGTTTATTGTATTTTGGTGCAAGCGTCTGAGGACAGATTCCACTGGTGCAACATTGTTGAATTTATTCAAAGCTGGTAATGAAAACTTTTCCAACTAATCTTCCCCTGATACAGCAAGCTGTGGAATGGATGAAGAAATGGGATTCTTACTACTAGGGTCCCAAACTCCCAATGGAGTATAGGCCATCAATGACCTGCTGTCTGTTATCCTCTGTTCTGAGCCAGTTTCCTGAAAGTGGACCAGGACAGTTTGTGCCTCTTCATCTTATCTGTTATTATGGATTTTCCTGCTTGGTACACGGTTCGCACATTCCAAAGTAGATCTGGACTTTGGTGACAAAAGTGTTGTTGGCTGTGCAGGATCCTGATGACTTACTCTGCACTGCATCACTTGATGAGCCTTTTATGAAGTTGATGGTAGGTTGGAGTTCATCATTGTTTCTGGAATCCACTGTACAGGGGATTGGCCTATACAGCTTCACCAGAGCCCGGTTGGTTGGCCTTACCCATTTCCACTGTCACGATATGAATATAGAATTGGACTTTGAGAGCTTTTTCCCAATTTAATTTATCCTTAACTTTCAAAAGACTATGGTCTGGGTAGCGTGTTTTTAAAAAGAACTTGGTTTGATATGGTGCTTGACGGGATCATAGGCTATCCCCAGCAATTTCACAGCTTGTAAAGTACAGCAATGCAGTAGTGATGTTTGTGGGGTGGGGGTAAGTGGTAAATGTCAGGGAGGACCATAGGGATATAGATACCTTATCAGTGATTCCCCAATATCACTCAGATGCTACAGCAGAGAAGGCTCTGTCTAACACAGAACTGTTGTAGCAGAGCAGGAGCACTGTATCCTGAGTCCTGGCTAACACTCATCCCTCATCCATTGTCCCTAAATTAGATTATCTAATTGTAACTCATTGGAAGTGCAAATTGTCACACTTCGTCCATTGTAAGAAAAATTGCAATAAAAAATTAGCCACAAAATGTTCAGATATCAGGTATTATGATGAACATTTTCTAAATGCTAGTCCATTCTTTTTTACCTACTTTCCATTTATTTAAAATTTCCACAATTTTGTTTTTTTTCCTCCTTCCATTTTCTGTTGTGGTAATTTGCTGGATCAGCAATTGGTTGTAAAATCATTGTAAGCATCTGGCTCCCAAAGGTTCTGCTTCCTTCAGCTTTCGCATTCTTTTTCTTGTGACACTGGCCTCACACTGTGAAAAATAATTTCTGTTCAAGTGGCATGAGACCGGACAAATCAATAAGTAACATTTGCTGAATGATTGTGAACAGGTCTGTGGGTATATTGCTGAGGCAGCTTTAAAAAAAATTCTTAATGAAATTCTTTAGTTCATTGTGGTAATCAAATCAGATGATAAACCTAAAAGGTAGATCCATTAGCTGATATTTTTCATACATTAATTGCATAGAAGAAAACTCATATCAGGTTTATTGTTGCTGACATAATTTGTGATATCTGTGTCAGCAGTACAGGCATAACAAATTAGTATAAGTTACAATAAATAAATAGTTCAAAAGAGGTCATGTTCACAGATTCATAGACCCAGCAGAACACTGATAGCAGAAGGGAAGAAGCTGTTTATGAGATGTTGAGTTTGTGTCTTCAAGCTTCTGTACCTATATAAAGTCAATTTAACCTGTTTGTAATATGTTCACCATAATTTTGGGTGGAAGTGTGTCAATGGGTCTGCAGTTGAGAGTATGAGTAGGTTCAAATTCTTTGGTATACACATCACCGAAGATCTCACCTGGACCGTACATACCAGTTGTGTGGCAAAAAAACACACATACACACACAACAGCATCTCTTCCATGTCAGGTGACTGAAGAAGTTTGGCATAGGCCCCCAAAACCTCAAGACCTTCTACAGAGGCATCATTGAGAGCATACTGACTGACTGTATTACCAGTTGGTACGGGATCTGCACCAACCCTGATGGCTGGGCACTGCAGAGTGGTACAGACAACCCAGTGCATCTGTGGATGTGAATTTCCCTCCATTGAGGACATTTATAGCAGCAGGTGCAGGAAGAAGGGCTGGAAGATCATCGGGGACACTGGTCACCCCAACCATAAACTGTTTCAGCTGCTTCCATCTGGCAAATGGTACCACAGCATTAAAGCCAGAATCAACAGGCTCAGGCACAGCTTCTTTCTGCAAGCCATTAGACTTCTAAATTTACATGTCTGTACATTGCAACTGAGCCATAAAACAAATATTTTTACTCCCTCACATTGTGGGATGGATGTGAGATTTAAAGTAAATAAATTCTAAATTCGGAGAAATTAACCCAAGTACTTCCATGTACAAATTAACTTGGAGCAGCTGATGTACCTAATAATGGATAACCAGATCACATCGTGCCAATATCAACAACAGGGTTCAGCTGAAAGGTCAAAGTTCAAAATAAATTTATTATTAAAGCACTTGAATGTTACCATATATTACCAAAGATTCATTTTCTTGCTGGTATTTGCAGGAAAATAATGAACTGCAATAAAATTTATAAAAAACTATACATAAACAAATACTGATAAACAGTGTACATGCAAAAGAAAAACGTACAAATGAAGAATAGGACTGAGAACGTGCAAATCTGCTAAATGGTGGGGAGGGCTTTGTGAGGGACTGGGCAGTATCCAACACTTTTTGCAGTCTTTTCTTTTCCTGGGCATTGCTGTTTCCGTATCAGGCTATAAAGCAACCATGATACAACCACTGTGCATCCATAAAAGTTTGTCAAAGTTTCTGGTGACATGTAGAATCTACACAAGCCTCTAAGAAAGTAGGGGTGCTGCCATGCGGACTTTGTGATGACATGCATGCTGGTCCTAGGACAGATCCTCTGATATGTTAATACTAAGCACCACTCAACCAGGTTTTCAGTCTCCCTCCTATATGCCAATTCGTCTCTACCTTTAATTTGACCAGCAAGTCGTATTGTCAGCACAATCATAAGTATGAAGTGAGTAAAGCAGGGGGCTAAGCACACAGCCTTGTTGTGCACCTGTGCTGATGATGACTGTGGAGATGTTGCTGCCAATACATACTGACTAATTTCTGCTACCATCAAGTGCTCATTCACATTAAATTTGTTGGCCAGAAAGAACTATAGTCTACAAATCAGTGAATTCGAATGAATCAAGGACAGTGGAAGTAGACAAGCCAATCTTCTTGGTTCTTGCCATATGCTTGAACAAGATGAAGGCTGCCATTTTATGAAGCTGCTCTGTAACCTTCATCTTGTAAACTGTTTGAGAACTGATTGTTGCTCTGGCATAATCTAATCAAGGCAATTAAATGGGGTCACAAGCAGTTTCGGCTATTGACCTGCTAAACCTTAGATCATTTTCAGATAAATTGGCTGGTTAGCAGAAGTAATCTTGTTTTCTGAGTGACCTGGTTTGATTGCTCTGAACCAGCCAGAGTTGAAAAGGCACAGGGCTGAGGGCAGAGGCCGTAGAACAATCCTGGTTTTATCCCTGGACCAGAGCCAAAAAGGTGTTATAGGTCAGATGACCCATAGCCAATAACACTGAAATGCAACATTTGAACTGGTAAGGAATAAATATAAAAGCAGAGGATTCAATTGTAAAATAGTGACAGCTGTCTCCAGGGACCCACCATTGTGGATGTTGAGTACACCATGGACGCATAGGGATCAGAGCAGGATCACGAGGAACACATGGCCAGGTACAGTTGTATTACCTTTTCTATTCTTTGACTGTATGTGGAGGGTCAGGAAAACTTAGTAGGTGCGCACACAGGTACTTGGTTGTGTAAATTCACGTGCTCTTCTGTTGAGACCATAAAGGTACATGTTAGCAATTACAGATTCTCCGTGCCTCTCTGATTATTATTACTGTGGGGTGGATCCTTGTAACAAATCCACTTACCAGCACTTTCTCCATATCCTTCATCTTTGTGCCTGCATCTCCATCAATACATAAGGCATAGGAACGGAATTAGGGTATTCAGCCCATCGAGTCTGCTCTGCCATTCCATCATGGCTGATTTATTATCCCTTTCAACTCCATTCTTCTCCTCCTCCTTCTCCTCCTTCTCCTCCTCCTTCTCCTCCTTCTCCTCCTCCTCCTCCTTTTTCTTTTTCTTTTTCTTCTTCTTCTTTTTCTTTTACTTTTTCTTTTTCTTCTTCTTCTTTTTCTTTTTCTTCTTTTTCTTTTTCTTTTTCTTTTCTTTTTCTTTTTCTTTCATGGCGGTTGGCAAACCAGCTTTAAGGTGCATTACTGCCACCTATTAGACTAGAGTGTGGATCGTTTGATAAACAGGAGGAATGAAAATAATTGAATTCCATAAATTCTATATAATAAACCAGAGTCTTTCAGATACTTCATGATATAGGTCTGTATTTCTCTTGAAACACCATTTAAAATGCCTTCTACACCCACAGCAGTTTTTTTGTTTACCTTAAGCGCTCCTATCACCTTCACTCTTTACCTTTGGTACTTCTTGCATTTAATCAATAAATGTTCAACTGTTTCTGGTTGGTTAGAGTATTCACACAACCCAGTTGGATGTTTCCCTATTTTATGTAATTAAGACTTGTGTGTCCAATTCTTAAATGACCAATGATCACTTCTATCTTTCTATGTCCACCTGATATTCTTTTGTATCTGACTTGCCTCTGTGTTTTGTACAGGTGTCTCCCTGTTTTACTCTCATCCCAATGCTTCTGCTATGTCTCCTCAATACGTGTTTTAATAATGCTCTTGACTTCCACTTTGCTTAGAGGGATCTGGACCTCTATTATAGACAATTTGAGTGATTGTTTAGCTATACTATCCACCTTTTCATTACCCTCCACTCCACAATGAGCAGGAACCTAAAGAAAGCTTACTTCTACTCCATTTTTGGTCAGTGTATATAACTTGCATAGAATCTCCAATAAAATATCCTGTCTACTTTCTGATTTTCTTGATTTGATAGAGGTTAATGCAGACAAACTGTTTGAACAGATTACGGCCTTTTTGACATTATTTTCTTCTATCCAAGATAATGCACTCAATATTGCCATGAATTCTGTTGTGTACACTGATAAATGGTTTGATGTTCTTTTCTTAATGCTTGCTTTGCAATGAGGAATGTAGACTGTGATACGTGTGTGGCCAGAGCAAGGGTCTTTTGATCCATCTGTAAATATTACAAGTTCATTTCTAAAATGCAGGTCTATATATTCTTGTACTACCAGTTTGATTTCACAGTTAGACTTCTTTCCCAAAAGTTGTTGCGGGTTTATATCCACTTTATGTATTGTAAAGAGCCATGGAGGAACATCAGGTAAAGGAACTGTAGGGCTATATTCCATTTCGTGTAGACCATATTTTTGTACTGCTGCATCCCCGATTCATCCAAAGCTATTATAATTTGAATTATTATGTTCCCAGCAGTCTTTTAATATAGCTTTAGCTGGATGTGAGTAGTTATGTCCCATGATGCTAACCCAGTAATGTAGTAATGTTCGTATAATTTCACGGAAACTGGTTTGTGATTTCCTGAGAAACGTATCACTTGCGACTTACTTATAGACAACTTGAAACCCCATTTATTTGCCCACTCCTCCACTTTATTTATTGCATCTTGCATTTTTCTTTGTATATAAATTAAATTTCCTCCCCTCACCCACAAAGCCTATACAAAGCCTATCCCTCATCTGCATATACGGATCTCCCCACACTATGTTCAACTTGTGCAAATATATCATGATGGTAAATAGTAATGGACTGCAGATGCTACCTTGTGGTGTTCCGTTTTCAACCAAATACATCCTGGAGTACTCTGCTTCCACTTTGACTTGAATTGTTCAATCAAAAAGAAAGTCTAGAACCCAGTTATATAATTTTCTTTCCACCCCGAACTCTTTCAATTTAATTAACACTCCCTCTTTCCAGAGCATATCATATGCCTTTTCTATGTCGAAGAAAACCACCAGGACCATCTTTTTATTTGTTTGAGCCTTCCTGATTCCAGATTCCAAGCTAAGTATTGAATCTACTGTAGTTCTTCCTTTATGAAAACCACTTTGGTAGGGAGAAGTAAGACTTTTTCTTCTAGAAAGTATGTAAGCCTATCAGTTATTATTCCTTCCATAAGTTTACCTGGCTGTGAAATTAATGCAATTGGTCCATAGTTTGTTGGGTCTGATGAATCTTTACCAGGTTTTAATACTGGAACAATAACAGAATGTTTCCATGCAGATGGTATTTTACCTATTTCCCATAAGTTATTAAACAGTCTCCGTAGAACTAGAAGTGCACTTCTTGCTAAGTGCTTCAGCATTACACCCCATACTTGATCCATTCCAGGAGAAGTTGGCCGTGCATTCATCATGGCTCTTTCTATTTCTGTTATGCTAACTGGTGTATCCAGCACTTCTTCTGATGTGGCTCTTTTGTCCGTAATTCCTGAAATTTGCTTAAGCCTCTCCTCCCTTTGCTGTCTAGCCTCGACTGTCAAATTCTCCGACCTATGTATGTTAACAAAAGTTTTTGCCAATATTGCTGCTTTTTCTACATTGTTAATTGCCATTTTGTCCTTATTTTTTAGCACAGGAATCTCTTTACTACTTCTTATACCATTCATTTTCCTTATCATGCCCCATATTTCAGACAGTTGAGTTCCTCTACCAATTTTTTTACAATATTGTCTCCAAAATGCTCGCTTTGTTTGTCTGATTATTTTCCAAACTTCTGCTTGTGCTCTTTTATATTGTATTAATGTTTCTATCGAATGTTGTCTTCTTAACACTTTAAATGCTTTATTTCTTACTTTTATACTTCTACTACATTCACAGTTCCACCATGGAACACTTTTCCTCTTTCCTGTACCTTTACTTTTCACAGTTGTTTCTTCTGCCAAATTTATAATTGCTGTGATCAATTTATCATTCATTTCTGCTATATCCAATATATTTTCATCTGAAATCTTCATGCCTCTCACTTCACTTCTTTTTTGAAATATCTCCCAATCTGCCTTATTGAGTTTCCATCTTGACACTCTAGGTCCTTTACCTTGTTCTATTTTAATCTGAATCCTTGTGAGTAAGGGATAGTGATCACTTCCTACTGTAGTTTGTTTTAATACGTTCCAAGTACTGAGTCCTATTAATTCTCGGCTTACAAATGTTAAGTCTATTGCAGATTCTGTGTTTTGGGATATATTATATCTCGTACCATCTCCATTATTTATAGATACCAATTTTTTTGTCATGTATAAATTCTTCTATCACTAATTCATTTTCATCAGTATTTTTACATCCCCATAGTGTACTGTGTCCATTAAAATCCCCACATCATATTATTTTCCCTTTCATCCCACCACCCACTGTGTTTAATATGTCTTTGCTTAATCGACTACATGGATTATAATAATTTATTATTACCCTGCTTTCTCTGCCTATCCAAACTTTGATTATTATTGATTCATATTTCTGCCCTATGTTGATTATATTATACTTCATCCCATTGGTTTTAAATATTGCTGCTACTCCACCATTGCCATTACTTCTATCCTTCCTAATAGCTGTATATCCTTGTAAAACAAAGCCTAATTGTGGTTTCAACCATGTTTCTTGTATACATAAAATTTGAGGTTTTTCCTTAAGTTCTGATACATATTTCTTAAACTCTTGACCATTTACAATAAGACTCCTTGCATTCCATTGTAAAATATGTACTGCCATTAAGATCCCACCTCCCCTGCCTGTGAACTGTTTGATCCTCCATTCAGCGTTTCTTTAACTACTTCCTACCTAAGCCCTGTAATACCAAGATATTGTTCTGCAGACTTGACTATAACTTGAAACTTTTCAGTTCTTTTGTCTGTTTGCGTTGAACAGTTAATTGCATCTACCATAAACAGTACGAAGTCCTTTCTACTCATTATTAGTCTATCCTTATTTATCATATTACAGTCCTCACAGTTCAACGGTTTATTATCCCCTATATTTGTTCGCTTGATAGCCTTCTCTTTTTCAGTGACTCCTTTCATTGCCTCTGCGTAACTGATCCCTTGAGTTACTTTTACATATTGTATCTCAGCTGCCCTCTTGCTATTAAAGCACCCTGAATAAGCTGCACTGTGTTCCTCGCCACAATTGCAGCATTTCAACCTAGCTCCCGCCTCACATTTCCCGTATTCATGTTCTCCAGCGCATCTCCCAGATAAATTCCCTCTTCAGACCACAGCAATGTGCCCGAATTTCTGACATTTAAAGCATCTTAAAGGCGGTGGTATATATATCCTGACCTCATAACCCATATACCCTAAATAAACTTTAGTCGGCAATCTCTCTTCATCAAAGTTAATCATAACCGATAAACTATCATGCTTTTTTCCATTTCTTGTAATTTTCAAATGTCTGGCCTCAATAATTTTTGCTCCTTTTATGTTCTGTTTAACACAATCGGCAATCGCCTCTGATCTGGGCTGACATTTACGTGCCGGGCAGCACCTAATTAATTAGCTTGTTTATTTCGGCTTTTTTCTTAAAGATGTGTTGGGTGCATTCCGGCTACCGCTGCACCGCTGCATTCTTCGCGGCCTCATACCGGTCCGCGGCCTGGAGGTTGGGGACCACTGCTCTAGTCCACTTTCTATTGTTGGGTATTGAACATTGTACTTTTTTGCCGTCTATTTTATTTAATTTTATCACTTTGCCTTGCTGAGCACTATCCTGACAAATCACTAACAGCGATCCATTTCTTAATACCTCTGCTCTTTTGATCTCGTCTATAAGTTTGTTAATTACCTTCGTCAAATGAATCGGGTTCCAATCACCAAAAAACGCCCCATCTTCGCTCAGTTTTATAATTGCTTTAATCTCATCTTCTTTCCATTGTTTTGCTATCCTATTTTGATCATCCCCTGACTCCCCAGAGTTTGACATCTCACACCTGTTTTCTTTTCTTACTCTTTCCACTCCATTCCTCTTCCCCGCCAACCTCCATCTCTAACTCACCTCCCGAATCGTCACTTCCTCCTGTCATCCTTCGTCCACTCACAATCTGGTTGTTTAGCCAACCGCCGTCTTTCCTCCGCAATCAACAGTTCCTGGAACAACCACCAGTCGCCATGGATCCCCCACACTAGAGCCAACCAATGAACTGCAATCCAGCATGGGCAGTTAGCCAATCTACTTGAGCACTCAACTCCATTCTCCTTCTCCCTGTAAACTCTTATGCCCTTAGTAATCAAGAACCTATCAATCTTCATTATGACTTGGCCTCCATAGCCATCTGTGGCAATTAGTTCCACAGATTCACCAATACAGCCTTGTTGTGTGCCTGTGCTGATGGTGAGTGTGGAGGAGATGTTATTGCCAATCCAGACTGAGTATAGTCTGCTGACCACGTGCTCATCCACATTAAATCCATGTACCAGCACTTTGTCCATATCCTTCTGTGCCTTTGGGTTTCAAGTTCTTATCCAGACACCAATAAGAGTACCTGCTTTCACTATTTTCTCAGTAGTGTGCTCCAGGTCTGGGATGAAGGAATCGTTGTTAGCTTCTGGCCCTGCTGATGAAGTCTTAAAAACAGCAGCTGGAAGGAAATCTTTAAGACTAAATTGTATTACTTTTGCCAACAAAGCCACATCTGGAGGAAAGGGTGAGATGTGGGCTCCGATGAATCTGTCATTGACTTAAGTTGCAGCTTGCTTCTGGGTGGTTCTCTAGGTGGGTGGGTAGTTCGCTGCAAAGAGTGACCTGAACTCACCCTGAGGTCCTCAACAATGCATTTTGATTCAAGTTTATTTTTCCCAAAATGTCAGAAAAGGCACTATTGTCACCTGGGCCTTTGTTTTGCCAGCTTTTTCTGTGACATTCATTCTTCACAAGAATGACACTTGTTGCCAACCATTTAAAATGGTGTTGACTAGATTTGACATGCAGTTACTTTAAGGTGGAGATCCACCTCGTGTTTGTTTACATCCAGTCATTGGCAGGAATATACAATACATAACAACTAATGGTTTTAAACAGACACTGTTAACGTTTACTGTTACATGATCAGACTTGTATATTTAAAATTGTTCACTGATCATGTGGGAGATGCCACGCACCGTTGCAGATCCCAAATGATCTGAAAATACACACAAAACAGCTGGGTGTTTTGACTGTTCAAAGAAACACACTCCACAATAAAATATAAGAACCATTTTGTCCCTGGGAAGCAATTGTATGTTAATGTTTCCTATTATCACCAATCAATTCAACTCCAATTGATCTTGCATCAATTAAAATTGTGGCACTTCATCAACTAAAATTCAGTATTTGCTTAAAAGTGATCAGACTCATTATCTTCAGGTAAATATCTTTCAACAACCCTGCCAATTCTGTCAAAAATGAGAACTTTACAGGGCTTGATGCAAGGTTTTGGTTCAACATTGACAATTCCTTTGTGCCCACAGATGTTGCTTAAGCCGTTGAGTTCCTCCAGCAGATTGTCGTTGCTCCAGTTCCCACATTGGTAGTCTCCAATGAGCACAACATGATTGACATTCCTTTCTGTCAAGGATGCATCAACAGGAGTATGGTAAGTGTGCTGTTTGTGTGATTCAATGATATCATGGATTGATTGTGAATGTTAAGTTCCAACCTTGAGGTGATTGAAGTTAAGATCCATTCCCCTGTGATAATGCTGAAAAATGCCAAGAAAGCACAAATGAATATCTTTAATATGGAATAATTTTCAGAAAATACCTTTATGAGAGACACAAGCCATTGTTAATGGAGAAATACGCATATTTTAAAAGAAGAAATAGTCTGATGTACTGGTTTGGAAGCATGGTAAATGCTGATACAAAGGATAAATGAATGTCTGAAGCCTCCCAGCAGCGTAGAGAGAGGTATCTGCTTGTGAAGAACAATATGCACGGGAAAGTTTCCTTGCAGAATATTGCCTAGGAGGTGTCTGTAAGGACATGTATGGCTTCTTCAAATATCTGTGCCTTTACCATCTTAGCACTGAAGCCAAATGTTCGCAAAGTTGTATTCAGCAAAAATATATTGGGAGAGAGCAGCAAGATGTTTTGTGTCGCTCATCAAGCAGGGATCCTGGGGCAAAGTTTCGAAGAGTGAGAGCTGACTTCCATCGTAAGAGGTCAAGTGAGCTGGTCATCAGGAGATCTGGGCCAGTCAGTTCAGTGTGAAACTTGTGTGTAGAGTTCTGGAACGGCTTGCTCTAATAATCACAATGCATCATATTCACTCTATTGTTTTGTAGAAAGGTTCAGAAATTTCTTTAACATTTACAATTGAATTATTTTTCAGCATTTACTCCATTGACACTCATTTTTCACACCAGTGATGCGCAGTGAAGTATACGCACATCATTGACAGCTCTGCTCCTCACTGACATCCAAAAGTACTAGAGATTAATGTAACTGCTGCTTATACATAGACAGCCATCAAATAACCTCTGGCAATGGTGGATTCAAATTGAGCTTGTTGTCTAAAAAAAACAATAGGATTTGGATTGATCTGTCTTGATGAGCGCTCCTTTTGATATCATGCATCTTGACAACTTGTCACTCCAGAACTCTCAGCAGAATACAAACATAACTTGTTGTAGGGGCATCCTGTCTTTGAGGACAGGTGAGGCGGGGTTGGCAATGGGGGAGGTGGAAGGTGCAGAGTGTTTTGTAATTTCTATTTCAGATTCCTCAGAGCTGCGCGAACAGAACAATTAAGTCATTGACACTACCTCTCCATTCCTCTTTTTCGCCGTTATATATATTATTGCATTTTATAATAATTTTTGTATTGCTCAGTACTGCTGCCACAAAACAACAAAATCCACAACATAAGTCGGTGAATATTAATCTGATTCTGTTTCTAACAGGAATGTAATGTGTGGAAATTACAGTCTGGCAGAATGTGCTGCAGTGTAGGCAGCATGTGTAGAAGGAGAAACAGTTGCTTTTTCAGATCTCACCTCTTCATTAGGACTCTTTTCCTTTTCACAAATGCCATCTCTCCTGCCAAGTGTTTCCAGCATTCTGTTTTTTTTCTCCAGTTTCCAATATATGCAGTTTAAAAAAATTTCATTAACAGATTTAGAAAGAAATACTCAAGGTACAGAGTTATATTAGCAAAGGATCTCCAATGCCAGGAAATGTGTATAAGTGCAACTGTGTTGGCAAAGGTATGTTAATCTTGTGTGTGGTGGGCCTCTCTTCACTGTGAGGAGCCACTGGTTTAAAATTCCTTTGCACATAGGATTTTGATTGGAATGGAATGCATTCAGGTCTTCCTCCTGCTCAGACATTAGGGAGAAATTGTTTGCGGTTTGTGGGTCGTTGGAGGTCTCTGTTGGGTGGTAGGCTCAGGAGACATAGGATGTTGGCAGAGGCATCGGGTAGGAGTGACATTGAGATTTTTAGTGTCAGCATTATTGGCTGTAGATGGATCTGGTGAGCTCCGTGTTCGTGCTGTGGCAGCAGAGAGTGCCTGGAATCGGATCCAGCTGGGAGGAGGAAATCCCAGAATAGGTAGTGGATTCTGCCCAGTACATCATGGGTAAAGCCCTCCCAACCACTGAGAACATCTACAAGAAACACTCTCATAGGAAAGCAGCATCCATCATCAGAGATCCTTATTGCCCAGGTCATGCTCTCTTCTCGTTACTGCCATCATGTCAAAGGTCAAGAGCCTCAGAACACGCATCACCAGGTTCAAGAGCAGTTACCACCCCTCAACCATCAGGCTCTTGAATAAAGGGGGATAACTACACTCTCATCCTTCATCATTGAAATGTTCCCAAAACCAATAATCTCACTTTTACAGCTGTTTTAATCTTATTATCTCATGTTCTTTTTATTTATGGCTATTTATTTATATTTGCACAGTTTGTTGTCTTCTGCACTGTGTTTGATCTTTCATTGATCCTGTTATAGTTACTATTCTATAGATTTGCTGAGTATGCCCACAAGAAAGTAAATCTCAGGGTTTTATATGGTGATATGTATGTATTTGATAATTTTACTGTGGACATGAGCAGGAATGATAGTGAAGGGGCCAAATTCCACCACTTGTAATGTTTACTTTTGAGTGCACTTGTGCATGTGAGAAGTTATCAGCCCAAATATTAACTTTTTATTACATTTTAAATCATTTTTTGTTCAAAAATATATAATAAAGGCATACTTAACAGGAATAGCTGGGTTGGTTAATTTTGAGAATCATGGTTTGATGATGGGACAAAATTGCAGCCAGCAGTGTGAGTATCAGTGCACTAGGGACGCAGAATCAGAAAGGGTAGCAAATACCATACTCAAAGTGTTGTATCTCAATGTATGGAGTATAAGAAATAAGGTGGATGATCTTGTTGCACTTCTGCAGCTTGTTGGGTATGATGTTGTGGCCATCACTGAACCATGGTTGAAGGATGGTTGTATTTGGGAGCTGAATGTCCAAAGCTACACATTGTATCAGAGGGATAGGAAGATAGGCTGAGGGGGTGGCGTAGCTCTGCTGGTAAAGAATTGCATCAAATAATCAGAAAGATGTGACATAGAAATGGAAGATGTTGAATCCTTGTGGGTTAAGAAACTGCAAGGGTAAAAGGACCCTAATGGCAGGCCTCCCAACAGTAGCTGGAATATGGACTACAGATTACAATGGGAAATAGAAAAGGCATATCAAAAAGGCAACATTATGATAGTCATGGGAGATTTTAACATGCAGGTAGATTGGGGAAAATCAATGGATCTGAAGAGTGGATTTGTTGAATGCTGATGGGATGCTTTTTAGAGCTGTTTGTCACTGAGCCTTCTCAAGGATCAGCTATACTGGATTGTGCGTTATGTAATGAACTGGAGACAATTAGGGAGCTTAAAGTAAAAGAATCCTTAGGAGGTAGTGATCACAATATGATTGGATTCAACTTGAAATTTGAAAGGGAGAAAGTAAAGTCTGACGTAGCAGTATTTCAGTGGAGTAGAGGAAATTACTCTACAGTGGTATGAGAGAGGAGTTGGCCAAAGTAAATTGGAAGGAGGTACCAGAAGGGAATTCAGCAGAGCAGCAATGGTGTGAGTTTTTGGGGAAAAATGAGAAAGGTACAGGATAGATGTATTTTAAAAACACAGAAATGGTCAAATGGCAAAATAGTACAACTATGGCTGACAAGGGAAATCAAAACTAATGTAAAAGCAAAAGAAGGCATACGGCAAAGCAAAAATGGTCAGGAAGATAGAGGATGGGAAAGCTTTTTAAAAACCTGCAGAAAGCAACTGAGAGTCACTAGGGAAAAGATGAAATATGAAAGCAAACCAACAAACAATATCAAGGTGGATAGAGAGCTTTTTCAAGTACATAAAAAATGAGGGATGAGTGTGGATATAGGACCGCTAGAAAATGAGGCTGGAGAAATAATAACGAGGGACAAGGAGATGGCTGATGAACTAAATTAGTATTTTGCATTAGCCTTCACTGTGGCAGACACTAGCGGTGTGCCAGATGTTGTAGTACGTGAAGGAAGAGAATTGAGTGCAATTTTCTTACGAGGTCGAAGATGCTCAAAAAGGTTGAAGACCTAAGGGTAAAGAAGTCACCTGGAACAGATGAACTGCACCCTAAGGTTCTGAAAGAGGTAGCATTAGAGATTGTGGAAGCATTAGTAATGATCTAACAGAATCATTGGACTCTGACATGGTGCCAGAGGACTGAAAAATTGTAAATGTCACTCCACTCTTTAAGAAAGGAGGGAGGTATCAGAAAGGAAATTATAGATTAGTTAACCTGACCAAAATGTTTGGGAAGATGTTGGAGTCAATTGTTAAGGGTGAGGTTATTCAGTACTTGGTGAGACAGGACAAGCTAGAACAAAGTCAGCATGGTTTCCTTGAGAGATTATCTTGCCTGATGAACCTGTTAGAATTCTTTGAGGAGATTACAAGTAGGATGGATAAAGGGGATGCAGTGGGTGTTGTATATTTGGACTTTCAGAAGGCCTTTGACAAGGTGCCTCACTGAACCTGTCCAACATCCTTTGATATTATAGCCAATAAACATAAGACCATAAGACATAGGAGCAGAATTAGGCCATTTGGCCTATCGAGTCTGCTCCACCATTCAATCATAGCTGATCAATTTTTCCCCTTCTCTGCCAAGTTAAGAGCCTGTGGTATTACAGGAAAATTACTAACATGGCTAGAGCATTAGCTGATTGGAAGGAGGCAGTGACTGGGAATAAAAGGATCCTTTTCTGGTTGGCTGCCAGTGACTACTCGCGTTCCGCAGGGGCTGGTGTTGGGACAACTTCTTCTTATGCTCTGTATCAATGATTTAAATGCTAGAATAGATGGCTTTGTTGCCAAGTTTCCAGATGATACGAAGATTGTTGGAGGGGCAGGTAGTGTTGAGGAAACAGGTAGGCTGCATAAAGGCTTAGACGGATTAGGAGAATGGGCAAGAAAGTGGCAAATAAAATACAATGTTGGAAAATGCATGGTCATGCACTTTGGTAGTAGAAATAAATGCGCAGACTACATTCTAAATGGGGAGAAAATCCAAACAGCTGAGGTGCAAAGGGACTTAGAAGTCCTTGTGCAGAACATCCCAAAAGATAACTTGCAGGTTGAGTTGGTGGTGAGGAAGGCAAATTAGCATTCATTTCAAGAGGTCTGGAATACAAGAACAGGGATGAGATGCTGATGCTTTATGAGGCACTGGTGAGGCCTCACCTTGAGTATTGTGAACAGTTTTGGGATCGTCATCTAAGAAAAAATATGCTGGCATTGGAGAGGGTTCAGAGGAGGTTCACAAGGATACTTCTGGGAATGAAAGGGTGTGAGGGACATTTGATGGCTCTGGGTCTGTACTTGCTGGAATTTAGAAGGATGCGGGGGGGTTCTCATTGAAACCTTTTGAATGTTGAAAGGCCTAGACAGTAGATGTGGAAAGGATGCTTCGCTTGGTGGGAAAGTCTAGTGCAAGAGGGCACAGCCTCAGGTCAGAGGGACGTCCATTTAAAACAGATATGTGGAGAAATTTCTTTAACCACAGGGTCATGAATTTGTGGAATTTGTTACCACAGGCAACTGTGGAGGCCAGGTCATTAGGTGTATTTAAGGTGGAAATTGATAGGTTCTTGATTGACCACGGCATCAAATGTTACGGGGAGAAGACTGGGGAGTGGGGCAGAGGAGGGGAAAAATTGATTGTCCATGATTGAATGGTGGAGCAGACTCGATGGGCCAAATGGCCTAATTCTGCTCCTATGTCTTATGGTCTTATGTTTATTGGCTATAATATCAAAGGATGTTGGACAGATTCAGTGAGTTGAAGGTTAATAGAAAATCCCAATTGCATTGAGAGTTTAAATGATCTTACAAAATTGTCTCTGTATGCACTACATGGCAATTAGTCTTGTCTTGTTTTAAGAGTGAAATAATAGTTATAATGCGCAGCACTTATGTACTCAAAGTATATGCTTGACCTGTGAATTTAGGAAACAATGGAAGTCTTTAGCTTCATCAAATGACATTTTAAATCGAAATATAATAGCAATCAAAAATATATTAATAGAACCGTTACTACCCCTCTCTGTTTAAAGTGCCAGCACCTATTCATTAAAGAATACTCTCAGTATGACAGCTGTGTATACACAATTGTAGCAACAGGTAAGAACTGGGACTGTGCATCACAAAATGGAACTCTTTCACCCTGCTGCCTGGGACATCCTTTCCTCCCAGAATCTTCTGGTACAGTGGCATATCGACTCTGCCTTTCCCATTATTACTCTAATCCAAGAATGACATTATGCCAGCTGTTAAAGAATAATGTAAAGAATATAAAGTGAAAAATAATGTTCCAATCAATTTTTCAAGAGAATCCTGCAAGTAAGCCTTCTCCTTTTAGAGGATATTTATCAGTATTTGGATTTGCAATGGTTTTGGAGAGATTACCTGGAGAAAAATAAATGAGACCAAATAAATGTTATTAAAAACATATTCATTTGAAAGCTGTGAATAGATAAACTAATGAAAATGAAATAGGCAACAAAGTTTGAGAATTCTATAACAAGTTGATCAAGCTTTGGGGAATGGCAGGTCGAAGGTCACTCAGAATTTGTTCTCGATGTCTTTGCAATGTAACTTACAGTCCTTTAGCTCTTCAAGCCTACAAACTATATTCTGGTTGATGGCTCTGAAGGAAATGAGTCAGAATAAGGTCTCAATTCCAAAGAAAGGATCTAACTCTCAGACCTGTTGAGGATGCTCAGACAGAGCAGGCATTGGAGTTTCAATCCCAAAACTGGATGGCGTTTTTGTTATGATTCTCGTGCCTGTATTGTTGCAGTCATTTCTCTGTTCAACAGAGGGAGAAGGAGAAGGCACTTTGACCAGCAACCAATTGCTGCCAGGGATTGATTGGCAAGAGTAAATTAAAGGAAGATGGGCAAGGGTAGTGGCCATTGTCTCAGTTGACAGTCAGAGTGGTGATCCTGAGACTTCAGCACCTTGAGGCTTCTGCAAAGAGAGGCTTCAGTCAGAGGGCAAAGAAAAGAAAAGCTCTAGGTCAAGTATATTTTTCCTTCCCTTCTGTATATCTGATCAGCTGGGACAGTAGAGAGGCCAGTCTGGATATTTGAATGCTGCTCTTGTGGGATGTAGAAAGGGAGACCTCCAGTGTCCCTGATGACTATAGCTACTAGAAGTGCATCCAGCTGCAGCTTCTAACATTCCACATTAAGGAGGTGGAGCTGGAACTGGATGAACTCTGGATCATTCAGGATGCTGAGGGGGTGATAGTACATGTCGAGAGGTAGTTACACCCAAGGTACAGGGCAAGCAAACTGTCTGACAGTCAGGAAGGGGAAAGGGGTTAATCAGCTAGTGCAGATTACCCGTCTCAACAGGTTTATCACTTTGGATACCGTTGGGGGCAGTTGACCTAACAGAGGAAGGTCAGTAGTTGGGTCTCTGTCACTGAGTCTGGCTCTGTGACTCAGAAGGGAAGGGGGGAGAAGAGGCATGCTGTGATGCTGGGGAATTCATTAGGGGAATGGACAGGGGTTCTGTGGGCAAGAAGGAAATTTCCATATGGCAGGTTGCCTCCTGGGTACTAGAGTCTGGGTTATCTCAGATTGAGTCCTCAGCATTCTTAAGTAGGAAGGCGAGCAGCCAGAAGTCGTGGTTCATCAAGGTACCAATGATATGGGTAGGATGAGTCAGGAGGTTCTGCATAGGGAGTTAGGTGCCAAGTTAAAGGGCAGGACCCCCAGGGTTGTGATCTCAGGATTGCTACTCAAGCCATGTGCTAATGAGGCCAGAGCTAGAATATTATACAGTTTAATACATAGTTAAGGAGTTGGTGTAGGAGGGAGGGCATAAATTTTTGGATCATTGGGCTCTTCCAGGAAAGGTTGGACCTGTACAGAAGAGATGGTTTACACCTGAACTGGATGGGGACTAAATTATATCCTAGCAGGAAAGTTTGTTAATGTTGCCCGATGGAATTAAAATAGAGTTGTAGGGGTTGGGAACTGGAGTGCCAGACCAGTTAGTGGAGGCAGATGTTGGGAAGACCTCAGACAAAGTTAGGAATCAAAAGGTTGTGCATGGTACGACTAGTGTCGTGAGCTGCGTATACTTCAATGCAAGAAGTATTCTAGGAAAGGCAGATAGTGCTGAAGAAAAGGGAGTTAGTGTACAAAAAGAAGGAATATGTAGTGAGGAAAGGCTGTTGAAATGCAATATTGCAGTTAACAGGATGAGTTGCAATGTAAAAGGCAGACAAAATCGAAAAGGGTGAATACAGGACTGAAGGTTTTGTATTTGAATGTGTACAGTATACAGAATAAGGTGGAGGAACTTGCAGCACAGTTGCAGATTGGCAGGTATGATGTTGTAGGTATCAATGATTCATGGCTGAAAGAAGATTATAGTTGGGAGCTTAATGTCCAAGGATACACACTTTATCAAAAGGACAGGCAGGGAGGCAGAGATGATGGCATTGCCCTGTTGGTAAAAAATGAAATTAAATCGTTAGAAAGAGGTGACATAGGGTTGGATGGTGTTGAATCATTGTGGATTGAACTAAGGAACTGCAAGGGTAAAAAGACCCTGATGGGAGTTGTCTACAGACCCCCAAACAGTAGTAAGGATGTGGCCTACAAATTACAATGGGGGGGGGGGGATAGAAGATGCATGCCAAAATAACACTGTTACAATAGTCATTGGAGATTTCAATATGCAGGTAGATTGGGAAAATCAGGTTGGTGCTGGATTCCAGGGAGGGGGAATTTCTAGAATGCCTATAAGATGGCTTTTTAGAGCAGCTCATTGTTGAGCCCACTAGGAGATCAGCTATTCTGGGTTGGGTTTTGTGCAATGAACCAGGATTGATTAGAGAGCTTAAGGTAAAAGAACCCTTAGGGGCCAGTGATGATAACATGATTGAATTCAATCTGAAAGTTAAGAAGCTAAGGTTAAATGTAACAGTATTACAGTGGAGTAAATGGATCTAGAGGCATGAGGGAGGATTTGGGCAGAATTGATCGGAAAAGGACACTGGCAGGGATGATGGCAGTGCAGCAAGGGCTGGAAACTCAGGAAGCAATTTGGAAGGCACAGGATATAAACATCCAAAAGAGGAGGTATTCTAAAGGCAAGATGACACAACCATGGCTTGCAAGTAAAGTCAAAGGCAACATGAAATCTAAAGAGGGCATGTAATAAATCAAATACTTGTGGGAAGTTAGGATTGAGAAGCTTTTAAAAACCAAAAGCTGTGTACATACATCTACTGATGCTTCTGGACACATCTTCAGTGATGTTCCTGAAATCATCAGGTGTTTTTGGCCTTTCAACATCATACAACCTCCTCCTGGTGACCCAGCCGGGGCTGATCAGACCCCAGCTTGTGCCCAGATGGCTAGCTACTTATGACTCCATGGCTCCCCTCTTTTGAGCCACAGCCATCTTGAGGCCCTCTCTGCTGCATCGGTGGTACTGCGGATGGCTCTCCTCTTCCTCTCTCCCTCGATGCCCAAAATGCTGACGGGCCTAACTAAGGAATGGGCTGCGAATCCCCTACAACCAACCTACTCTGGGAGACAACAGAAGACAACTAAAAAAGTAATTAAGAAAGAAAAGATGGAATATGAAAGTAAGCTAGCCAAAAATATTCGAGGATGCCAGAAGTTTCTTCAGGTATATAAAGTGTAAAAGAGGTGAGAGAGGATCTCAGACTGCTGGAAAACGATGATGGAGAGGTAGCAATGGGGAAGCAACAAAATGGTAGAATGAATGAATAAATATTTTGCATTAGTCTTCACTGTGGAGGTTCCAGGTGAATTGTGTGAAGTTACCATAACTAGGGAGAAGATTGTTGGGAAACTAAAAGGTCTGAAGATTGATAAGTTTCCTGAACCAGATAGTATAACCCAGGGGTTCTGAAAGAGGTGGCTGAAGAGATTATGGAAACATTAGTAATGATCTTTCAAGAATCACTAGATTCTGGAATGCTTCCAGAAGACTGGAAAGTTACAAATGTCACTTCACTCTTCAAGAAGGGAGAGGCAGAAGAAAGGAAACTATAGGCCAGTTAGTCTGACCTCAGTGGTTGGGAAGATGTTGAATTATTAAGGATGAGGTCTCGGTACTTGGAGGCACATGATAAAGTAGGTTGTAGTCAGTATGGTTTCCTCAAGGGAAAATCTTGCCTGACAAATCTATTGGAATTCTTTGAAGAAATAACAAGCAGAATAGACGAAGGAGAATCTGTTGATGTTGTGTATTTGGATTTCCAGAAAGCCTTTGACAAGGAGCCATACATGAGACTGCTTAACAAGATATGAGTCCGTGGTATTACAAGAAAGCTTCTAGCATGGATAAGGAAGTGGCTGATTGACAGGAGGGAAAGAGTGGGAATAAAGGGAACCTTTGCTGGTTAAATAGCGGTGTTTCACAGGACTCTGTGGGACCATTTCCTTTTACGTTATATCAATGATTTGGATGATGGAACTGATTTGATATGGAGATAGGTGGAAGGGCAGGTAGTTTTGAGGAAGTAGGAGCTACAGAAGGACTTGGACAGATCAGGAGAATGGGCAGATGGAACTCAGTGTCGGGAAGTGTACGGTCATGCACTCTGGTAGCTGGTAGCGAAAATGAAAGGGTTGACTATTTTCTAAATGGAGAGGAAATACAAAAATAACTGGGGTACAAACGTACTTGGGAGTCCCTGTCCAGGATTCCCTAAAGGTTAAGTTCCAGATTGAGTCTGCGGTGAGGAAGGCAAATGCTATGTTCACATTCATTCTAAGGGGACTAGAATAAAAAAGCAAGAATGTAATGTTGAGGCTTTATGAAGCACCTGTGATGACTTATTGTGAGTAGTTTTGGCCCCTTAACTGAGGAAGCATATGTTGAAATTGGAGAGGGTGCAAAAGAAGTTCACGAAACTGATTCCAGAATTGGATCGCTTGCGGTATGAAGAGTGTTTGATGGCTCTGGGCCTGTACTCACTGGAATTCAGAAGAATGAGGGGTGACCTCATTGAAACCTATTGAATTGTGAAAGGCATTTTATAGTGGATGTGGAGAGGATGTTTCCTATGGTGGGAGAGTCTAAGACCAGAAGACACAACCTCAGAATAGAGGGAAGTCATTTTAAAATGGAGATGAGGAAGAATTTCTTTAGACAGAGAGTGGTGAATCTGTGGAATTCATTGACACAGATGGCTGTGGGGGGCCAAATATACTTCAGGCTCAGCTTGATAGGTTCTTAATTAGTCAGAGTATGACGGGGTATGGGGATAAGGCAGGAGATTTGGGCTGAGGAAAATTGGATCAGCCTGATGAAATGGTGGAGCAGACATGATGGACCAAATAGACTAATTCTGCTCCTATATCTTAAGGTCTTCTGGAACCAGAGTGTAGACCTTATTCCCCAGAATCTGTCTCTCACAGTGCCTTATGTGGTATTATCTGGCAGAGCCTTCGGATGAGGTGTCACGCCTGCTTCCAGGAAACATGATATTAGCCATTAGGGAATCCTCATGATCCACACCCACAGAATGTTGAGGAAGTGGATCACGGAGAAATGATCAGGGGCCCTGCTGTGCATCAGTGCAGTGAGTGGCTGCCTACCCTCATGGGAAGGTCACAGAATCTGCCAACCCCAGTACTGAAAAGCCTTTTGGTCCTCAATGAACTCAAAGTGGATGAAATTATTGTTGTGACTTGGACACATCATGGCATGAACAGAGATAACAGCAGGCTATTCAAGACAATTTCAACAGTACAAAGACATGGTTTATTTCAATGTTTTGTGTCTGAAAAATAATTCTCTTGAAGTACGTATTTACAATGTGAGCACACTGTAACTAACGGGTACCTCTGAATGTTCAAACATCTTTGGAACAAAAAAAATTGCAATGATGGTCTAAAAGCTTCTGACCACAGAGCCCAGGCACCAGAAGTTAGTTTTGTGAAGGACAACTTTGAGTACACAAATATCCCAATTATTGAAATAGCAAATATGTCTATGAGTGGCAACATTAAACTGGTTCAGAAGTTTCCTTGATCTCAGTCACAATGATGCAAAATAGATTAGGCTCTTGAACAAAAGGGGATAGCTACACTCATTTAAGGACTGTTATATTGTTATTTCATGCTTGTTATTTATTACTGTTTATTTATATCTGCATCTGCACAGTTTGTTTACAGATAACAGTTCCTGACGTTAGGTTTACAGTGACTGTTCTATAGATTTGCTAAATATGCCTGCAGAAAAAGAATCTCAGGGTCGTATGTAGTGACATGTATATATTCTAATAAATTTTACTTTGAACTTTGAGCTTTTTGATGCCTGCTTTGATGTAGATTAATACGCTGCGTTGTTTTACATTTGGCAGATGCATACAAGAACAGGTTAATCAGTTAGTTTGCAAATCATATCTTGGAGTAGACAGTGTTGTTTGCATACAGTGCTGTACTATAAATTTCAAACTGTATACTTGGCAATACATCATGGTAACAGGACCTTCTAACCCAGCAAACCAATTACACCCATATGACTAATTAACCTAGCAACACACACAAAATGCTGGAGGAACGCAGCAGGCCAGGCAGCATCTAGGAAAAAAGTACAGTTGACGTTTTGGGCCGAAACCATTTGGCAGGACTGAAACATTGACTGAACTCGTTTTCTACATGCTGCCTGGCCTGCTGAGTTCCTCCAACGTTCTGTGTGTGTTGCTTGGAATTCCAGCATCTGCAGATTTTCTCTTGTTTGTGATTGAACCTACTAACACATCTGTCTTTGGAATATGTGAGGAAACTGGAGCACCCAGAAGAAAATGCACACGGTCATGAGGAGAAAGTACAAGTTCTTTACGGACAACAGTGGGAATTGAAATTGGGTCACTAGTGCTGTAACAGTGTTCTGCTAACTGGAGTGTTCTTCCTTTAAATTAGTACCTTTTATATTCACATTCCACAACTCTGAATATCAAACAATCATCTTAATGATTGTAATGTCTTGATGACCTCCCTAAAGCTGCAGCAACTAATTTGGAGGCACCAAAATGAAGATGAGGAAAGACTAACAAAGCTTGCAGGGGGTTCTGGACCAGCTGGAAAAATAGGCTGGAAAGTGGCAGATGGAGTTTAATGCAGACAAGTGTGAGGAGTTGCACTTTGGGAGGACAGACCAGGGCAGGAGATGTACTGTGGAATGCCGTAGAACAGGATGGGCACTGTGGAGTGCCATAGAACAGAGATCTAGGAATATAGATTCATAATTCCATGAAAGCAGTGTCACAGTTAGAGATTTGGCAATTTGGCACCTCAGTAGCGTAGCAGTTAGTGTGACACTGTTACAGCACGGGCTATCACAGTCCAGAGTTCAATTACAGCGCCATCTGTAAGGAGTTTCTGTACATCCTCCCTGTGGAATGCATGGGTTTTCTCCAGGTGCTCTGCTTTCCTCCCATTCCAAAGACCTACTGGGTAGGTTAATAGGTCATTGTAATTGTACTGTGATTAGGTTAGGGTTAATCAGGGTTATTGCGGGTTGCTTGAAGGACCAGATTGACCCACTCCGACCTGTATCGCTGAATAAATAAATTAGAACGTTGAGTACAGGATTTGGGATGTTTTGTAGAAATTGTATAAGATGTAGGTGAGGCCATATTTGGAGAGTTGTGTGCAGTTTTGGCACCTGCCTACAGGAGCGACATCAATAAGATTGGAAAAGAAAATTTCAAGGATGTTTCCAGGACTTGTTGTAGGGAAAAGTTCTGACCTTAATCTTTGGAGTGTAGAAGAATGAGTGAAGATTTGGCAAAGGTAGACAAAATTGAAGGGTATAAATAGGGTAAATTCAAACAGGCTTTTTCCACTTAGATTGGGTGAGACTAGAACTACAGGTCATAGGTTAAGAACAAAAGATGAAATATTTGAGGGGGGGGAAGGTGGAATATTTAAGGGGAACCTGTGCGGGAGCCTTATTCAGAGGGTGGTGTGAGTGTAGAATGAGCTTCCCAGCAGAGGGAGTAGATGAGGTTTTGATTGTAACATTTAAGAGAAGTTTCGATAGGTACATCGATGGGAGTGATAAGGGCGACTATGGTCCAGGTGTGGATCGATAGACTTGATGAGCCGAAGAGCATGTTTCTGTACTGTAGTGGTCTGGACTCTAGATTTGCTGCACAGCTCAATCACCATCTATAAATTTGCCAATGACAACTATTGTTGCCAGAATTTAAGATGGTGATGAGGTGGTGTGCAGCAGTGAGGTAGATCAGCTGGTTGCGAGGTGTTGAAACAACAACCTTGCACTCTATGTCAGTAAGACCAAGGAATTGATTGTGGACTTCAGGAAGGCAAAGTTGAGGGAACACACACCAATCCTCAGTGAGGGTTCAGCAGTGGAAAGGGTGAGCAGCTTGAAGTTCTGGGGTCTCAATGTCTCTGAAAGTCTATCCTGGGCCCAACAAGTTGATGGAATTATAAAGCAGGAACGGCAGTGGTTATATTTCACTAGGAGTCTGCGTTAACTTGGTATATCATCACAGACTTGCAAATTTCTACAGATATACCATGGAGAGCATTCTAACTGGTTGCATCACTGTCTGTTATGGGGGGTGGGGGACTGCACAGGATTGGAAAAAGCTTTAGAAAGTTGCAAACTCAGACAGCTCCATCTGTGGTGTTAGCCTTTCCCGCATCGAGGGCATCTTCAAAAAGCAATGCCTCAAAAAGGCTGCATTCATCTTTACAGACCCCCATCACCCCAGGACATGCCCTCTTCTCATTGCTACCATTAAGAGGAGGTACAGGAGTCTGAAGGCACACTCAACACTGCTTTGTCTTCAGAGTTTTGAATGGACAATGAATCAATGTACACTACCTCACTATTTTTCCTTTGCTCTCTTTTTTGCAGCAATTCTTCAATTTATTTTTATATATTGTAAATAGTTTGTGTGTTGCTGCTGCAAAACAACATATTTTACGATATATGCCAGTGATTTTAAACCTGATTTTGATGCCTCCAGTAATGGAGTGCTGCTGGCTGTGTCACAGCAGGCACATATTGAATGAGAATCTCATCAGCTAAATGCTGAAGAAAGCACCCCTGTTAGTTGTAATGAACCATGTAGACTTAAGTTTTTGAGCAATCTCCATTTAGCTCCAAAGCTGCCTAGTATAGCCTTGGTCTGTAGTTTTGGGCCCCTCATCTTGGAAAAGGTGTGCTAGCATTGGAGAGGGTCCAGAGGCGGTTCACACGGATGATTCCAGGAATGAAAGGGTTATCAAATGAGGAAAGCCTGATGGCCCTGGGTCTGTATTTGCTGGAATTCAGAAAGATGAGGGGGGATCTCATTGAAACCTTTCGAACGTTGAAAGACCAAGACAGAGTAGATATGGAATAGATGTTTCCCATGGTGGTGGAGAGTTTAGGACAAGAAGGCACAGCCCCAGGATGGAGGCACAGAGATGCAGAAAAATTTCTTTAGCCAAAGGGTGATGAATTTGTGGAATTTGTTGCCATATGCACCTGTGGAGTCCAGGGTGTATTTAAGGCAGAGATTGATAGGTTCTTAGTTGGACATGGCATCAAAGGTTACGGGAGAAGGCTGGGAACTGGGATTGAGGAGGAGGGAAAAATGGATCAGCTATGATTGAATGGCGGAACAGACTCAATGGGCCAAATGGCCTAATTCTGCTCCTATGTCTTATGGTCTTATGGTCTTGTGATTTCACCTGAGTACTGCTTTAAATATTCTGAAGACCATCCCTTTAAATAACAGTAAATACAACATAGCTTCCTGATAGAGTCAGGGCCAGGTCTCTCTTACTTCAGAAACCATATTCAGAAGCTTTGAATGTTCTTTTTGTTAAAATATGCTACATGTGACACTGCTGCTCTGAGAATTTTTACCAGCAAATGGGAATTGTCCATTTTTGGTGAATGTCTTTTTCATTCACAGTTGAAAGACATTTGGCTGCTTTTGAGGGTTTCCAAGGGCTTGGGCAATCATAGAGAACATATATGCCCTTGCAGGCAGCTTCCTATGTAACTGTCCTTTGCATAAGGAAGCTGCCTATCGCAATCACTGTTCTTTGGAAGGCAATGCAAATTCCTCTGACCTCCGCTAAACAGTCTCCCATCCACCACTCATCATTGTCACACATATATTTGTTCCTTGCCACAGCAGATGAGGACAGTTACAAACACTTAAAGGTGTGACCCCTTAAGGGTTGTGGAAAGAGGTACTATTACATGGAAATTTTTACTGCTAATGCACCCCATTCTCAAGACCGTGGTTTACCGAAGGGACTAGAGAGGAATGCAGCCGAATGGCACACTCCAGGCTGCAGGAATACATGCTGAGGAATGCACTGAATCTGTAAGGACTCAGTAGGGAAGGACCACAGTATAATGGAGAAGGAGGGGCTAGGTTGGGTGAGGAAATCCATCTACCAAAGTAGAGTACCATCTCAGGGGTTACATGAATGGCAACAGTCCTGAGGGTGGCCAGGGGGGCTACACTGGTTTAAAGGAATGTAACAGAACTGTACTGAGCATTGACTAAGAATGTAAGAATGAAAAAGGATTGCATGGTTTGCTTGTAAATATTATTATTTTTATGAATAAGATTTACTTTGAAATTAAAAAAATACTCTTTTGGAGTAGGTGATAGTTTTGTTGGATATTTTATTGCCCTGATGCAGTAAAAGACATGTCATGTTATGCATTAAAATGGTGCAGCTAGATACAGTATATGCGCCTTTATCTTTTCTCCCACCCTCTCCTTGCTTTCCTAGTCTCTGAGACTCTTACCTCCTCATGGTACTTCAACCTCCCTGTTGCTATTGTTGCTGTTCATTCAATTTTAGCTTCTCTTTAAACCTTATTCATTTGTGCTTTCTTTGTTTATATGCACCTTAGCAAACCTAAAATAAAATATTTATTTATTTATTTATTTATTTATTGAGATATTGCGTGGAATAGGCCCTTCTGACCCTTTGAGCCACACTGCCTACCAACCCCGATTTAACTCTAGGCTAAGCTACCAACTAGTACGTCTTTGGACTGTGGGAGGAAACCGGAGCACCTGGAGGAAACCCATGCAGTCACGGGTTGAGTGTACAAACTCCTTACTGACAGCAGTGGGAATTGAACCCATGTCACTGGTATGGTAGTGTTGTGCTAACCACTGTGCTACTGTGCTGCCCTATACTTCGTCACACACCTGTACTTCTATCTTCCAACTTCCCATCCCTTTCACATAACTTTCTGAAACCTTCCTGGTTGCTCCCTGTTGACTTCTGCTTTTTCCTATCACATAACTTAAAAGTGGCTCCAGCAATTAGTCATATATAATGCTTATTAGTCCTATAATAGTAACAAGGATGATTCATGTGTTAAACAACAAACTTTTATACCTATCAATTAATAGAATTATTGTTCTTACACAGCTGTTTTACAGTGTAATTTTAAGTGGCAGGGGATGTGGAAATTACTTTATAAATCTTAATCTTTTTTCTTTTTACCCTGGCCACTGTATTAAAGACTTAGGAAGTTGGTTGTTGGTCCCAAAATAAGGCCTAGTTTTTGGAAAGTCAACTTTATCTTGCAACAGATTAAATTAAATATTGTATTTGGAAATAAGCTGAAAACACCATTAACACTGTTAGACAATTTTAGGAAGTCATGAAGAAAAATGAAAATAAATTCTGAACAGAAGTCAAGAGAAGATGAATCAGTCAACTGGCCAAAAAATCTTTTAAATAATTTCAATTGCTTTTTACGTCCATTCCAATTATACAGGAAAAGCAAGTAAACAAAACATACACATATTTATAGTAATGTGGCAAAAACATAAATGCATATTATGTGATAAAGTAATCTATAAGATCATCCCTACCATTCCCAAACACCTCATTAAAAATTGTGTTCAGGAAGTTTGTAATGTTCTGAAAACCCCTGTTTAATTTGATGCGGATTCTATAGACGTCATACAAAATAGAAGCAGGCCCTCCAGTTATACTGATTCACGCCAACCATGATGCCACGTCCAAATGAATCCCATTTGCCCCATAACCTTTTAAACCTTTCCATCCATTTTGCCAGCTGAAGGGGGTTAGAACAAATTAGGGTTTATGTCCTTCATTATGTATCATGTTTTAGATTGTGATGGTATTGAGGTTGCTGACCACTAAGCCCTAAACTCAGATGAACATCCTAAGCCCTATCCGATATAGCTGGGTTCAGGTATCCTCACTTAAAGGGAGGTTATATTGTAGCTACCTATTCTTCAAAGATTAGTTCATTCACCTGTTTATCCTCCACGGTGAGTTTAATGGTCTATACCCATATTAGAATGGTGGATCCCTCTCCCTACCAAGGAAGAGATACTTCCAGCTAACAAAATAGTTTTATCACAGTTCATTTATTTTTAGTGATACATGTTTAAATCCAGACAATCTTCTTAAAATGCATACAAAATATGAGTTTTAAACCTTAAAAAAAATTCCAAATTAAAAACCATTTCTAAAAGGCTTTCCAAAACATGGGTATAATTCCTATAGGCTGAAAATATACCAATGGATTACAGACAAAAAGATCCATCCGTCACAAAAATTGAAGGCAGAGGAATGGATTCTATTCACCTTGTCTTTCTGTCATCTTTAAGACCATAGGAAAAAGGAGCAGAATTAGGCCATTTGGCCCATTGAGTCTGATCCACCATTCCATCATGGCTGATTTATTATCCCCCTCAACCCCATTCCCCTGACTTCTCCATAACTTCTGATGTTCTGACTAATCAAGAAGCTAGTAACCTCCCCTTTGAATATCCTCAGTGACTTGGCCTCTATAGCCGTCTGTGACAATGAATTCCACAGATTCACTACCCTCTGGCTAAAGAATTTCCTGCTCATCCTCTGTTGTCACTCTATTCTGAGGCTGTGCCCTCTGAGCCTAGACACCCCCACTATAGGAAACATCCTCTCCACATGCTCTCTATCCAGGGCTTCCAATATTCGATAGGCTTCAATGAGAGTTCTCCCCCTCACCATTTTTCTAAACACCAGCAAGCACAGGCCGAGAGCCATCAAACGCTTATCATACATTAACCCTTTTACTCCTGGAATAATTTTCATGAACATCCTCTTGACCCTTTCTAATGCCAGCACATCTTTTCTTAGGTGTCAGTTTTTGCTGTGAAAGACACTAGCAGTATGATGGAAGTTCCAGAGTGTCAGGGATCAGAGCTGTGTGAAGTTGCCATTACTAGGGAGAAGGTTCTTGGGAAACCAAAATGTCTGAAGGTAGATAAATCATCTGGACCAGATGGTGTACATCCTAGGGTTCTGAAAGAGGAGGCTGAGGAGATTGTGGAGGCATTAGTAATGATCTTTCAAGAATCATTAGATTCTGGAGTGGTTACAGAAGATTGGAAAATTGCAAATGTCACTCCATTCTTCAAAAGAGGGGAGAAGCAGAGGAAAGGAAACAATAAGCCTGTTAGTCTGACTTCAGTTTTTGGGAAGATGTTGGAGTTGATTGTTAAGGATGTGGTTTTGGGGTACATGGAGGCACATGATAAAATAGGTTGTAGTCTGCATGGTTTCCTCAAGGAAAAACCTTGTTGACAAATCAGTTGGAAATCTTTGAAGAAACATCAAGCAGGATAGATGAGAGAATCAGTTGACGTTGTGTACTTGGATTTTCAGAAGGCCTTTGACAAGCTGCCACACATGAGGTTGCTTGGGTTAAGAGCCCATGGTTTTACAGGGAAGACACAAGCATGGATAAAGCAGTGGCTGATTGGCAGGAGGCAGAGTGGGAATAAGGGAGCCTTTTCTGATTGGCTGCCAGTGACTAGTTGTGTTCCACAGGGGTCTGTGTTGGGACTGATTCTTTTTACATTATATGTCAATGAAGTGGTAGATGGAATATAGTGTTGGGAAGTGAATGGTCGTGCACCTTGGTAGAAGAAATAAAGGGGTAAACTATTTTCTAAATAGCGAAAGTTCAAAAATCTGAGGTGCAAGGGAACTTGGTAGTTCTTGTGCATGATGCCCTAAAAGTTAATTTGGAGGTTGAATCTGAGGGGAGGAAGGTAAATGCAACGTTGACATTCATTTCAAGAGGACGAGAATATAAAAGCAAGGATGTAATGTTGAGACTTTATAAAGCTCTGATGAGGCCTCACTTGGAATACTATGTGCAGTTTTGGGCCCTTTATCGAATAAAGGATGTGCTGAAATTGGAAAGGGTTCAAAGGTTCACAAAAATGATTCCAGGATTGAAATTCTTAACATATATGGAATTCAGTAAGGCCTTTGACAAGGTTCCATATGGAAGGTTAGTTAGGAAGGTTCAATCATTAGTCATTAATATCTGAGTAGTGAAATGGATTCAGCAGTGGCTGGATGGGAGATGCCAGAGAGTAGTGGTGGATAACTTCGTGTCAGATTGGAGGATGGTGTCCAGTGGTGTGCCTCAGGGATCTGTACTGGGTCCAATGTTACTTGTTATATATATTAATGATCTGGATGATGGGGTGGTAAATTGGATTAGTAAGTATGCAGATGATACTAAGATAGATGGTGTTGTGGATAATGAAGTAGGTTTTCAAAGCTTGCGGAGAGATTTAGGCCAGTTAGAAGAGTGGGCTGAAAGATGGCAGATGGAGTTTGATGCTGATAAATGTGAGGTGCTACATTTTGGTAGGACTAATCAAAATAGGACATACATGGTAAATGGTAGGGCATTGAAGAATGCAGTAGAACAGAGGGATCTAGGAATAATGGTGCATAGTTCTCTGAAGGTGGAATCTCATGTGCATAGGGTGGTGAAGAAAGCTTTTGGAATGCTGGCCTTTATTAATCAGAGCATTGAGTATAGGAGTTGGGACGTAATGTTGAAGTTGTGTAAGGCATTGGTGAGGCCATATTTGGAGTATTGTGTACAGTTCTGGTCACCGAATTATTGGAAAGATGTCAATAAAATTGAGAGAGTACAGAGGAGATTTACTAAAATGTTGCCTGGGTTTCATCTCCTACGTTACAGAGAAAGGTTGAACAAGTTAGGTCTTTATTCTTTGGAGGGTAGAAGGTTAAGGGGGGACTTGATAGAGGTGTTTAAAATTATGAGGGGGATTGTTAGAGTTGACGTGGATAAGCTTTTTCCATTGAGAGTGGGGGAGATTCAAACAAGAGGACATGAATTAAGAGTTAAAGGGCAAAAGTTTAGGGGTAACATGAGGGGGAACTTCTTTACTCGGAGTGGTAGCTGTGTGGAACGAGCTTCCAGCAGAAGTGGTTGACGCAGGTTCGATGTTGTCGTTTAAAGGTAAATTGGATAGATATATGGACAGGAAAGGAATGGAGGGTTCTTGGCTGAGTGCAGGTCAGTGGGACTAGGTGAGAGTAAGAATTCAGCACAGACTAGAGGGGCCTAGTTGGCCTGTTTCTGTGCTGTAATTGTTATATGGTTATATGGAGAGTTTGATGGCTCTGGTCCTGTAATCAATCTTTCTGTCATTCTGCAGACTTCCTGCTTCCTCAACACTACCTTCCCCTCCACCTATCTTCATATGGTCCACAAACTTAGCCACAAAGCTATCAATTCTATCATCCAAATCATTGACATATAATGTGAAAAGAATCAGACCGAAATACCTATCCTTGTGGAACACAACTAGTCATCGGCAGCCAACCAGAATAGACCCACTTTATTCCCACTCTTTGCCTCCTGCCACTCTTCTATCCATACTAGTATATTTCCTGTAATATCATGGGCTTTTATCTTGTTAAGCAGCTTCATCTGTGGCACCTTGTTAAAGGCCTTCTGAGTCTGTCCCAAGCCTGTGGCCCATTAGGCTGGTACTTACGCCAGTTTCTGAGAGTACGAGACTCCCCCCCTCCCCCCCGCCCCCCCGGATAGGTTAACACCTGGAATTTTGCCAGTACCCATTTTCAGCTGGGTGGACTGGAGCAGTATGTGGTTAACTGCCTTGCTCAAAGACACAACACGCTGCCTTGGCCGAGACTCGAACCCATGACCATCAGATCGTGAGCCCAACGCCCTAACCACTTGGCCATGCGCCACACCTCCTTTGACTATCCTGCCTGTTATTTCCTCAAAGAATTCCAACTGATTATCAGACAAGATTTCCCTTGAAGAAACCAAGCTGACTTGGCCTGTTTTTATCATGTGCCTCCAAGTACTCTGAAACCTCATCCTTAATAGTGGACTCCAGCATATTCCCAGTCACTGAAGTCAGGCTAACTGGCCTATGATTTTTTTCAAGTATATTACATAATGTCTTAAGGGCCATGTTATATGACAAAATTACCCATGTTAGAAAGTAAATGTGTAATATCCAAATAGGTGAGTGCAAAATGTTTGTCAACTCATCTTTTCATGGGATTTGTTATTAGACTGATTATTTGCGACAGACACATCCTGACCTCCCTCAAGATGAAATATGAAATGTGCATATCCTTATGTAACATCAGTGATCAGGACTAGGAAAAGGAGAGGAGCAAGGATAACATGATTAGGGTGGTCCCTGCTCTTCACTTTTCCAGGGTTGAGGACAAACCAGCAGTATAGGTAAAAGGTGAGTATGAGGCGGAGTATAGCAAAGTAGGCATACAAGAGATTATCCATGGTAGTGCAGGTTAGCGGAGTCTTAGGAATGGAACATTGTACAAAAGGCAGAAGTCACCAAACAGAATGAGTACTGTAAAAATAATTCCAAATAGTTAGGGGAAAACTGCTCCAGTCCACCCAGCTGAAAATGGGTACCGGCAAAATTCTGGGGGCTAACCTCGCGATAGACTGGCATCCTATCCGGGGGGGGGGGGGGCTGCAGAGTCTTGTATTCTCAGTCACTTCACGCCACAGAAACCGGCATAAGCACCAGCCTGATGGGCCACAGGCTTGGGACAGACTCAGAAGGCCTTTAACAAGGTGTCACAGATGAAGCTGCTTAACAAGATAAGATCCCATGATATTACAGGAAATATACTAGTATGGATAGAAGAGTGGCTGACTGGCAGGAGGCAAAGAATGGGAATAAAGTGGAATAAAGTCCATTGGAAAACTGCAAAAAATAAAAAAAAATCTTTAACCCAATTTTAAGTACTGCCAATTTACCCAGAAACTGTATTTGCTGCTGCGGAAGTTAGATTTACAACAGATGGAAAAGTCTTAGCTATAACACCAGACAGGATTGTGTGAGGAATGTCAGGAAGAGGAGTCAGTAGAACATGTAGTTTTGTGTTGCAGGAAGTATGGGATACAGAGAGAGATGAAGAGAAATAAATTAAGGGAGTTGGGGATGCAGGAATTCACATTAAAAGGGTTACTGGGCATGGGTGAGAGAGCACAAGTCCGGGTATTTTTAGTGTTTTTAAGGGGTACAGGGGTTTTTTTATAGAATATGATGAATAAACAGGAATAGGATACTAGGATGGTCAAAGATGGGAGGGTGAAGTGTAGGTTTGTATATATATATATATATATATATATATGTGTGTGTGTGTGCGCGTGCACGTGTGTGTGTGTGTGCACGCGCATGCGCGCGCGATTGGGTGAAGGGATTTAGAATGTATGTCTAGTGCACATTCTGGAGCAGAGGGTGGCGGTAATGCACCATTAAGCTGGATGTCAACCGCCGTAAAACAAGATACAGACAGACAGAAGTCTTAGCTATAATTTCAGCTGGAGCATTAAGCCAGTCAGGGCTTGCTTTTGGTCTGTTCAAGGTACATTTATTATCAAAGTATGCAGTAACCAGACATTCCACCCTGCAAAAACTCATTTCAGGGAGGTAGCACCATCAATTTGTGGGAGACTCCTGGAACTTCCGAGAGAGGTGGGATGTCTGCAATAGAGTAGCTCCTTAGCAGCTGGCCAGCTAGTTTAAATAACGTTAGCTATGCTAATAAATGAATGACACCTGTTAAACTCACCTCAACATGTCTTTTACAGTCTTAACCCACCATGGGCAATAGAAAAGTCACTGTTGCAAACAGTGCAGCGAGCAACACTGTCATTATTTTTGACCCCTATTAGGCAGGGGTACACTTTAGTGTAGTCTGGGGTGACGTACGTTTTATATTTTCTTTTTTGGGCACACTCTCCCATGGTGCTCTCCCTCTCTCTCTCTTGTGCTCGCTCCCTCGTGTTCTCTCTCTCTCGCTCCTTCACTCTCTCTCTCGCTCGCTCCTTTGCGCTCTCTTTCTCTCTCGCTCCCTCGCGTGCATGCGTGCTCTCTCTCTCTCTCTCTCGCACTCTCTCACTCCCTCGCTCTCAAAAAAAATTTATTTCCGGGACATTGTGCATAATTTGTGGGCATCAGGAAGCCACTATTAATATGCGGGAGACTTCCGGAACTTCCGGGAGAGGTGGGATGTCTGCTCAGTATGCAACTCAGATTCGTCCTTTCAAGACAGCCATGAAACAAAGAAAACCAGGGAAGCTGTTCAAAGAGAAACGTCACCCCCCCCATGCACAAAAAAATAAATTGTGCAAATGGCAACAAGAACATCACCACGCACCAGCCCTCCCCTGCACATCTACAAAGGAAACTGGAGAAAGGAAGTGCCTTGCTTGTCTGATTGTATGTTCAGTCTCTAGTAATACTCTTGATTGGACTGTTTCTTCTGACAATTATCAAGTCCTTTAGAATATTTTGCATCTATCATAACTTGTTTCTAAATCTGGACTTGTATTTCTGTCTTGAGATATGTAACATACTGTAAATGGACTAATCGGATTGTGCCAAGAATCATTTCCTTTATAAACCTTAAAAAGTGGGTGATCCTCTGATAGCAGAATGAACAACTTTTGTTATCAGAAATGTCCATCTTCAGAGGAACTGATAGAATATGTCAGTGCTGTCATGAGAGAGCACTATCAAAGCATGGCTGTACAGGCAGTTTTATTTTAATGTTTTTGAAAATATCATGAAAATTATTAAGGGCTGAATATTTTTCTCACCTGTTGATAATACCATGTGACTGAAAACCGAAGGTTTGCCAGTGTACATAACATTGTCTGATTGGGGAGTACATCAGGGATCTTTCCTCCTCATCTTCCCATGCAAAACTGGATCCAGGGCTTCGCAGGACATTCTAAATCCATTTGGAATATTAACCATGACTGGAACCTTTCAATGACGTAACAGCGCCTATGCTTCAATTGTAGAGGGATTCATGGCAAGGGATTCCTCTCTTAATTTACCTTCAATGTTGGAGCTGTAAGCTTTCAAGTTTTTTTAAGGTGTCATTTATCATTTTTGCAAGTGATTCTTTGCCTTCCCATGTATTTGTATTCACTTTGTCTGCAATGCAGTCAGTGAATGTTTACGTGGACAGGAACCATCACTTCGCCAGAGATAAGGATTATGGGTTCCAGGGTATTAGTTCACGTATGACCAAGAGTTACGGGCCATTTGGGGATATTTAAAATAGAATCATCATTCTAATCTTTTCTTAATCTGGGTCGTTAAGTTTATGAGTGTCTGAGCCAGATGAGAACTTCTGTAGTAAATATGACTTTGTCAGCTAAAGAGCAAATGGCAAGTAAGATGGCACTGAATAATATTATAAGCACAAATTTTAAAAGTGGAGTATAACAAGAGCAACATTTCTTCCTGGATTTGAGTCTTTCTTATTCCGAAAACATCAAAGCATTTTGGTTGTATTATCCCTGGGCAATGCACCTGAGTTCTTCCTCAAATGAACAGAAATTTTTGAATCTAAACATGTTTAAATCTTTTTAGTTCATCTAACCCCCACCTCCCCTCGGGGTGTGGGGATTCCATGGTGGACCCATGTACCAGTCTAATATAATAGTTGCACTCATTCTTGGGGGGGGGTAAATCCTGCTGGGGGAGGTTTGATGTTATCTATGGAGACAGTTTTACTTAGTCTTCCTTCCCCTCTGGGTCTTGATTTCCATAGTCCTACCACTGACAGCCTGGGGAAAGAGACAAGGCTTCCATTTAAGATGGAAACTAGAGTTGGAATTATTTATATGGAATTTCTTTTCTTGGACCTATTCCCCTCTTTGTGGGTTACAAACTGTCAGGTTTCTTCCCTTTCTCTTGAATGCCTGTGAAGTCTCTCAATTCTGTGAGGAGAGTTGTATCAGGAGTAGGCAATGTTTGGCCTGACTTAGTGATCTAGGGTGTGTGTAGTTGGACATTGTACATTGAGTAATATGGTGCAACATTCTTGTGTGCTCCTATTTTCACAATCGCCATATTGTTTACTGAGAGTTGCACTTCAGGGCCAAGTGTAGCCCACTTTTGGTCTCCAGAGTAAAACAGTTTTGCCAGACTTTGCTTAATCTCATGATGCCATTACCTTATGCCACTCGATTGCAGCTGGAATGGAGCACTCTACTCCACTTGAATGTTTGTATGTTCACACGTGGCCTGAAAGCCTTTATGGTGCCTCTAAGGGAAGACCCTCGGTTGGCATGTATGTAGGTGGGGGCACCAGGATATGGGACTATGGAGGTTTGGAGTGCTGTGTTGGCTGCGGTCTCACTACAAGGAGTTGTGGAGATTAACCATGTGTATATATCCTGTCAAAGATCATTTAATTCAAGAATGTACTTGGGTTTCCAATAACGAGATGATTTATAATCAATTTGCCACACCTACATGGTGTAGTTGTTTTTTTTTGTCTTAAAGGAGGTGTTCTTGTGACTGCTCCTTTATTATAGGCCAGACATTCTTTACTGTTCACAATGAATTGCGTGAAGCACTCAACGTGTAAGGCCACCAATATAACATGGCTAATTTCTAATGGGTGGCTTGTCTGCCCCCATAATTGTGTTCAAATCTTTGGTGGGCTTTTTGAATCAGAGCTTTCTGCTTGTGGGCAGGAGGTACTTGCTTACCTTTAGGGTGGGATATCACCATCAGCTTCATATTTGTACCAGGTTGGAGATTGGGTCTAGTAGTATCTTGCAGAATTCTTAAAACATCATCTGGCTATTTGTTATTTGTTGCTGAGTTACGAACAAAATCCTAGCCTCCCTTACCATAGTATGGTCCGCCCGAGAGCATGTTTTGTTCATTGGCTAGTTTATTACCAAAGTTGTGTATGAGGCCTGCAGTATGTCCTGGAATGTGTAACACCTATACTAATGGTCTAGTCAATAATAATTCATAAATATTCTTCCACGTGAATAAATGTGGAAGTAGTTTCCTTTGTGTTCTCTGTCTGGTAACTGACCACATGGGAAGATCTTTCTAGCATGTTCCTAACATAATTGGAGTCAGTGCATATCAAGACCGGTTCTGTTACATTTTCACTTGTTTCAGACATAATTTTAGGGCCTTGGCCTCTGCAAATTGAACTGTACGATTCCCTAAAGGATGTGCTTACAACTCATTTGGTTTAAATTCAGCTTGCGATTCAAAAAAAAATTCTTTTCAAATCCCTGCTTCTGCCTGTAATTGAAGTGGATCCATCTTTCCAGATTTTCATGCTGATGCATTACAGTATCATATTTGAGAACAGTGCTCTGAAGTGTTGTTCTATATTGGGTGGTGGAGAAGATGATTCCGCATCTTCCATCATTTGTAAATATTGTAAGTCATAGCACTTAGGAATGCATTCCCACTTTAAGGTATTACCTTGTAAAAATATTTGCCATTTCCCATATCTAATTACGGTAGCTCTCCATTCATTTTTTGGTAATTTGCTATCATTTTTCAATGCTGCAAACTCTATTTGTATAATAATTGGTTTGTTCCCTTGCAGTGGCAGTATGCAATAAGTCTATGGAACTCTAGACCAAGACATCATTTGAAAGTAGTAAATTTCTGTTCCATTGTGGTGAAATTATATGAGACAGTGTCTGAGGGGCTTATGTTTTTTCTCTCTCATTAAATAGCAGATGGCTGCAGTGGTTTTTGGACAAACATGAATTTGCAGAACAAGAGACTTTGTTAGGTCTCATGTCTGGAAGTCTGTTGCTTGCTGAACTGCGCTCATCAATTTCTCTGGTGCCTCATAATCTTCTGGAGTAAAAACAAAAGGTTTTTCACTTTTCAGTGTACATTTGTCATATAATGGTTTGACAATTGAGCTTACTCAGTTATATACACACAGAATGCAAGAGGAATTCGTCAGGTCAGGCAGCATTGATGTTTTGGGCCAAGACCCTTCATCAGGACGGGAAAGGAAGGGGGAGGATGCTAGAATAAAGTGGGGGGAGGGGAAGGAGGACAAACTAGAAGATGATAGGTGAAGCCAGGTGGGCGGGGGAGAGGGGATGAATAAAGAAGCTGCTAGGAGAGGAGAGTGCACCCTGGGAGAAAGGGAAAGAAGAGGTGCATAAGGAGGAGATGATAGGCTGGTGAGAAGAGGTATGAGGGGGCCAGAGCGGGGAATTGAAGAAGAGAAGGGGAGGAGGAAAATATTACTAGAAGTTGGAGAAATCGTTCATGCTATCAGGTTGGAGGCTATCCAAATGGAATGAAATGTTGCTCCTCCAACTTGAGAGTTGGCTCATCGTGGCAGAAGAGGCCATCGAACAACATGTCAGAATGAAAATGGTTGGCCATTGGAAACTTCTGCCTTTTACTGATGGAGCAAATGTGCTTGACAAAGCAGTTCTCCAGTTTGTGTTGAATCTCACCAATGTAGAGGAGTCCGCTATGGGAGCACTGGGTATGGAATTGACCCTAACAGATTTACAGGTGATGTGTTGCCTTGCCTGGAAGGACAGTCTGGGCCCTGAATGAAAATGAGAGATGGGGTGAGTGGGCAGGTGAAACACTTTGTCCGCTTGTAGGAATAAGTGCCAGGAGGGAGATTAGTGGGAAGGGATTTATGGACATGGGAAGCACAGAGGGAGAAAGAGGGGTGGGGCAAGTAAAGATGTGCTTGGTGGTAAGATCCTGTTGATGACAGAATTTGCAGAGTATGAGGTGTTGGATGAGGAGGCTCATTAGGTGGCAGGTGAGGACAAGATAAGCTCCATCCCTGTTAAGGTGGCAGGAAGATGGGGAAAGCATGGATGTTTGGGAAATGGAGGAAATGCGGGTGAGGGCAGCATCAATGGTGGAGGAAGGGAAACCCTGTTCTTTGAAGGAGGAGGACATCTCCAACGTCTCAGAATGGAAAACCTCATCCTGGGAACAGATACAGCAGAGATGAAAGAACTGAGAAAAGGGAATGGCATTTTTTTTTTACAGGAGATTAGTTGGGAAGTGGTATAGATACAGGAGGCAGGGCTGGAAGGATCTTAGATCCAGACAGAGTATGAGGAGGTACAGGATAGGGAAAAGGTATAGTCAGGTATGAATGCTCTAGCATAATCCAATAGGCCCAGGGTTGATTGTAATACTTTTAAGCTCTTTGGATATACTACTCAAACTACCTTTTGTCTAGGTTCAGGGTTTAAGCCATATCCCTGATTGGTAATTGTCATGCTTAGGAAATTTACCTCTGTAGGACAGCTGATATTTTTAATATTTATTACATAGCTCATGACAGCTCATTCTATGTGAAATGCCTGCCCAACTTGTCAGCTGTGCGGTATACATTATCCACAAACAGACAGATGTCCAGTATTCCCTATAGAGTCTGGATGACTCCTGCAGAAAATATCAATGGACTATCCCAGAAACCTTGTGGGAGTCTGGTCCACTCTATTTTGTGATCCATTGGGTGCTGTAAAGGTTGTGTAATGTCTGTCACATTCAAGAATTTGGTGTGACCAGAAGCCATTGGCCAGATCTATGCAAGATTTATAGTTTTTAATGAGCCAATCCTTGCTTCATTCCTTGTAATGACTGTAGCCTGGATGAATTAGGTCTGTGTGTTTATTCAGGATGATGTAGTCAATGACCAATCACTATTGTCCATCAGGCTTTGCTGCGTTGAACATGGGCGAGTTAAATAGAGGAAGTTCTTTCATCTGAATACCTTCTTTATAGAAGTCTGCAGTTTCCTGTAGGGATTTGCTTTCCTCTGATTGGGAATATGCCACTGTTTCTGGTGTGGGGAAAGGATTGCATCCTGATTTTGTCATCCCAAAATTAGGAACTTAGGATGGTTAGGATGTTGTTGTAGGTTATCATAATATTTTTAGAAAATGTTTCAATTTTGCTCTGATCATTTTTTCCTGATAGTCAAGCTGTTTCTGAATATGTACAGTATGTCTCGTTTATTGGCTGCAGTTGCATGGGTTGTTGGTTTGATTATAGTATAAATCCAGCAGGAAGCATCCAATGTTCCTATTAGAAACACCAATTTAGTGCAATCGGGCAAGCTGGTGTAAAGATTTTACAACTATGTTATGTTTAATCCTATCTATAAGTATGGGAATTTTATAAGCACTCTACCTTGTTTCCACATTGCCTACAACTTTAATTTTCCCTGTTGGCTCCTTAGTTTATCACCTTGAATAATATCAGAATTTAGCATGAAATGTCTGCAGCTGTATCAAAGTGGCAGGGTCGTTCATCAGGGTTTGGTCTGTCTATTCTGCATCCTATTCTATATTCAATAGCTTCATCATTACAGCTCTGACTTGAAGAATAAAACATTCATGTGCAAATTGAGGAGCAGTCAAGGTATTATCCCACATGTTATGTCCCATATCAACACATTCATAATATCGACCAACATTTGCCTGGGCAACTGCTAGAACCAGGATGTCAGCCATTTTATAGTACTGGGTGAAGTCCTGGAGCACTTGTTGAGCATTCTGAGTTGGAATACTGCTAAATAATAATACTTTATAAAATAATACATTTGGTTTAACCTGAACACATTGGGTGCCAACTATGATGTTATTGGGTTTGTGGATCATGAAGTTCTAAACTGAAAGACTTTAAGTCCAATGTGATAGCTGCAGGTATAGTCATAGTCATAGTCATACTTTATTGATCCCGGGGGAAATTGGTTTTCGTTACAGTTGCACCATAAATAATTAAATAGTAATAAACCATAGTAATTAAGTAGTAATATGTAAATTATGCCAGGAAATAAGTCCAGGACCAGCCTATTGGCTCAGGGTGTCTGACCCTCCAAGGGAGGAGTTGTAAAGTTTGATGGCCACAGGCAGGAATGACTTCCTATGACGCTCTGTATTGCATCTCGGTGGAATGAGTCACTGGCTGAATGTACTCCTGTGCCCACCCAGTACATTATGTAGTGGATGGGAGACATTGTCCAAGATGGCATGCAACTTGGACAGCATCCTCTTTTCAGACACCACCATCAGAGAGTCCAGTTCCATCCCCACAACATCACTGGCCTTACGAATGAGTTTGTTGACTCTATTGGTGTCTGCTACGCTCAGCCTGCTGCCCCAGCACACAACAGCAAACATGATCACACTGGCCACCACAGACTCGTAGGACATCCTCAGCATCGTCCGGCAGATGTTAAAGGACCTCAGTCTCCTCAGGAAATAGAGATGGCTCTGACCCTTCTTATAGAGAGCCTCAGTGTTCTTTGACCAATCCAGTTTATTGTCAATTCATATCCCCAGGTATCTGTAATCCTCCACCATGTCCACACTGACCCCTTAGATGGAAACAGGGGTCACCGGTACCTTAGCTCTCCTCAGGTCTACCACCAGCTCCTTAGTCTTTTTCACATTAAGCTGCAGATAATTCTGCTCACACCATGTGACAAAGTTTCCTACAGTAGCCCTGTACTCAGCCTCACTAACAGGAGATTATACTCTAGCTACCTAAAACAATAATACAATTCCTATAAGCTAAAAAGACATACCAATGAGTTGCAAATAAACAAACCATCTGTTGCAGAAATCAAAGGCAGAGAAAAGGATTCACCCAGTCTTGTCTTTCTTCTTGCTGTTCTTTCCCATTCCTAGCAACCCTGACTGTTCTCTACATTTGTACTGTTTTCTTCCACTTGGGTGATTTCACATGTATATGATATCTTTCCAGACACCTTTTTTACATAAACTGTCTAAAAGCTTCCAGAGGCAGTTTCCAGAATCCCACAATTAATGCTGTGAAGCTTGTTCTTTGGTCAGACAAACCTTTCGACTATTAACAGATCAGCTATTTGCAGCAAGTTTCAGGGAGTTGTAAATTTAGTTGGCTCCATCATGGGCACTAGCCTCTGTATTGCCCAGGACACCTTCATGGAGTGGGATCTATCATTAAGGACCCCCAGAACACAGGTCATGCCCCCTTCTCGTTACTACCAGCAGGAAGGAGGTACAGAAGCCTGAAGACACATACTCAATGATTCAGGAACAGCTTCTTCCCCTCTGCCATCTGATTTCTGAGTGGACATTGAACCCATGAGCACTATCTCACTACGTTTTTTATTTCCAATTCTTTTCCACTATTTACTTATTTATTTTAAACCTGAAACAAGCTCAAATAATAAAACCCCATAGTCTTACAATGCATCTCTTGAGAGTCACCCCAGGTGGGCTATGATCTATAGTGAATGCTTGGTTGGATAACTGATCTTTTAACTGCAGAGTGATTGCTTGCTGTTTATATTAAGAACTGAAGACTGGCTATGGTTACGACAAGATGCTAAACAAAGAATATTAGTTGGAAGCTTAACTTGTTCAAACACAGCTCTTTGATCTCCAGAGGTTTCAGTCGTTGTGTTGGAAAGCTGAGCTTGGTTACAAAAAGAAAACAACACTGCCAGCCTAGGCAGTGAATATCCATCAATGGTCGGCTGAATATTTTTTGAAGGTTCTGTTAGAAAGTGTCAGCGCAATGTTGTCACATAATTTGGGGAACAAATGAAAGAATGATATTCCATAGGGTACAATGGTAAATACACAATCTTTCAAATCAAGATCAGGCATGATCTTTTATTGCACTAAATCTCAACATGACACAGGCAGAGAGAAACAAAGGAAAAGCAAATTAGAGAATAATAAAGATTTTGCATTTTGTAATTCAATCAAAATTAGACCTGTTGGAATTCTTTGGAGAGATTACAAGTAGGATGGATGAAGAGGTTGTCGTGGATGTTGTATATTTGGACTTTCAGAAGGCCTTTGACAAGGTGCCACACTTGCGGCTGCTTACCAAGTTAAGAGCCCATGGTATTACAGGCAAGTTGCAAACATGGTAAGAGCATCGGCTGATTGGTAGGAAGCAGCAAGTGGGAATAAAAGGATTCTTTTCTGGTTGGTTGCCAGTGACTAGTGGTGTTCCGCAGGGGTTGGTGTTAGGACCACTTCTTTTTATGCTGTATATCAATTATTTAGATGCTGGAATAGATGGCTTTGTTGCCAAGTTTGCAGGTGATACAAAGATTGGTGGAGGGGCAGGGGGCAGGCGAGGAAACAGGTAGGCTGCAGAAGGACTTAGATTAGGAGAATGGGCAAGAAAGTGGCAAATGAAATATATTGCTGGAAAATGCATGGTCATGCACTTTGGTGGTAGAAGTAAATCTGCAGACTATATTCTAAACAGGGACAAAATCCGGGAATCTGAGATGTAGAGGGACTTGGGAGTCCTTGTGCAGAACAGCCTGAAGGCTAACTTGCAGGTTGAGTCAGTGGTGAGGAAAGCAAATGCCATGTTAGCATTCATTTCACGAGGTCTAGAATACAAGAGCAAGAATGTGATGCTGAGGCTTTATAAGACGCTGGTGAGGCCTCACTTTGAGTATCGTGAACAGTTTTGGGCCCCTCATCTTAGAAAAGATGTGCTGGCATTGGAGAGAGTCCAGAGGAGGTTCACAAGGATGATTCCAGGAATGAAATGGTTATCATACAAAAAATGTTTAATGGCTCTGGGTCTGTACTCACTGGAATTCGGAAGGATGAGGAGGGATCTCATTGAAATGTTTCGAATGTTGAACGGCCTAGACAGAGTAGATGTGGAAAGGATGTTTCCCATGGTGGGAGAGTCTAAGACAAGAGGGCACAGCCTCAAGATAGAGGGGTGCCCTTTCAAAACAGAGAAGCAGAGAAATTCCTTTAGCCAGAGGGTGGCGAATTTGTGGAATTTGTTCCCACATGCAGCTGTGGAGGCCAGGTCATTGGGTGTACTCATAAGTTCTTGATTGAACATGGCATCAAAGGTTACGGGGAGAAGGTAACTGGGGTTGAGGAGGAGATTAAAAAATGGGTCAGCCATGATTGAATGGCAGAACAGACTCGATGGGCCAGATAGCTTAATTCTGCTCCTATGTCTTATGGTCTTAAAATTTTTCCAGTAGTTGCCTTTTATGGCCATACCAAAAATTCAAAATTTGCTGTGGGATCAATCAATACAGCTGCAATATTCTTTCATTTAGCCGCTGCAACCCATTCAATTCTATAAACTACAATGAAAGCTTCAAAGGTTCATTTATTATCAAGGTATACAACTCTGAAATTCCTCTTCGGGTAGCCATAAAACCAAGAAAGAAAAGAAAGACAGCACAATCATCAGACCCCAAATCCCACCTCTCCACACAAAAAAACTGAACAAAAACAGAACAGGCACATCAACCCCTAAATCCACACCCCCGTGCTCAAAGAACAAACAAAAACTGAATTAGAGGTATATATTAAAATTAAATCAAATAAATAGCATTAAAAAGAACAAAATATTGAGATAGTGTTCATGTGTCACAGTCAGTTTGCGCATACATCAATGTGGTCAACGAGTGGTTAATTGAGATAAATATTGGCAAGGACACCAGAGACAAATTTCCTGCTCTGCATGACCTTGGATTATCAGTTTATCAGAAACAATAAGCATATACAACAGTTCATATCTATGCGACAGGAAAAGACATCATAGTACAATAGTCTCTGCTTTATTATTTCGTACATTATTAAGGCACATTAGTACATTATTGTGTATATTATTCTGTACATTATTACTAGCTAAGTCAGCACACTGCTAAGTGTTTTAAAATGTTGTTGCTGTAATGAAAGAATTTCCCACTCGGGATCAATAAAGTACTTATTATTAAACACAACTAGTCTCTCAATACTCCATGGAATGAATAATGCATCCTGTGAAATGACTTCTATTGGTTTTTGGGATGAAAGAAGCCTCTCGTGTTGCATGCATTCTCAGGATACAGATCCAATACAGGTGCCCGTGGTTGGGATGTAGGACAACTAGGCTGAAGTCACTTTCCCATAATGTTCACATGGCCTAATCTCCTTGGATGATCTCCATAGATCCTGCTTTGATTAAGTTTAAAGGGAGGAAAGTATGACCAACTCTCTCAAATTGAATGAGTTACAGTAATGGACTTTTAGCTGGAATGCTCAAAGTACGAAAGTACAAAGCTAGAGGTGGAGAAATCATGGAAGAAGGTGACTTTCCCTATATATCTCCGGCGAACAGGGAGCATTTCATTGATGTAACTGGAAACTCACCATAACAAAGGGAAAATAGGAAGAAATACAAAACACAACTATGCAATACTAAAAATTCCTTTGATAAAATTAGTGAATGACAAGATCATGTAACATTCAATTTAATGTGTTTCATTTAAATGGACAAATGGCCTAAACTCAGCAACAGAAGCATGACATGAAGCACTATAAGAATGCACAGCACTTAAAGAGAACATTGCATTCACTTTTGGATACACTTCTGGATCAGATGGCTCAAGCTGTTGTGCATACTGTAATCACAGTGATAGAACTTAATAACCTGTCTTAGTGAAGTGCTGTCTGATTCCACCAGCATCTAAATGTTAAAATCTTTCCAGGTTTCACAATATCTTTCAGCATCAATTATATTTGGTAAGAGCTCATTTCAGCTTTTTATTAAATTCTTTATTTCAAAGGTTTCAAGGGTACACTTAATGTCAGAGAAATCTATACAATATACATCCTGAAACTCCACTACATTTTTTTCCTTTTTGCTATTTCCTATTGACTTGTGTGTTGGATGCTCCCTTGGTCTCGATGACCTGTTCCCTTTCCAGTTCTATGGGTTCTGGTTAAAGAAAGATAAGCTTTATTTGTCACATGTACATTGTATTGTCATTTTCACTGGTTGTCACAGTCCAAGGACTGTGCTGCGGGCAGCTCAAGTGTTGCCACACTTCTGGCGCCAACACAGTGTGCCCATAGCTCACTAACCCTAACCTATACATCTTTGGAATGTGGGTGGAAACCCACACAATCATGGGAAGAGCGTTCAAATTCCTTGCAGTCAGCGGTGGGAATTGAACACTGGTTAGTGAAGACGTCTTTGAGATTCATAGACCACCTAGAGCAAATTAATGAGTCACTGAGGTGATATCAGAGGATAAACACTGACTGCAAGCTAACCACCAGATCCAGCATGTTTAGAACAGCACAGCACAGGAGCATGTCCTTCAGTCCATGATGTTGTGTTGAACTAATTAGGGGAGTAACACCTATTAAACTCATTCCTTCTGTTTGCACATGGTCCAGACCCCTCCAGTCTCCAGAGGGCAGCTAGGTTAGAACTGAATGCAGACTGCTGGAGGAATGTGGCAGTAGTTTTGTTATCCGCACCACTGTAATACTGGAAATGCGTCAGTTAATTTGTGTGCAGCAAGTTCCTACAGCAAGAAATGTGAAAATAACCAGATTAAATGGTTTATGAAATATCACTCAGGACATAAAATTGGTTCAGGAATAATTCACCAGGTAATCTTCAGAATTATGGCTCAGGACAATTTATGCCCTCCTGAGAGAGCAGTCAGGGTCCAACTTTAAAGCTTCGTCCATAAATTACGATCTCCCGTCATGCATTCACCTAGATTTTAACTTTTATCTGTAGATTTGAAAATAAGTTATAGCTCACAGTTGCTCCCCATCCAAATAAAATGTAAAAAAAATGTAACTGATATTTTAATCTGCATTGAATTCTCACTTAAGTAGGCATTGGAGAATATTAAGCTATCTCAATCACCTAAGGCCCTGGTCCAATTACAGTGTCCAAGGTTTATGTTCTACACTGGTGTAGAGGAAGGCACTGAGAGTCTCGGGCAACTTCTCCACAAAGCAACAAGAAGCATCTATTATAATCACCTTTCTCCAGTTTTCCTCAATGGCTACAGACCAATCATATTAACAATTGATCACATGCATTTCATGCATACCTTACACGTGTCCGATAAGGTGCAATGGATGGTTTAACCATGGAAACAAAGGGAGAGGTGCAAATTCTGTCATAACACACTTATCATGCACTGTCCATGAGCCTGAACAATGGCCTTAATATTCACTGACCTCATGTTTCCAGCTTGAACTGCCTCAGTATTGCTTAGAGACCCCACATACTGATAACAGACCCAGCTATTTTATTTACACAGAAGTAGAACATGAAATTCCATAAAACTTCATTCAGTTCTCCAGTTTGGAATGTACCTATTTATGCATTTCCACCCTGGCCACTTCTAACATTTGGCTGTTAGGACTCTTCATTATAAGGGCTTGTTCTCAGGATTTGAGCACAAACTTAACATGTGAGGTGAAAGCACTCAACATATGTCACCTGATTATATTGAATATTTGATGATTTATAGCCTATATGTGCAATTTGAAAATTTAAATTGGATTGTAATCAGTTTTAAAAGGGTAGTGTTTTGCTTAATTAAATTGTTGTGCCTTTTTTCCTGTGTACTTGCTGCTGAGTTGATTTTTCAGCCTGAAGTTAATACTGGGACAGGTGACAAATTGAATGCATCCAAGTCCATCCCTTTATGGTGAGCAAAGAAACTGGAATTTTTATTTTATTAATTGATGGATTATTTCGGGACCACTATATTTTGGCTTTAGCTTTTGGTTTGTTTTCCTAAAAAGGAAAAAAAAAAGAGGGGATGGAATAATTGGGCTGAATGATCAATTTATGAACTGTAAACTCTATACAAAAATGTCTATAGTCAAGTCAATTAGAATCAGAATCGGGTTTAATATCACTGGCATATGTCATGAAATTCATTGTTATGTGCCAATATATAATAAAAACTGAATTACAGTAAGTAGTGTGTGTATATAGATATGTATATATGTATGCATCTATATGTACTAAAAAGTTAACTTAAATAAGCAGAGCAAAAAAGTATTCAGATTGTGTTCATGGGTTCAATGTCAGTTCTGAAATCTGGTGGCAGAGGGGAAGAAGCTGTTCCTGAATTGTTGTGTGTGTGTGCCTTCAGGCTCCTGTACCTTCCCTGATGAGAAGAGGGCCTGTCCTGGGAGATGCTGGATTGAAATGCAAATATTTTGTATAAACACAATAATTTGGGTTTAATTTCATAAATCTGATTACCAAACTTGTTTGCATGAGGTAAATTCAAAGTTCTGTGGTTCAGTAAAGGAATATGTACCAGATACCCCTTGTAAGATAATGAAGGAATTTGATTGGATAGAAATGGAGAAAATGTTTCCTCTTGGAGAAACAAAATAAAAGTGGAGGTCAGAAATATGATGGTTGCTAATTAATAAAACAGAGAAATTGGATAAGTTTTTAATGTAACAGATACAGAAAACATAGAAACCAGCAGTTTGAATCAATACTTGAATGTAGTGTTACGTACCCCGTAACTGGGTTGCCAAACCAGCAGAAATGGATCACTCAGTTGGGGCCTGGATTACTAGAACTAAGTAAGTTTTATTAAAGAAACAAGCAACACAGTACTCTAATCAAAAGGATAATAAATGCAACAGTTCAGCAATGATAAACACACATGTACACAGAATTAAGATAACAGGATCAATCAAGCTCTATCGTTGTCTAGGGGTAAATGACCAGTTTCAAAGTGACGCAAAGTTCAGTTCAATTTAGTTCAGTTCAGTTCGCAGTAATCGCTGCCGTGGGAGATGGACAGTGGGGGGAAGGAGAGAGAGAGCAAAACAAATGAATATTCAAATGGCTTCCACACAGACCTTCGCAGTCAGCTTTCGGGCGAGCCCTTTGTGATGTCATCTGAGGTCACCGACTGTGACCCCCTCCGTTTCCAGATACGATCGTTTCTCTGCGGTGAACCTGGCACCCAGGCAAGGGTGGACACACACCAGGTTCCCGCCGATTGTGCCTTTCCACCCTGTGCGTCTATGGCTTGTCCTGTGACCTGCCGTCCAAAACTTCCCACCGACTTGCGGGAGACGCACTGCTTCCAGGGTCTCATTACCTCGGGGTGTCGTGTGCGTGTTGCCTTAGCGAACCTGTCCCTTTTTATCCCCCTGCTGGGGTATTGCCTGTCCATCACTTCAAACAGTTCAGGGTTCAAAGGGGGAGCCGATCTTGACAGCTCTCCTTCCGTTACTCTCTCCCGTCTCTTCATTAACATCTCCAAATGCTGCTCCATTGTTTTCCTTATCTCTCTTTCTCCTGAAGACAGGTGGCAGACCAACTGCTGATCCCACTGGTGCCAGCCCAGGCCAGCTAACATCCTAATTTATGTGTATTCTCATCACAGTAGCTTCATGGAAGGCAGATAAGCAAATGAGCAGAAAGGGAATAAGTTTTGCTGATTCAAGAAAGTTGAAGCAAGTGGGAGGAGGCTGATGTACAGCATAAAGAATTGCCAAGAACATTCTTTCAGTTAGTCCTGACGAAGTGTCTTGGTCTGAAACGTCGACTGTACCTCTTCCTATAGATGCTGCCTGGCCTGCTGCATTCACCAGCAACTTTGATGTGAAATGCCAAGAACATCTGTGCTGATTAACTTGTTTCACTGTCAATGCATTACAACTTGGTGTAACATCCATTGTATTATTTTGTCAAGTAAAGTTTGCTAACTGAAGTTATCTTTTCTGATGGAAAGAAATTTTAGATTGATGTTGCAGCTAAGAAATGCTCACTTTTAGATTATTTTGCAATTTTAGCAGTGTGGTTTTTGAAGTGTGGTGTTAGCACATGTTATGTGTTGGTAATAGGATTTTCGAATAGAGCCCCCATGATGAATCAAATGTTAATATTTAATATTGACAGAAACATGTAGAGTATTGTTTTGTTGTTGTGGAGCAATGATTAAACCAGAGTGTACTTTTGAGGCATTTGAGTATGATTATTGAGGATGAAAACAGAATGGTTCTTCCCTTGACTGTTGGAGATAAATCGTAAATAGCTTCTTTACAAGTAGGATTAGATATACATTAATCAAATATACACTGAGGAGATCATGTTGAAAAGGTGGATGCAAGAAATATTCCCCTAATGAATTTAGAGAATATTTTCTGTATCCGCCCTTTCAGTGTGATTCATTCTATGCAGAATATCTGAATATTTGAAATGAAAACAGAACATACTGCAACATTCTATAGAGTAGGCAAAACTTTTGGAGAGAGCTGTAGAGTTAATGTTAAGGCAGCATTCTGATTTTTATTTTGGTTTCAGATTTCAACACCTGCAATATTTTACAACAGTTTTGTTTGAATATATGTAGGGATATAGTTTGAAAATAGAATGTTTGACTAAATTTAAAGTAAATCAAAAGACCAAAGGAATAATTTTAGTCCTGTTCGTGTCATGTATGACTGATACTTGCTTATGTTATATGACTTCCAGTTATGAAAATGCAAATAAATGTCAGATAAAAGTTGATTTCTTTTTTGGAGATATTCACACTCATCTGTATTGTTTTTCTCTGCTTGGCCATTGAGTATTTCCAGCTTTTTTCTTACTTCAAATTTACACCATCTACAGAATTTTGCTTTCAAGTGTTGATATGATATTTTTCTACAGAGGACACATCTTTGATTTCTCCAAAGGTTCTTGTTTAAAAATAAATCTGTGCAGTTCATGAATTAAAAAATGCATATACATTGTGTTATACACCTATCCTTTAAATATTTCTGTATTATACTAAACATCTCACAGGGAAGATGAAACAAGAAGCAATTCACAATAAGGCTATAGACTTCTGCGCAGAATTAGGCCATTCAGCCCATTGAGTCTGCTCGGCCATTCCATCAGTAATATCTATATTGTATCTATGGGAATCATTGGGGCTAAGACCTCCTGCAGGAATTAATAACAATACAGATGTTAGATGTAAAATACATACAAAAAATTGTTCTGTGCATGTTTGTGCTCATCTCTAGTTGAAGTCCCATCATTAGGAAATCAGACCTAGCCTTTCCAGGTGTGATTTACCCTAATACAGGTGTCATTTGCACATGCAATAATATCATCACATTTACGAAGTACATTTCCACATTAATGCTTGACATTGGAGCAAGGTTCAAAGTAAATTTCTTATAAAAGTACATATATATCACCTTTACTCCCCTGAGATCCACGTTTTGCAGGTGTTCACAGTCAAACAAAGAAATGCAATAGAATCAATGAAAGGCTACACACAAAGACAGACAAACAACCAAGTTGCAAAAGACAAACTGCACAGGTACAATGGACTCTGGTTAATTGGGCCACCAGTTAATCTGGGCAGCTGTTTATTTGGGAGAAGTCATAAAGAACACAAACTGATTGAGAAAGTGGCTAGGATTCCCTTCGTTTATTTGGGACACTATTCCACTTAATTGTGACAGAATTTGTTTGCCGAACAGTTTCTTACTAGCATGGGTTGCATGTATTTGCATGGCTGTTAGACACTACCTTGTGCTTAGAGAGAACAGTTTTAAAATAGTGTCAGTTGCATGTAGTTGTGTTCAAAAAGCAGTGATTTTTGTCACTGTTGGTTGGTGAGAAATAACTAATAAGACAATTCAGAACTGTTTTGCTCAGGGCAGTTTCAAGCACTCGGGCTTGGAGATATCTGAAATGGCTGGGAGTAAAAATTAGACAATTTCATTCCTGTACTTTAGGAGCTACAAAGAATTTGAAGGGATTCACAATCATGATTGTTACTTTGAAAATGAGGAATTGGAAACTGCGATCATCAAAAGCATTGTTTGAAGGCAGTCCATTATCTGCAATGATTTTGTTCATTTACAGTCAATCAAAAGAACATGGCAGCATACGCTATAAGATATAGGAGCAGAATTAGGCCATTTGGCCCATTGAGTCTGCTCTGTCATTTCATCATGGCCAATCTATTTTTCCTCTCAGCCCCAATCTCCTGCCTTCCCCCATATCCATTCATGCCCTGATCAATCAAGAATATCAACCTCTGCCTTAAATATACATAAAGACTCGGCCTCCACAGCTGCCTGTAGCAACAAATTTCACAGGTTCACTACTCTCTGTCTAAAGAAATTCCTCTTCATCTCTGTTCTAAAAGGATGCCCTTCTACTCTGAGGCCGTGTCCTCCGGTCTTAGACACTCCTACATTGGGAAATATCATTTCCACACCAACTCTATCAAGGCTTTTCACTATTTAATAGGTTTCAATAAGGTCACCCCTCATTCTTCTGAATTCTAGTGAATACAAATTCAGAGCCGTCTGATGCTCCTCATATGATAAGCCATTCAGTCCTGCAATCATTTTTATGAACCTCCTTTGAACCTTCTCCAGTTTTAACACATCCTTTCTAAGACAAGGGGCTCAAAACTGCTCACAATACTCTAATTAAGGCCTCACCAGTGCTTTATAAAGTTTCAACATTGCATACTTGCTTTTATATTCTTGTCCTCTTGAAATGAATGCCAAAATCGTATTTGCCTTCCTCACCGCAGACTCAACCTGCAAATTAACCTTTAGGGAATCCTGCACAAGGACTCAAATATCCCTTTGCACCTCTGAATTTTGTATTTTTTCTCTATTTAGAAAATAGTCAATCCTTTCATTTCTTCTACCAAAGTGCATGACCATACACTTCCCAACACTATATTCCATCTGCCACCTCTTTGCCCATTCTGCTAATCTAAGCCCTTCTGTAGCCTCTCTGTTTCCTCAGAACTACCTGCTCCTCCACTTATCTTTGTATAATCTGCAAACTTTGCAACAAAGCCATGAAATACATTGACCAAATCATTGGCATATAGCATAAAAAGGATTGGTCCCAACACAGACCCCCGTGGAACACCACTAGACACTGGCAGCCAACCAGAAAAGGCTCCCTTTATTCTCATGCTTTCCCTTGTGTTGGGCACATGGCCAAGTGGTTAAGGCATTCGTCTAGTGATCTGAAGGTTGCTAGTTCGAGCCTCAGCTGTAGTGTCTGTACGAGGAGTGGCGCCCCACACAGACTTCCAATCTGCGCCTTGTAAGGCATGAAAATGCCTGACGCAGGCCTCTCATGGTCTGAGTCGACGTTCCCTCCCCTCCTCCTTCCCTCCTGCCAATCAGCCTCTGCTCCATCCATGATAGAATCTTTCCTGTAATACCATGGGCTCGTAGCTTGTTAAGCAGTCTCATGTGTGATACCTTAATGCTTTCTGAAAAACCAAGTACACAACATCAACCAGTCCTGCTTGTTATTTCTTCAAAGAATTTCAACAATTTATCAGGCAAGATTTTCCCTTGAGGAAACCATGCTAACTACAACCAAGTATCCTGAAACCACATCCTTACAATCAGCTTCAACATCTTCCTGACCACTGAGGTCAGACTAACTGGCCCATAATTTCCTTTCTTTTGCCTCTCTTCCTTCTTAGGGAGTGGAGTGACATTTGAAAATTTCTAGCCTTCTGGAACCATTCCAGAATCTAGTGATTCTTTACGTTAATGATTTTTTTTAGTTGCCTTCTGGTATTTAAAGTTTCCCAATCTCTTATGCCTCTCTACACTGAATGAATTCCTCTATCTAACTATTAAGAGTCATGAGTTTTATGGTCCTGTGATAGTGTTCTTCTTTGCTGTGTAGTTCATTTAAATACATAATGCATTACTCAGTTAAATGGTAGTTTGTCTTTTTTATACATTTTATCTACTTCTATGAAACCGGCTAATGGAGCAGCCGCTTAATTGGGCCAATGTACCAGTCCCGATGTGTCCCAGTTAACCAGAAGCCACGATACAATAATGCCAATAAATAAATAAAACTGAGAACATGAGTTGTCGAGGCTTTAAAATAAGTCCATAGGTTGTGGAATTGGTTCAGTGTTGAGGAGAGTGAAATTATGCACTCTGGTTCAGGAGCCTGATGGTTGAATGGTAGTGTCAAAATAAAGCAAGGAACTCACCTTGCAATAACTTATCAACCTGAGGTGATATAAGGAATTCCCCTAGGACGGTGGTACTTTGCTTTTCTATCATGTCTGCCTGATTGACCTGTAATTTGCTTGTGCAGTAGGTTATTTCTGGGAGCCTGGCTTCCTGAAACAGCTTTTCCCTCAGCATCAGAGTTCTTTTCTTTTTATGCAATCAGTTAACAGAAGATTTGATAGCCCCAGTGAAAAGCAAGCCATCGACTCACTATGAAGTCAAGCTATTTCATATAAACTCTGTCAAAATACTGAAAGAGAAAGTTAGTTAACTCTGGGAAATGTCCTGCAAATTTGCATTTCAACAAAAGATAAAATCAAAAGCATTGAAAATCCCAATGCATATCTCCAGAGGAGAAGAAAAGGGAGTAGACATGTAAAAAATGAAATAAAGCTAGCCAGTACATCAACTTTATATGTACACCAGATACAATATGATGACAAATAAATACGCTTTTGAAATTTGAGTGTCACCAAAAGTTCCTCAGATGTATTGTGGAGAACATTCTAACTGACTGCATCATCGTCTGCTATGGGGGTTGGGAGCTATTGCACAGGATCGAGATAAACTGCAGAGAGTTATATATTTAGCCAGTTACATCATGAGCACTAGCCTTTGTAGTACCCAGGACATCTTCAAGCAGTGATACCTCAAAGGTGGCATCTATTATTAAGGACGCCCATCACTCAGGACATGCCCTGTTCTCATTATTTACCATCAGGAAGGAAATCTAGAAACCTGAAGGCACACACTCAACAATTCAGGAACAGCTTCTTCCCATCTGCCATCCGATTTCTGAATGGGCATTGAACCCATGAACACTACCTCACTACTTTTATTTTTTGTACTAAATTAATTTAACTATCATATATATAAAATTACTGTAATACAGATTTTTTTCTCTATGTATTGCAATGTACTGCTGCCGCAAAGATAACAAACTTCACGACATATGCAGGTGATATCAAACATGATTCTGATATTTATTCTTTTCAGTACAGATAGATAATAAATTGTGAGCATATGGATACGACCTTACAAACCCTCTGAAGGGTTAATTAAAATAAAATCACTTCAAATTGTCCAAGTACCATTTAACTGGGTGCTCCATAAAGCTTGTGGAATGCAGTAACTATGGCAGTAATTAGAAAGAACAAGGACCTTTTGCTATGACTCCCTGAACTTGCAAGAGATTTGGATGATTCTTTCAAATTACTGGAGAAAAATGTTGGTGGATTTCCTTACCAATATACATTCCACCTGCAATCATCCGTTTGCCTCAATACATTCACGAAACTCTACTGGTAAAGTAACAGGGCTTTCTGTTCTATAAACTAATGCAATAAAACTCTTAAGAAAGAAAAAGGTTTGAAACTTGTTATATCGGAATGCCTTTAAGATTGAGCTGCTGTGGGTTGACTGACAGCAGGGCTGCTTCTCAGACAGAAGGTGGCAGGTTCAAATCCACCCCAGGAAAGTGGAGTATGTGGCCTGGATGCAGGGCACGAGCTAATGATCAACTCTAACTGATTCTCTCCAACTGAGGCGTTGAGCAAGTTTGAAGTTGACGAAGATGAGAGTGGAGGATAGGAGGGTTATTGGTGCCATCTGTGCATTCGACCGGACTTCCCCTGCCTCTCACTAGCTGCTGTTTGAGGAAAGAGTCCAGGGAGCCACGTTGCAAGGATTTATCAGCGAGGCTTATGTGGCTGTCGACTTGTTTTGGGGGACTCAGAGGTTCATACTGCAAGTCTTTCTGGATTCTGATTACTCTTTCTTTTGCTGTTTTTGTGGTTTGGTCGGGCAGTCGATGTGGACTAGGGCGCTTCGGTGAAAACAGGCTTAGCAACCTGTAGTTGACTAGCGACTAGCGGTGCAGCACTCCTGGACTCTTGGTTTGATAATCTGTGTTGTTTGATTTTGCTCTTTGTGCCATTTGTTCTTTTGTGTGTTGGGCGTTTGATGTTTTCTTTGAATGGGTTTCATGGTGGTGTTTCTTTGTTTAGTGGCTGCCTGTGGGAGGATGAATCAGAGTTGTATTCTGTATACATTGATAATAAATGTACTTTGAATCTTTGAAGCCATCTGCTTAAACAATCCACTGCAATGATCTGTAACTCTTCGTACTACTTGATGAAGTGATAACTAAGAAGGCCATTCAGAACCCATGGTCCTACATTGGTATTGGCATTTGGTCTATATTCACATATACCAAGATGGTGAAAAGCCTGCCTTGCATACTGTTAACAGACCAGATCATTACACAGTGCATTGAGCAAGAATAAGGTAAAGCAATAACATAGCAGAATAAAGTGCAAAATCTACCAAAAATTGCAGCGCAGGTTATCAATAAAGTGCAACATCTTAATGAGATAGATTGAGGCCAAAAGTCTATCTAATCATTCAAAAGGTACATTTAAGAGTCTGACGGAAGAAGTTACATTGAACTGGCCACTGCTTACTCCTCAGACAGTGTCACTATGAGCAAGTTATGTGGTCAGTATTACATTACTGTTTGTGGGACTTGATGAGTACAAGTTACTGTTGTTTCCTATATTGCAGCAATTATATTAAAAGTGGACATAAAGCACTTCTCGTTACATAGATGTTGTGAACACATCTGCTTTATTTAACACAATAAATATTTTGAGGGGCTTTTAAAAATGGTGTGTGACTTATTGGTAGATGTTTTGCAGCAGAATTCTATGTAAAATACATTATATTCTGCATTCTGGCTATTTGGTGTGATGTGTTTTCCTCCATCCATTCTCCACTTGACAATCCCACGACGCCAGTTCTTAGACACGAGGAAAGCCGGAACGGTACCAGACAATTGTATCCTATTTTAATTGGCAGTATAAGGAATGAGGACACATAAAATACTTGGAGGAACTCAGCACACTTGGCAGCATCTATGGAAAAAAAGTACAATCAATGTTTCAGGCTGAGACCCTTTGGGAGGAGTGCCTGGTTCATTTCCCAGGTGTGTCAAAGTGCAAACCATTACAGGCCTTGATGTCCTGATGTGAAGAAACTTTGAGACAGGGCACGAGCCGATGTTCGACTCCGTTTAGCCGTTTAAAGCGTCCATTAATCTTCGATTAAAGCCTCAAGGAAGTTTGAGACATCGATGAATTCCACAGATTCATCACACTCTGACTACAGAAATTCCTCCTCATCTCTGTTCTAAAGTGATGTTCTTGTATTCTGAGGTCCTGGACTCCCCCACTAGTGTAAACATTGTCTCCATATCCACTCTATCTAGGCCTTTCAAAATTCAGTGGGTTTCAATGAGATCCTCCCCCCTCCCTATTCCTCTAAGTTCCAGTGAGATCAGGCCCAGAGCCATCGAACACCCATCATGTGTCAACCAAGATCATTCTCGTGACCCTCTCCAATGCCAGCATATCCTCTCTAAGATCAGGGGCCAAAACCTACTTACAGTACTCCAAGTGATTGCTGACTAATGCCTTATAATGATTACATCCTTGCTTTTATATTCTAGTCCTCTTGAAATGAATGCTAATGTTGCATTTGCCTTACTTACCAATGACTCAACCTGCAAGTTAACCTTTAGGGAATCCTCTACAAGGACTCCCAAGGCTTTTCCTCTTCCAGCTTCTGAATTTGATCCCTGTTTAGAAAATGGTCTATGCCTTTATTTCTTATCAAACTGCATGATCGTCCACTTTCCTACACTGTATTCCATCTGTCACCTCTTTGTCCATTCTCCTAATATGCCCAGATTCTTCTGCAGACTCCCTGCTTTCACAGTACTGTCTGCCCCTCCACCTATCTTCATATCGTCTGCAAACTTGGGCACAAAGCCTGTTCCTGTGCTGTAGTCTTCAATATTCCTTGTTCTGAATCACATCAGTCCACGTGAACAGGGATCCAGCCATGGTCTGTTCCAGGTGTAGTTGTTACTTCCATGTAAAATGAGGTCTGGATTTGTAGCAGTCAGGAATAGCATCAAACCCATCTCCCAGCTCCACAGATACACAATTTCAGTGATTTGGGAATGGTGCTGGGAAGCAGAAAACAAGGGCAGGTAAAGGCAGCACTAACTTCTCTGCAGCTGTCACTGAGAAACTATTCTGGCATGGACACATGGGAAGAATAGCCTCCTGCTGTTCCACAGTGACTCTTTGACTATTTTCTTGAAGTTACACCAAGAGCATAGAAGGGCTTAAAATTAATCAGTGGATTAAGGAACAAAAAGTGTCCATGCAATACCCTTTGACCCTCTGCCAACTTCTGTCATCTTTGTTTTCATACAGAACACTACAACACAGAATCAGGCCCTTCAACCCACATAGACTATAGGAAGGAGAAGGAAATTGCCTTTTAAACTCATGAGGGAGCATAGGCCATCAACTTTTTGCTGTTGATGTTTCTGTAGCAGGCAATTTCTTTTTTTGCGAGGTTGAGCTGCTAGCTCGACGCTGAACCCAGCACGGATGGAAAGCATGTCTGGGGAACCGGCTGGGTTCAAACTTGGGAGCCTTCGCTCCGAAGTCCGGCGCTGATGCCACTATGCCACCAGCCAACCATCACATAGACTATACTGAACTATTATTCTGCCTAGTTAAATATATAGATGGTTTCTTGGTACCAATATGACTGAAATAACTAAATAAAATGAAGTGTTGTTAATACTCAAGAGATTAAGTGTAATCTAGAGGTTATGGTACATGAGTAGATTTGCAGAGACCAGCTTGCAACAAGTCACCAAGCTTGGTGCCATTTTGCTAATGGGACAATAAGTGAAGGAATGCTTGGTGTTTCTACAAAATCCATATACGGATTATTTTTCCATGAATCGTGTGGCTAATCTTAATCTACGCACAAAATATCAGAGGAACTCAGCAGGTCAGGCAGCATCTACAGTGGGAAATAAACAGTCAATGTTTTGGGTCTAGACCCTTCATCAGTCACTTCATAGATCCTGTCTCACCTGCTGAGTCCCTCTGGCATTTTTGTAGTGCCAAACATTTCCAGCATTTGCAGAAACTCTTGCACCTACATCATCTGTTTTTTTGAGGTTTTTTAAATCAAGTTTTTCCAGCTCTTCAGGATGGGAATGTATGTGATTCCAAACTCCATGTAAATATTCCACTTTTTCTCCTTAATGAAATGTCAAATGATCAATATACAGTAACCCAACTGAATGAAATGAATGGGGTTAGGGTTAAGCGTGGAAATGTAATCTAGCACTTTGGCAAATTAAAGGTGATCTCAGTTTCAAATCAGTCTCATTTGAAATTTAGGAGAGTTATAATAGTAAAAAAGACATGGTGTTGAATTTTATATTCATCTCGTATGACCTTTTATTACTTGATTATAAAATATTAAAATAACATTGACTTGAGAAAGTCCAGCTGTGTTTAATTTACCGAGATGTGTTTCTTTCATGTTTGCAGTAGATGTTTGCTCTTGGAGCTGTTGGTAACCTTTGTTGGTGTAGCTAGGAACACATGCTCCAGTCTGGCTGCCCTGGAGAATCACCTTCACTTTATTGAGCCCCTGTGCAGGTTCTGAAAATCTGCCCTGCCAACGAGTTGCTACAGTTCGAAGAGGTGGGGTATCGAAGCTGCAGCAAAAAAGACTTTGACCTTGGCTCCCTATGAATGGATCTTGTCTGAGCAGTAGTGCAATATCATAGACTGATCCTGTTTGAAATAGATTGTGTATTTTAGGGAATACTTTAAAGTGAAATAAAATAAATATGAATTGTGCAGCTTGGTAGACTGCACGTTTTAAATAAGCATTGCCCTGGAGGAAACGAGACCAGTAAGCAACGTTAAATGAAACTACAGGTTGCGAAAGAAAGAACTAGTAGTCATAGAAACAAGAACTTCAAACCCAGTGAGTATATGCCAGCCATTAAACACCCATTTATATTCATCTTGTTTGTTTTTATTCTTCCCACGTTCTCAATGTCTCTTGGTCCCTTCTGTTCATCCACAGTTTTACTGTGGACATTTAACCTACCAACCCGTCGATCTCTGGAAAGGGGAAGTGGAGACTCCAGAGGAAACAAATGCTGGAAGAACATGCAGACTCTCCACAGACAGCCCCGAAACTGAACCTAGTATTTTGCACTGTGAGATAGCAGCTCTTCTAGCTGATCCACAGTACCAGCAGAAGAATAGCATATAGAGCATGATTTAAGTACTTTCAGACCCTTTTTAAGTTCCTTAATACTAATAAAACATTTGGGAATATAACCACTGTTTTATTGTGTGAAACATGACAGTCAATATGCACAAAGCCAGCCCCACCAGTCTAACGCCAGATTATCTGTGGTGATTTTGAATGAGAGATGAATATTAGATAATGAAACCCTCTGGTTCCCTTGCCTGTGTAAGTCTAGGGAAAACACTCATTGGCTTTTACGTTGACTTTGACTTCTCTTGTCAGCCATGATTGCATCATCCTGCTTTAGAATACTTTTTCCTCTTTGGGATGTATATATCCGAATTGCTCCCAGAAATTCTAGCTATTGCTGCTCTGTCGTTATCCCTGCCAGTGTTCTTGTCCAGTCAATTCTGGCCAGTTCCTCTCATGCCTCTGTAATTCCCTTAATCCACTGTAATACTGATACATCTGACTTTAGGCTCTCCTTCTCAAATTGCAGGGTGAGTTCTATCACATTATGATCACTGGCCCTTAAGGTTTTTTTTTTACCTTAAATTCTCTAATCAATTCTGGTTCATTGCACAACACCCAATCCAGAATAGCTGACCCTTAGTGGGCTGCTCTAACTAACCATCTTGAAGGAATTCTAGAAATTCCCCCTCCCGGGATCCAGCACCAAACTGATTTTCCAAAACTACCTGCATATTGAAATCCTCCCTGACTATTGTAACATTGCCCTTTTGACATGCCTTTTCTGTCTCCCATTGTAACTTGTAGATAACATCCTTACTACCGTTTGGGGTCTGTATATAACTCCCATCAGGTTCTTTTTACCTTTGCTGTTCCTTGGCTCTACCCACAACGATTCAACACCTTCTGTCTCTATGTCACCTCTTTCTAATGATTTGATTTCAGTTATTAGCAACAGAGCCACCCCACCCTTTATGCCTTCCTGCCTGTCCTTTCGATATAATGTGTATCCTTGGACATTAAGCTCCCAGCTATAATCTTCTTTTAGCCATGATTCAGTGATGCCCACAACATCATACATGCCAATCAGTAACTGTGCTACAAGTTCATTGACCTTATTCCATATACTGTACGCATTCAAACATAACAACTTCAGTCCTGTATTCACCCTTTTTGATTTTGTCCGCCTTTTACATTACAACTTTTCCCGCTGACTGTAATTTTGACCTATTGTCAGCCTCTTCTTGGTAGGAGTCTCACTACACACTGCCTGTTTGTAAACCAACTAACTCATCCTCAGCCCTATCACCCCAGTTCCCACTCCCCTGCCTAATTAGTTTAAACCCTCCTGAGCAACTCTAGCAAACCTGTCCACAAGGATATTGGTCCCCCTTGGGTTCAGGTGTAACCCGTCCCTTTTGTACAGGTCATACCTTCCCCAGAAGAGATCCCAATGATCCATAAATCTGAACCCCTGTCCCCTGCACCAGTTCCTCAGCCATGCATTCACCTGCCGAATCATCCTATTCTTACCCACACTGGCATGTGACACAGGCAGCAATCCAGAGATTACTACCGTGGATGTCCTGTTTTGCAGCTTTCTGCCTAGTTCCCTAAAATCTCTTTAGGACCTCCTCACCTTGTCTACCTATGTCATTGGTACCAATATGCACCAAGACTTCTGGCTGCTCACCCTCCCCCTTTAGAATGGCATGGACCCGATCTGAGATATCTGACCCTGGCACCTGGGAAGCAACATGGACCCAATCTGAGGTATCTGACCCTGGAACCTGGGAAGCAACACGCCACCCGGGTGTTTCCAATGCACCCACTAATCTCGTCTCTGTTCCTCTGACCTTAAAATCTCCCACCATCACAGCAGTCGTCGTCAGCTCCCTTCTCTTCTAAGCCACAACCCCAGACTCTGTGCTGGAGACCTGGTCACCTTGGCTACCCCTCAATAGTATCCAAACTGGTATACTTATTATTGAGGGGAACAGCCACAGGGATACTTTACACAGGCTGCTCATTTCCCTTCCTTCTCCTGACAGTCACCCAGTTACTTGTCTCTACAACCTAGGGGTAACTACCTCTCTGTAGCTCCTACCTATCACCTCCTCATTATCCTGTGTGAGCCGAAGGTCATTGAGCTGCAGCTCCAGTTCCTTAATACGTTGTCTGAGGAGCAGAAGCTTGGTGCACCTCGAGCAGATGTGGTCATCTGGGAGGCTGGAGGTCTCCGAGAATTCCTATATCTCAGACAGAGAGCAAAGCACTGCCCTAGGAGCCAGTCTCACTCCACTAACTGTCCCCTAGTTGATAAGAAATTAAGAATAAAGAGAGTAAAAGAGAAGCTTACCAGATACTTAACTCGCCCAAGCCTGATCTCGCCTAAGTCTAATGAGCCTATGCCACTCCAACACTTGACCACTCACAACAATGGCCGCTCCATTTGCACCTGCCACATTTTTATATGCCCTTTCCAATGAATCTTGCTCCGTGACTGGTTGCAGTCCAACTCTGAAAAACTGCTACGAAGCGCTGCCTTTTGAATCGTGAGCATGAACCTAAGTGAAATGATAGTGTTCACGCTCAGAGATTTGTCACAATCCAACTCCCAAGGAACTTTCAAGGCAAGGAACATTTGCAGCAATGTTACTCGTGTTTGCACTCGTAACGGTAACCCCATAAAGTACACAATTAATATGAAGGAGAATTTTCTCTACTCATCACTGTAAAAGCTTGTGGTCAAAATGGCACCAGTGAACAATGATTCCTTGGGTGACATCTTCCAGATAGCCAATCTGCATTATTTCGCTTTTTCTACACCTTCTGCTTGTTCTTTTTGTCTTGTTTGTGTTATAGAAACTGTTGGAGCCTGTGATGTGCAGTTTGGAGCTCGATGGAATGATCTATCACTCTGCTGTGTCCTGAGAGTTGCCTCATGGAGATCAGAGATGGGGATCCGAAAAGGACTGAGAACATGAGCTAACTCGGGGAAAAGACCAGAGATGGGGCACGCGGTCACAAACAACTCCACCTCAAGTGGCGGGAAAGACTGAAGCATTGAAGTGAATGTGGAGGGGTTCTGCAGTCTCTTCCAACAGAGGTCACCGGGCGATGACGGCCAGCAGCCGGGTCAGTGGTGTTCAGACTTGATGTGGCAGTCACTCTTCATGGAAGGACTGAGCTTGTGCGGCCACTCTCTTTGTATGCTGACAGAAAGATATTTCTGATATTCTGAGATTTATGTGATTATGGGACTGTACTTTAAGTTGGTCTCCTTCAGTTTTTCGGTGTCTTCTTTCTTGTGGCCGACTGGCGGGTGGGTGATCTGTTAATTTTTTGTGTTGAGAAAAGTGGGGGTTTTGATGCTACTGTTGCTGTTCTCTTCTTGAGCGAGAGGGTCAGGAATTGTTGTCGCTGTTTTTTTCTGTGAGGGATGGGTGGAGGGTTTGATGCTAGTGTCGCTGTTTTTCCTGCAGGTGAGGGGGTGGGGGGTTTTGGGGTTTGTGAATTTGGTTTCTTTTTCTTTTCTGTGCTGGGGGGAGTTGATATCTTTTCTTACAACAACTTCCATGGTCTTTCTGTATTACATGGCTATCTGGAGAAGACAAATATCAGAGTTGTATTGTAGATCTGTTGACAATAAAATGAACCTTTGAAAATAAACTCAGCATTTTATCCTTCCAGTAGAAGGTTGATATAATCTGGTCAAAAGAGAAACAAATTTCAAAACTTATTTCCAAATACAACAGCATGGCCCACGAGACGTCACTGTTCCACTGTTAATTGTATCATTAACATAGATAGGAAAACATCATTTTAAATGATTGATAAAATCATTTATTTTCTAAATCATTTGGCATTCAACTGAATGCCATTAGCTGTTGTATAATTGTCAAAATACTTAATGGCTCCTCACATCCAGAGAGAGGCAGGTTGGTAGGTTAATTGTTTAATGTGGTGGTAGGAGAGCCAATGGGCATTTTAGGGAGAATAAGTGACAGGAAAATAAGTGGGGTAAGGGGACAGATGGAGTTGCTCTGAAAACCAGCAGAGACTTCTGGTGCCAACTTCTTGTCCTCTTTCTATATTGTGAGGAAATAATTTAAAAAAAATGGAAAATAGGTTCTGCTTTTGACAAAGTAATCCTGACTAAATTAAGATCCCAGGATTAATTCACTTATTGTCTTGAAACAAATGACAGATCAAATAAATGCAACCTTTTAAGATCATAATGTATAAGTAATCGATTAAAAGTGTGAAAACCTTGAATGTTGTCCATGCTGCTCTTAAATTGCTTCAGAGTCAAAGCAACTGATAAGGATTCAGCTCCAATACATGCAGAGGCCACTTTTTTAGGTACCTCATGTACCTGGTTGTATCTTTGGGGTCTTCTGCTGCTGTAACCCATTCACTTCATGATTCAATGTGTTGTGCTTTCAGAAAGGATCTTCTGCATACTACTACTGCAATGCATGGTTCTTTGAGATACTGTTAGCTTGAACCAGTCTGGCCATTCTCCTCTGACCTCTCTCATTAACAAGGCGTTTTTGCCACAGAACTGGTTTCTCACACCATTTTCTGTAAACTCTGGAGACTGTTGCACATGAAAGTCCAAGAATATCAGCAGTCTCTGAGATACTCAAACCACTCTGCTGGCACCAATAATCATTCCATGGTCATTCACTCAGATCACATTTCTTCTCCATTCTGATATTTGGTCTGAACAACAATTGAACCTTTTGACCATGTCTGCATGCTTGTATACCTTGAGTTTGTCATATGGTTGGCTGATTAGATGTTTGCATTGAGAAGGTGTATAGGGATTAATAAAGCAGCCACTGAGTGTATATCCTGTAGTTATCAAGCCAGCAGCGTATGCACCTAATTATAAATCAGTGCCAACATTTAGAAACAAATGCAAAAATGACAAGTGCTCTATATGCTGGAAAATTGAAATACAGATGGAAATGCTGGGAATGCTCATTAGACAATGCTATAAAATTAACATTTCAGATTGATGACTTTTCACCACATCCTCAAGCTCTCGCCATAGGTGCTGCTTAATATTGAGTATTCTGCACTTTCTATTTTATCATCAAGCAAATCCCTATCTTTTTAAGTGGTTGTTCATTAGCAAGGGACAATCTCCCCATTGTCTTTGCAATAAATTCAAAGTCAGCTCATTCATCTCCTGGATATTGTGCTGCAATTTCAATGTTGATGTCAATGTGCTTGCTATCTGAAGCAAAGCCAACAAGCAGAAAATGAATAATTAATAATAAAAAATACAATGATTGATTGATTGGAATACTGTTTCACTGTCCTTGCTTAAAGTACTGGATTTAATAAAGAAAATTAAAATAAGTTAAATTTTATTTGATACTTCCAGTTCTTTCGCAAAATTCATTTTGAGGAACTAAAATGTACTGACATTTTCCACTGGTAGAGAACATTTAATATGGCAAAACACTAAATAAAAGTTGATGCTGAGAAGATATTAAACCTTGGTCAAAGAGGGTTGTTTGCACAGTGTCCTGGAGTTGGATAAAAAGACAGAGTATAAAGAGGGAATGATTGAATTCAGGGATAGCACCTCGACTTCATTTTTTTGATTTAGAGCAGGGGTGTCAAGCTCATTTTAGGTCACGTGCCGGATTGGGCAAAATGCAACTTCATGCGGGCCGGATCAGTTGTGCGTGCGTGCGTGCGTTCTCCCATAGCTTTTGTTGCCTTCGTTTCTTCAACCTGCTCTCATGTGTGTCAGTCTCCGGTATAACTACAAAGTATTTCACTTTACGAATTTTGTTTCTTATGAAGAAGATTGCCTAGCAAGCATTATTTTCATGATTGGAATTAACTTACAGTCGTAGGCTACAAGCAAGTTATGACGAGAGAGAGAAAAAACGATGCTATTTTGGCTAAGATTGTTTTGGGAACCACACTCTTTCCATTAATAAACCATTTGAAATTGAACATTAGCAGACACAAATGTAGACCTAACGAAACAAATTGTAAATGTATGCTACACAACTGCACCCAATTTTTATTAGTCTGCTTCCAGCAATCAAACTCAGACAATGAACACAGTTAGCCTCTAATCTTTATTGAAGTCATCACATTTACAATAATAGAATAGTTAGAAAATGAATGAATCACAATATTATGACACTTAATATTTCATAACGCTTGTTGCTTACATGTCGCAGTGCACCAAACAGTGTCACTTATTTTTCACTTGCTGCTTCCAGACACCTAACATCTCTTAGCTTCAATATCAGGGACCAGTTTCTGGGCAGTTGTGATTTTCATAATGTCATTTAGATGTCTGTGTGTCAGCTGCGAGTGCAGATTGGATTTGTTAATGTTTGTTATGGAGAATGCCTGCTCACAGAGATATGTTGTCCCGAACATGCAAAGGATCTTTGAGGCAAAGTCTGTCATCTTGGGGTACATCGGTCCCAGGTATTGATAGAATGAGTCCAGATCCACAGTCTCAAATTTATATTTCAAAGCCGAGTTATGCTGAATTTCAATTAGTTCCATTTGGAGTTCCTCCGGCACATCTGATGCTGCGTTGATGGCAAACGGCAAGTGAAATAGTGAGGGTTCCTTCTCGAGCTGAGTGAAGACTTGGAAACGATTCTAAAACTCACTTTTCAGCTGTGATATTTTGTCCTTGTACCTGTCCGCGTTGTCATTATTCCCATGAGCAACACGCACAGACTGCAAAGAGGGGAAATGAGCTGGGTTTCTCCGGGATAGTTGCATCTCCCACAGGCCTAATTGAATTTGAAAGGCACGAATGCTGTTGTAGTATTCTGTAACAAGTTTGTTGCGGCATTGCATGTTAACATTGAGCACATTTAAGTGCTCTGTTATATCCACCAAAAATGCAAGATCATGAAGCCAGTCTGGGTCATCCAACTGTGCCACTGGCTTCCCTTTCTCGTTCATGAATAGTCCAATTTCCACACGTAATTGAAAAAAACGTTTGAGCACAACCCCTCTGCTCAACCAGCGGACTTCAGTGTGGTAGGGTAGGCCATGTCCAATATTACTTTTGGACAAAAGAGTGTATAATTGCCGATAGTTGAGTCCCTTGGCTCTAATAAGACTGACTGTTTTGATTCCTACATCCATGACATTGTCCATTTTCAGGCTCCTGCTACGTAATGCCTCTTGGTGTATAATACAATGAAAATTCCGGAATTCCTGCTGTGGATTCTCTGTCTGAACTTTCTCTCTGAGTTTTTCAACAACACCTGCCTTTTCCACGACCATGGACGGTGCGCCATCTGTTGCCACACTGACAGTGTGACTCCAGTCAACCCCCAGTCTGTCCAAGGCCTCGACGAGGCTGGAGAAAATGTTATTTGCCGTTGTGGTGTTTGTCATGGGCACCATCTCCACAAACTCCTTGGTGACAGTCAAAGATGCGTTAACACCACGAATAAATATTCCCAATTGAGCTACATCAGTCACATCGGTGCTCTCATCAATTGCAATAGAGAAGGCAATAAATGACTTCACTTTGTCTTTTAGTTGACTGTTCAAATCTCCTGCAAGGTCCCCAGTTCCCTCTGCCACAGTATTTCTTGACAAGCTGATATTACCAAAAGCCCGACTCTTCTCAGGGCACACCAGCTCAGCCGCCGTCAGCATGCGTGCTTTGATGAATTCCCCCTCTGAGTATGGCTTCGACGCAGCAGCTATTTTGTTGGCAATAATATAGCTGGCCTTGACAGCTCCATCATGAGTCTCTTGACTTTTGGTGAACACTGATTGCTGTTTTTTCAGAGCTGCTTCAAGCTCATTTACCTTTTGCATTCTGAGTCGTCCTGCGTACTTATCATATTTTTCTCCATGTGACGTCTCATAGTGTCATTTGATATTGTACTCTTTTGCCACAGCCACTTGTTGCGAACAAATCAGACACAGGTTTGCTGTTGACCTCACAGAAGAAAAAACGATCTTTCCAATTATCGTTGAATATCTAACCTTCGATGTCAGCTTTTCTTTTCTTGAAAAGCATTTTGAACCACATCGGCAAACAGTCTCAGCCTTGCTACAGGTGTTAATTACCTGAGTACTCTGTGTGTTTATACTGTGTCTAATGACATAAGTGGGGCCCTAGTGATCTTCAGTGCAGGGTGGTAGGTGCTTATGCACAGCGGGTGTGTGGTAAACCATGTATATATGTTGTAACTCGGTTACCTGTCTGGACACACCCCTCTGCTGACTGCCCCTGTGGCTCCTCCCACAGAGTCCTGTATAAAGGTGTTCGTCTTGCCCCTCCCTCTTAGTCCGGGGGCAGACACTCACTGTGGAGGTCGTATTGTACAGCAAATAAAAGCCTTTCAGTATTTTTACCAGACCTCAGTCTTTTGGAGTAATTGAAGGTGCTTCAGGGTGGTTAACTGCTGCCTGTTGTTTTCTAAGTACACACAACAAGCTGCCGGCGCAGCAGGTGGCACAGACAGTGGTGGGAGAGAGAGCGGCTGCCGTTCAGATACATAATAATTGGTCGTGAATATACTTTTTTTTCCCCAAATCATCCTGTGGGCCGGATTGGACCCCCTCGCGGGCCAGATGCGGCCCGTGGGCCGGTAGTTTGACACCCCTGATTTAGAGATTCAGTGTGGAACAGCCTATTCTGCCCCAATGAGCCTCACCACCCAGCATCCCACCTAATTTATTCCTAGCCACATCACAGTACAATTTACAATGACTGATTAACCTACTAATCAGTATGTTTTTGGACTGTGGGAGGAAACCAGAGCACCCAGAGGAAACCCATGCAGTCACGGAGAGAATGCACAAGCTCCTTACAGATGGCACTGGAAATCAACCACCATGGCACCCCAAGATCTGAATTTGGGGAGTGCAAACATTTCTGAGGTTATAGAGCTGATGAGATTGCAGAGGTACAGTAGGGAAAGTATGGAGGGATGTGAGAATGAGAAGGATTAGAAATCAAAAGCAACGTGGGTGAATTCTGAAATAAAATCAGATTTTATGTGCTGTGCTGCACTATTCTATGTTCTATGTTCTATCACCTGTCTTCCTCTATATTGTTTCAATAGTATGGAATTGGAATGTCCCACACACAACAATTAATTTCAATAACATCAAAGTATCAGGTAAAGTTAAACTATGAACAGGTTTTATTTCCTGAAGACTGGCTCTGCAGTCTCTTATGTCCTTGTTTTAATTAATATCTTCTTACCATAATTCCATAATACCAGAATAATCCCTTGCAGACAAAAGCCACATTTTATTTAATATAGATGTTTAACATTGACATGGTACAGGGACCACAGTCCTGGCTCCCCCCACACCTCAGAGCAGCTTCACCAGGATGTTGCCAGGAGGTTCACCAGGAAGTTTGGCCAGGTGGATTCAGAATTGGCTTGCTTGCAGAAGGCAGAGGGTCGTGATGGAGGGAGTACATTCAGATTGGAGGGTTGTGACTAGTAGTGTCCCACAACGATCGATTCTGGGACTTCTACTTTTCATGATTTTTATTAACAACCTGGATATGGGGGTAGAAGGGTGGGTTGGCAAGTTTGCAGATGACACAAAGGCTGAGCTGGTGTGCCCTGAGAAGAGACAGGCTTTTGGTAATATCAGCTTGTCAAGAAATACTGTGGCAGAGAGAATCGGGGACCTTGCAGGAGATTTGAACAGTCAGCTAAAGGACAAAGTGAAGTCATTTATTTCCTCCTCTATTGCAATTGATGAGAGCACCGATGTGACTGATGTAACTCAATTGGGAATACTTATTCCGTCCTTGGACTCACTTTACACCGCATGCTGTTGGAGCAGTGCTGCCAGGATAATCAAGGACATGACTCACCCAGCCAACACACTTTTTGTCCCTCTTCCCTCCGGGAAAAGGCTCAGGAGCTTGAAGACTCGTATGGCCAGATTTGGGAACAGTTTCTTTCCAACTGTGATAGGACTGCTGAAAGGATCCTGGCATCAGCTCCTGGGCCCTCAGAGGCTCCATCTTCCTCTCACCCTAACCCTTCCCTCTCCACTGACACCCCCAGCCTCCCCCCTCCCCCCTCTGATCCCAGCTCTCATCCGTGCCGGGTCTTTACCATCCCCTCCGAACTTCAACTGTCAGAGGCAGAACACTCTGTCCTCAGTAAGGGCCTCACCTTTGTCCCCCTTCGCCCACACCTCAGCGAGTTCCGTGTTCGCCATGATGCGGAACTTTTCTTCCGCCGTCTCCGTCTCCGAGCCTACTTCTTCGGCAAGGACTCTTCCACCCCCACCGATGACCCCTTCTCCCGTCTTCAACCCTCCTCTTCTTCATGGACACCCCGCTCTGGTCTTCTGCCTGCTCTGGATCTCTTTATCGCTAATTGCCGACGGGACATCAACCGTCTCGACTTCACCGCACCTTGTCCCCATTCCAACCTCACTCCTTCGGAACGCTCTGCTCTCCACTCCCTCCGCACTAATCCTAACCTTATTATTAAACCCGCCGATAAGGGGGGTGCTGTTGTAGTCTGGCGTACTGACCTCTACCTTGCCGAGGCACAGTGACAACTCGCGGATACCTCCTCTTATCTACCCCTTGATCGTGACCCCACTAAGGAGCACCAGGCCATTGTCTCCCACACCATCACCGACTTTATCCGCTCAGGGGATCTCCCATCCACTGCTACCAACCTTATAGTTCCCACACCCGGCACTTCCCGTTTCTACCTCCTACCCAAGATCTACAAACCTGCCTGTCCTGGCCGACCTATTGTCTCAACTTGCTCCTGCCCCACCGAACTCGTTTCTGCATACCTCGACACGGTTTTATCACCCCTTGTTCAATCCCTTCCGACCTATGTTTGTGATACTTCTCAAGCTCTTAAACTTTTCGATGATTTTAAGTTCCCTGGCCCCCACCGCTTTATTTTCACCATGGATGTCCAGTCCTTATATACTTCCATCCCCCATCAGGATGGTCTCAAAGCTCTACGCTTCTTTTTGGATTCCAGACCTAATCAGTTCCCCTCTACCACTACTCTGCTCCATCTAGCGGAATTAGTCCTTACTCTTAATAATTTCTCCTTTGGCTCCTCCCACTTCCCCCAAACTAAAGGTGTAGCTATGGGCACCCGTATGGGTCCTAGCTATGCCTGCCTTTTTGTTGGGTTTGTGGAACAATCTATGTTCTGTGCCTATTCTGGTATCTGTCCCCCACTTTTCCTTCGCTACATCGATGACTGCATTGGCACTGCTTCCTGCACGCATGCAGAACTCGTTGACTTTATTAACTTTGCCTCCAACTTTCAACCTGCCCTCAAGTTTACCTGGTCCATTTCCGACACCTCCCTCCCCTTTCTAGATCTTTCTGTCTCTGTCTCTGGAGACAGCTTATCCACTGATGTCTACTATAAGCCTACTGACTCTCACAGCTATCTGGACTATTCCTCTTCTCATCCTGTCTCTTGCAAAAACGCCATCCCCTTCTCGCAATTCCTCCGTCTCCGCCGCATCCGCTCTCAGGATGAGGCTTTTCATTCTAGGACGAGGGAGATGTCTTGCTTTTTTAAAGAAAGGGGCTTCCCTTCCTCCACTATCAACTCTGCTCTTAAACGCATCTCCCCCATTTCACGTACATCTGCTCTCACTCCATCCTCCCGCCACCCCACTAGGAATAGGGTTCCCCTGGTCTTCACCTACCACCCCACCAGCCTCCGGGTCCAACATATTATTCTCCATAACTTCCGCCACTTCCAACGGGATCCCACCACCAAGCACATCTTTCCCTCCCCCGCTCTCTCTGCATTCCGCAGGGATCGCTCCCTACGCAACTCCCTTGTCCATTCGTCCCCCCCATCCCTCCCCACTGATCTCCCTCCTGGCACTGATCCGTGTAAGCGGAACAAGTGCTACACATGCCCTTACACTTCCTCCCTTACCACCATTCAGGGCCCCAAACAGTCCTTCCAGGTGAGGCAACACTTCACCTGTGAGTCGACTGGGGTGATATACTGCGTCCGGTGCTCCCGATGTGGCATTTTATATATTGGCGAGACCCGACGCGGACTGGGAGACCGCTTTGCTGAACATCTACGCTCTGTCCGCCAGAGAAAGCAGGATCTCCCAGTGGCCACACATTTTAATTCCACATCCCATTCCCATTCTGACATGTCTATCCACGGCCTCCTCTACTGTAAAGATGAAGCCACACTCAGGTTGGAGAAACAACACCTTATATTCCGTCTGGGTAGCCTCCAACCTGATGGCATGAACATCAACTTCTCTAACTTCTGCTAAGGCCCCACCTCCCCCTCGTACCCCATCTGTTACTCATTTTTATACACACATTCTTCCTCTCACTCTCCTTTTTCTCCCTCTGTCCTTCTGAATATACCTCTTGCCCATCCTCTGGGACCCCCCCCCCTTGTCTTTCTTCCCGGACCTCCTGTCCCATGATCCTCTCGTATCCCCTTTTGCCTATCACCTGTCCAGCTCTTGGCCCCATCCCTCCCCCTCCTATCTTCTCCTATCATTTTGGATCTCTCCCTCCCCCTCCAACTTTCAAATCCCTTACTCACTCTTCCTTCAGTTAGTCCTGACAAAGGGTCTCGGCCTGAAATGTCGACTGCACCTCTTCCTACAGATGCTGCCTGGCCTGCTGTGTTCACCAGCAACTTTGATGTGTGTTGCTTGAATTTCCAGCATCTGCAGAATTCCTGTTGAAAGGATCCTGACCCGGATCTGGGCCGTACCCTCCAAATATCCGGACCTGCCTCTAGGTTTTTTTGCACTACCTTACTTTCCCTTTTCTATTTTCTATTTATGATTTATAATTTAAATTTTTACTATATTTACTATCGATTTGTATTCCAGGGAGTGTGAAGCGCAGAATCAAATATCGCTGTGATGATTGTACACTCTAGTATCAATTGTTTGGCGACAATAAAGTAAAGTAAAATCAGAAAAAGTGGGAAATGCTCAGCAGGTCAGGCAACATCTAAGGAGAGAGAATCAGAATTACTGTTTTCTGTTCATTATCTTCGACCAAATTATGGAGAATTTTGAAAATTGTCACGTGGCTTAACAGTGGTTGGTGTATGTCATTGACTGAGAGGGGTAAGTGATGATACTAGTTAGGTTAGTTCATAAGTCATGTGGAATAGAGTAAGGCAGTGGTCCCCAGCAACTGGGCTGCGGACCGGTACCGCAAAGCATGTGCTATCGGGCCACATGAAAATGATATGATTTGGCGATATGAAACAATATGAGTCAGCTGCACCTTTCCTCATTCCCTGGCATGCACTGTTGAACTTGAACACCACCCCCTCCACCTGTCAGCCGGTCCGCAAGAATATTGTCAATATTAAACCAGTCTGCAGTGCAAAAAAGGTTGGGGATCCCTGGAGTAAAGGATGGGGAGGGACGTTTTGTGGGGGGAGCCAGGACTGTGGTCCCTGTACCATGTAAATGTTAAACATCTATATTAAATAAAATGTGGCTTTTGTCTGCAAGGGATTATTCTGGTATTATGGAATTATGGTTGTAGATATTAATTAAAACAGGGACACAAGAGACTGCAGAGCCAGTCTTCAGGAAATAAAACCTGTTCACAATTTAACTTTACCTGATATTTTAGTCTTATTGAAATTAATTGTTTTGTGTGGGACATTCCAATTCCATATTATCGAAACAATATAGAGGAAGACAGGTGATAGAACATAGAACATAGAATAGTACAGCACAGCACAGTACAGGCCCTTCGGCCCACAATGCTGTGCCAACCCTCAAACCCTGCTTCCCATATAACCCCCCACCTTAAATTCCTCCATATACCTGTCTAGTTGGTCTCTTAAATTTCACTAGTGTATCTGCCTCCACCACTGACTCAGGCAGTGCCTTCCACGCACCAACCACTCTCTGAGTAAACAACCTTCCTCTAATATCCCTCTTGAACTTCCCACCCCTTACTTTAAAGCCATGTCCTCTTGTATTGAGTAGCAGTGCCCTGGGGAAGAGGCGCTGGCTGTCCACTCTATCTATTCCTCTTAATATCTTGTATCATGTCTCCTCTCATCTTCCTTCTCTCCAGAGAGTAAAGCCCTAGCTCCCTTAATCTCTGATCATAATGCATACTCTCTAAACCAGGCAACATCCTGGTAAATCTCCTCTGTACCCTTTCCAATGCTTCCACATCCATCCTATAGTGAGGCGACCAGAACTGGACACAGTACTCCAAGTGTGGCCTAACCAGAGTTTTATAGAGCTGTATCATTACCTCGCCACTCTTAAACTCTATCCCTCGACTTATGAAAGCTAACACTCCATAAGCTTTCTTAACTATCCTATCCACCTGTGAGGCAACTTTCTCATTTTGAATTGGTGCCTATTGAAAACATTAGGAGGAGATCAGGGAAGGCGTTAAATGATCTTCTCCAGTATTAATCAACTGTTAAAGGCTTATCCCTGCCACTTAATACACAGTTCAGGTCAGGTCTATTTTGTCATTTAACCTGCTGGCTAGTTGGATATTCATGAAATCATCCTCTCAACAAAAGAGCTATTTTTTGCTTGTTTGGAAGTTCTTGGAACAGTTACTAGAATTTGAATATTCAGAAGACGTTCTGCTGGCTGGGTTGTGTTGCCATTGTAAATGTGACTCTGCTCAGTTGCCAGTCTACATTCAAAGTGCTAAAGTGGATGATTATTGCCACTGAATCCATAGTTAATTGTTTGTTGTTATCTTTGTATTTATAAAGCATAAGGCATTGTGTAAGAAGAGCAGAGTTAGATTCTCTCCAGAAGATCAGCTGTTATTGAATAAAGCCTTTCATATCTCAGCTACAGCTTCCATATGTCTCAGTTCAGCCGATCACAACACCGTCAATGGCCTTTATATGGCTATTTTTCTTCAAGTACTCCTTTCTTCCCCAGAAGTTTACCCATTATTCATTTCATTGTTCTTAATTCTCCTCTAATCTGTGCTACTGTCCTTTCTCAAATCCCGTTCTACGTCACAGACCTCCCTATCCCTGCCTGTTTTCTGATGCATAGCTTCTTCTCTCTCAATGATGTTCTCATCCTGCTAAACTCAGTCTTCCCCCCCTCATACTCACTTGTGATCCTTTATCACCTTTCTAAATCCTCTGCACATTGAACTATTCAGAAACAGCTTCTTCCTCTCTGCTATCGGTTTTCTGTATGGTCAATGAATCCATTAATACTATCTCATTTTATTTATTTTTAAAGCATAGAAAGTGGAAACCACAGAAAGGGTGCAGAATAGATTTACAGGGATGTTGCCTGGATTGGGGAGCATGCCTTATGAGAATAGGTTGAGTGAACTTGACCTTTTTTCCTTAGAGTGACGGAGGATCAGAGGTGACCTGATAGAGGTGTATAAGATGATGAGAAGCATTGATTGTGTGGATAGTCAGAGGCTTTTTCCCAGGGCTGAAATGGCTAGCACAGTTTTAAGGTGCTTGGAAGTAGGCACAGAGGAGATGTCAGGGGTAAGTTTTTTACTCAGAGAGTGGTGAGTGAGTGGAATGGGCTGTCGACGACGGTGGTGGAGGCGGATACAATAGGGTCTTTTAAGAGACTCCTGGACAGGTACGTGGAGCTCAGAAAAATAGAGGGTCATGGGTAACCCTAGGTAATTTCTAAGGTAAGGACATGTTCAGCACAGCTTTGTGAACTATGTTCTAAATCAACAGTGATTTTACATCTTTGCTGTGTACTGCTATCACAAAATAACAAAGTTTACCTCATGTAAACCTGATTCTGATTCTGGTCAATCCTCAGTCTTGAAATCTCCTGAACAGTGTTTGGCCTTCACTGGCAATATCCCATAGCAAGCGAAATTCATCATTGCAACTGTTTCTCCAAACTATTCTGAGGTGGCTTAGTGTGACGGATATAAGCTTATAGCCTGCAAACATAGAAATGCTTATAAATTATGAGAGGCATTGATAATGCGTACAGCAACAGCTTCTTCCCCAGGGTAGGAGAGACCAGAATTATAGAGGGCATAGATTTAGGGTGAGAGGAGAAAGATTGAAAAGGAGCCTGTTAAGCAACTTTTTCATTCACAAGATGGTAAAGTATATGGAGTAAACTGCGAGAAAGCGTGGTTGCAGTAGTTGGGTAAGTACATGGAGGGCTGGGTTTTAAAGGGATTTATTTACTTATTCATTTATTTGTTGATTGATTGATTGAGATGCCCCATGGAATAGGCCCCCCTGGTCCTTTAAGCCATACCACACAGCATCCCCTGCTTTAACCCGAGCCCGAATCACAGGGCAATTTACAATGACCAATTAACCAGTACATCCTTGGACCGGGGGAGGAAACCGGAGCACCCAGGGGAAACCCACGCATTCCACGGCAGTGGAATCAACGCACAAGAAAGGGAAGAGTGCCAAGAGAATGATAGATTTACTTTCCAGAGTCAATAGGTTTTGTTTTGAAACTGTGATGCAGAATTTTAAATTTGACGTGGGAAGATGAATGTAATCTCTCAGGGAAATAGATCAGTTTTAAAAGGGAATCTTGTTCAATTCTTTGGAAAAGCTATAAAGGAAGACCCATCTTGTTAGATCACACTGATTACAGTTATTTATTGCTTAATACACATTCATCAAATAAAAAAGCTCTGAGCACTTATAGAACATGGAAATCTACAGCACATTACAGGCCCTTCCGTCCACGATGTTGTGACAACCATATAACCTACTCTAGAACCATAGAAACCATAGAAACTACAGCACAGAAACAGGCCCTTTGGCCCTTCTTGGCTGTGCCGAACCATTTTCTGCCTAGTCCCACTGACCTGCACACGGACCATATCCCTCCATACACCTCCCATCCATGTATCTGCCCAATTTATTCTTAAATGTTAAAAAAGAACCCGCATTTCCCATCTCGTCTGGCAGCACATTCCATACTCCCACCACTCTCTGTGTGAAGAAGCCCCCCCTAATGTTCCCTTTAAACTTTTCCCCCCTCACCCTTAACCCATGTCCTCTGGTTTTTTTCTCCCCTTGCCTCAGTGGAAAAAGCCTGCTTGCATTCACTCTATCTATACCCATCATAATTTTATATACCTCTATCAAATCTCCCCTCATTCTTCTACGCTCCAGGGAATAAAGTCCTAACCTATTCAACCTTTCTCTGTAACTTGAGTTTCTCAAGTCCTGGCGACATCCTTGTAAACCTTTTCTGCACTCTTTCAACCTTATTTATATCCTTCCTGTAATATGGTAACCAAAACCGAACACAATACTCCAGATTCGGCCTCACCAATGCCTTATACAACCTGATCATAATATTCCAGCTCTTATACTCAATACTTTGATTAATAAAGGCCAATGTACCAAAAGCTCTCTTTACGACCCTATCTACCTGTGACGCCACTTTTAGGGAATTTTGTAGCTGTATTCCCAGATCCCTCTGTTCCACTGCACTCCTCAGTGCCTTACCATTAACCCTGTATGTTCTACCTTGGTTTGTCCTTCCAACGTGTAGTACCTCACACTTGTCTGTATTAAACTCCATCTGCCATTTTTCAGCCCATTTTTCCAGCTGGTCCAAGTCCCTCTGCAGGCTCTGAAAACCTTCCTCACTGTCTACTGCACCTCCAATCTTTGTATCATCAGCAAATTTGCTGATCCAATTTACCACATTATCATCCAGATCATTGATATAGATGACAAATAACAATGGACCCAGCACTGATCCCTGTGGCACACCACTAGTCACAGGCCTCCACTCAGAGAAGCAATTCTCTACCACCACTCTTTGGCTTCTTCCATTGAGCCAATGTCTAATCCAATTTACTACCTCTCCATGTATACCTAGCGACTGAATTTTCCTAGCTAACCTCCCATGCGGGACCTTGTCAAAGGCCTTACTGAAGTCCATGTAGACAATATCCACTGCCTTCTCTTCATCCACTTTCCTGGTAACCTCCTCGAAAAACTCCAATAGATTGGTCAAACATGACCTACCACACACAAAGCCATGTTGGCTCTTCCTAATAAGTCCCTGTCTATCCAAATGCTTGTAGATTCTGTCTCTTAGTACTCCCTCCAATAACTTACCTACTACTGACGTTAAACTTACTGGCCTATAATTTCCCAGATTACTTTTCGATCCTTTTTTAAACAATGGAACAACATGAGCCACTCTCCAATCCTCCGGCACCTCACCTGTAGACAGCGACATTTTAAATATTTCTGCCAGGGCCCCTGCAATTTCAACACTAGTCTCCTTTAAGGTCTGAGGGAACACCCTGTCAGGTCCCGGGGATTTATCCACTTTAATTTTCCTCAAGACAGCAAGCACCTCTTCCTTTTCGATCTGTATAGTTTCCATGATCTCACTACTTGTTTCCCTTAATTCCATAGACTTCATGCCAGTTTCCTTAGTAAATACAGAAGCAAAAAAACCTATTTAAGATCTCCCCCATTTCCATTGGTTCTGCACATAGCCGACCACTCTGATCTTCAAGAGGACCAATTTTATCCCTTACAATCCTTTTGCTCTTAATATACCTGTAAAAGCTCTTTGGATTATCCTTCACTTTGACTGCCAAGGCAACCTCATGTCTTCTTTTTGCCCTCCTGATTTCTTTCTTAAGTATTTTCTTGCACTTTTTATACTCCTCAAGCACCTTATTTACTCCCTGCTTCCTATACATGTCAGACAACTCCCTCTTCTTCTTTATCAGAGTTGGAATATCCCTTGAGAACCAAGGTTCCTTATTCCTATTCACTTTGCCTTTAATCCTGACAGAAACATACAAATTCTGCACTCCCAAAATTTCTCCTTTGAAGGCTTCCCACCTACCGATCACATCTTTGCCAGAGAACAACCTGTCCCAATCCACGCTTTTTAGATCCTTTCTCATTTCTTCAAATTTGGCCTTCTTCCAGTTCAGAACCTTAATCCTAGGACCAGATCTATCCTCGTCCATGATCAAGTTGAAACTAATGGTGTTATGATCACTAGAACCAAAGTGCTCCCCTACACAGACTTCTGTCACTTGTCCTAAGTCGTTTCCTAACAGGAGATCCAAGATTGCATCCCCTCTAGTTGGTCCCTCTATATATTGATTTAGAAAACTTTCCTGAACACATTTTACAAACTCTAAACCATCTAGACCCCTAACAGTATGGGAGTCCCAATTAATATATGGAAAATTAAAATCCCCTACCACCACAACTTTATGTTTCCTGCAGTTGCCTGCTATCTCTCTGCAGATTTGCTCTTCCAATTCTCATTGTCTATTGGGTGGTCTGTAATACCATCCCACTAATGTGGCCATACCTTTCCTGTTTCTCAGCTCCACCCATAAGGACTCAGTAGACAAGCCCTCTAGTCTGTCCTGCCTGAGCACTGCTGTAATATTTTCCCTAACAAGCAATGCTACTCCCCCACCTTTCATTCCTCTGCCTCGATCACATCTGAAACATTGGAACCCTGGAATATTAAGCTGCCAGTCCTGTCCCTCCTGTAGCCAAGTTTCGCTAATTGCTATAACGTCATAATTCCACGTGTCAATCCACGCCCTCAACTCATCCGCCTTCCCCGCAATACTCCTAGCATTGAAATATATACACCTCAGAAGATTTTTACCACCACTCACAACCATTCTATTAGTGGATTTGCTTGAACTTTTAACAACATTTATTTTCACCCCAGTCACACTGACAGCTCTGGCACTCTGGTTCCCATCCCCCTGCAAATCTAGTTTAAAGCCTCCCCGATAGCACTAACAAACCTCCCTGAAAGGATATTGGTCCCCCTGTAATTCAAGTGTAACCCGATCCCACCTGCCCCAGAAGAGGTCCCAATGATCCTGAAATCTGAAACCCTGCCCCCTACACCAGTTCCTCAGCCATTTGTTCATCCTCCAGAGCATCCTATTCCTACCCTCACTGGCACGTAGCACAGGTAGCAATCCTGAGATTACCACCCACGAGGTCCTGCTTTTCAACTTCCTACCAAGCTCTCTATACTCACTCTGCAGGACCTCCTCACTCTTCCTTGCTATGTCATTGGTACTGATGTGCACCACGACATCTGGCTGATCACCTTCCCACTTCAGAATGTCATGCAAGCGATCAGAGACATCCTTGATCCTGGCACCCGGGAGGCAACAGACCATCCTGGATTCTCTGTCATGACCACAGAACCTCCTATCTGCACCTCTAACTATCGAGTCCCCTATCACTACCGCTCTCCTCTTTTTCCACCTCCCTTCTGCACTGCAGAGCCAGACTCAGTGCCAGAGATCCGGCTACTGCAGCTTGTCCCAGGTAAGTCATCCCCCCCAACAGTATCCAATGCGGTATACTTGTTGTTGGGGGGAATGGCCATAGGCGAATCCTGCTCTGCCTGCCCTTTCCTCTTCCCTCGCCTGACAGTGACCCAATTTCCTGTCCTCTGCTCCTTTGTCATAACTACCTCCCTGTAGCTACGATCTATAATCTCCTCATTCTCCCGAATGATCCGCAGGTCATCCAGCTCCTGCTCCAGTTCCCTAACGTGGTTTGTTAGGAGCTGCAGCTGGATGCATTTCTTGCAAGAGTCGTTGTCAGGGACACCGGAGGGCTCCCTGACTTCCCACATCCTGCAAGAGAAGCATTCCAACATCCTGCCTGGCATTCTCTCTACTCTAAATAATCTGAACCAAAAACAACTTACCGGAACCTACCCTGGCCTCTGCCTGTTCTTGCCGAAGCCTGTTGAGCCAAAGCCGTCCCACTCTGACTCAGTCCACTCCGACGATGGCCGCTATATGGTGGTCTGCTTTTAAACCTTGGCGCGTTACGTCACGCGCCTGCACAGTGCAGACCCTTCTCCCCGAGCAGTGTTTAAAAAAAAAACTTTTTCTACCCGATTTCTTCACTCCCTTCTTCAGCTGCTTGCTTCGACTGAAACAAGAACGGCTGAAATTTTCTCTTTTTAAACCTTGGCGCGCTACATCACACGCCTGTGCAGTGCAGACCCTTCTCCCCGAGCAGTGTTTAAAAAAAAATGAATCTGCCTAGAATTACCCTACTGCATTGCTCGCTAATTTTTAAGCTCCATGTACCTATCTATGAGTCTCTTAAAAGTTCATGTTGTATCCACTTCTACCACCGTTGCTAGCAGTGCATTCCACACACCCACCTCTCTCAGTGTGAAAAACTTAACCCCTGACATCCCCTCTGTACCTACTTTGAAGCACCTTAAAACTATGCCCCTTCATGTTAGTCGTTTCAGCCCTGGGAAAATGCCTCTGGCTATCCACATGATCAATGCCTCTCCTTATCTTACACACCTCTTTCAGGTCATCTCTTATCCTCCGTCACTCCAAGGAGAAAAGGTTAGGTTTGCTCAACCTATTCTCATAAGGCATGGACTCCAATCCAGGCAACGTCCTTGTAAATCCCCTCTGTACCCTTTCTATAGTATCCACATCTTTCCTGTAGTGAGGTGAACAGATCTGAACACAGTATTCCAAGTGGGGTCTGACGAAGGTCTTATATAGCTGTAACATTACCTCACAGCTCTTGAACTCAGTCCCATGGTTGATGAAGGTCAACACACCATATGCCTTCTTAACAACACTGTCAACCTGTGCAGCAGCTTTGAGTGTCCTATGGACACGGACCCCCAGATCTCTCTGATCCTCCACACTGCCAAGAGTCTGACCATTAATATTATATTCTGTCTTCAAACTTGACCTTATTAAAATGAACCACTTCACACTTGTCTGGGTTGAACGCCATCTGCCATTTCTCAGCCCAGTTTTGCATCCTATCAATGTCCTGCTGTAACCTCTGACAGCCCTCCACACTATCCACAACACCCCTAACCTTTATGTCATCAGCATACTTACTAACCCATCCCTTCACTTCCTTATCGAGGTCATTTATGAAAATCACAAAAGAAGGGGACCCAGAACAGATCCCTGCAGAACAACACTGGTCACCAACCTTTATGCAGAATACGAACCATCTATCCACCTTATGCCTCTGTGTGCAAGCCAATTCTGGGAGAGGCAGTGGATGCAGTATACCTGGACTTTCAGAAAGCCTTTGATAAAGTCCCACATAGGACATTAGTGGGCAAAATTCGGGCACATGGTATTGGGGGCAGAGTACTGACATGGATTGAAAATTGGCTGGCTGACAGAAAACAAAGAGTAGCGATTAACGAGTCTCTTTTGGAATGGCAGGCAGTGACCAGTGGTGCACCGCAGGGATCAGTGCTGGGACTGCAACTGTTTTCAATATATATTAATGATTTAGATGAGGGAATTAAAAGTAACATTAGCAAATTTGCCGATGACACAAAGCTGGGAGGCAGTCTGAAATGTGAGGAGGATGTTATGAGAATGCAGGGTGACTTGGACAGGCTGGGTGAGTGGGCAGATGCAGTTTAATGTGGATACATGTGAGGTTATCCACTTTGGTGGTAAGAACGGGAAGGCGGATTATTATCTAAATGGAGTCAAGTTAGGAAAAGGGGAAGCACAACGAGATCTAGGTGTTCTTGTACATCAGTCACTGAAAACAAGCATGCAAGTACAGCAGGCAGTGAAGAAAGCTAATGGCATGCTGGCCTTCATAACAAGGGGAATTGAGTATAAGAGCAAAGAGGTCCTTCGGCAGCTGTACAGGGCCCTGGTGAGACCACACCTGTAGTACTGTGTGCAGTTTTGGTCTCCAAATTTGAGGAAGGACACTCTTGCTATTGAGGGAGTACAGCGCAAGTTCACAAGGTTAATTCCTGGGATGGTGGGACTGTCATACGTCAAAAGATTGGAGCAACTGGGCTTGTATACTCTGGAATTTAGAAGGCTGAGAGGGGATCTTATTGAAACATATAAGATTATTAAGGGTTTGGACACGCTGGAGGCAGGAAGCATGTTCCCGCTGATGGATGAGTCCAGAACCAGAGGCCAGAGTTTAAGAATTAGGGGTAGGCCATTTAGAACGAAGTTGAGGAAAAACTTTTTCACCCAGAGAGTGGTGGATATATGGAATGCTCTGCCCCAGAAGGCAGTGGAGGCCAAGTCTCTGGATGCTTTCAAGAAAGAGATGGATAGAGCTCTCAAAGATAGCTGAATCAAAGGTTATGGTGATAAGGCAGGAACTGGATACTGATTGTGGATGATCAGCCATAATCACGTGAATGGTGGTGCTGGCTCGAAGGGCTGAATAGCCTACTCCTGCACCTATTGTCTATTGTCTATCGGATCCACAAAGCAAGGTCTCTTTGGATCCCATGCCTCCTTACTTTCTGAATGAGCCTTGCATGGGTAACCTTATCAAATGCCTTACTGAAATCCATATACACTACATGCACTGCTCTACCTTCATCAATGTGTTTTGTTACATCCTCAAAGAATTCAATCAGGCTCATAAGGCATGACTTGCCCTTGTCAAAGCCATGCTGACTATCCCTAATCAGATTATGTCTCTCCAAATGCTCATAAATCCTGCACTTCAGGATCTCCTCCAACAACTTGCCCACCACTGAAGTAAGACTCACTTGTCTATAATTTCCTGGGTTATCTCTACTCCCTTTCTTGAACAAAGGAACAACATTTGCAACACTCCAATCCTCCAGTACTTGTCCCATCCCTATTGATGATGCAAGGATCATTGCCAGAGGCTCAGAAATATCCTCCCTCACTTCTCACAGTAGCCCGGGAGATATTGCAACAAGTTTCAGTGACTTATCTAACTTAATGCTTTTCAAAAGCTCCAGCACATCCTCTTTCTTAATGTCTATATGTTCAAACATTTCATGTGGTAGATCATCCCCACAATTGCCGAGGTCGTTTTCCCTGAATACTGAAGCAAAGTATTCATTAACGTATCTCTGCTATCTCCTCTGAATCCATGCACTCATCTCCACTATCACACCTGATTGGTCCTACTCTCACACAGGTCATCCTATTGCTCTTCACATACTTGTAGAATGCCTTGGAGTTTTCCTTAATGTTGCTCACCAAGGCCTTCTCATGGCCCCTTCTAGCTCTCCTAATTTCATATTTGAATTCCTTCCTGGCACTTTTGTAATTTTCTAGAGCTCTAACAGTACCTAGTTTCTTGAACCTTTCATAAGCTTTTCTTTTCTTCTTAGCTAGATTTTCTACATCCTTTGTACACCATGATTCTTTAACTTTATCATCCTTTCCCTGCCTCAATGGAACATATGTATGCAGAATGCCACGCAAATGTTCCCTGAACATTTGCCACATCCCTGCTGTGCATTTCTCTGAGAACATCTGCTCCCAATTTATGCTCCCAAGTTCCTGCCTAATAGCATCTTATTTCTCCCTTCCGCAATTAAGTGTTTTCCCAAATTGTCTGCTCCTATCCCCCTCCAGTGCTCTGGTAAAGGAGACAGATTTGTGATCACTACCTCCTAAATACTGTCCCACTGAGAGATCTGACACCTGACCAGGTTCATTTCTCAATACCAGATCAAATACAGCCTCTCCTCTAGTTGGCTTATCTGTATATTACATCAGGAAACCTTCTTGAACACATCTAACAAACTGCACCCCGTCTAAATCCCTTATGCTAAGGAGATGCCAATCAATATTAGGAAAGTTAAAATCTTCCATCACAACAGCCCTATTATTATTGTACTGATCCAGAATCTGCCTCCCTATCCGCTCCTCGATGTTTATTGGTGGGACTATAAAAAACACCCAGTAGAGTTATTGCCCCCTTCCTGTTTCTGACTTCCACCCACAATGACTCGGTAGACAATCCCTCCATGACTTCCTCCTTTTCTGCAGCTGTGACACTATCTCTGATTAGCAGTGCCACACCCCTACCTCCTTTGCCTCCTACCCTGTCCTTTATAAAACATCTAAAGCCCTGCACACGCAGTAGCCATTCCAGCCCCTGAGACATCCAAGTCTCCATAAAGGCCACAATGTCATAGTTCTATGTACTGATCCATGACCTAAGTTCACTCACTTTGTTTATGATACTCTTTGCATTAAAATAGACACATCATAAACCATCAGGCTGAGTGCATCTTTGCTCTAGCATCTGCCTATCCTGCCTCACAAACTCCCTACAAGCTGTCTCTACTTGGGTGCCAACCACACCATCCTCTGCCTCTTCACTTTGGTTCCCAGCCCCAGCAAATCTAGTTTAAACCTTCCCCAACAGCATTAGCAAACCTTCCCATCAGGATATTGGTCCCCTCGGATTCAAGTACATCTCGTCCTTTTTGTACAGGTCACATCTGCCCCAGAAGAGGTCTCAAATATCCAGAAATCTGACTTCTTGTCCCTGCTCCAATCTTTCAGCCATGCATTTATCCACTACCCCATTCACTGTCACGTGGCATTGGCAGGAACCCTGAGATTACTACCCTTGAGGTCTTGCTTCTCAGCTTCCTTCCTAACTCCCTGTATTCTGCTTTCAGGACCTCCTCCCTTTCTCTACCTGTATTGTTGGTACTAATATGTACCACATCCTCTGGCTGCTTACCCTCCCGTTTCAAGATGGTCATGCTCAGAAACATCACAAACCCTGGCACCTGGGAGGCAAACAACCAACCGTGTTTCTTTTCCGCACCCACAGGATCACCTATCTCTCCCCCTAACTATACAGCCCTGTACTACTGCTGCCATCCTCTTCTGTTCCCTATCCTTCTGAGCCACAGGACCAGACATGGCCACCGTTGCTTCCCCCAGGTAGGTTGTTCTGCCAACAGCACTCAAAATGGAGTACTTATTGTTAAGGGAAACAGCCACAGGGGTGCTCTCCACTACCTGATGCTCTCCTTTCCCTTTCCTGACAGTCACCCACTTACCTGTCTGCTGTGGGCCCGGTGTGACTACCTGCCTGTAGCTCCTATTGATCACTCCCTCACCTTCCCTAACAAGCTGAAGGTCATCGAGCCGCATCTCCAGTTGCCTAACTCTAAGTGGCTGCCCCTTGATCCACCTGGCGCAGATGTGGCCATCAGGGTGACAGGAAATCTCCCGGATATCCCACATCTGACACCCAGAGCAGAAAACTGACCTTGCAGTCATATCCACTATTCTTAAGTCTCTTATTCTTATATCTCTTATAGATTTAAAAAAAATGATTTCAACATAACAGATATTGCAAGTTTAACCCACCTGTTATGGGTCACATCATTCATATTTTCATACAAAAAGCCAGTGAATGGCTGATAGTGATTGTATTAAGAACATCTGAAAATATTTGATAATTTTCAGGAGTGGAAATACATGATAGCATTTGTTCTTTTTGCATCATGACGTGCTGTTATATCCAACATGTTTGAGGCAATCATTACCACAGGTAGTGCCAAAAGCCGCCAGTGACAACAGTTGTTTCACATTCGATTGAGTAATCAAGCCATTATTCAGCAGTTTGATGGATAGTGTATTTTAGGCCAATAATTAGTTGTTTTTTCCCCAGAGGTTAGTATTTTTTAACCCTAATTTTTCATTGTTTTAATAAAAAACAGAAACTACTCGAAATACTCATCAGGTCAGGCTAGCTGTGTGGGAAGAAAAGCAGAGTTAACATTTCTGGTTGGATCCATTTGGTAAAAATGGGGAAAAGACTAAAGAGGGATGAGGATGTCTCTCATGGGCTAAAATGTAGGTGACCAGTACCTGCAGTTTCTTTGAGTTTTATTTTGTTTTCCTGCACCTGGAGCGTTGTTTCATTTCTCTTTTTACTACCACGCTACATATCATAATCTCTGATGTAAAGTACCTCTCTCTTATTATGTACAGACCCATTCAAGCTCTGATCTCTAGATCCTAAACATCTCAGTGCACAAAATGATTCTTCTCACCTCCCTGATAAACTGTGTCCACTGACCCTCAGGACACTGCTCTGATCTGTTCCAGTGCATTCCAAACCTTTCAATACTTACATTACTGGTGGTAAAAGCTTTATAACATTTCCTTCTCTAAAGAGAACAATGCCACTTTCTCTAATCTCCCCATTTATCTGGTGTCTCTCAATCTCCTAGAGTTGACACCATTTCTAAATTGTGGGGTCACTGTAGCCCTGTTGAGGCCTGACTGCTGACCATTAAGGATTACTTGTAGGCCAGAAAGTTGGAAATTTTTTCACTTATCTCTGGAGAAAGAAAACTACTGTGTTATTGAAGATTGGCTTATCGTTCTTTGGGTGTCTTAACACTTGAGAAATATTTGGTCTTGTTAATTTTTTGGTTATGTTTTCATTATGCCTTGGCCTTTTTTTCCCTGATGTAAATATCTCCCCTATTGGTGATAACTGCAATGATAATTTGTCTGCAGAGAAGATTTTCAGTGTCTCGTCAAAACAATGACTTTTACCCACCAGATTTTACTAACCTTGTTTCTCCCTAAAACAGTGTTATTTAAATAGTCAACATTCTGTCCTCACTGAAGTCTCTGACCCCCAGAGCCTGTAATACAACATCCCAAGTGGATCAGGGTTCAGGTATCTCACAACTTCCCAGATACTTGATAATCTCAGAATGCTGCAAATCTCAGCTGCAACTTACAGTCTTCTGCTCTCTGCCGCATTAGGAAAATGCTCCATATTGATAGAGAGAAGATTTCATCTGCATTTTCTTCCGCCTACAGGAGCAGGCAGGGAGTGATGTCATTAGTCTTCATTGCAAGTTCCTCCAATGTGTAGGCATCCAAAGACTGCACTCATGTCATTACAGAGACAAGCTACTGTGGGCAATCTTCTTCATTGGAATCACTGTCGTTGACCCATCTATACATTAAGTAACAACACTCACCTTTGTCTGGAAGAGCATAGTTTGTTTTGCAGTATGCCTGTCTGAAAGCTGGCTGCAAAGGTTTCCCTTGCTGGATTACACTTTCATTTTCAGCATGGTATTACATGGGTAAGTTGAACAATGCTGTTCTCTGAACCTCACAGGTCAAGCTCTTGCTCATTATTTAACTCACTAATTCTGTTAGGGTGTCAGCTAGACTTGTTTTAAAACCAATTGTTGTTCATAGAGCAAATTCTAGGTACCTATTTTCACTTATAAAGACTTTGATTTTTATTACCAGCTCCAGCACTGTCATAGTTGGTGTTGTGTTTCCATTCTCTGTTGATTTGCTTCCATTAAATCATTACCATACTTATTGCTTATTTCACATCACTTAACCATTAACTTAAGTCTGACCATTTCACCAATATATTTGAATAGCGCACCTCACCAGAGCACTATCAGATATTTTACACAAAATAAAGCCTGCAGATGCTAAAATCCAAAGCAACACACACACACACACACACACACCCCCCCACACACACACACCCCCACCATGGAGTGCTTGTTTTTTAAATCCCTTTAATATTGTCATATTCACTGTGTTCTGTGATATCTGCCATTCTGAGTAATGGAAGGCAAGATCAATTAGACTGCAAATTGCAGCAGGTATTTCCTCCCTAAAGTTCATGAATAGTTAAAAGAAAGTTTTAATATGCTCTTTATGAGCAGGTACTTCAGGTAATGTTGTACTGCTGGGCAATTGTACACTTTTAGGACTAATAGAATGATCAACCTCAATAATGACCCCAGAAATAAAATGAAAGGCACCCAACCCACTAACTCTTCACAAGGTTGCTTTCTAATTCCATCCCCATTTCAGAAGAACTGCAGTATAATTTACCTACAAATGCCTTCCATTTAGACTGGCTGCATCACCGTTTGGAATGTGTGGGGGGGGGCGGGAGGTGCGGTCTTGCTACTGTACAGGATCAAAATAATCTGCAGAGAGTTGTAAACTTATTCAGCTCCATCATGGGCACTAGCCTCTGTAGCATCCAGGATGTCTTCCAGGAGTGATGTCTCAAAAATCACCATTAAGGACCCATCATCACCCAGGTCATGCCTTGTTCTCATTGCTACCAACAGGAAGGAAGTACAGAAATGTGAAGGCGCACACTCAGTGATTCAGGAACAGCTTCTTCCCTTCTGCCATCCGATTCCTAAATGGACATTGAACGCATGAACTCTAACTCACTACTTCTTTATTTCTATTTTTGCTCTACTTATTTAATTTAGTTATGTTAGATATTAAACCTGATTCTGAATCTGACCTCTGCCTATTATCATTTGCTAGATGCTGGGAAACCATGTAAGCTTACACACCCAGCAACACCACCTAAGGTTTGCGAAAATATGAGCATTTTTACCACTGGTACAAGATAATGTGGTAAAATACAATGAATGACAATAACAGTCAGATGGGTGAGTAATTTAAGACAGCCTGTGTTGTGTTCTTTACACGTACCATGGGTTACTAAGAACAAACCATATTCTGGAAGAATTAAAACTAGAACGTTTATTTACAACAGCAAACAGCAAGCACTTCTTTAACATACAGTTTCTAGATCATTCTCCCATTTGTGTGCATGCTCCGAACTCTGTCCAATCACGTTCTTACACGAAACATGTGATATCACCACATCTTCCTTTCCTTAAGAAGAAAAACAATTAGTAACATTAATCAGAACAAATATATAATTTAACATGTCTCTATCTGTCTCTCTGGGGGTTTACGAACACGAGTAGACCTTCTAAGTGGTTCACAAAGTTCTTGTGTTTCGTTGTTATTTCCTTGTTTTGTCTGGTCTGCATCAGTTAACTGAAACTCTGAAGTTGGCTCTTTCTTAAGGTCTTTGCAATTTCTTCTTAACACTGCTCCTTCTCCTGTTTGGACCATGTATGATCTGGATTGTACTACTTCAAGTACTGTAGCTTTCTTAATTCTTCCACTTCCATTTGTGATGAAATACGAATCTTCTTTTCTTCACCTAATTCATTCATTAACTGTGTAATCATTTGGTTTCATCATTTCAATAAAACTTCTCAATTCCTTCACTTGTGCTTTCGCTTCTTCGATTGGATCCTGATTCCCGTCACTGTTTGGCTTCAGATCAGTATTGTACTGTACCGGCAAGTTTGGTCTCTATATGACTACATACCCTTTCATCAAGTCACTGTATTCTGACTCTGTATCATTATCCAGGATTAAGACTCTTTTCACCAAATTCAGTCTCTCATAGCAGATAAACCCAGTATCAACCGTACATTCTTTGGCACCACCGCAAAGGAAAATGTGTGCACCATATATTTGTGTGGTACTTTTGCCACACATGTTCCTTTAACTGAAATGTCTGCAACTGAATACCCAGTCACTTTTATATTTGTCTGATGTGACTTTGGCCTAGGCTTTAAAGCATTAAACTCAGATTCTGCAAGAACATCTACTTGTGCTCCAGTATCCAATTTAAACAGAATAACGTATTGGTTCATTTGCAATAGAATAGTCCAGTCACTCTTATAAAACTCCTTGCGTTCATTTTCAAGCACTACATTTCCATGTTTTATTTCCTTTCTACTTCTGCAACAGTGTGAAAAATGATTACTCTTACTGCAGGTGTTGCATATTTTCTGATATGCTGGACACTTTTTTAGATGATGTTGCCACCCACAGCGATCACAAAGATTTTATCTTTCAGACGGCATCTTGCTCTTTGTCGGTTTCGTTGTTGCTGCAATATTTTTTCTAATATGTTTGCGCTTTACAGCGTCTATGCAGCCGTTCTCGATATAAAGCTCTTTAACCTGTGACATCACAGTCTCAGAAACTTTGCAGAGTGCCACTGCTTTTTCCAAATTCAAATCTTGTTCTAACAGTCTTTCTCTCAGACCATTATCCAGAATGCCGCAAACAATTCTGTCTTTAATGAGAGAGTCTGTAAGCTCTGCAAACTCGCATCTTTTACTGTGGTTTCTCAACTCCGTAACAAATTAATCAATCATTTTATCAGGTCTGTGCCAACATTTGAAAAATTTATAGCGCTCATACGTCACATTACACTTTGATTTACAAAATGCGCCAAATTTGTCGATTATCGCATTTAGATTCAAATTATCTCCATTTTCAAAAGTAAAATGGTTATATACCTGAATTGCATCGTGGAGTAGAATTACGTGGAGTAGAATTGCAGCTTTCGTTTTTTCACATTTTTTATCAGCTCCGATTGCCGATAAATAAATTTCAAAATGCTGTTTAAATCTTTTTCAATTTTCAGTTAAGTTTCCAGTCAGCTGAAGCATCGATGGGGGTTGCAAAACTTCCATTTCTAAAACTGTTTGCACACCAAAACAATTTGCGCTCTTTTTTTCCGATTATCTTCGCGTCTCCTGTGTTAACGAAACTTATTATTCTTCCAGACTGACTTCTGATACCATGTTGTGTTCTTTATATTAGAGTGGGTTACTAATAACAAACCATTTTCTGGAAGAATTAAAACTAGAATGTTTATTTACAACAGCAAACAGCAAGTATGTCTTTAGCATATAGTTTCTAGATCATTCTCCCATTTCTGCACATGCTCCGAACTCTGTCCAATCACGTTCTTAGACGTAACATGTGATATCACCACAGCCTGGAGATGGATGCACCTCCCACTGTGCTGAAGGATAAAACTATTGTGCATATTTTGCGCTAATCCATTTGGGAGATTGAATCCACATACCAGTCTAGAAAACTATGTGCAACCATCTCACAAGGAATCTAGCAGGATATGTAGATCAAGCTTACTAAGTTTGAAATGTTTGCCTATCTCATTGCTGAATAATCAGAAATAGAGATTTTTTTCATCTTCCTCGCTCTCTGAATGTTCGATCTGTGTTTAATGTGTTGGTATAAACCCTATGGCATGTTTGATGAAATAGTGAACTACTGAATGGGTAAAATGGGGAAAATATCAAGTTCCAAGCCAACCTAAGAATAAAATAGTTTGATGTGCTTGGTGTATGTTACTTAACTGGGTTTTCATGCTGTCACCAGATTTATGTTTGCTAAATTGGCAAATAAATTGAATACACTCTTCTGTGAGCATTATCATAGCTAGTGCAATCTCACATCCTCTTTCATCAGAAACTCAAAGGGCTTGAAAAAATATTTACTTTTTATTTTAAATTATAGTAATTTGTTATGCCTACAAGTGTACTGCTGCCACTAAACAACAGATTTCATGGACTTATGTCAGTGACGCAAGTTACCGTGGGCACCACGGTGGCATAGCAGTTAGAAAGATGCTATTACAGCTCGCCGCATCAGAGTTCAATTCTGGTGCCATCTGAAAGGAGTTTGTACTTTCTACCCGTGACCACGTGGGTTTCCTCTAGATGCTCCAGTTTCTTCCCACAGTCCAAAGACACACCAGTTAATAGGTGGGTTGGTCATTGTAAATTGTCCTGTGATTAGACTAGGGTTAAGTAGATGGGTTGCTAGGTGATGCGGCTTGTTAGGCTGGAAGGGCCAGTTCCACACTGTATCTCCAAATCAAAATAAAATAAACAACAATAAAGCTTTTTTCAAAAAAAAGTATAATGCGTGGCTGTATCATCTTTCATGTCCCTTTCACAATATTCCAGCCCTTTTACAATCAGTAAAGTATGTTGGAAATGTACTCACTTTTTTTTAAGCAAGAATGTAATCTGCAAGCTTCCACAAGTAGCAGGAGATAATGACATAAGTACAGAAGTACAGGTTTCCCCCGCCATCTGAAGGTAGAGCGTTCCTATGAAATGGTTCGTAAGCCGAAATGTTGTAAAGCGAAGAAGCAATTACCATTTATTTATATGGGAAAATTTTGTGAGCGTTCGCAGACCCAAAAATTACCTACCAAATCATGCCAAATAACACATAAAACCTAAAATAACAGTAACATATAGTAAAAGCAGGAATGATATGATAAATACACAGCCTATATAAAGTAGAAATACTTTCCCACAATCATTGCCTGCACTGCCGTCCGTAGCGAAAATCTCACGAAAGCGCTGTCGGCAAAAACATGGCGCAAGCGCTCTCGGCAGAAAATCTCACGCAAGTGCTTTCGGCAAAAACACTCTCTCCAGTAACCTTTAAGCTATGAAGCTGCCAAATCATACCAAATAACACATAAAAATACACAGCCGATATAAAGTAGAAATAATGTATGTACAATGTAGTATCACTTACCGGAATCGGGACAGCGCCGAGCACACTGATGATGGTGTGTTAGACTGAGTCATCAGAGCTTGGGTGGTGCAGTGGCTCCCACCCTCCGGGCAGCGAACCGATATCGATCCGCGAAGCATGCAGTGGTACAGCGGTAGCCGGGAGGCACACAGCACATCTTTAAGAAAAAAGCCGAAATAAACAAGCTAATTAATTAGGTGCCGCCCGGCACGTAACTGTTGGCCCAGATCAGAGGCAATTGCCGATTGCGTCGCCTCTGATCTGGGCCGACATTCACATGTCGGGCGGCACCTAATTAATTAGCATGTTTATTTTGGCTTTTTTCTTAAAGATGTGCTGTGTGCCTCCCGGCTATCGCTGCCTTCTCCGCGAATCGGTTATCTGTCCGCGGCCTGGGGGGTTGGGGTGGTGGGATACTGGGGTGTCATCTCATCATCATCTGTTTCCATTAGGGTAGGCAGGTCATCTGCTTCTATGACTGCCTGCCTCAATGTCGAAGGTCGAGGCTTGTCGTCTGCTGTGGCTGATGTGGAAGGCTTGCTTGACTGCTGAGCCTTGCACATTTTTCTATCATACAGTTCTTTGTAAGCACTCAAACCATCCTGCAAATATCCCCTAAACCTACGTACCCTTTCAAAATTAAAGTCGTACTTTATCATTGCAGCGAAAATCTCACGCAGTTGCTTCATGTTCAGTTCGCTACTGCATTCGGTTTCGGTTGTTATCCTTTCCTTTTCCAATTGCATCAGATCTTCGTCTATCAGTTCTTGGCCATGAGATGCCAACACCTCTTCAACATCATCTTCGTCAACTTCCACAAGCCAAACTCACTTTGTCCTTACTTCGTTCACCAAGGTCAAAACGCTTAATTATGTCTAGTTTTATGCTAAGTGTAACACCCTTACGAGCTCTTTCAGGCTTTTCCGATACTTTAGAACTCATCTTGCAAACGGATGCTCACAGGCACGTGTTTAAGCAATGCCGGCGAGAATACCATTCTGAATTCGGGGGGAGAGCGGCTGCTTGGGGCGCGTGGCACGCTGCTTTTTTTCGCACGCTGATTTTTTCGCGCACTGATTTTTTTATCGCGCGCAGCTTTTTTTCGTAACAGTGAAAACACCTTCTGTTAGCGAAAACAGGGAACTAATGTAGTTCTTTCGTAACAGTGAGGTTTCGTAAAGGGAACGTTCAAAACGTGGGGGACACCTGTATTCTAGTTCAGATTTTACAGGAAATTCTGGACCATTGATCAAAGGCATGGAGTTTGAATTTCATCACAGCATCTGTGATATTTATACTTAAGTATATATGTAAATTTGGAATGAAAGTTTTTTCCATTAATGGTAATAATGAAACTACTGGACTGATGAAAAAACCCTTCTGGTTCACGAATGTGGGCTCGCAGGTCTGCAAACCAAGTTGGAACCATAAAGTTCTAAACTCAGACAAAGACTTTAAGCCCTATTGCATATAAATAGCCATGAGTATGCTCACTAAAGGGGGATTTTACTGTAACTACCCAATCTTCAAAGACTAGTTTACTTCCCTGTTTATTCTTCACATCGCGATTAGCTGCCAATACCCACTATTCGCGTGCTGGGTCCCCACTCCCTACCAAGGAGCAGATACTTCCAGCTAGAATGTAACTTAAAGCACAGTTAATTTATTTTCAGTGGTACACATTTATATCAAAACAACACTCTTAAAAAGCATTTAAAACTCACAGCGATTTCCATCTTAAATATTTCCAAATTACAAGCCATCTCATAAACACTAACTATTTTGAAAACACAAGATAGCATTTCCTAATCATAAAGAATTTCTCAAACACAAAGGATTCCCAAAACACAGGTACAGTTCTTTCAAACTAAAAAGAAATACCATGATGCAGGTGAACAAGTCATCTATCACAGAAACTGAAGCTGGAGGTTCACTTATTTCTCATATGTTTCACCCCGTGTTTCTTGTATGTTTCTTCTTGATGTTATTTACCCTATTACTAATAAGCCTGAACTTCTCTTTACATTTATACCCTTTTTCTCACACTTGGATGCTTTCATATGTTATGATATTTCCTCAGATAATTCTTTTAACACAACTGGTTTAAACGCTTCTTTTGGAGACATATATCTTAGCTAGCTACCATTAATGTTGTAAAGCTAACTTCTGAGAACATAAAAATTCCAACTATAAACAAATCAGTTATTGATAAGCTAAAAGTTATCGTCCATCTGTTCTGCAAGCTTCTTTGATCTAAGCAACTTAAGAGTCAGCTTGTCTGTTTTGAAACTAGTCAAATTAAACAACCCATTGTCTTACAAACACTACACTGTTTGAGCAGTAAAAAGGTGCAGTGATTCGCATCTGCTTTCTCAGTCAGAATGTTTGCACTATTTGCAGAGCTTCTTTGCAAAGCTATTTTGTAGATGGTATTTTTTTACTTCAACCTGACTGCTGCTTTTCATTTACACTTTAAGAACTGAAGACTGACTCGCATTTATGGCCAGAAGTTAAACAAGCTGATAGTTGGAAGTTTACTTACAACTGCTTGTGATCTTACTGGTGACAGATTCTGTGTTTAGAATGCAAGCTTAGCAAACATGAGACCTTCTGTCCCAGGACAGTGAATATCTAATGCACTGTTGCCAAGTTTATCACCATGTCTGGACCATTCTGCTCATCACTAAATTAGGCACCATATCACTGTCTCAGCTTATGGCTGAAACTGAATAATAGTATTTTCACCTTCATTGTGATCAAGCTCTTCTGTCAATGTTTGCACTGTTGAGTGGTTAAAGGAAAAGCCACCTGATCTACAACCATTCCAGCTTCATCTTCTCCACGAAGGAGAGGACACATAAATCTAACTCTTGATTAACATTTGTTGTGCTTAGTCTTGAATTAAGGTAGAATGGAAGTGTATCAGTGGGTGTGATGTGTTTCGAGAATGTAGCAGTCATGGCTGAATAGCTGGCAGTGCGTGCAGGCGTAGAGATGCTGGGTTGAGGCTTTCAGCATTGCTGAATTTGTAGTTGAAACGGACCATACTAATGTTGGATATCACACTTGCTAGAGACTGCTGACAGCCAAATGATGAACAGTATCTAAGGCTTAGCCCTGATGCAGGTTCTTGGCCCGAAATATCAACTGTTGATTTCCCTCTGTATATGCTGCCTGGTGTGTGGAGTTTCTCCAGCATTTTCTGTGTGTTGCTCCAGATTTCTCAGCATTTTCAAAATTTCTTGTACCTAAGGATTGCCATGCATTTGTTCTGTATTGGGTTAGACTGCTAGTGTGAAATTATTAAGCTGCATCCAAGCCTTCATGCCGAAGATTCCTGGCACCAGTTATCACAGAGACCAGGGTGTCAGTTTGGAGAGTCTCCTGGCCCAATATGGATACAGGGTATCTCCCCCACGTTCCACTATCACCACAGTCCATTGTCTTTTATTCTGGCTTTTTACTTTTTCTCATGTTGCTCCACCATTCTTGATTTCCCAGTCTAGAATCACTTGCTGAAGGACACCAGCCACTGTGCACCACTTGAAGGGGTATTGGCCCGCTTCATCTTGAACATGTGAAGGATATTTCTGACCCGCTGCTGCCGCATTCAGACAATCAAATTGTGATCATTGTGGAATAGCAGATTGCACAAACTCAGCACACTACCAGTTTGGCATAGACCAGATATGGATTAATCAACATTGTAATACACATCCCTGGCTGGTTAGGGCTATCAAATTATAACCCCAATGAGTCAAAATTCAATTCGTATTATTTAGTGTGGAAAACACCATTTTCACTTCAAAGAAAAGTCTATGCTTATGATTGCTTGTGTGATTTTTTAACACTTTCCTGCTGCATCTTCCTGTGTTCAGAGTCCTGCGGATTCATTAAACAGGAGGGAATCTGCACTGCTCAGCCACGCTTCAACCCACCTCTAATCTAATAGGCAAGATTGGAATGAAAGTGCCTCGGCACAGCTATCCTGTTAATGATTTTTTGTACTCCAGTCCCTGCGTGAGGTATATTTGAATTTGTCAGTTTCTCCGTTGTCATCAAATCTTCCAATAAAAAGATTACCTTCTTTAAAAGATTGTCAAATAAGAATAGGGGTGACTATTTGAGATAAGTCTGATTGCTAAGGGGTGGAACTTCACTGATGTTACACACTGACAATCTGAGGTGTGGCAAATTGTTCCCTGTTCCCTTGTTGGGTCATGCAGGAAATATTGGGTCAAGGGTCAGGAGGAGGAACTTCATTTAATTACAAACTCTAGGCATCAAGTGGCATGGTGATATCAAAGAAAGCCTTTTAATCTTTAATATGAAGGGAAAAAGGATGCCGGACGTATTCAAGATTCAAAAAACTTTATTGTCATTCTAACCGTACATCAGCTCTGCAGGGCAGAATGAGACAGCGTTTCCCAGGAGCAGTGCAATCATAACATAACAAACGCAACACTAAATAATAAACATAACAATAAATAGTAAAACACAACAGCCACATGTCAGTTAAGATCAAGTTGTAAGTGTCCAGTGCAAGTTAAAAGTGTCCAAAGCAGAGTCAGGTGGAGCAGCTATTTAGCAGTCTGACTGCCTGTGGGAGGAAGCTGTTTAGTAGCTTTGTGGTTTTAGTTTTGATGCTCCTGTAAAGTTTGCCTGAATGCAGATGGAAGGAGCTCACAGAATATTTGCATGTCTAACATCCACAGAAGACAAGCTTGAGCAAAGTGACTGTCAAGGTAATCAGGCGTTCGAAGCAATTGTATCACTAAAGTGGTCATTATTGGTACAGAGGCAAAATAATGCATTTCCTGGAAGACTGAATTTAAAAAATATGTTCAGAACATTGATTAAGGCAGTCAACATCAATAGTGAGAGAGAAGCAGAGTTAATACTTAAGGTCAGTTACATTTCATCAATAATCTAAGACAATAGTTCTGCTTCTCTTTTCTCAGGGGCTGCCTGATCTGCTGAATATTTCCAGCGTTTTCCTTGTTTTATTGTCCACTTGTTATCTGGAAGTTAAACGTTGGTTTGGACAGCTCATTGGCCAGGAGCCACACCTTCAAGGGAAGGGACAAGTTCTAGTTTCACCTTGATTTGATGTGGTGTAAATTGTTCCTGAGAAGTGATTTGGAGCCGTATTATTTAAATAAGCCTTGGTGCTTTTGGTCTTACAAGCATATTTAGCACATCCAGTATAGATTTCCCCCATAACCTGGAAACATAATGGCATGAAGCTGACTGATGTGCAGCTCTCATTGGTGATACCCATTCTCCAGGCGCTTGATGCCACTCATTGAAAGCAGCAGAAAAAAGAGTCAAGAGCTTGTTCTGGGTATTTCATTGGATATGACTGAGGTAATGTTTAATCTTCCATTTGCTAATTGCTTGGGCAACTAACCTTTGGAATCAATTTCGGTGAAAGATTTGAACTTCCACAGACTTTTATATCCTCAGTGTGTCCCAGAACAGCTAGCAGGTAATGAACTGTGTTTGAAATACTCTTGAAATGTAATCAACAGCGGTTGTACAGGATATATAGAAGTTAATCTCTGTTTGCACACAAACAGTAGGTGATCTGTTTCAGTGATGTGGGCCAGTACACCATGCTGCTAGTGTTCCAACCAATGCTGTGTGATCATTGACACCCATCTGAGAGGCCAACTGGAGGTCTCTTGGTTCATGGTTATCACAGCAACAAAGAACGTAAGAATTAGAAACCCTGCCAGCCTGCCTGACATTCATCAACTTCACAGCAGATCTTGTATTTCGATGCCCTTTACTTGCTCTGAGCTCATGTTCATAATTTGTTGTTTTCTGTTTTGAACTTAAAGAATGTATTGCTACAATCCTCTGGGACAGAGATTAAACCATTCACCATCTTCTGTTTAAAGGAGTTTCTCCTCATTTCAGACCTAAATGACCCAACACTTATTTCCTGGAATCATTTGTTCTGGATTGCCCCATCTCCTTATAACCAGCCTGCCAAGCCCTGCAAGGATTTTGTAAATTTAAATAAGATCTCTTCTCATTCTTCAAAACTCAAGTTCCAGTCTATATACTCCCTTTTTAGACAGAAAACTGTGGTACCTTGAAGCAATCTGATGAATCACCATTTCATCCACCCATAGCTAATACATCTATTTAACGTAATGAGACCAAATCTGTGTGCAATATTCACAGTTTCCACTGCTGTGCCGCTGACGTAAAGAGGGGTAAGAGGTATGAGCTCTCCTGAAGCAAATAGCCATCTTCTTGTTGACATTGAGGAAGAGGTTATTTGTCTGGCACATTGAAGAAGAATGTACCATTGCTCTGATGTATTCCAAGATCTTAGAGCTGCTGGCAATAATGATTGCAGCTGCAACTTGGAAGCAGTTCTTAAAGTGGCACTTGCATGCTACTGACAACACTCTTCAGCACTGGAGACCTGCTCTTTGTGCAAGATGTCCTTGGAGAGTGACAAGGGCCACAATCATGTACTCCTGGCAGGAGTTGACTGGGAAACTTCTGAAGGGCCTGATGTTCCATTGTGAATCAGGCAAATTACTGTTTCCATGGTTGTTGCTCCTTTGAACTTCAGGAAGAGTCAATGAGGTCTTCTTTCTCTTAGTATGGAGCGGGGATGACCTCTGTATAGCACACTGTGAGATGTAGCAGAAATCAGCAGCTTAAAATGATGCTGTGAGTATCACATGATTGTGACTTCAACAATAAGAGAATTCCAGTTATTTGTGAGGTCACAGATCTCATTAATAACTCTATTGATAGAATTTATCTTAATTTCAGACCTAAATGACCTATCACTTACTCCAACACTGCAATCAATAATTCTGGACTCCACCATCTCCCTGTATCTAGCTGTCAAGTCGTGAAAAGATTTTCTAAATTCACATGATCTTTTCTTATTTTTCAAAACTCCAGAGGATACAGTCCCAGAAATTTATCTCAGACAAGCCTAGCTATCATGTTCAGCTGCTAGCAATGCTTGAGGGATGAAGTCAGGAATGGAACACAACTCTTCTTCCTTGCTATGGGTCTTTGCTCAAACTACATAAGAATGTAGTTTGAGTTTTGAATCTTAAGATAGCATGTGGCTTCAGGAGAAATGTGGTTGGTGTACTGCAAATTGCACTAGAGAAGATAAATAGGTGCTGATATAATTTGGAGGAATTTTACACCAGGACCACATTTCTGGTGTCACTGAAAATTCTGCTGGAAGGTCAGGATTTTTTGCCTGGAACCTGGAAATAGACACAATTTTCCTCATCTCCAGGTATAGCACATTTTCAATGTGGGAATGATTTATTTTTTTTTATTGAGATACAGTATGAAATAGACCCTCTGGGCCCATTGGGCCACGCCACCCAGCAATCCCCCAATTTAATGCTGGCCTAATCACGGGACAGTTTACAATGACTATTAATCTACGAACCAGAATCAAATCAAGTTTAGTTATCATTCTACCATATACAGATACAGCTGAATGAAACAGGTTTCCTCTGGGGCCAAGGTGAAAAATATACACATCACATTCAAAATAGCAAGCAAAAAAAATTGTCACGCAAAAAAAAACATATATATGTATATTTTTCCCAAGACCTTGAGTGACATAAATTAGTGGTACAGTTCCTGGCAATCCAACCTGTCATTCCACTGATTGAACACTGGAGGGTAGCACCGTTGGGGGAGGCCAGCTTCCAACCGAGCACTGACGCCATGCTACACTGCCTCTGACGTCTCATCACCTGGACTGCAGCTGCAAGCAAGCCCGCAGCTTGGGGCCTAGTCCTTGCTACAACTGAGGATAAGCTGCTCCCATACTGCCTGTCTCTCCAACAAACAAGGGTAATGGCCCTACACTATCTTACATTACCAAAGTCCAACAGAGTCTCGTGTCATGCAGGTGAGAAACTGCTAGAAAGTTCAGCAGTCAAATGAACAAGGAGGCAATTAAAAGAGAGAGAGAGAGTATGGCGCAAGCTGAGGCACGAGCTGGGAAGTCACCATGGTAGCAGCTCAGAGCGGTTGAGCTAATGGACGCTGGAATTTTGGATGGATTATAAAAAGTTGATCCTTTGGTCTGATAACGGCAGAGGAGACACGACACGAGAGAACTGCGGAAGCTACCCGAGAAACCACTGGTGGAGTTTAAGACCACCACGAGTGTGGAGGCGACGGACTGATTAATTTTGACCCGTGATTACCAGTGCAGGTAAGAGCTTGCGTGTGGGTGTCTGCTGGTGGTGAATCCGTGCCTTGGGTTAGTAGACCGTTCCCTAGAAGGGGCTCTGTCCATCTGTGTCTGTGTGGGGGTCACACGAAGTGACTCTGAAGACTTCAGAAGCAAGAACAAATAAAGCTACTAACTTGAACATCAACTCAATCAATTCTCTCTCTCCATCAATTCAACTCAACGCAACACAAAGTGAACCGAACTGCTTAAACTTACCTGACACTGTAAGACTGATATCTACCTCCTGGAATATTATTTTTGTATCCATACACACATTGTATTATTCGGTTTAATGATATTAATTCGTAGTAGTAATAAATATAGCCTTAATTTATAGTAAACCAGACTCCAGGTGTGTTCCATTTCTGCTGGTCCTTTTCAACCCATTACAGGGTTCGTGACACTCGCGATCACTAGAGGAACGTCCAAGACAATCACTCACGGTTACACTGTGTGCTGCTTTCACGCACCAATTCCGATGCCTTTGAGTAGCAAGCAGAAGCACACGGCCTGCACCCAGGCCAGCTCCTCCGACATCCCGGCTTGCTCCTCCAACCTGCCGGCTCGCTACTCTGATCAATGGCCAGCTTACTGATATGGTAGACCTACTGTGCTCAAAGATCCTGGAGACCAGTATAGTCTTGTGATCGTAAAAAGCACACTTAACAAAGGGAAAAAAGGCCTTTGGTTGGCCCCTGAGAAGCTGCTGCATTCAAACACGCTGCCATCTTACTGGAATGTCTTTGGATTGCGGGAGAAAACCACAGTGCCTGGAGAATGTACAAATGTCTCACAAGCAGCAGAGGAATTGAACCCAGGTCACTGGTACTGTAAAGCGTTGGGCTACGCTGCCGTGCCTCCCTTGAAAGTTTAGTGTTGTGAATTAGAAACATAACTAGAAATACGTATATACACAGAGCAGACTAACATATTCACTTGGAGAAGCATTCTAATTTATTCTGTGATGAATTAGATTCCTTCGCAGAGAGAATGAAATATCTATGTTTCCATGGTTTTTCCCATTTGATTGGAAAAAGCAACTGCCTGAACATTGATAAACTGCGGAGGAAATATTTTACTTCTGTAACTGACTTGAAAGAAAATCAGTAATTTTTACATTGCCACAGCAGGAATGTTAAAAGATTATTTGTCCCCTGGTGTGATGCTAAACATTTTATGTGAAATGCACGACTGAATCATAGATTAAAAATTCAAATTTCTCAAGTTTTTTTTCCCCTGTGGCTTTGCAAAGCACATTCTTTTAGGTAAACAGGCATTGTAAAAGCTAATTACAGAACAGCATATATTCATAGAGTTGTAAAATAGTAAAGGACAGATATTTACTTATTTATTGTGGTACAGCGCGAACAGGACCTTCCAGCACATTGAGCTACATCACCTAGCTTAGTCACAGGACGATTTACAATGACCAATTAATTAATCTACTGGTATGTCTCTGGACTGTGGGAGGAAACTGGAGCACCTGGAGGAAACCCATGGGGTCACGGTGAGAATGTACAAACTCCTTACAGGCGGTGGCAGGAATGAAACCCGGGTTGCTGGTACCATAAAGCATTGTGCTAATCACTACGCTGCTGCCCTACATGCCGGTAGGCATAACGGGCATATAGATAGATAACCACTACGCTACTGTGTCACCCCACGGGCTCCTTGGCACACTGTGTTCATGCTGATCACTAGTTCCTGTCTGTACTTTCCACATTTGCCAGCGGGTAGGCTGTAGTTTTTTTATGTCTAGGTTCTGCTCATTCTTTCAAATAGCCTTGGAGACATCTATTATTGGTGGGCTTTTTAGTCCTTGTTGGACTGCATTCCAAAAATTGGCTGTACGTTCAGGTACCTTGCTGAATAATAATCTTCTCTAGATTATCGTGCAGTCATGCCTTCTTAATAACAGAGCTTAAAATCATGCTGTACTCTAAGGTCACCGAGACTCAGCTGGAGATCCATGGGCAGAAATAAGAACAGAAATTAATAGTCACGCATACCCAGCCAGTCCTTGAACAATGACATCATATTAAATACTCAAACTGAAGCTTTCATCTGAGCACCCTGGCACATTCTGATTCTCTATCCGTTTGGAATCATATTTTTTTTAAACTTTCAATAGAAGTTAATTTATCAAAAAGCAGTTTTGTTGAAGAACTTGTGCAAAACAACACAAGAGTATTCCTGTGTGAAAGGACTCAGGGCTAGCTGGAATATAGATGAGATCAACCCGATGTATGGTTATGGTTGGTTGGGGTGAACAAGATGCATGTGAGGCAAGTAGTATTAAAGCATAGCCTAAGTTTTATCTGTTGCATCTTCACAATTAAGCTCCTAACAGTTCTCCATAATTCCTTCTGTGTTCAGTTCCATCCATTTCAGCAGGATCCTAACACCAAACGCATCCTTGCCACTTTCTGCAGGGACCAGCCTCTCTGTGATTCCCTTGTCCATTCACCCCTCCCCAAGAATATCCCTGCAAGCGACTGAAATGTTCCTTCACCTCCGTTCAGGGCCCCAAACATTCCATCCGGGTGAGGCAACTCTTCACCTGCAAATCCGCTGGTGTTGTCTATTGTATCCAGTGGCCCTGATGTGGCCTCCTCTGCATTGGTGAGACATGATGTAAATTGGGGGACTGCTTTGTTGAGCACCTCTGCTCCAACTACCAAAAGCGGAATTTCCTGGTGGCCGACCATTTTAATTACTATCCCCATTTCCGTTCCGACATGTTGGTCCATAGCCTCCTCTATTGTCATAATGAGTCCACTCTCAGGGTTCAGTAGCAACACCTTATATTCCATCTAGTAGCCTCCAAACCGATGGCATAACGTTGATTTCTTCTTCCAGTAATTTCCCCCTCCCCCCTCCCTCTTCTTCTATTCCCTCTTACCTCTTCTCCTCACTTCCCCTTGGTGCCTCCCTTCCTTCCCTTTCTTCCATGGTCCACTCTCCTCTCCTATCAGATTCCTTCTTCTCCAGCCCTTTACTGTTTCCATCCACCTGGCTTCACCCATCACCTTCTAGCCAGTCCTCCTTCCCATCCCTCACCTTTCTCTTCTGGCTTCTTCCCCATACTTTGCCAGTCCTGAAGAAGGGTTTTGGACTGAAACATCAGCTGTTCATTCATGTCATAAATGCTGCCTGACCTGCTGAGTTCTTCCAGCATTTTCTATGTGTTGCTCTGGATTTCCATCTATGAAATCACTTGAGCTTACAATTCATTACTTTTCCAGATAGCTAACTGACTTGATGCAAAGATCCATTGACCTGATGAACCGGAGTTTAATGCCAGGAATGTACTAAATTTACCCAGCTCACTTAAATTAATGAAAGCAACAATAAAGTTTGCTTCAATAGTTCTGATTCAGGGATAATTAAACCCAGTACCCTTAATCCTAATCTCATTCCTGACGACCTGCTGAACTTTGTATGTGTCTGTCCAGTCAAATCCAAACAGGGGGAGAATCGGGTATTTCCCTGTCACAGGTTGAGTACACCTTATCTGAAATGTTTGGGGCCAGAAGTGTTTTGGTTTTTGGATTTTGTTTTTCAGATTTTGGAATATATAATGAGATAGCTTGGGATCACCATCATTTCCGATTCTGAATTTATGTATGGCTGGTAAGCAGTCTTTGTCTAACACTTGTTCATCACGTACATGTGCTTAACAATAAATATGTTTACATACCATTAATATAATGAAAATATAATGTGTGCAGGGTTACAAAAGCAGCACAGCAACATCGGGAGAAAACCTGAATCAGCAACAAACAACAGCAGGCTTTCAGTCTCCACCTCTGATGTTGTGTTTTGCTTAAAAAGTTGCAGTACACTGTATTTGCATTTTACTTTTCTTTAGGATTTATGTAAGATATAAAAGCAATCAGCATTGTAGACTTATTCTGATGTTAGATTTTCACCAGCGACGCTTTTTGAAAATGTAATGCTGTTCTGTATGGTATAAAAACAATTAGCATCGTTGACATGCTCTGATAGACATGCCTTTTCTTAAATTTCTGCACCCAGCCTGCTGAATATTCACAATTACACTTAATTGTCATTTTGTCAGGATAGATCTTTGCTTGTTTCATGATCAGCATTTGACATATGTTTACTCTGACACTGATGGTACGTGAACGAGGTCTTCATTTTTCACTTAATGCAGGGGTTTTCTATTTTTCATTGACTTTTATTCATTACATATGTAAGGGCTCTTCTCAGAACTGTCTGTGGTGTGCAGAGCCCTGTGCATCGTCTGAGAACCTTCCCAGAATCTTATGGTATTTTCAATTTGTGACATCATGCCAGTGCTGAAGTAAACATTTGGATTTCAGAGGTTTTTGGATTTTGGAATTTAGGATAGGGGGTACTCAACCTATGCCACCATTTTCAGAACAGTCTCACTCAACTTCCTCTTCATTTGGACATCCATCTGAATCATAGTTTCTGCAGAGAAGTGTGGAAGCCTCTTCATTAGCTTTGAAATCTTGCCACAATCCACATGATAGAGACCAAATGCAGCACAAAAAAACAGAAGAAAGGACTACCCTGACAATTTGCGCTGGTGATTCGTTGCTGCTTATGTCTGAAAATGATTCCATCCACATCAGGTAACTGTAACCATCATCTATTCACCTTGCTACTTTTACTGAAGAAGCTGTAGTTTGTCATTCTCTGGGCTTTAAATAAACCCTTTGTTTCTATGTGATCGTCTATTCTTAGTGTAGTCATATGTTCTTTTCTATCATCAACACATCAGCTGGCATAAAGTTGAAAACAGAAGGACTGATTAAAGACAATCTTTCCACAAGCAAGAGAATATCTGCAGATGCTGGAAGTCTGAGCAACACACGCAAAATACTGGAGGAACTCAACAGGCCAGGCAGTATCTTTGGGAAAAAATACAGACGACGTTTCAGGCCAAGACAATCTTTTTTTCACTCTGCAGATGTTCCTGTAGCTTTTCAGCTAACTTAATTCAACTTTAATTAATTCTTTTACATATTTTAGGAGAACTCAAATGGTCACACGTCATGGTAACATTTATATAGATTCACTTTATGGTCATTAAGACAACACCTTCCTATGATGAGCCTCGTCTGCCAGCATGGTCAAAATATTTAATAGACATAATTCCTCTGTTTGGCTCCCGTTCTTTATCATTCACTCCACTGAGACAGAATATTTCATGTTCTTTCAGTAAAAGCTGAGCATGATTATATTTATTTATGATTGTCTTCATTTCTAACTATCGGCCCTTTTCCTCCCTTTTGGTCATTAACTAAAACAATGCCTTTTTACTGCAATAATCAAATAGACTTCAACCACAATGGACCAATTAAATATGAAATCTGTAATAGCATCTGCTTCTTGTTTAGCCTTTAAATTTGGTTACAAGAAGTTTTGAATTTCTACATGATTAAATCTATAGGGTCAATTTTCTACTGCTATTGTAACACACTTCTGAAAAATGATTCAATTACAGGCTAATAAACATTGGTAGAAGCTGCGCAGGAGATTGAATGGAAAACCATACTTCATGTTCCATATTCCAATGTTCCTCTTCAAAATGAAAAGATAGGTAGTTTAGTAAATTATAATTATCATTACTTCAAAATGATCCAAGCATATAGAATTAGGAGCTAAACTTGAAGGTAAATATACGCATGCTATAAATTACTAAATTAACGTAATGATTTTAGTATTTTGAATTTCATACATTTATTATTAGTAGAATACCACATCATTTTGCTGTCACTCTGTGACCACATATTTAGTGTAAAAATTGTACTTCCTCAAAACCTAATGCTAATGGCAACTCTTGTATGTAAACCATCTGTTTTTAAATGTACTTGCATCAAATAGGCCAATAGGTGGGGCAATTTTGCACATGGATGCCAAACTGATGCTTATTTTGCAAAGAAGGCAAGAATAATGAAAAATAAACTGCTGAAAACATGACGTTGGAACTGAATTGCTATGGAACAAAAGTGGTAACAAGTATTGTGGGAAAAATAAATATTTGGAATCTTTGAGGTTGATGATCTTTGTAGATACCTAATGGTGCAATTATCTAAATTGTTGTTTAAACTAGCTCTTGTTATTTGTGAGCTATCAGTAGAACCACATGTACCACTGGATGTCCGAGAGGAATTGCAGCTTCCTGTGCATCCAATACTGTCTTTTTATCCACTAAACACTGGGTGGTTTAACTCAGAGTTACACTTGTCATAGCCCCCAGCAATAATAGTACATGTACCTCCAATGAGCCCCAGGGTTCCTATTTGATCTCTTTGACTCCTTTATCTGTTCACCGAATCTTCATGTTGTACCAGAGGTAACAGTACCAATAACACTTTTTTTTTCTGTCCATAAAGAATGTATATACAGGTTACTTTAACACCCAAACCCTTCTTATTCGCAATTCTTGGACACTTCACTAATTAACTCAGAGGTCATGACCTTTGATGAGGCCCACCTCTGAGACAAAGTCATAGATCATGGAAGCACGCCATTCGGCCCACCTCACCCATGCTGACCATTGTATTAATCCCATCCTGTAGCATTTGGTCTGGAGCCTTTTGTGCCAAGGCGAGTCATGTACTTATCCAGTTTTCAACAGAATAAAACCCCAAAATGTTGGAAATGTTCAGCAGGCCAGGGAGCATCTCTGGGGAGAGAATTAGAGTTAATGTTTCAGGTAATTGTTTTAATGAAAGGTCATTGAACTTGTTGGATTAGAGTGCAAAATTGTTTGCACTATAATATATATGTACTATTGTTCAGTGATTTTTCCAGTAATTGTGGTATAGCTGCTTCTGTATTTTTCCAGAAGATTCTCAGTTTTCTTCTGCAGCAGGTATCACACTTCTTGAATCTGCCTATTTTATAGGTTAAATGTATCACTGGATTCTTGTTTTTAGTCAGAGCTGGTCTTTTTAACAAGACAAATGTGACTTCTTTGTTGTCTCTTTTCTTTTTCTCTTCCTTCATTCATTCTTTGCTCTTGTAACTCTCAATAAACAGTTGTAAGCAACAAGTTTTATGCCTCATCCTTGACTTCCGAAGAACCTCTGGATCACAGAATCACCTGGATCCAATAAGCTGAAAAATTAACTCTGTTTTTCTCCGAAGATAGGCAATTCAATACCCTAATTATTTCCAACATTCACTAACTTCATTTCAGATATCCTGCATCTGCAGCTGTTTATTTTTTGTTGGTATTTAGTAGTTTGCCTTCACGGAATGCCATGCATACTTGTGCAAAGTATTGACTGCAACTGGGTGAAGTGGTGAAACAACTGTTGGTTAACTTGTTATAACCGAAGTAGCGAGGGAAAAACCCAATTCTGTTTAAACACAGTGGGGAAAAGCCACTGTGAAAATAACTTCTGAGCCTTCTGAATCAGAAATTCTTCAATTGAACCTGAATTGTTAATCCTGCCAATTTGAATGTACCAGAATTGTAGAAGGAAACCTTAAATTTTCGAGGTGTTGGACCTTACTCTCAGAATGTCAACATTAGAGAACACTGTAGGAAAACTGGAGAAGTTGACTTCACTGGAATGGATTTTCAGAACTGGAGTACAACACACATGTGTTAATATATCATGTATTTAAACATAGAACATAGAAGAGTACAGCACAGGAACAGGACTTTCGGAGCACAATGTTATGTTGAACCAGTTAAAAAACAAATTGAAAACACTCAAACATTAATCCCTCCTACCTACCCAATGTCTATATCCATCCTCTCCCTTACATCCATGTGCCTATCCAAGCGTCTCGTAAAAGCCTCTAATGTATTTGCCACTTCCACCAGACCAGGCCATCCTCTCTGAGTAAAATCTTATCCCTCACATCCCCCTTGAAACTATCCATTCTCACCTTCAATGCATACCCTCTGGTATTAGCCATTTCAACCCTGGGAAACAGATACTCTCTGTCCACTCTGTCCATGCCTCTCATAATCTTTTAAACTTCTACCAGAACTCCGCTCAGCCTCCGGCACTCCAGAGAAAACAACCCAAGTTTATTCAACCTCTCGTGATAGCATATGCCCTCTAAACAAGGCAGCATCCTGGTAAACCTCTCCGGGACCCTCTCCAAAGCCTCAATATCCTTCCTGTAATCGGGCAACAGGAACTTTACCCAGAACATACAAATGAGAATGAACAACTTTTATTTCTATCTCATACACATTATTGTTTTCAGCTAACGAATATTTGAAGAATCACAGCTTCATGGAGTTCACCTGGAGAGAAACAGGAAGAGTAAGATAACACTTGATAGTTAATTCCACCAGGAAACCTGAAAGCTAAGGAAAGGTTGGCAATGTGCTGCTGCTGGACTTTTATGGAAAACTGCTGGAAATTCAAAGTCAAAATTAAATCTATTATCATACGCAAAAGCACAGTACATGTAGGCACAGGTATAATGAAAATCCTATTTGTATCAGCATCACAGCTTCATATAAGCAGCTTTCACAAGAAAAGCATGAATTAAACATAAATTATACACAGTTTTTACAAGGAAGAAGAATTGATGTTCAATCCTTTGTGGTAAGTTCAGGTAAAACAAGTGATAATGATTAATTCACAACTTGTTTTTCAACTCTTCTTTGACTTTAAAGAAAATTGGGAGAAACATATCTGTGGCTGTTGGCTTGATATTACCCATTCAACATAATCACACAGTTTCAAGAACTCCCTTAGAGAGTCCAGGAAATTGATAAGATGTTACACTGTTGTGCTCAATCATTTGCTTGCTCACAGCAAGATGTCTATGGAGAAACAGCACAGAGGAAAATAAATGGACACTTTATATTGTTTGATGGATTATTGGTGCAGATGCAGGTTGGCAGGAATGAATAATTGATTGAGCCATTGTGAAGGTGGAGATAGCTAGGCACCACAATGGAATATTCCACTGCTTGCACCAAGCACCCACTCAACAGCTTCCATTACCTTTTTACTGATTGACAAGAAATCGTCCTAAATCAGGGGGCATGGTAGCAGTGTGGTTATGTTACTGATACCTGCAGGCCTGGACTAATAATCAGAGACACTACTTTACATCTTATAGATGGAAATTTTAAGTGACAAAAATAATTTTGGATTTAAGCTACAATAATTAACAGTGACTGTGAAGTTAATTGATCGCTGCAAAAAAAAAATACACACACTCGGTTCACTGCTGCCTCTTAGGGAAGGTAATCTGCCAGACTGTCCCATGTCTGATCCATATGCACTAAAGTGTAGCTGATCCTTAAGCAAATTCAGAAATGGCCTCACAAGAGGGTAAGAGTGACCATAATATGGTGGAATTCTTCATTAAGATGGAGAGTGACATAGTTAATTCAGAAACAAAGGTTCTGAACTTAAAGAGGGGTAACTTTGAAGGTATGAGACGTGAATTAGCTAAGATAGACTGGCAAATGACACTTAAAGGATTGACGGTGGATATGCAATGGCAAGCATTTAAAGATTGCATGGATGAACTACAACAATTGTTCATCCCAGTTTGGCAAAAGAATAAATCAAGGAAGGTAGTGCACCCATGGCTAACAAGAGAAATTAGGGATAGTATCAATTCCAAAGAAGAAGTATACAAATTAGCCAGAAAAAGTGGCTCACCTGAGGACTGGGAGAAATTCAGAGTTCAGCAGAGGAGGACAAAGGGCTTAATTAGGAAGGGGAAAAAAGATTATGAGAGAAAACTGGCAGGGAACATAAAAACTGACTGTAAAAGCTTTTATAGATATGTAGAAAGGAAAAGACTGGTAAAGACAAATGTAGGTCCCCTACAGACAGAAACAGGTGAATTGATTATGGGGAGCATGGACATGGCAGACCAATTGAATAATTACTTTGGTTCTGTCTTCACTAAGGAGGACATAAATAATCTTCCAGAAATAGTAGGGGACAGAGGGTCCAGTGAGATGGAGGAACTGAGCGAAATACATGTTAGTAGGGAAGTGGTGTTAGGTAAATTGAAGGGATTAAAGGCAGATAAATCCCCAGGGCCAGATGGTCTGCATCCCAGAGTGCTTAAGGAAGTAGCCCAAGAAATAGTGGATGCATTAGTGATAATTTTTCAAAACTCGTTAGATTCTGGACTAGTTCCTGAGGATTGGAGGGTGGCTAATGTAACCCCACTTTTTAAAAAAGGAGGGAGAGAGAAACTGGGGAATTATAGACTGGTTAGCCTAACGTCGGTGGTGGGGAAACTGCTGGAGTCAGTTATCAAAGATGCGATAACAGCACATTTGGAAAGCGGTGAAATCATTGGACAAAGTCAGCATGGATTTGTGAAAGGAAAATCATGTCTGACGAATCTCATAGAATTTTTTGAGGATGTAACTAGTAGAGTGGATAGGGGAGAACCAGTGGATGTGGTATATTTGGATTTTCAAAAGGCTTTTGACAAGGTCCCACACAGGAGATTAGTGTGCAAACTTAAAGCACACGGTATTGGGGGTAAGGTATTGATGTGGATAGAGAATTGGTCAGCAGACAGGAAGCAAAGAGTGGGAATAAACGGGACCTTTTCAGAATGGCAGGCAGTGACTAGTGGGGTACCGCAAGGCTCAGTGCTGGGACCCCAGTTGTTTACAATATATATTAATGACTTGGATGAGGGAATTAAATTCAGCATCTCCAAGTTTGCGGATGACACGAAGCTGGGTGGCAGTGTTAGCTGTGAGGAGGATGCTAAGAGGATGCAGAGTGACTTGGATAGGTTGGGTGAGTGGGCAAATTCATGGCAGATGCAATTTAATGTGGATAAATGTGAAGTTATCCACTTTGGTGGCAAAAATAGGAAAACAGATTATTATCTGAATGGTGGCCAATTAGGAAAAGGGGAGGTGCAACGAGACCTGGGTGTCATTATACACCAGTCATTGAAAGTGAGCATGCAGGTACAGCAGGCGGTGAAAAAGGCGAATGGTATGCTGGCATTTATAGCAAGAGGATTTGAGTACAGGAGCAGGGAGGTACTACTGCAGTTGTACAAGACCTTGGTGAGACCACACCTGGAGTATTGTGTGCAGTTTTGGTCCCCTAATCTGAGGAAAGACATCCTTGCCATAGAGGGAGTACAAAGAAGGTTCACCAGATTGATTCCTGGGATGGCAGGACTTTCATATGAAGAAAGACTGGATGAACTGGGCTTGTACTCGTTGGAATTCAGAAGATTGAGGGGGGATCTGATTGAAACGTATAAAATCCTAAAGGGATTGGACAGGCTAGATGCAGGAAGATTGTTCCCGATGTTGGGGAAGTCCAGAACGAGGGGTCACAGTTTGAGGATAAAGGGGAAGCCTTTTAGGACCGAGATTAGGAAAAACTTCTTCTCACAGAGAGTGGTGGATCTGTGGAATTCTCTGTCACAGGAAACAGTTGAGGCCAGTTCATTGGCTATATTTAAGAGGGAGTTAGATATGGCCCTTGTGGCTACGGGGATCGGGGGTATGGAGGGAAGGCTGGGGCAGGGTTCTGAGTTGGATGATCAGCCATGATCATAATAAATGGCAGTGCAGGCTCGAAGGGCTGAATGGCCTACTCCTGCACCTATTTTCTATGTTTCTATGTTTCTACAAGCAGTTCAGCTTGGAGGCAATTAAAGATAGAAATTAATTTATGCCTTGCTTTACTAGCAACATTCATGTTTTGTTAACAATTTAATAAAAGGAAAGCAGAATTGGCACTGGAAGCCGCCAGAATTTGCATAAGCTTTACATTTCTGGATGTTTTACAAGACGACTCTCATACCTGGCAATGCAAAGTGATCTTTTTCAGTTGGCTTCAATAATAATGGGCTGACATTTGTTTAGCCTTTTCACCCAGCCACTATTGATATATCTCTATGCCCAAGGTAATTATCCACCAACATAGAATTCATTGAAATAAACAACATGACTGGTGCAATAAATCAATGACATCCCTTGCAGCAAGTATGGATTGAACATGAGCTGCATTGCTATTCTGCAGCATGTACGTTAGTGTAGGTGAGGTGTCCTGCAGTCAAACGCACAGAGCTTTGATTTCTGTGGCATATGATTGTTTGGCCTCTTTCAGTACAATTGATTCTTCATGTAAATGAAACCTTACTTGTCTGCTAATGATTACACCACATTGGGATGTTGTTGCATTTTTACTTTACTGCTGAGAAAAACTTTTGCACTTTGAGAGTTAGCATCCACAAACAAAGAACCATGAGGCTTATAGAAAGAAATTTCTACAATTTGCTATCTGGTTTGAACAAGCTGGATATTTTGCCCGGGATGCATTATTAAGTGCACTCTATATGTACGTTGATGTTGGAAGGGTGTTCTCATGAATAATAATTGAGTCATGTTATGGGGATATGGGCTCTGTTTGATATTGAGTAAAAGTAATGAAACATTTGTGAAAATTTTTGAACTTCAAGCATCTTTTGAGATTCAAGGTGAACAGTGCAAGCTTCATTTTTATTGTAACCACAGGGAGAAATTCAACAATGTGAGCTCATGCAGTGCAATTGGAAAGTTGGGGAATTTAAAATGGGGTATTTAAACCAGAGGCTTTTCAGCTTTTTTTTTCTGAGTTCATCAGAGAGATTTAATTCCTTTTAGCCCCTAATCATTCTAATCAGTGCAAAAATATTAAAACCAGTATTTTTTCAATGCTACTATCAAACAAGCTTCAAGTATAATGGTGCACAAGAAAAACGTAGTAACCTGCCCAAATGATAATCATTCAGCAGCACTTACATCCACTGTGATGAAGTACTTTGAGAGGTTGGTAATGAAACATATCAACTGAGGAGCAGCTTGGAACCATTTCAATTTGCCTACTGTCACAACAAGTCCACAGCAGATGTCATTTCATTGGTTCTTCACTCAACCCTGGAACATCTGGAATGTAAAGGTGCATACATCAGGATGCTCTTCATTGACTGCAGCTTGGCATTCAGTACTATCATACCATTAAAACTAATCAATAAACTCAAAAAACACAGGTGCACCACAAAGCATGTGTCCTTAGGGGATGAGAGGCGGAGAGGGTCAACAACTTTAAATTCCTTCACATTTTGAAGGAACTGCCCTGGGCCTAGCATGTATGTGACATTACAAAGAAAGCACAGCATGCCTGTACTATCTTAGATGTTTCTGAAGATTTGGCACGTTATCTAAAATTTTGACAAACTTCTATAGATGCGCAATGGAGTTTATACTGACAGGTTGCATCACGGCCTGAGATGGAAACATGTACGCCCTTAAACAGAAAAGCCTACAAAAAGTAGTAGAAACAGCCCAGTCCATCATGGGTAAAGCCCTCCCAGTCATTAAGTACATCTACAATGAGTGTTGTTGTAAGAAAGCAGCATTAATCAGAAGGATCCCACCATCAACGGCATGCTCCTTTCTTACTGCTGCCATCAGGAAGGAAGTACAGAAACCTCAGGTTCCACGCCACCAGGTTCAGGAACACTTATTACCCCTTAATCATTAGGCTTTTTAAACAGAGGGAATAACTTCACTCACCCTAATACTGAACTGTTTCCACAACTAATAGACTAATACACTCACTTTCATGGATTCTTCATCTCACGTTCTCAATATTTATTGCTTATTTATTTATTCTTTTTTTGTATTTACACAGTCTGTTGTCTTTTGCACATTTAGTGTTTGTCCATCTTATTGTGTGTGGTTTTCATTGATTCTATTGTGCTTCAATGTGTTTACTGTGAATGCCCTCAAGAAAATGAACCTCACAATAGTATATAGCAACATACGAGGGGTGATTGATAAGTTTGTGGCCTAAGGTAGAAGGAATCAATTTTAGAAAACCTAGCACATTTATTTTTCCTACACTTACACACTTAGTCCAATGGTCGTGGAACATACGGATCCCTTCTTTGTAGAAGTCAGCGTCTTGGACCTCCAGAAGTGGTCCACAGCAGGGGTGATTGATAAGTTTGTGGCCAGAGGTAGAAGGAGATGAGTTATTAACTTCAAACTTTCTGCATAGTCACTCAAAGAGTTGAACTGCATGTGCATGTAACAAGATCTGTATAACTCATCTCCAGAGTCGAAACTCAAAGCTGGCATAGAAAATTCCAAAGCTTCAGTGATGAAGTACAGTTTCAAAATGTCAGCAAAATAGACAAGATCCTTAGATGAATATAGCAAAACTTTTCAGACATATCAAAAGTAAGAAAATAAACCAATGGCAATGAAAGTCAAAAGGATAAAAAAAGACAAAGTAACATCCCATTGGAGCATAGGTCTGATCTTCTTTAAGAAGGGCATTTATGGAAGGGAAGAGGCAATGCATGAAACACTAAAATTAAGGGGAAATCTTGCAGTTGCACTAAATCTGAAACATAAAGAACTTGACACGTATCTCAGGACACAGGGAGAGCTTTCTATTTTTTGTATAATAGACAATGATTTTTAATGTAAAGTTTAATTCTCTAACATGATAAAAGAGACCTTGACCTAAATTCAGTTCGAAAGGGCAGAATGATATAGAATGTAGAATGTGTACTGTTACATGCTTCAGTTCTCGGAGGGATTTAATTCTATTTCCTTGCAGGACTGTAAATAAAGAGCAGACTTGCAACGTGAATGAAAAATATTCTGGTTAATTTGACAAATGGGAGAGTAAACTTACATCTGGAAATTAACCCCAGAATAATGACACCATGATTTTAAAAGTAGCATTGCTTTGTTGTTTTTTTTTAAGCAGTTAAGCAATAATTGTTAAATGTAACATTGTTGGAATTATTTCAGATCACTTGCTTTGCATGATAGTCAAATATCATTCTACTAAAAATGATTGGCAAGATATGATAACTGAATAGTTTGATAATGATATTTTGCTTCAATATTACAGCTGAATATTCTAAAATACTTTTCAATTTCTAACCGTCATATTTCCTATCTTTACTATACTAATATCATGTCAGTTGGCACCATTGACACAGAATCAGAAGGGTCTGAAGAACTCTGGAAATGTTGAGACATTCAGTTATACACAGGGTGGACTTATGAAATTCTGCAGTAGTATTTCAAAGAAGTGCAAAGGAACAGCTGGACTGCTGGAGGAGTATCAATGGGGGAGCATAATTGTAATATTGATCACAACTCAGAGGTTGAACTTCAAGTCATTGTTGACTCATTCACTGAAGCACATGGGCCTTACAATCAGTATCCTAAGGACAAAGTTCTCCTCATCACAGAACACTGTCATTGACAATTCAGCTTCAGTCAGGCCCTCAAATACCTAGACTATCTCTCACACCTTGCAACCCAAAGCACAGCAAAGGTAGGGAACGTTGATGGAATTTGCCAACATCTTCAATGTTCCAGCAGAGCCTTTGTTTGATTGACGAATTTGAAAATCATACTCTCAGACCTGTCACAAAGCTTATGATCTACCAGATGGCAGTGATCTCAGGACTCCTCTGTACGCTGACACCTGGACTGCTCACAACACGCACCTCAAGGCTTTGTAAAGATTACACCAATGTCATCACCAAAAACTTACCCAACCTTCACAAGAACAATAAGAGAACCAATGCCAATGTCCTGTCCCAGACCCACCTCCCCATTGTTGAAGAAGGCAATTGACTTTGCATGTTCAACACCAGGCTCCTGAAGAGGACTTTCCATTGGAACAGAATAAAATTACAAAGTTTAAAAGACATTTCCACAGGTACATGGATAGGAAAAATTTAGAGCAAGGATTCCAAAACTGGGTCCAAGGATGCCTCGGTTAATGGCAGGGGTCCATGGAATTAAAAAAGTTGGGAACTTCTGGTTTAGAGGGCTAAAATGGGCTAAGCATGTGGAAATGGAAGTAGCTCAAGAAACAAATTAGTTGCCATAGATGAGTTGAACCAAAGGGCCTGTTTCCATGCTGTATGACATTATGACTAAGTAGACAGTGGATACACCTGAAGCCTCCTTGAAGAAATGCAACATCCCTATTGAATCCTGGGAATGCCTGGCCATGGCCAATCAGATTGAAGGAAGATTCAGTATGGTATTCTTGAGTCTATGCATTGGGAGTGTGTAGCCTTTTAAGAGATGGAAAGAACACACTATTTCACAAATTATCCATGCATCTCCCCCATTGGACACTGTCTTACCTACCTGTAGAGGTATCTGCAATCCCCATACTGGAAAGCAATCATCCTTAATCCCAGAAGAATACCACAGAGCAAGATTTTTTTTAGCAAGTTGGATAATATAGTAATTTCTTTACAAAGTGTTGATGGAAAGTCCCAAAGGCAGCAGAACAGGTAAAATGAGTTCCATTAGTTTTCATTCCAAACATGATTTGAAGGTTAATTTGCTACCAGAATATTCTAGACTTGTTAATTATTGAAAGGCACATTAGAATTGAAATGTGCTCATATATCAATGTCTTCATGATATAAACTGAAACAATTTGTTTGAACCAAAATGTCCTTCTTTATAAGAATTACTCGTTAAATTACATCTCAGGCAAATTATCATGCATATTCTTTGCTTGAAACTCAAATACCTGCCCAGCCTCAACTAACTCCTCGACATCTATTTTTGTCTAATTAACCTCTTCAAAGTGCTTTACTTTTTTTTAAACGTAAGTGTTAAACATAGAAAGCAATGCTTGGACCTCTTCTATAGCCTAACAAAGTTAGGAAAACATTATTTTTTCCTGTTGCATCCTTTGGGAATGTGATACCTGCGATTATTGATGACTGTGACATTTCACTCTTGAGTATACCTCCTGAATTGAGATGTTCAGAATATTTCTGAAGCTGTGCTCATATTAACATTTTGAGCAATGGCATAATCTATTAATTCAATTCTGTATTTAACGAGGGCAAAACATCTTATACAAAAACAGTACTGTGTAGACAAGAAGCCAAATTTCTTGTATCACAAGCTGTAATTTACCTCAGTCAATATTTAATACAGATTGATGAAGAGTACTTGGGCAAGTGCATAGCAAAGAAAGAATGCACACAAAATCTTTTTATCTCCTCAGGATCTAAAATTACATTTTGAGTTAATTTGCAAGGCTTGTATGAATGGCTGTATAGCCATGTTGCACTCAGCATAATCTGAGAGACTAGTTTTATAATAGTGCTGAATTTGTGTTAAATGTTGGACAGGGCAGCAAGAGCAGTCCTTAGTTCTGTTTTAAATAGAGCAATGGGGATTTGGCATCCAACTGAATCATTATAACAAAGCTCCAATGGGGGCAAAGCTAATAACTCAGTCCTCATTCTTACTTGTAGAATTTATCCAAGCCACCCCAATGGGATTAAACTACCTCCTCAGCATAAAAATGGTCATCAATATGCTTGAGACAAACTGAGAATTTGAAGGTATTGTACCTAGTCTCTGAATTAATCTTCCTTTGCATCTTTCCACGTAACTGCATGGAACACAACTACATCATGGTACTCCACATTCCACTGCACAGAAGTCATCAGCTTGTATATATAGGACCACAAGACCATAAGTGATAGGAGCAGAATTAGGCTGTTTGGCCCATCGAGTTTGCTCCGCCATTTCATCATGACTGACCCTTTTCTTCTCAGCCCCAGTTTCCTGCCTTCTCCCTGTATCCCTGACTGATCAAGAATCTATTTAACTCTGCCTTAAATATACCCAATTACTCAGCCTCCACAGCTCCCTGTGGCAACAAGTTCCCCATGTTATTGATAATTCAGTAAATCGCACTGACTGGTTGTGGTGTCTTGTTAGTACTGGAAACAAAAATCAGGTTAGATGACCATTGTGTAAAATGTCTCCATTATGTGCACCAAAGTGACCCTGTGGTTTCTCATTTTAATTCCTCCTCGCATTTCCAACTAGCAATCCCTGACCAACACTGTTCCATGGAAAAGCGATCAAAACCAGACCTCAGAAACCTATCATTCACTTAGTCATCATATCTTAATTGCTTCTAACCATGGATACATGGCACAACTTTAACCAAAAGGTTGGCCAATGATTAGTTCTCCATAACTTTTGAAAACCCCTTTAGAATCATGCCTGTTTGCACAGAAAACTTTTAGAAAATAAAACCATTAGCTCCATGGAAAGGTAGTTATTCATCTTGCACTTTATTCAGGAATACATTGTAATCAATCATAGGCGGGTGACTGATGCTATTAACTGCGTGATAGAACTACTAACTTGGTCTTCATTCTTAGTTGTAGAATTTGCCTAAGTCACCCAAGAAGGATTATCACATTTAAAAGACATGTTAAGATATACCAGAGCTGTTGGGTCACAAATGTCCGTTTAATTTGAAATGCTTATGGTCTAGTCCCAGGGGAAATCCCATGAGTAGCAACTCTTCCAACTATCAGCCACTCTTTTCCTGATAAGATAATGATTGTTTGTAATTAAACTGCATGATGAAAAACCTGCAGAGAGTTCTTAACTGGGCAGAGAAAAAAATGAGAGATGCTGACATTTTGGATCTAGAGGTTTCAACATGAGGAGGTGCGGGTGTGGGGGAGTGAGAGCAGATCTATAAAAGAAAGCTTCCGCAAGAAGGCACAGAAAGAACAGATACATTCTTATTTTGTTGTTACTCCTTAGTCCTTGATTCAGTGCGGGCAGGATGGTAGTTAGGACAGTGGAAATCTCCTCCGGCAATATTTGGGAAGTCAGGGAAGCTCCTCTTGATGACTTCTTCTCTGGGAAGTGCAGCCAGGTGCAGCTCCTGACAGACTGGCCAAAGAACTGGAGGTAGTCAACATCATCTGGGACACTGAGGACTTTGTAAATGAGACTTTCACTGACATGAGAGTACAGGCTACAGACAGATGGGTTACCAGCAGGAAAAGTAAGGGAAGTAGGTAGTCAGTGCAGAGTTCCTCTATGGCCATTCCCCTCGGCAACTAATAATACCCTATTCAATACTGCTGGGGGGAAGCGGAGGAAATGACCTATCAGGGCACAGCAGCAACAGTCAGGTCAGTGACCGTAGGTGGCTCTGAGGCTCAGCAGGGAAGCATAAATGTAGGCAGAGCAAATGTGTTGAGAGACTGGATAGAGTGACAGAAAGGCGAATCTGTGGTGCAAAAGAGATACCAAGGTTATGTGATGTCTCAGAGTGGCTGCAGAGATTCTTACAAGGAAGGGTGGTACCAATGACATAGGTAGAAAGGAGAAAGCTTTTTTGACCCATCATATCAACGGCAACCATTATACTCATTTGCATGATTCTGAATGTCTTTAATTATCTGATACCAATCAATAGGCACTGAAAAAAATTCTCATCATCATCATTATGTGCCTTGTCGCATGATGTAGGTGATCATGATCTATGATCATTGAGTTCAGGTGGAAGAAAGTGGAGATCCATGAGTCAGTCTTCATTGAGGGATCAGAGGTGGAGAGGGTCAGCAACTTTAAATTCTTCAGAGTTATCACTTCAGAGGATCTCTTCACTTAAGTGCAATTACGAAGAAAGCATGGCATTGCCTCACTCATGGTCTATGACCATGATTGTTCTTGGCAGATTTTCTACAGAAGTTGTTTGCCATTGCCTTCTTCTGGGCAGTGTCTTTACAGGATGAGTGACCCCCACCATTCTCAAAACTCTTCAGAGATTGTCTGCCTGGCACCAGTGGTCGCATAACCAGGGCTTGTGATATTCACCAGCTGCTCAAACAGCCATTCATGTGACTGCTGTGGCTTCATGTGATGCTGAACAGGTGCAGGCGCTACACCTTTCCCGAGAGTGACCTACAGGCTAGCAGAGGGAAGGAGCACCTTACACCTCCCCTGGTAGAAATGTATCTCCACCCCACCACCCTGAAAGTTTGTCTAAAGCTTTTCAATTGTAGCATATGACTTTGAATATACATCCTTTCACCTAGTATGAGGAACATCTTTAACAAAGATCCAGCATTATCAATATGGAATGTACTCCAGGGGTCTTGTGTGAAAGGAGCAAAAGGCAGCTACATAGAACATAGACCAGTACAGCACAGTACAGACCTTTTGACCCACAATGTTGTACTGACATCTTAATCTACTCTATGAGCAATCTAATCCTTCTATCCCACAGAGACCTCCATTTTCCCATCATCCACGTGCCTATCTAGGAGTTTCCTAAATGTCCCTAATATATCTGCCACTCCACCACTCCACCACTCCTAGCAGGCCATTTCAATCACCCACCATTTTGTGCAAGAAATTACCTCCAACATCCCCCCTATGTTTTCCTCAACCACCTTAAAATTATGCACTCTCGTGTTAGCCATTTCCACCCTGGGAAAAAATCTCTGGCTATCCATTCAATCTATGCCTCATCTTCTTGTACATCTATATCATGTCACCTCTTATCCTAGTCTCCAAAGGGGATAGCCCTAGATTGCTCAACCTTTCCTCGTAAAACCTGCTCTCCAAGACATACATTCAATGGTCACTTTATTAGGTACAGGAGTGGAACCCTGTGTGGTCTTCTGGTGTTGCAGCCCATCCACCTCAAGGTTCGACATGTTACGCATTCAGAGAAGCTCGTCTTCACACTGTTGTTGTACTGCATGGTTATTTGGGTTGCTATCACCTTCCTGTCAGCCTGAACCAGTCTGGTCATTACCCTCTCACTGCTCTCATTTAACCCACAGAACTGCCACTCACTGCATGTTTTGTGTTTTTCACACCATTCACAACTCTAGAGACTGTTAAGTGTGAAAATCCCAGAAGATCATGTCTGCCTCTTGACCATGTCTGCATGCTTTTACGCATTGAGTTACCGCCACAAGATTGGCTGATTAGATATTTGCATTAACATGCAGGTGCACAGATGTAGCTTATGAAATGGCCACCGTGTAATTTGGGAAGAGTCATTTAATGTGATTATTTTAAAACCATTCTTCAAAGATGCAATACTGAAAGATATTGCAGGATAAAATGCCTATAAAAATGCTGCAGTCAGACCATTTTAATCTACCTGTCATGGCAAAGTACACTCACATCAGTTTAAAGCTATTAAATCTTTTGGAAAAATAAAATGCGTATGAGGACAGAATGAGTGTAAATGGACTGTTTCTTGTGTGAAAACTTGAGACTGCATTAAGAAGTCAGTGGTCACAGTTCATTTGGAGGCCCTCTATTTAGAGATGACATGGCGAAATAAGATTACTCTGTTTGCAGGAATGTACCTGTTCTCTTCCAATTTCAGTCTCTGAAAATCAGTTTGCTTTCAAGATACACAAATAAGATGAGGGAACACATTCCAGTCCTCATCGAGGGATCAGAAGTGGAAAGAGTGAGCAATTTCAAGTTCCTGGGTGTCAACACCTCTGCGGATCTAACCTGGACCAAACATATTGAGGCAGTTACAAAGAAGGAACAGCAGCTGAGTTTCCTTAGGCATTTGAGGAGGTTCGGTATGTCACCAAAGACTCTTGTAAATTTCTACAAATGTACTGTGGAGAGCATTCTAACTCACTGCATTACCGTTTGGTACAGTGATGATGGGGTGTGTGTGTGGGGCACTTTACAGCATCGAAATAAGTTGCAGGAAGTTGTAAACTCAGTCAACTCCATCATAGGCACTAACCTCCCCAGTATCATGGATACTTTCAAGGAGCAATGCCTCAAAGAAGTGGCATCGATCATTAAGGATCCCCATCACCTAGGACACGTCCTCTTCTCATCGGGGAAGAGGTACAGGAGCCAGAAGGCACACACTCAATGAATCAGGAACAGCTTCTCCCCCTCTGCCACCTGAAAGGGCATTGAACACACGAACACTACCTCACTACTTTTTTGCACGACTTATTTAATTTAACATTTTATATATGTGTATATATAACAAAATATATAATAAAAATGGAATTACAGTAAGTATATACTATATATAATATACATTTCTTACTGTAATTCTGTCTTTATTTTATATTGCCACATAACAAAAAATTTCACAACACATTATGGATATTAAACCTGATTCTGATTATGATTCTGAAGTCCCAGGCAAGATATTCCCCATTCTTGTTAAGTGCCCCAAGACACTGTGAAAAGACCATGTAGGATAAGCCTGTTCATTAAAGGTCGATCTATAGAACCTGTTGAGTAATTTTGACAAAGCCCACATTAACATTTATATGTTTAGAAGGAAACTTTTCAGTTCATTGCAATTAAGATGAATTATTGCTATGGCAATCTGCAACTAATCCCACTGACCTGATCATTCCCTGTAATTTAATAATTTTCTTTGCTTCAGGTAGTTATTATATTTTCCATTAAAGATAGAGTGAATCCATGTCAATTCCTTCCTGTGGCAAGGTCTGCTTCTATTTTTTTTACACAAATAATTTCACATTACTAGTTTCCTAAATAGAGGCAGTAATCATTCCCTATCCATTCACACGTTATAAAGCATGCATTTGTGGGCAATGTTTACCTGGAGGGTGTTAAAGATGATTGAAAGTTTTTATTACTGGTCTATTTTGCAGTCTCATAGCTGGAAATGAAATATATGGTGGCTACTTTCTTCATTCCTTTTCCTGAAAAATTATGTTTGCTGAGAACTGCAGAGAGACTTAAGGTGAAATATCACACAGTTGCCTAGAGGTTGAATCACATCATTTTTTTGACACACTAAACCTGATGCTGCAAAATGTACTAGCACCTTTCAAATTCTCTGCAGAGATGTATGAAATCAATTGAAAAGACTTTTGAAAGGGGATTAGGTGGTTTACACACAAAAATGTTTTCTAAAATGGGACTTACAGGTATGTGGTTCATCCAGCTTGGAACAGCCTTTGGCACTTTGAGTACACCACAGTTGTGGAAGGTTATCAGCTCTTGTCACAGTTACTCATAAACACGGTTGCTGTTGAGGAGAAAGATGATTAACTTTGCAATTGTAATTGGATTTATTATTCAGATTGCTGCGGGAATACTGGTTGACTTTTCAGATTGAATGACCACTCTAACTTTACACCATAATAAGCTCTGACTGTCAAACAGTGAACATCATCGCTGATTAAAAGAAAACACGAGGGTCAGCACATAAAAGCTCGGAAGTCCTGAAGTGAGTGAGTTTCCTGTTGGCTTGAATCATGGATGATTGATTTTCTTGTAAATAACAAAGATTATATTAAACAAGAAAGTCTGCAGATGCTGTAAAGATTATAATATTGTATTTGACATGAAAGGGAAGTGAATGATTCCCTCTCTTCACAAATGTATATTGATGACCTAGTGGAGCTATGTTTGAATCTCAGGAGGTCAGGGCCGTAGCATGGTCGCAGGTTGATGCTAGATTTTCCAGTCTGTGGCTAATGGTTCCAATGTGAGCAGCCAGTGTCCAGCAGCTTGTTTGGAGGTAATTCTCAGACTGACAGATAGCACTGAACCAGCTACCCTGTTGCTGGCATCGACGTGAGGTGTCCATCTGTGGAGGCCAGTCTTGCTGAATCTCCCCCATTGTTACAGATCTAGTGCCAAGTTACATCTGGGACAAGATCAGCAAACCACATCGATCTCCTGACCTTCAGAATAACAAAATCATTTTACTTTAGTTTTTTGATGACATTGACTCACTTTATACTTCTGAAATTATTACTGTTTTAATAGTTCTAATCATCAAGAAAGTGCCCAGTACCTCTACTTCCTATGGAGACTGAAGAAATTTGGCATGTCCCCTTTTGATCCGCACCAATTTTTATTAATGCACTATAGAAAACATCATATCTGGGTGCATCACAGCTTCGTCCGGCAACTGCTCTGCCTTAAAAAATTTTCAAAGAGTTGTGAATTCAGCTCAACTCAAAAGGGAAGCCAGCCTCTCCTCTGTGTCTGCACTTCTCACTGTCTTGGTAAAGCAGCCAACATAATCATGACCTCACTCACCCTGGACTTACTCCCTTCTTCCCCCTCCATCAAGCAGAAGTTACAAAAGGCTGAGTATGTACTGTACTGTGGAATAATATGGTTATCCACAAGGCAGGGTGTTTATTTTAAATGAGGAGAAATGGGCTATGCGGGTAAGATTGATGGTCTGTTGGCTATAGCTCAGCATTTAACACCATCATTCCTGCAGGCCTGATCAAAAAGCTGGGTCTCTGTATCTCCCTCTGTAACTGGATCCTCAGCTTCCTACCTGGAAGACCACAATCTGTGTGGATTGGAAATAACATCCCCACCTTGCTGACAATCAACACTGGCGCACTAGGGATGTGTGCTTACCCTACTGCTCTACTCTCTTTGCACCCATGACTGTGTGGCTAGGCATAGCTCAAATGCTATTTATAAATTTGCTAATGATGCAACTACTGCTGGCAGAATCTCAGATGGTGACAAAAGAGTGTACAGGAGCAAGATATACCAGTTGGTTGAACAACCTTGCACTTAATGTCAGCAAGATCAAAGAGCTGATTGTGGACTTCAGGAAAGGTAAGATGAGGGAACACAAACCAATCCTCAAAGAGGGATCAGAAGTGGAGAGAATGAATAATTTCAAGTTCCTGGGTGTCAATATCTCTGAGGACCTAACCTGGATGCAACATATTGATGCAGCTATAAAGAAGGCAAGTCAGTGGCTATATTTCATTAGGAGTTTGTTGAGATTTGGTTTGTCAACTAAAACACTCAAAAACCTCTACAAATGTACAGTGGAGAGCATTCTGACTTGCTGCATCACTGTCTGGTATGGGTGGAGGCGTTAGTGGGGACTACTGCACAAAATCGTAATATGTAACAGAAACTTGTAAAAATAGACAGCTCCATCATAAGTGCCAGCCTTAGTTGTACCCAAGACATTTTCAAGAAGCTGTGCCTTTGGAAGGTGCGTCCATCATTAGGCATCCCCACCATCCAGGACATGCCCTCTTCACACAATTACTGTCGGCGAGGAGATACAGAAGCCTGAAGACAAACACTCAGTGATTCAGGAACAGCTTCTTCCCCTCTGCTATCTATTTTCTAAATTGACATTGAACCGATGAACACTTCCTCACTACTTTTTTATTTCTGTTACTTTGCACTACTTATTTTAATTATTTAATAGACATATATACATATATATTGAGTGTATCTCATTTTTTTCCTCTATATTTATTGATCATGTATTTCATTGTACTGCTGCCATAAAGTTAACAAATTTGACGACGTACGCTGGTGATATTAAATCAGATTCTGATTCTGATTCTGTTCAATGTTGTAACCCATGAGGTGAATGTACCATTGTTTTCCCATGAAGTAGCTTTATTAGTGAGAGAACCAGATAGATGAAGGAATAGCTATCAATGTTGGAGTGAAGGAAATTAGAGAAGTGGAAGCCTGGAGGAAAATAGATTTCAGAGGATTTTAGGTTGAATGAGGTTATAGAGGTCGAGAGAGATGAGTTAACAGAAGTTTGTGTAGGGGAACACCTTGCATCGAGTGATCATAATAACTTTAGTTTCAAAGTAAATATGGAAAAAGATAGATCTGGTTTGTGGATTGAGAAAGGCCAGTTTTGAAGGTATCAGAAAAGATCTGGCAATGGTGGCAATTGTGGATTGGGACAGGCTGTTTTCTGGCTAAGTGTACTTGGTAAGTGGGAGGCCTTCAAAAGTGAAATTTTGAGAGTACAAAACTGTTATGTGGCTGTCAGATAAAAGCTGAAGATAACAAGTGCAGGGAACCTTGGTTTTCAAGAGATATTGATGTCCTGGTTAAAAAAAAAGATGTAAAATAAGTAGGAATAAATGAGGTACTTACTGAGTACAAGAAATGCAAGAGTACACTTACGAAAGTAATCAAGTAGGCTAAAAAAGGTATGAGGTTGCCCTAGCAGACAAGGTGAAGGATTATCCTAAGGGCTTCTACAGATAAGTTCAGTGCAAAAGGATTGAAAAGGACAAAACTGGTCCTGTGGAAGATCAGAATGCTTAGAGTCAGAAGAAATGGGGGGAGATTTTAAATGGACTTTTTGCATTTGCACTTACTTGGTAGACGGACAGAGTCTATAGAAGTGAGGCAAAGCAGCAGCGAGGTCATGGACTCTATGCAGATTACAGAGGAGGTGTTTGCTGTCTTGAGGCAGATTAGGGTGGATCAATCCCTGGGGCCTGACGAGGTGTTCCCTCAGACCCTGTGTGAGGCAAGTGCAGAAATTGTAGGGGCCCTAGCAGAGATATTTAACACGTCCTTAGCCATAGGTGAGGTACTAGAAAATTGGAAGATAGCTAATGTTGTTTTGCTGTTTAAGAAAGGGTCTAAAAATAAACTAGGAAATTATAGGCCATTGAATCTGACATCAGTAGTGGGAAAGTTACTCGAAGGTATTCTAAGGGACCGGATATATTGGCTTTGTGGGAGAAGTGAGAGAGTGGTAGTAGATGGTTGACTAGAGGCCCGTGACTAGTGGAATGCTGCAGGAATAGGTGTTGGATCATTGTTGTTCAATTATCTGGATGCAGATGACACCAAGATTGGGGGCGTAGTGGATAGTAAGGAAGAAAATCAGACCTTGCAGTGTGATCTGGACAGCTGGACAAAATGGCAGATGGAAGTTAATACAGACAAATGTAATGTGTAGCACTTCAGTAGGACCAACCAGGATAGGTCTTACACAGTGAAGGGTAGGACATTGAGGAGTGCAGTAGACCAAAAGGATCTGGGAATACAGGTCCCTAATTCATTGAAAGTGGCTTCACAGGTAGATAGGATCATAAAGAAAAGTTTTGGCACATTGGCCTTCATAAATCAAAGTATTGAGTGCAGAAGATGGGATGTTATGTTGAAGTTGTGCAAGACATTGGTGAGGCCTAATTTGGAGTATATGTGCAGTTTTGGTCACCTACGTACAGGGAAGATGTAAATAAAGTTGAAAGAGTACAGAGAAAATTTACAACAATATTTCTAGGACTGGAGGATCTGAGTTTTAAGGAAAGATTGAATAGGTTAGGACTTTATTCTTTGGAACTTAAAAGGTTGAGGGGAGATTTGATAGAGGTATGTAAAATTATGAGGGGTATAGATGGGATAAATACAAGCAGGCTTTTTCCACTGAAGTTGGGTAGGACTATAACTGAGTTCATGGATTAAAGGTGAAAGGTGAAATGTTTAAGGGGAACTTGATGGTAAGCATCTTCACTCAGATGGCTATGAGAATGTGGAACAAACTGTTAGTGCAAGTGGTGCATCTGAGCTTGATTTCAATGTTTAAGAGAAGTTTAGCAAGGGTGTGGAGAGCTATGGTCCAGGTGCAGGTCAATGCAACTTGGCAATTGAAATGGTTTGCCATGGACTAGAGGGGCTGAAGGGCCAGTTTCTGAGCTGTACTTTTCTGTGACTTTATGACTCTAACAGAGGGTTTTGAAGACAAAATAATGATACCCCTGCTGTGGTTTGGTCAGCCAGCATCCGGAGGAACATGTTCTGTGTTTTCCAGGAAATATCTATTGTTCCTGAACAAAGTCAGTGCAAATTCATGACATCATACTATGGTCACCAGCCAAGGAATAAGCAGAGATGGCATGAATTTGACTTGCATACCCTTGAGCCCAAATTCTGAAGGTAAACTAATCATTCTGGTTAAATGATTTCCTAGAGTGGGTGCAGAGGACCTTTCTTGTTCTGGGTAATCAAGAATTAGAAAAACTTGTACTTACGCAGCAACTTTCACATTTCTTTCAAGGCATCACAAAGTTGCTCTCCAGCATACAGAATACTTTCGAAGTGTCTGTATACATGAAGCAAGCTCCCACAAAATGTAATGTAATGTTGACAGAGGCATAATGTTGCTGGTTAGCAAATAATGCCCCATTTCTGCTGTAAAATAGTGCTACACCCCATTTATTTGGACCCCAAGGAATGCACAGGGCCAAAATTGGCTTGTGTATGTGGTGAGCATTATTCATTGATTAACATGAAGGCAGCTTGTAAAAAAAACGTGCAGCCTGGTCTCGGGGAGCTAGCAGGATCCACATTATTTATTGGCCACACATGAGGAGTGGATCACTCCAGAGAGCTTAGAAACCTGCTCGCTAATACTGGCTTCTCCTAAACACGATTCCATTGTGACAGCTCATCCTGTAGAAGTTCTGCAGTCTTCTCCCTCACAACCTCCAGTCACTGGTGGAATTTGATGTTGAAATATTAGCATGGGTAAACGAAAGCAGGAAACCAGGAAAATAGAAGGGATAATGAATTAATTTTAAACAAAATGCTTGCTTAACGCTTTGGGTTTAGATTTGATCTTGGCTATTATGTCTGCACTCAGAATCAGAATCAGGTTTAATATCACTGGCATATGCCATGAAATTTATTGTCTTTGTGGCAGCAGTACAATGCAAACATAATAATAGAAAAATACTGAATTACAGTATATAATAATTAAATTGAATAAGTAGTGCAAAAATAAAAGAAAGTAGAGGTAGTATTCATGGGTTCAAAGACATTCAGAAATCAGATGGCAGAGGGGAAGAAGTTGTTCCTGAATTGTTGAGTGCGTGCATTCAGGCTTCTGGACCTCCTTCCTGATGGTAGCAATGAGAAGAAGGCATGTCCTGGGTGAAGGGGGTCCTTAATGATGGATGCTGCCTTTTTGAGGCATTGCTTCTTGAAGATGTGAAAGAAACAAAGAAGGTATAATAACAATGAAAAAGTACAAATTCTGGAATTCACAAATAAAATACAAAAATCTAGAATCATTCAACAGGGAAGCAAAACTTCCAGAAAGAGAAACAGAGTTAATGTTTTAAGTCAAAGACCAAAAAAAAAAGTAGGTTTAAAAGAGGGCAATGACTTTTGTAAGCTGAAGGAGCAAATGAGACTCTGGTGGTGGTTAGTAGAAAACCATTTGAATCAGATGACATAGAAGTTCAGGAAGAATTTAGTTGCTGCCTTTCTCCTCAATTGTAAGGAAGGGTGCTGAAGAAGATATGGAGCATACAGTTGACTATCCCACAAATGAGACGTCCTGCAGTGTCCCATGTGAGTAATTCCACTGAAGGAGAGATTGTCAGTTTTGGAGTGACTGCTCTATGTGCCTCATGTCACAGTATGCCTCCTATTGAATCCTGCCACGCAACTGTGCACAGTTCTTAACCACAGTCATAGCCATGTCTGGGAGGGATGAGTCCTGTTGCTCAAATGGCAGACTTTAATTTGCTGACCTGCATGGAATAGAAGCAGCACAGAGGGCCGGTACTGAATAAAGTGAGTCACGACTGCTGCCATGGTGGCTAATGTAGATTTTCATCATCTGTGGTTGAACACCAACTGGGAGGTAAACTGGAGCCTCTGATGAATATTATAGGGCTCTGATTGGGAGGTAGGCAGCATATGACACATTGCACTATGTAGAAGCCTAACTGTGAAGCAAAACCTTTCATTTGAACCAGTCACAAAAGTTGGTTTGACTAATAGAATCACTACACTATGCTCCAAGAATAATTGTAGAGAAACTGTAGGTTTTAATAAATATGTAGATGTGCACCCTGTGTGCCTCCCCTCCATTGACTTCATCTACAATTTCTGTTACCTCAGGAAAGCAGCCAGTGTAATCAAGGACCCCTGCCTCTCCAGTCATTCACTTTACCCCCTTCTCCCATTGGGCAGATAATGCAAAAGCTTGAGAACACATATCACAGAATCAAGAATAGTTGCTAGCTGGCTGTTTTCAGGCTCTTAAACAGACCTCTCATACAATTATAGACCAACTCTTGATCTCCCATTCTACCTTGTCAAAGCCCTTGCATTATATTTGCACACCTGCACTTTCTCTGTACCTATACCTGCATTCTGTTTTTTTTTACTACCTGAATGTAGGTATGTGTGGAATACTCTGTCTAGAGGCCATGCAGACAAAAGCTTTTCAATGAATTTAGTACACATGACAATAGTAAGCCAATACCACTGGCAAATTCCTTGGATTTGGATTTCACTCTTTTTTTCATATATTAAATAGATACTGGGTGTATGGCTAACACTCAACAGCCTGCAAATACTCCCAAACTGGTCAAAACCAGAAATAAATTAATCAAGCATAGATGTTACAGTACCGAGATGGATCATCAAATAAGATAGTACAGGATTAAATAAATACCAAAAGAGTGATAGTCACACTTCTGGGACTGTGCAATAGATCTCTAGTGTGTAGAAGAGCAAAGTTGTCAGCAAATCTCAGACAAGACAAAATTATTGGGCGATAATAGAATATACAGAACATAGAACATTACAGCACAGGGACAGGCCCATCTCAATGTTGTGCTGAACATTAGTAATCAAGTGGCAAGCTAAACTAATATCCTCTGCCTACACAATGTCAACATCCCACCATTTCCCCTCACATTCATGTGTCTATCTAAACACCTCTTAAAAATCCTTAATGTATCGGCTTCTATCACCACCTCAGGCAGCACATTGCAGGCACCCGTCACATTCTGTGTAGAAAACTTGCCTTGCACATCTCCTTTATAAAACTGCAACATAACTTCCTGGCTTTTGAACTTATTTCCTTGACTAATAAAGGCAAGCATGCCATATGTCTTTTTAACTGTCCTATCAATCCATGTGCTGCATCATCAATAACTCCAAAAGACTGGAAGTAGAGTAAATACTGAAAGGCTTTTATTAGCAGTAAAATGTGATCTCCACCATGCTGAGTATCTGCCCCTGGACTGAGAGGAGGAGCAATGGCACAATCGTCTTTATTCAGGGGTCTGTGGGAGGAGCCACAGGAGCAGTCAGCAGAGGGGTGTGTCCAGACCGGTAACCCAGTTACTATATATATATATATGGTTTACCACACCGTGTAGCCACATTCAGGGAGCTATGAATTTGGACCCCAAGTTCCCTCCCCTCTGCTCATCAACACTGTCAATGATCTTTCTCATAACTGTGTACCGTCAGCTTACATTTGACCTACGAAGGTACAACACTTCACGTTTGGCTGGGTTAAACTCCATCTGCCATTTCTCCACCCATATCTGCATATGATCTATTTGCCTTTGCATCCTTTGCCACAACTCCACCAATCTTCATATCATCTGCAAACTTACCAACACACCCATCTACATTTTCATCCATGTTATTTATATACATCAGAAACAACAGGGTTCCCAGATCCCAGCAGAATACCATTAATCACGGGCCACCAACTGGAATAAGTCCCTTTGACCTCTATGGGCTTGCAAGTTCTGAATGCAAGTGGTCAATTCTCCATTGATCGCATGCACCTTCATCTTCTGGATGAGTCTTCCATGACAGACCTTGTCAAACGCCTTACTAAAATCCATGTAGACAACATCCACAGCTCTACAATCATCAAAAATCTCAATCAAGTTTAACCCTCATGTTCGGCGGATGGTGTTAGTCTAGGAGGTGACAGTCTCTGGACCTGCCAAACTTGTGAAATCTCATTTGTATGGATGCTGCGTAATGTTTTTCCCTGTTACAAATCAGTACCACGAAATAACAAATGGTACACCATATGCAATTAAATGATTAAGCGATATAATTCTTAATTTGACTATAGGGTTAGTAAAGAAAACAAAAAGAAAAAGAGTCCATTCTCATGAAACAATCTAATGCGTACATTGAAGCTCATGATCTTCCCATCTGTTTGTTCTCCATTGATTCCCCCGGGCGTCATTGACTCCCGACCCCATTCCATGTCCTCTCCATCCGGTAGTCTATGACCTTTCTGTTCTGGCATCTTCTCTCTCCATCTTCTGCTGAACAGAAGGCCGCGAATACCTCGCTCTCGTGCACGCAAGAAAGAAACAACACTCCTCTCATTGGATGGCGTACATTCCAAAGCCCCGGTTATCTCTAGTCATAACCCAAACACTGCTGCTACAGAGAAACCATTACATTAGTAGTGAAACCTTTCCCAGGGCATTACACTCTCCCCCCACCAAATGTAGTCATGTCCTCATGACTTTGAGATGATTTGCCAACCATTCCTGCAGAACACAAAGTCCAACCCTAGTGGAAAAGGCAGTGACATAGCTCCCGAAAGTGGTAGGGGGCCACACTCTGTTCCCCTGGTGCTACATAGGCCAGCCTATCCGATGGTCTCCTGATACTATGAGACCTCTGTACCCCCCCATCTATCTCTTCATGTTCCGAATCTACTGGGGATACTTCTAGTGAGGCCACCCCAGTTTATCATTCGTGCTCTGCAACTCGGACCCCTCTGTCCCCTTGGCTGAGCCCCGCTTCATCACTTGCGGAGTCAACAGGTGGCCACCCCTGATTTCACCTGACTAAGCGTGAGAGGGGTTGGGAGCTTCTTTCTCAATCAGTGGGGAATTAGCAAAAGTCAGCATATACCACACCCCCATTTCCTCATACTCAGAATCAGTATCCCACTCAGGGGTGGGGCTAGTCTAACCTCTCCTGCTTTGGTCCTGCAGTCGCCCTGCATTTCCTCAGAGTCCTCTTACTAGGTGTAGGCTCCAAGTCGGGTTCTGGGTCTACCTGCACCTCTAGTCCTAGAGGCAGAAGGTGGTTCTGATGGAGAATCTGGACAGGCCCATTCCCATCCTTTGGTTTCACCTGGAAAACTGGTACATTTGGCATCTGACTGTCCACCACATAGGGCATAGCTGCCCAGTGGTCGGCCAACTTACGCTTCCCAGGTAGCCCCAAGTTCCTTCAGTAGTGTATAGACACCTGAAGAGTAGACTATCTGTTGGATGGAAGCGACCAACAACTCTGATAGAGGCAGATGCCAAGTTTTTAAGCTCACCAGTGGGAGGTGGTGCTTTAGCACTGCTGGCCCACCACCTCGAGGGAGTCTTGATCATAAGTGGGCCGAAACTCCTCAAGACAGGCGCCAGAAGGAGATTAGTCAGTTGAGGAGAGAGCTTAGATCGTTGAGACAGAGGTGGAAGGTAGCAAGTGAGGGTGACAAGCCAGGGCTTGCTGATCTCCGAGAGCATTTTCGATTAAAGTTAGCATCACTCCGTCGTGCAGAATCACAACATAAAAAGAGAAAGAAGAGAGAGAAGGCAAGAAAGTCGTTCTTTGAGAACCCTCACCTGTTCTCAAAGAAATTGTTTGAACAAAGTAAGAGCGGGCAGCTTAACATCTCTCAACAAGAACTTGAGGATCGCCTGGCAAGCACTTACTCTAACGAACAGCGGGAGGCTCCTTTGCTTGACACTTCAGGGCTTGTGAAGCCTACCAATCCAGGAGTGAAGTTCGATCTGTCAGAACCCAAACTGGCAGAAGTCGAACGGTTGATCAGAAAGGCAAGGTCAGGCTCAGTGCCAGGACCTAATGGAGTGCCGTATAAGGTGTTCAAGAAGTGTGAACAGCTGAGGAAATACTTGTGGAGATTGTTAAAGGTGGTGTGGAGACAAGGTGTTGTTCCTTTGTCATGGAGTGAGGCTGAAGGAGTATACATCCCGAAGGAACGGAATTCTACTACATTGAATCAGTTCCGACCAATTTCACTCCTGAATGTAGAGGGGAAGATTATGTTTGGCACTCTAGCAGAAAGAATATCTTCATTTGTGATAGAGAATGGATTGGTAAATACATCTGTGCAGAAGGCAGGGATACCAGGCTTCCCAGGATGCCTTGAACATACTAGTATGATATGGCATACCATCCAGGAGTCAAAAAGGTTGAGAAGAAATCTGGCTGTAGTTTGGCTTAATCTGGCAAATGCATATGGTTCTGTTCTCCATGCCCTGATTGAGTTTGCAATGGAATTCCTATGGATTCCTGCTAAGGTGAGGAGCTTTGTTATGCAGTACTACAATGATTTCCGGATGAGGTTTTCCACTCAGCAGTTTACAACTAGGTGGCAGAGCTTGGATGATAGAATCCCAATGGGATGTGCGATTTCACCCACCCTTTTTGTGTTAGTCATGGAGGTCATTTTGAGAGCTGCAGAATCAGTGGGACCAGGTGTCACTCTTGATGCCAGAGGGGAGTTACCACCAATACGAGCGTTCATGGACGATCTTACCCTTTTGGGTCCTAGCACGGAGGCAGTGGAAAGTGTAATATCTAGACACGAGGAGCTAATGGATTGGGGAAGAATTAAATTCAGACCAAGAAGTCAAGGATCCTTGTTCTTAGGAGAGGAAAGCTGGTTGACTTTCATTTCACTCTTTGTAGAGAGGAGATTCCATCCATTCAGGACCAACCAGTTAAGAGCCTCGGGCAATGGTAAACAGAGGAGCTGAGAGACACCAAGAGGGTTCAAGAGACAGGAGAACAGATCAGCAGAGGTCTGATGTCTGTCGACAAGCGTGGCTTGCCTGGTAAGTTGAAGATATGGTGCTTGCAGTACGGACTGATGCCAAGGACAATGTGGTCACTAACTGTCTATGGAGTGGCAATGTCCCATGTTGAGGCAAAGGAACGGAAGATCAACAAGTATATGAAGAAGTGGCTTGGAGTACCGAGCAGCCTCACCAATGTTGCAATCCACAGTAGCCAGACAAAGCTTACCATTGCAGTGCAATCCCTTGTTGAAGAGGTCAAGGTAGCCAAGATAAGATCATTCTTGATGCTTCGAGACTCAGAAGACCCTGTCATTAAGAACACCCACAGTACGCTGAAGGAACTCAGCAGGTCGGGCAGCATCAGTGGAAATGATGAGTCGACGTTTCCACTGATGCTGCCCGACCTGCTGAGTTCCTCCAGTGTACTGTAAGTATTGCTTTGATCCCAGCATCTGCAGATTATTTTGTGATTAAGAACACCCAGCTGGATGTGAGATCAGGCAGGAAGTGGTCAGCCCGTGTAGCAGTTGACGAAGCAGAGTCTAGGTTGAAGCACAAGGAGTCGGTTGGGGCTACCCAGCAAGGCTGCCAGGGACTTGGATGGACAGCCCACAAGTGGTGGTCATTTTCTACAGGTAAGGAGAACCATGAGCTTGTAAAGCAAGAAATACGAGAGGTAGAAGAGGAGAAGAGGATAGCTAAAACACCTGGCCTGGTCAAACAAGCGGCTTGGACCTGGTGGGAAAGTGTTGAACAATGACATCTATCTTGGAATGTTCTGTGGCAGATGGAACCGCTCCACATTTCTTTTCTATGCAGAGCAGCATATGATCTGCTCCCAACACCTGCCAACCTCAGCACCTGGTATGAAGATAAGACAAGCAGTTGTGCTGCTTGTGGCGAGAAGGGAACACTTCAACATATTTTGAGTGCATGCAGAGTCAATCTTTCCAGCGGCATGTACACTTGGAGACATAACAACGTTCTGAAAGTTGTAACAGAAACATTTTAGCACAGAGTACTGCAGCACAACTTATCTCATGCTCCATGCTGCACAGAACATTGCATACCATTTGTGAAAGAAGGCTCCAAGTCAAGGGTGGATAGCGCAGGCTCACGATCAAGCATACTTTCTTCAGACAATGATTGGTGTGTCAAGCCCGACCTGGATGGGAAAGGCAGTTTCCCGGAGCAAATAGCTTTCACCACATTGCGTCCAGATATAATAGTATGGTCTGACACTAGTAGAGAAGTGGTTATCGGTGAACCCTGCGAAGACAACATCGATGAAGCCCATGAGCGCAAGTTAACCAAGTATACAGAATTAAGATCAGAGTGCAGAGACAGAGGGTGGAAGGGCTCATGCTATCCATTCAAAGTAGGTTGCTGTGGCTTTATTGCATTCACTTTCCAGAAGTGGCTGCGTGACCTTGGCTTCACTAGAAGGGAGATCAAGTCAACCAGCAGGGCTGTAGCTGAGGCAGCAGAGACAGGATCATCATGGGTGTGGACCAAGTACATCCAGAGGGGCAGATAGTCAGACAGCGTATCCATCTTTGGCAAACCCTTCAGTAGTTGCATAGACACCTGAAGAGTAGACTATCTGTTGCATGGAAGCGACCAACAACTCTGATAGAGGCAGATGCCAAATTTTTAAGATCACCAGTGGGAGGTGGTGCTTTAGCACTGCTGGCTCACCACCTCGAGGGAGTCTTGATCATAAGCGGGCCGAAACTCCTGAAGACAGGTGGTAGATCAACTGATGATCCCACTGGTAATAGCACAGGACAATTAACATCTTAGTCCAAGTGTACTTTCAATTCTGAGGACTCAATCTCCCGGCACCAGTTGGGAGAACCGAATCTTTCGATCATACCTCCTCCTATTTCCTTGATTCTGCTGGGCAGCCATGACCTCAGCTAATTCATAAGCTTTTTTCAGCTCCCTTCTCGTATCAGACACACATTTCAGGTAAGTCTTCAGTGTTAGGTCTTCCTTTGCACTCCCAAAACAACAGTCGATGGGCAATCTCGCCTCGTGCCCAAACATCAGATAATATGACGAGTACCCGGTAGCTTCATTTCGGGTACTGTTGTAACTGTGGACCAGACGTCCAATATGTTGACTCCACTTGCTCTTCTTGTTGATCTTCAAGGTTCCAAGCATGTCTAGCAGGGTCAGATTAAACCTCTCTGGCTGGAGATCACCCTGCGGGTGATAAGGAGTAGTCCTGGTCTTCTCGACTCTGAGCATGCCCATTAACTCATGGATGAGCCTACTCTTGAAATCCCGTCCCTGATCACTATGTGTTCGCCTGGGGAGGCCATAATAAATGAAATACTTCCCACATAGCATGTGGATGCCCTCTTGTCCTTGGTAGGAAAAGCCTGTGCACATCTGGGATGAAATTGAGTTCTGGGGAAGTGGCAGCTGCTCAGCGAGATGACCTGGGCATCGGCACCATTTGGTCAGCAGTTGAAAAGGAAGACATGGCTGAAGTGGAGAAGATGAAGCATGCTGTGGTGCCTCCGTTACTGAGAGGATGGCCCAGGTTGGAGTTGAGGAACCAGATCCTATACCGGGTCACGTCACCTCTGGACTGACCTTGGCATTCCCTTAGTCATCACGGATCACTCCAGTGTAGTGATCCGTGATGACTAAGACATTTACCATGTTGCTGGCATCTGACTCTATTGACAGGAAATCCATACACACCAGGTCCAGAGGCCCTGCACTCTGCAAGTGGGACAAGGGAGCACCCCTCGTAGGCAGCGTCTTCCTCCGTATGCATCGAATGCACGACTTGCAGTATTCTTCGACATCTGGCTTCATTCGGGGCCAGTAGAACCGATCTCTGAGCAATCCATAGGTCTTTTCAACCCCCAAATGGCCAGAATCATCATGCAGTGAATTCAACACAATCCTCTGAAACTTCTCAGGCAGAACCAGCTGGGAACACTGAGGTCAGTCTGGAGGTGATGTGACCCGGAGTAGGATCTGGTTCCTCAACTCCAACCTGGGTCATTTTCTCAGTAATGGAGGGACTGCTGCGTGTTTCGTCTTCTCCACCTGAGCCATGTCCCCTTTCAACTGCTGACCAAATGGTACCAATGCCCGGGTCATCTTGCTGAGCAGCTGCCACTTCCCCAGGACTCAATTCCGGCAGCTGATCTGTCTTCAGACCAGTCAGTTTACAGTAAACTTGTGGAACAGCATCATCCAAAGCTCCCAATTGACCTACTGTTCGACCCTGACCTTGCCTTCCATCCAGCTTCACCGTAATGGCAAACTGACACATGGCTTTCACCCTGGGGCAGGAACACTTTCCCACTCTCTGTCCCCGTCCAGCCCTTCGTGTGCACGTCTGGACAAAGCGTCAGCATCAATGTTCCTACTTCCTGGCTGGTACCTCAGGCTGAAATCAGAGGCAGACAACGCCGCCAACCACCGAAGGCCTGTGGCATCCAATTTTGTTGAGGTCAGGATATACATTAGGGGATTATTGTCTGTCCTCACCTCAAATTTGGCACAATAGAGGTAGTCACTTAGCTTATCCACCATAACCCATTTCAGCTCCAGAAACTCCAACTTGTGCATGTGCTGGTTTTTCTCAGAGGGAGACAGACTCCAATTTACAAATGCAACTGGTGCTCTGATCCTGATACAGGACACCCCCTAAGCCCTCCTTACTGGCATCTGTATGCAGTACATATGGCAATCGGGGGTCTGCAAAAGCCAGTACAGGTGCCTAGGTCAGCATCTCCTTCAGCGACTGAAAGTCCTCTTCACATTTAGCATCCCACCTTGGTCCAAAAGGCTCCGAAGGGCTAAGGTATTCTTTAGCCTCCTCTCCTTTTGTCCTCCTCCCTTTCTTTCCCAAGGGAGGGTAACCACACAGAAGATGATTCAGTGGTTAACTCACTTTCGCGTAGCCTTCATGAACCTCTGATAGTAATCACAAAACCTGAGGAACAAATGCAAAGCACTCACAATCTAGGGCCTTGGCCAGGTGGTCACTGCCTCAATCTTAGACGGATCTGTAGCTACTCCATCTCAGGAAACTATGTGCCCAACATAGCTAACAGATGTCTTGCAGAACAGACACATGTCCAGGGAAAGTTTTGACCCTTCAGCTTTCAGGCAGCCCAGCACCTTCTGTAGCCTCGCTTCATGTTCCTCCAAGGTAGATCCAAACACTATGAGGTCATCCAGATACACCAATATCTCAAACAAGTTCATACCCCCCACCCTCTTCTCCATGACCTGCTGGAAGGTTGCAGAGGCTCCCGATATGCCCTGTGCATCCTTTTGAACTGGAAGAACCCCACTGGACATATAAATGCTGACTTCTCTTTGTCAACCTCACTCATGGGGATCTGGTAATATCCACTCCTCAAGTCCAGCACACTGAACCACTTCACACTACTCAGACAGGCCAGTGCGTCTTCGATTCTTCAGACCGTATACTGGTCAGGGACGGTACGCCTGTTCAGAGTCCCATTCTTCTTTCTGGCCACCACTACTGGGGATGCATAGGGGCTTCGGGACTCGGTAATGATCCCAGCTTCCTTTAACTTACACAAATGCTGCTGATCATCCTCCACCTCTGCAGGGGCCAGTTGCTGTGACCTCTCTCTGAATGGGATATCCTCGGTCACCCAGATAGTGTGACACGTGCTCTTGAAACAACCCACACCAAACTTGTCAGTGGAAAAGACACCTTCCAGCTTCAACATCTTCTCTACCAACCTCCTCTTCTAACCTGCAGGTGCAGGGGAGACCCTGAAGTTGAATGATTAAGCTGTCAACTTTCCTCCTTTTTCCAATAGTTCCTCCCCCGTTTGTCTCACAGGGACACGAGACACTACTGTCACTGGGAAGAGATGTGCCAGGGGCATCCCCGGCTTGAAGGTGACCTCCCTCTTCGCAGTGTTCCTGACAATTACTGCCATCCTGTTCGCCTGTAAAACCGAGGGCTTCTGCAGTTCGGGCCTCACCATTCGCCTCACTGGGTCTCTTTTAAGTTTTCCCAATGACTCCCTCTGCTTAGGTACCTGGAGGCTCACTCTCCGAGGGGTTTCCCGTCCTTTACACTCCTGCCTGAAGTGTCCGTCTTCACCACAGTTATAACAGACAATACCGGCTGCTAGCAGCCCGCTGCATAGTCCGACTCCTCAGAGGATCCAACTCCCTATCAGCTCCATCATATGGGGGGGGGGGTCACACCTGTTGATAACAACCGGGACGTCTCAGTTCTCAACCCTGCCACAATCTCCTCCACCATTCCCCGGGTCAGGCTATCTGTGGTTGCTTCACTGCAGGGGACTACTACCGAGGACTGTAACCTGCTGCCGGACACTTCCCGTGTCTCCGATGCATTCTCCTCCTATCGTACTTCTCTGATCAGCTCAGCAAACGGGGGAGGGGGCGCGTCTTACGAGACAGTCGGAGACCCCAAGCGATCAGGTCCTGGGACTGGGTGCCCTTTGCTATCTGGTCCATTCTTAACTGACCTACCTCAGCCGCCTGAATGGCCCCTCTGCGCTGCAAGCAATTCAGCTGCCTCTCTAGCCGAAAGATGGAGGCAGAAAGCTTCTCCCCCTTCTCCTGACACATGTCCTGAAACCCTGTCATTGAGCTCCATTGGGCTCTCTGTCGTGCCAAATGCATTTTCCAGTGCTCCCATGTAATCGGCAGCGTTGGCTACAGGGTACTGGGACTCCACAGCTCTCACCACGTCAGGCCACTCATCTAGCAACTGATAGGTCTGATCCAATCAAGTCTCGTACTCCTCTCCCTCCTTGGGCGGTGGGCATTATTCCAGAGAATAGGCAGAGCATACCATCGCTGGGACTTTGGACCTGGGCATTTTTCCATTTATTCGCCAGAGAGGTAAGGGTGGATACTAACTCAGAATTCTCACCCTTACCTGGGGGGCGGGGACTAATTAGACATTTCAAGTCTGACCATTCCTTCCCCTCATTCCTCAGAAACAACAGAAACAATAGAACCCTGTCTTTGAAGTCCCCATCCCCAGCTAGGGGAAACTTGACTTGTGATTCAGTCTGTTCTGCTGCGCTCTCCTCCTCCCTGACAGTATGGACAGTCCACAGCCCTGCCTCACCTGGGGCACTGACACCGACAGTACCTGGCATCTCCACTGCTGTTACTTCAGCGCTAGTCTGCAGTAAAACGAGGTCTGTGCCCACCATTTTATCAAATCTCCGTCCTGCAACTGTAACTCTGTCGACAGCTTTAACAGTACTTAATAGGCGAATTAACGATTCATCTGGAGTATGAATATCTGCCCCACTCAACACACACGCATTAGTTACCGGTAACCCCGTGGATGCATACCACCACTCCACCCTGGCAGCATCCATACCAGCACAGACTTAAAACACACAACCCACTGGTTCAAGACTCAGGGCAATCACACAGCATCCAATGAAATCAATCCCAGAATGATACCCCACAATTGTAACACTCAGGTTCGACCGATGGCGTTAGGCTAGGAGAAGACAGTCTCCAGCCCCGCCAAATTTGTGAAATCTCATTTGTGAGGATGCTGTGTGATGTTTTCCTGTTACAAATCAGTACCACAAAATAACAAACAGTACACCATATGCGATTAAGCGATTGAACTTTATAATTCTTAATTTAACTATAGGGTTAGTAAAGAAAACTAAAAGAAAAAGGGCCCATTTTGAGGAAACAGTCTAATGCACATGTTGGAGCTTATGGTTTTCCCGTCTGTTTGTTCTCCATCGATTCCCCCGGGCGTCATTGACCCCCGGCCCTAATCCAAGTCCACTCCGTCCGGTAGTCTATGACCTCTCCAATCTGGCATCTTCTGCCAAACAGAAGCCCGCGAATACCTCGCTCTTGGGCACACAGGAAAGAAAAACCTCCTTTCATTGGACGCCGCACATTCCAAAGTCCCTGTTATCTCTAGTCATAACCCAAATACTGCTGCTACAGAGAAACCATTACATTAGCAGTGAAGCCTCTTCCAGGACGTTACACAAGTTAGTAAGATACGACTTGCCTCACACAAAGCCATCCTGGCCCTTCCTAATTAGGCCATGGTTTTCCAAATACTCACAACTCCTATCCCAAAGAATTCTCTATATTAAATTCCCTACCACTGACATGATTCTTACTGGTCTATAGTTTACAGGATTCTCTCTAGTTCCTTTTTGAAGAATGGAAGAATATTAGCTACTTGCATCCACGCAAATGTTCCCTCCTTTATCCTTGAGTGGTCCCACCCTCTCCCTAGTTATCTTCTTGCTCCTGATGTATATATAGGATGCTTTGGCATTCTCTGGTTGGACTGGAAGTTCTGCACTCTACAGATCAGAGAAACAGGAATGAGGTAAGGGTGGTGGAAGCAGCCAAAGCAAAAATCTTTGTTTTTGCCATGTGGTTGCAGAAATGGAGGCAGCCATTTTGTGAGACTGTCCTTGTGAACTGTTTGAAATGATACTTGCTCCAGGATAACTTAATCAGAGCAACTAAACAAGGACACAATGAACATAATGTATTATTATTATGTAAAGTACACGCTTTTGGAGAAGGTACAGCCTGTTATCTGGTTGTCCGAGCATAGTGTTTGGCTGACCTGGTTAGAATGGTTTGATTCAGTCGGAGTTGGACAGAACCAAAGAAATCATCTAAGGCCCAAGGCTGAAGAGAGAGCCATAAAGTAGTACAGTTGTAGCCTTGAGCCACTTCCAATCAGAAGCTTGAACCAATGAAATTGAAACACCATAGATGTCATAAGGAAAAGAATTAAAAATGGAAAATTTTGGGAGCACAGGCAGTAACAACTCTATGGAGACCAATAATTACAGAAGCAGATGACCCCTTGTCAGAAATGTGGAATTAACATTGGGGCCTGATAGGACACACCCCAGCAGTATCCAAAGGGCTGTTGCTGCTGCTGAGGGCAATGGCCACAGGGGAGCCATGCACTGGCTGCTTTCTCCCCTTACCTCTCCTGGCGGTCACCCATCTACTATCTGCAGCCTGCACTTTGAGTGTGACCACCTCAGTAAAAGTTTTCAGGCTCCTATATCTGTGAGGTTTTCAGCCTCCTGGATGGTCCTGAACCAGTTCCAGTTCCTTCACCTTGTCAGCCTGGGTGCGCTTGCTGCAGATATAGTCATCAGTGAAACTGCCAGGTACTCTGAAATCCCATAACTTTCAGGAGGAGCATTCCACTGCCTTCACCATCCTGCCTACACTGAACTAAGGACTGAGGATTACATAGTAAGGAGATGGGGGGGTGTGTAATTTCCCTACTATTAATTGTGCAAGAGACATAGAGGGCAAAGAATTCATAAATTGCATTCAGGGGAAGTTTATTTTAGCCAGAATGTAGCAATGCTCAGAAGACTCGGATTGAAGGTCCTGTTGAATTTAGTGAAGTCGGGTAGGGAGTGTCAATGAGAGACATTATTGATGTGAACATATTTCATTTAGACTGAGTATTGTTATGGAAAGGGGCAAAAAAATAGGAGCAGAATTTCTAAGTTGGGACAAAGCTACTTTTACTGGACTGAGAAGCAACTTGGACTGAAAGAACCAGCCTGAAGGTAAATAAGTTATGGAGAGACTTGCAAGAGGCTGATTCAATAAGTCCCCCCAGAGGAAAAGGTGGGACTGTAACCTGGAAGGAAAGGTACAAATAGGGGAAGTAATGTAATGATGGAAAACTCTATTAATACCCAAATGTACCTTAAATCCTAGAACTGTAGGGAAAGGGTAGCTGTGAAATTGAAAAGGAGAGTAAATGGAAAATATATTGACAAAAAACAAAAGCCAAAGAAAACCTTTATTTGCACAAAGAGCAAAAAGGTTACTAAGGAAAGAGGAGGTTCTTTCAGGCATCAAAAATATTTTCTTAGGCACTTCTTCCAGATTGAGAATGGCTTGTTCCACTTTGGTTTTCCACTGACTGATGAGGCCAATATGGAAACCTTATTAAGAAAGGATATTCTTGCCCATTCATTCTTAACAAGTCCCCTTATTTAAGAAAGGATGTGTTACTCTATTCTTTTCAAAATATGGAGACCAAAACCATGCACAGTACTCCAGTTGTGGTCTCAAGAACACCCAGTACAATGATAACAATACTTTCTTATTTATAAATTACAACTTCCTTGTGTAACACCCTGGTTCCATCAGCTGCGTAAATCTAGGGAAGACACTGTCCAACCCCACCAAACATGGGAGATTGAAGTGCAAGCCCTGCAAATCCCTGTTTGTGTAGAGCTGCATGATTTGTTACCCTGTTACAAATCAGTACCACGAAATAACAGGTAGTACACCCCATACAATTAAAAGATTTAGCTTTATAATTCTTAATTTGACTAAAGGGTTAGTAAAGAAAAAGCAAAAACAAAAAGGGTCCATTTTAATGAAACAGTCTAATGTACATAAGTTGAAGCTCACATTTTCCCCTTTGCTGAACTTCGTTCGATCTCCCTGGTCTTCATCGAATCCCAGCCCCACTCCGGATTGACTCCTCTGACCTCTTCTCTCTTCTTCCCTTTTAAAAGCCCCAAACCCAACCTTAGTGTTCCACACCAGAGAAACCTCCCCTGAATCATTTCATCCTGATCGGATGGTACACATTTCTCCTATCTCTTATCTTCAACAGTAACCTAAAAAAACAGCTTACACAGAGAACAGAAAAGCATTAACAGAGAAAAAATATGAACCATGTGAACCAGGACATTAAACTTACAATAAAAAGCCAATATGCCATTTGTCTTCCTAACTGTTTGCTGTGCCTGCTTGTTTCATTTTTGAGACACCTTGATCTCCCTCTACTTCACTCCTCTCCAATTTCTGTCCATTTAGATAATTGTCTATCTCTTGATTCCTCACACATGATCTCTCTCATTTTAAACCACATGTTTTTACCCACTTTATCTATATCCAGTTGCAGATTCCAAGTATCCTCATTGTAGCATGCTTTCCAGCCTATCTTAGTGTCATTGGCAAATTTGATTAAGGTGCATTCTACTCCCTTCTCCAAGTCAACATGAAGAGTAATTCTTGAGGGCCTAGAATGGATTATTGGGTGACTCTACAAGTTACTACAAGGTATAAAAAAAGACCCATTTACTCCATCTCTAAGTCTTCCATGTAATATCTTGTGTTCTAGATATTCCATAGGCCTGTTCTCATGGAATTTAGAAGAAAGAGTCAGGAGTATCATTGAAACCTATCAAATATTGAAAGGCCTAGATAAATTGGACGTGGAGAGGATGTTCGCTATAGTAGGGGAATCTAGCACCAGAGTGAACAGCCTCAGAATAAAAGGATGCCCTTGGAAATAACTTGGAAAAATGTGTTGCTCAGGTGGTTGATAGTTGAGTTGAGTTGTTCTCGGATCTTGGCAATCCATTTGCAAACATTTCATCACCCTACAAGGAGATATCATTGTTGCTCTGTGTATTTGAACAGTGCACTGATGATGTCTCCTCATATGGTGATGAAATATTTACAAATGGATTGTCAAGATCGGAGAACAACTCAACCCAAAAAGTGGGATGTCCATTTAGAACAGAGATAAGGAGGAATTTCTTTAGCCAGAGGGTGATGAATCTGTGGCAGATGGCATGGAGGCCACCATTAGGTATATTTAAAGTGAAGGTTGATAGGTTCCTGATTAGTAAAGGACTCAGAGGTTACAGGGAGAATGCAGGAGAATGGGGCTGAGAGGGATAGTAAATCATCCATGATGGAATGGTGGAGTAGAGTCATTGAGCTGAATGGCTTAATTCTGCTCCTATGTCTTACGCTCCAACACACTTCTTACGAGCTCTTATGTTACGCACCAGTCTTTAACGTGAGAAACTGTGGATGTTAGCCAGGGAGGGGACACGGATGCTAGTTTTCTTTCTCTCCCAACAGATTTGGAAGATTTAGCAGAGATAGAATTGTAGATATATTCCCAGTGCCTTGTAGTGTCTTCTGCAGGTAGTCCAAGTCTCTTAAAACTACAGGAAAGATGGAATCATTGCAGCCTAGTTGATTAGTAATGAGTACTAGGTCTAGATATTTCCTTAAGGCTTGTGTTGGACCATTGAACATAATAATGAATTTCACTGAGGTGGCTCCTAAGAATGGTGAATGGTCCATGTTTTCCAGACTCTTGCCATGAGCATTCATTGTTGGAGGGTAGAAGTGCGGTAGTGGCAACTGGGTCAAGCACCTTTGTCTGGAAGCTGTTGAATACAAGGTCCCTCATTTTGAGAATTTCAGTCTCAACGATAACTTGGAGCTCGGCCTCAGAGCATGAGCAAACACAAGGACTCTGTGTAAGCTGCAGCCTAACAGCTGAGGCTCAGGTCTAGAATGTAGCTTTTGAAGGGGCTTCCCAGCGGTTCTGAAGATGGGCTCCACTTTCTCAGATTTTTTTCAGAAGTCAAGTAAAACATTTCAGCAAGGAGGATTGGGAAAAGTGTTAGATAATGAATAGCCTTGTCTGACACTGGTATTGGCTGAGAATGTGTCTGCTGTTTTCCCATTTATTTAGGGTTATAGCTTGCAGACCCAAAATGGTAGTGAAATCTGAGTGCAAGCGAACTTGAAGAGCTCTTTCCAACTGATGTGGTTGAAAGTTCGTGTGCGAACAGGAAAAACAATGAATAGCAGCTGGCTATAATAAATTTATTCTTTAGAAAATCTTTACCTAGATAATGTTATAATTAAATAAACTTAAGTATAATTAAAGAGAAATAAATCATTTTTATTTTGTTTAGGCAATGTTCAGGAAAATGTCATTTCAAATTGCAATTTTTAAAATAAATTAGCAATGCAGAGCCTGCCATTGTAGACAACATGCTTAGTAGCAGTTTTTATAACTTAGCGATAAATATAGGCTGTGGGTGTAGTGACCTCTTTCCGTTTATCTTTTCTATTTATGTGCAGTAGTGGGTGTTGTATTTTGTAACTCCAAAACATAAGATTAATTGCAAGAAAAACAAGAGAGTCGGGAATGTGAGTCTAACTTTGATTTTACTTTAACAAGGCTCGCACATATGATGTATTGGCATAATAATGTATGCTATTTGCATACTTTTGCATATAACCTGCAATACATTATGTAAACAAAGAATGCTGAATCCAACAATATATTTACAATATTACTGAAATATTAAACGCACAACACTCCCTGCTTAGCCATCAACTCCAACTCAATATAGAATGCATTTCAATGTACATACAGTTTACTATAATTGTTACTTGTTACATACTCCTGTTAGGGTGCATTCTCCAGATACCTTATAAGGTAACCGTAGCTTTCAGCCAGGAGCAGATGTCATCAGGTGGTTCCCAACCTTCACAGAGTATTTCAACCCTTAACCATGACACTCTCTAGTTGGTGGGCCGGCAGTGGTGGCCAATTCACTGCCCAACTGCTTCTGGCTTCCATCTTCCCTCCTCTCACCTACTCCAAATCCAACAAGAGGCTTGTTCTGCCTCTTCCCCCATCCAATGAGCTGTTTGTTTTTTGCTCCTTTCGTCCAGGCCCAGATCTGACAACAACTGTCATGCTGATTTGGCTGGGAAACCTCTGCAGCCGATCTCCACAGGGAATAACCATGCCTGCCATCTCTTGTCTTTATACTCCTGCAGTAAGGGCTTGTACTTCAAGGCCTTTCTTTTGTGGGCCTCTTCCCATCCCTCCTCCCATGGCACAGTCAGCTCTACTGGAATTATTTTCCTGTCTTCAGTTGACCACAGTACAATGTCCGGGCGTAGGGTTGTGTGCACCACATCCAGGAGCTGCAGCCTCCTTCCCACATCGACCCTCATCTCCTAGGACCTGGCAGTTAGCAGCAGATGGGGCTTTGGTTGTTTGGTTACGAAAGGCCTGGCTCCCTCTTTGATGACAGTGATGGCCTTCCTCAAATCTGTGCCAGCCGTCCTCTTCCTGCATCTCTCCTGCTCTAGTGTGTCAGCAAGAGCCAGAAGCACCTTATCATGGCGCCACCTATACCATCCTTAAGTTACAGCTGTTTTACACCTGGACAGAAAATGAGCCAGTGTCCCCTTTTGACCACAGAGCTTACTGTTCAGGTCCTCTCTCATAATACAACTACTATATAGACATCCATAGCATAGTAAATTTTTAAATCATGCCTATAGATTTAATTGCTGTGGAAGCTTTCTCATGGGATAATGTCTTTCTTAACAAGGGGATCACTCTGCTTGGCAGGTGAGACTTGTTGTGTGAAACAATCTCAGGATCCGGGGCCTCCTCCGTGGTGGTTGTAGGAGTTGACTCTGGGACTGCAGGAAGTGGTTCTGACAGTTCTGGCCATCTTTCTTCTCTAACAATTGAATCTGCTGTCCTCAACTGATCAATGGCATCATCTCCAGATGATATCAGACGCAATCTCCACTGTTTCAGAGAGTGGTCCAGTTCTGTCTTTAGCCTTTCTGAGGAACCTCGTTTGATCATCTCATCACCACTGCTATATGTTTTGTAACCCCAAACATAAAACTAATTGCCAGAAAAATAAGAGAGTCTGGAACGTGAATCATACTTCATTTTTACTTTAAGCGAGGCATGGTGGCATACTGACATTTGCTATTTCCATATGTTAGAAACATAGAAACATAGAAAATTGGTGCAGGAGTAGGCCATTTGGCCCTTCGAGCCTGTACCGCGATTCAGTATGATCATGGCTGATCATCCAACTCAGAACCCTGTACCAGCCTTCCCTCCATACCCCCTGATCCCTTTAGCCACAAGGGCCATATCTAACTCCCTCTTAAATATAGCCAATGAACTGGCCTCAACTGTTTCCTGTGGCAGAGAATTCCACAGATTCACCACTCTCTGTGTGAAGAAGTTTTTCCTAATCTCGGTCCTAAAAGGCTTCCCCTTTATTGTCAAACTGTGACCCCTCGTTCTGGACTTCCCCAACATCGGGAACAATCTTGCTGCATCTAGCCTGTCCAATCCCTTTAGGATTTTATATGTTTCAATAAGATCCCCCTTCAATCTTCTAAATTCCAGCGAGTATAAGCCGAGTCAATCCAGTCTTTCATCATATGAAAGTCCTGCCATCCCAGGAATCAATCTGGTGAACCTTCTTTGTACTCCCTCTATGGCAAGATTGTCTTTCCTCAGATTAGGGGACCAAAACTGCACACAATACTCCAGGTGTGGTCTCACCAAGGCCTTGTACAACTGCAGTAGTACCTCCCTGCTCCTGTACTCGAATCCTCTTGCTATGAATGCCAGCATACCATTTGCCTTTTTCACTGCCTGCTGCACCTGCATGCTCACTTTCAATGACTGGTGTATAACGACACCCAGGTTTCGTTGCACCTCCCCTTTTCCTAATTGACCACCATTCAGATAATAATCTGTTTTCCTGTTTTTGCCACCAAAGTGGATAACTTCACATTTATGCACATTAAATTGCATCTGCCATGACTTTGCCCACTCACCTAACCTATCCAAGTCACCCTGCATCCTCTTAGCATCCTCCTCACAGCTAACACTGCCGCCCAGCTTTGTGTCATCCGCAAACTTGGAGATGCTGCATTTAATTCCCTCATCCAAGTCATTAATATATATTGTAAACAACTGGGGTCCCAGCACTGAGCCTTGCGGTACCCCACTAGTCACTGCCTGCCATTCTGAAAAGGTCTCGTTTATTCCCACTCTTTGCTTCCTGTCTGCCAACCAGTTCTTTATCCATATCAATACCTTACCCCCAATACCGTGTGCTTTAAGTTTGCACACTAATTTCCTGTGTGGGATCTTGTCAAAAGCCTTTTGAAAATCCAAATATACCACATCCACTGGTTCTCCCCTATCCACTGGTTCTCCCCTATCCACTCTACTAGTTACATCCTCAAAAAATTCTCTGAGATTCATCAGACATGATTTTCCTTTCACAAATCCATGCTGACTTTGTCCGATGATTTCACCGCTTTCCAAATGTGCTGTTATCACATCTTTGATAATTGACTCTAGCATTTTCCCCACCACTGACGTTAGGCTAACTGGTCTATAATTCCCTGGTTTCTCTCTCCCTCCTTTTTTAAAAAGTGGGGTTACATTAGCCACCCTCCAATCCTCAGGAACTAGTCCAGAATCTAACGAGTTTTGAAAAATTATCACTAATGCATCCACTATTTCTTGGGCTACTTCCTTAAGTACTCTAGGATGCAGACCATCTGGCCCTTGGGATTTATCTGCCTTTAATCCCTTCAATTTACCTAATACCTACTAACATGTATTTCCCTCAATTCCTCCATCTCACTAGACCCTCTGTCCCCTATTATTTCTGGAAGATTATTTATGTCTCCTTAGCGAAGACAGAACCAAAGTAGTTATTCAATTGGTCTGCCATGTCCTTGTTCCCCATAATCAATTCACCTGTTTCTGTCTGTAGGGGACCTACATTTGTCTTAACCAATCTTTTTCTTTTCACATATCTATAAAAGCTTTTACAGTCAGTTTTTATGTTCCCTGCCAGTTTTCTCTCATAATCTTTTTTCCTTTTCCTAATTAAGCCCTTTGCCCTCCTCTGCTGGACTCTGAATTTCTCCCAGTCCTCAGGTGAGCCGCTTTTTCGGGCTAATTTATATGCTTCTTCTTTGGAATTAATACTATCCCTAATTTCCCTTGTCAGCCACAGGTGCACTAACTTCCCTGATTTATTCTTTTGCCAAACTGGGATGAACAATTGTTGTAGTTCATCCATGCGATCTTTAAATGTTTGCCATTGCATATCCACCGTCAACCCTTTTAAGTATCATTTGCCAGTCTATCTTAGCTAATTCACGTCTCATACCTTCAAAGTTACCCTTCTTTAACTTCAGAACCTTTGTTTCTGAATGAACTATGTCACTCTCCATCTTAATGAAGAATTCCACCATATTATGGTCATTCTTACCCAAGGGGCCTCTCACGACAAGATTGCTAATTAACCCTTCCTCATTGCTCAATACCCAGTCTAGAATAGCCTGCTCTCTAGTTGGTTCCTCGACATGTTGGTTCAAAAAACCATCCTGCATACATTCCAAGAAATCCTCTTCCTCAGTACTCTTACCAATTTGGTTCACCCAATCTATATATAGATTGAAGTCACCCATTATAACTGCTGTTCCTTTATTGCACGCATTTCTAATTTCCTGTTTAATACCATCCCCAACCTCACTGCTACTGTTAGGTGGCCTGTACACAACTCCCACCAGCGTTTTCTGCCCCTTAGTGTTATGCAGCTCTACGCATATCGATTCCACATCCTCCCGGCTAATGTCCTTCCTTTCTATTGCGTTAATCTCCTCTCTAACCAGCAATGCTACCCCACCTCCTTTTCTTTCATGTCTATCCCTCCGGAATATTGAGTATCCCTGAATGTTGAGCTCCCATCCTTGGTCACCCTGGAGCCATGTCTCTGTGATCCCAACTATATCATATTCATGAATAACAATCTGCACTTTTAATTCATCCACCTTGCATTGACACACAAAGCCTTCAGGCTCGCTTTTACAACACTCTTAGCCCTTATACAATTATGTTGAAAAGTGGCCCTTTTTGATTTTTGCCCTGGATTTGCCGGAATGCCACTTTTACTTTTCACCTTACTACTTTTTGCTTCTACCCTCATTTTACACCCCTCTGTCTCTCTGTACTTATTCCCATCCCCCTGTTGTGAACTAACCTCCTCTCTCCTAGTCTCCTTAATTTGATTCCCACCCCCCAACCATTCTAATTTAAAGTCTCCTCAGTAGCTCTCGCAAATCTCCCCACCAGGATGTTGGTCCCCCTAGGATTCAAGTGTAACCCATCCTTTTTGTACAGGTCACACCAGTGCCAAAAGAGGTCCCAATGATCCAAAAACTTGAATCCCTGCCCCCTGCTCCAATCCCTCAGCCACGCATTTATCCTCCACCTCATTGCATTCCTATTCTCACTGTCCTGTGGCACAGGCAGTAATCCTGAGATTATTACCTTTGCAGTCCTTTTTCTCAACTCCCTATATTCTCCTTTCAGGACCTCTTCCCTTTTCCTACCTATGTCATTGGTACCTATATGTACCATGACCTCTGGCTCCTCACCCTCCCACTTCAGGATATCTTGGACACGATCAGAAATATCCCGGACCCTGGCACCAGGGAGGCAAACTACCATCCGGGTCTCTGGACTGCGTCCACAGAATTGCCTATCTGACCCCCTTACTATCGAGTCCCCTATTACTACTGCCCTCCTCTTCCTTTCCCTACCCTTCTGCAATGTATTACATATGTAACCAAAGAATGCTTAATCAAACAATGTTACTCACATATAATTGAAATATTAAATACATAACAGTGGGTGCTTTACTAGCTTTTAAACCAATGGCCTGAGCGCTATTTGCTTTTACTGAAACATTTGCTTGATGCAACCAACAAGAAACACACAGACATAAATTTGATGTGCCAAATGTATAGATAGTATATTTGGGTCCACTCCAACGGTTAATTGAGGAGAGTTTAGTCTATCTTGCTGATTAGAACTTCCAGTAGAATAATGTATATCACATAAGTTAGTATACACCTAGAGGATGGTATGAGTATGTAATGAGCTGCCAGTAGGTGCAGATTCAATTGTAATGTTTAAGAAAAGTTCGGGCATGTGCATAGATGAAATAGTATTCTTTTATCTGTGTACAGGTAGTTGGGATTAGAAAGACTAAGTTGGCACATACTAGATGGACCAAAGGGCCTGTTTCTGTACTGTAGTACCCTAAGAGTCTATGACTCTACGGTATATACAGTGCCTATAAAAGGTATTCAAACCCCTTGGAAGTTTTCATATTTTATTGTTTTACAACATTGAATTGCAATGGATTTAATTTGGCTTTTTTGACACTGGTCAACAGAAAAGACTTTCATGTCAAAGTAAAAACAAATTGGTCTAAACCTATTACAATTATTAAACACAAAATAATTGATTGCATAATTACTCATCGCCTTCAAGTCAGTATTTAGTAGATGCACCTCTGGCAGCAACTACAGTCTTGAGTCTGTGTGTACAGGTCTCTATTAGCTTTGCACATCTGGACACTGCAGTTTTCCCCCATTCTTCTTTACAAAACTGCTCAAGTTCTGTCAGATTGCATGGGGATTATGAGTGAACAGCCTTTTTTAGGTCCAGCCACAAATCCTCAATTGGATTAAGGTCTGGACTCTGACTTGGCCACTCCAGAACATTAACGGTGATGGAGGCGGAGTTAAGATGGTGCTAAATGGTGATTCCTTTGCTTGCATCTTCAGAAACAGCTCTATTTCCATCTTCAGTATCTTTATTTTACCCTTTCAGGGTTCTTTTGAAGACCCTGATCTGGAGTTACACACTGACTTAGGTTCTTTGCGAGTATGGAAACCATTCGGCACGCCAGGGGGTCGGCCTAGCATTTGGAAGTTTAAGATCTCGGGACTCTGGAGACGGGCAGATCGAGGGTAGGTGTAATGGCAGGAGACTCGTGTGTCATCAGGGAGACCGGAAAATCTTTCGCTGTGGGCCCAAAGACTCGAGATCTATGAGATCTTCGGGCACAGAGCTTGTAAAAAGCGACAAAACAGACTTTTTAACGTCATAAGCCAAGCCAGCGGGTTGTTGTTACGTCTCCCACTCGCTGTGAAAACTGGGGACACCACCTTCTCCCTTATTAGGGAGAGAGAGAAAACGGGTGGGTTGCTGAATGCTGGATGAATTGCGATAGTCTTTGGGGAAACTGTAAGGTCTGTGTCTTTGTTATCGCTTGGCTCATGCATGTGCTCGGTAGCGGGTGTGCTTTTTGTTTTGCCGGTGAAGGGAGGGGGGATTGTTGCTCGCTGCTGCTTACATGCCGGAGGGGGGAGCTTGTGCGGGGGACTTTGGGGTTCTCACATTTAACTATCATTCATTCTTTGGGGCACTTCTCTGTTTTGGTGGATGTTTTGCGAAGAAAAACATCTCAGGATGTATATTGTATACATTTCTCTAACATTAAATTGAACCTTTGAACCTTTGAACCTTGTTGTTTTTAAGCCATTTCTGTGTAAATTTCGCCTTAAGCCTGGGGTCATTGTCTTGCTGGAAAACAAGTCTTCTCCCAAGTCGCATTTCTCTTGCAGACTGTATCAGGTTTACCTCCAGGATTTCCCTGCTTTAATTTTACCCTCTACCTTCACAAGCCTTCCAGGGCCTGCTGCAGTGAAGCATCCTCACAACGTAATGCATCCTCACACCTTACGCCAAACATAGCATTTAGGCTGATGGCCAAAAAGCTCAATTTTGGTTTTATCAGACCATAGAACCTTCTTCCAGTTGACTTCAGAGTCTCCCTTATGCCTTCTGGCAAACTCTAGCCAAGATTTCATGTGAGCTTTTTTCAACAGTGGCTTTCTCTTTGCTCTATGACTTAATGGTTGAATTCTAGTAGAAGTGCCAGCATAGCACAGATAATTAATATGAGTGCCTTGAACTGAAAACTTTAACTCTTATACAGTACCCATGTGCAACTTTCATGCATTGCAGTGACCAATGTACTTAATTGATGTATTGTTGAGTGATATGTTTGAACTGTGACCAATCAGTGAATGGCAGCGCAAGAAGAAGAGGTGATTTCACACAGGTCTGAGATTCGAAATTCAGAAGCAGCACTTGGTGGCAACTTTTGGAGTTTGAACTGAGGTCAATCAGAGAATGGGATTCATTAGCAAGGGCAAATAAAAAATAAGGCACAGGCAAATGGATTGGCCATTGTTGGAACGACCTTAATGTGAATGGGTCAGTGTTTGAGTGGGGAGACTTTGGCTTTGACTCATCAGGCTTAGGTGAGGTAAGTATCCAGTGAGTTTCTTCTTATATGTCTTTATTCTTCATTCCTCATCTGTTAATACATGGTTACTGCAGTGAGAATGGCTCCAGGGGCTGTGACATGTGGAAATTCTGGGAGACCTCCAGCCTCCTAGGTAACCACATTTGCACCAGATGCACCAAGCTGCACCTTTTCAGAGAACGTGCTAAGGAATTGGAGCTGCAGCTCGATAACCTTCCACTCATTAGTGAGACTGAGGAACTGATAAGTTGGAGCTACTGGGAGATAGCTGGGTGACAGTCAGGAGAAGGAAGGGAAATGGGCAGCCAGTGCAGCATACCCCTGTTGCCATTCCCCTTCATAATAAGTCAACCTTTTTGAATACTGTTGAGGGGGATGACCTATTAGGGGGAAGCCACAGTGACTGGGCTTAGAAGGGAAGAACGGTGAAGAGGGCTGCAGTAGTGACAGGAGATTCCATAGTTAGAGGAATAGAGATGAGATGCTGTGGTAGATAGAGACACCCAGATGATGTTGAATCCCAGGTGCCAGGGTCAGGGTTTGTCTTGGATCAGGTCCATGGCATTCTAGAGAAGGACGGTGAGCAGCCAGACGTCTTGGTACATATTGCACTAATATCATATGTAGAAAAGACGAGGAGGTTCTGAAGAGAATTTTGAGGGAACTAGGTAGACAGCTGAAAAACAGGATCTCCAGGGTTGTAATATCTGCTTTGCTGCCTGTGCCATGCGCCAATGAGGGTAAAAATAGGATGATTTGGCTAATAAATGAGTGATTGAGGAACTGGTGCAGGGGGCAGGAGGTCAGATTTTGGATCAATGGGATGTCTTCTGGGGAAGGTACAGTCTGTACAAAAGGGATAGATTACACCTGAATCTGAGGGGGACCAATACTCTTTCAGGCAGCTCTACTACTGCTGTTTGGGACGGTTTAAAGTAATTTGGCAGGGGGATAGGAACTGGAGTGATAGGGCTGAGGATGGGGTGGTTGGTTTACAAACAGTGTATAGTGAGAATGCTAGCAAGGACAAGCTAATGACAGGGCAAAATTGCAGTAAACGGGATGAATTTCAATGTAAAAGGTGGACAAAACTGAAAAGGGTGAGGAACACAGATTGAAAATGTTATATTTGAATGTACGCAGTGTACAGAATAAGGTAGATGATCTTGTAGCACAGTTAGATGTTGTGGTATCACTGAATCATGGCTGAAAGAAGATTATAGTTGGGAGCTTAACATCCAAGGATACACATTGTATCGAAAGGGCAGACAGGTAGGTGGAGGGAGAGGGTGGGGTGGCTCTGTGGTTAAAGAAAATGAAATCAGATCTTTAAAAAGAGGTGACAGAAGATCAGTAGGTGTAGAATCATTGTTAGAGCTAGGAAACTGAAAAGTTAAAAAGACCCTGAAAGGAGTTATATATGGGTCTCTGAACAGTAGAAAAGATGTAGGCTACAAATTACAAAGGGAGATAGAAAATGCATGTCAAAAGGGCAATGTTACAATAGTCATGGGGGATTTCAATATACAGGTGGATTGGGAAAATCAGGTTGTTGCTAGATCCCAAGAGGGGGGATTTCTAGAATGCCTATGAGATGGCTTTTTAGAGCAGCTCATAGTTGAGTCCACTAGGGGATCAGCTATTCTGGATTGGGTGTTATGCAATGAATTGGAATTACTTAGAGAGGTTAAGATAAAGGAACTCTTAGGGACCAGTGATCATAATATGATCAAATCCACCCTGCAATTTAAGACAGAGAAGCTAAAATCAGATGTATCAGCATTACAGTGGAGTAAACAGAATTTCAGAAATATGAGAGAGGAAATGGCCAAAGTTGATTGGAAAGGAACACTAGCAGGGATGATGGCAGGGCAACAATGGCTGGAGTTTCTGGGAGCAATTCAGAAGGTGCAGGACAGATACATCTCAAAGAAAAAGAAGTATTCTAAGGGAAGGATGACACAACTGTGGCCGACAAGGGAAGTCAAAGCCAAAATAAAAACTGAAAAGAGGGCATATAATAGAGGAAGAAAATAGGAAATGGAAGATGAATTCAATAAGTATTTTGTATCAGACTTCAATGTGAAAGACACTGGCAGTATGCCAGAAGTTTGATAGTGTCGGGGGCAGAAGTGAGTGAAGATGCATTACTAGGGATAAAGTGCTTGGGAAACTGAGAGGTCTGAAAGTAGATCAATCACCTGGACCAGATGGTCTACACCCCAGGGTTCTGAAAGAGGTAGCTGAAGAGATTGTGCAGGCATTAGTAATGATCTTTCAAGAATCTGGAATGGCTCTGTTTGACTGGAAAATTGCAATTTTCACTTTACTCTTGAAGAAGTGAGAAAGGCAGAAGAAAGGAAATTGTAAACCAGTGAGTCTAATCTCCATGGTCGGGAAGATTTTGGAGTAGATTGTTAAGGATGTGGTTTCAGTGTACTTGAGACACATGATAAAATAGGGCATAGTGAGCAACACACACGAAATGCTGGAGGAAATCAGCAGGCCAGGCAGTATCTATGGAAAAAGTACAGTTGATGTTTTGGACCGAACACCTTCGGCAGGACTCTTGCTTGTTAGGCCATAGTCAGCATGGTTTCCTCAAGGGAAAGTCTTGCCTGACAAATCTGTTTGAATTCTTTGAAGAAATAACAAGCAGGATAGATAAAGGGGAATCAGTGGATGTTGTGGACTTGGATTTTCACAAGGCTTTTGACAAGGTGCCACACATGAGGCTGCTTAACAAGTTAAGAGCCCATGGTATTACAGGAAATATTCTAACACGGATAAAGCAGAGGCTGATGGCAGGAAGCAAAGAGTGGGAATAAAGGGAGACTTTTCTAGTTTCTGCAGGTGACTAGTGGTGTTCCACAGGGGTCTGACTGGGACCGTTTCTTTTTAAGTTATATGTCAATGATTTGGATGATGGAATTAATGGTTTTGTGGCCATGTTTGCGGATTAGATTAGATTAGATTATGAGGACACACAGTCCTCTTTTATTGTCATTTAGTAATGCATGCATTAAGAAATGATACAATTTGTTCCTCCAGAATGATATCACAGAAACACAAGACAAACCAAGACAAAAAAACTGACAAAAACCACATAATTATAACATATAGTTACAACAGTGCAAGCAATACTGTAATTTGATAGAAGAACAGACCATGGGCATGGTAAAAAAAAAAGTCTCAAAGTCTCTCGAAAGTCCCATCATCTCATGCAGGCGATTGAAGGAAGCTTCCAGTGCTGCAAACTTGCCGATGCAGCATCCTGGAAGCACCCGACCACAGTCCGACTCTGAGTCTGTCCGAAAACTTCGAGCCTCCGACCAGCTCTCCGACACCGAGCACCAAGCACCATCTCTGCCGAGCGCTTCAACCCCAGCCCCGGCAACAGGCAATAGGCAAAGTCGAGGATTTGGGGCCTTCTCGATCGCACAGTAGCAGCGGCAGCGAAGCAGGCATTTAAGAAGTTTCTCCAGGTGTTCCTCTGTGCTTTTCACGTCTGTCTCCATCAAATCAGGATTGTGCACGGCATCCTAGTTCACAAATATGATATCAATTCTGAGTGGCCGTACACGCTGCGTCGCTCTGCCATCTTCTCCTCCTCCCATGACACAAAGATAGATGGAGTGGCAGGTAGTGTTTTGGAAACAGGTAGGCTGCAGAAGGACTTAGACAGTTTAGGAGAATTGGCAAGAGAGTGGCAAATGAAATACAATGTTGGAAGATGGTCATGCACTTTGGCAGAGATAAATGTGAAAACCATTTTCTAAATAGGGAGAAAATCCAAAATCTGAGATGCAAAGGTATTTGGGAGTCCTCATCCAGGATTCCCTAAAGGTTAATTTGCAGGTTGAGTTGGTGGTGAGGAAGGCAAATGAAATGTTAGCTTTCATTTCGAGTAGACTTGAATACAAAAGCAAGGATGTTCGGGCTTTATAAACCACTGGTGAGTCCTCACTTGGAGTATTATGAGCAGTTTTGGACGCCTTATCTCAGAAAGTATGTGCATGTATTGGCAAGGGTTCAAAGGAGATTCACGAAACTAATTCCGGTATTGACTGGCTTATGATATGAGAAGTGTTTGATGGCTCTGGACCTGTACTCATGGAAACTCAGAAGGATGAGGGGGGACTCTTATTGAAACTTATTGAATGTTAAATGGCCTCAACAGAGTGAATATGGAGGGAATGTTTCCTATGGTGGGAGAGCCTAATACCAGGGCGCACAGCCTCAGAAAAGATGGATATTCATTTAGAATGGAGATGAGGAGGAATTTTCTTAGCCAGAGAATGGCGAGTCTGTGGAATTTGTTGCCAAGGTGGCTGTGGCAGGCAAGTCATTGAGTATGTTTAAGGCAGGGTTTGATTCTTCATTAGTTAGGGCACGAAGGGTCTATTGGAAGAGAGACAGGAGATTGGGGCTGAGAGGGAAAATGGATCAGCCATGATGAAATGGTGGAGCAGATTCAATGAGCCAAATGGCCTAATTTTCCTCCTATATCTTATGGTCTAATGTTTCTGTCCTTTCAATTATTATTCCATCATCAATAGCATTCAAGGCCTCTCAAATTTTTGAAATATTACCTTGAAATTTTTAATGGACTGTATCAAAAACTGAAAATTATATCAAACTGAGCTTTGTACCAGTGATGGTCAAAACAAAGTAAAATACTCATTGGAATCATCTGCTGAAATGTCATCAATCTGATGATCTGCTACACAGTGGAATCCTGAGTGTACAGTATTTGTAGCTGTAGAGACATTTTTTGCTTAACCTCATGCTGAGATTAATTATTCATGGAAGCTGTATTTCAGGCCTTTAAGTTGTAAAGGGAGCTTTATGCCAGCGATGGTCAAAACAGTCTTTTACTCATTGAAATTATCTGTTGAAATGGCATTGACCTCATGCTGCTTGAGCTTTTGCAGCATTTTCTGTTCTTATATCTGTAAATATTTAAGGCATATTAATGAATATGGCCAGGCGTGTTAAGCTGGCACTACCAAGTGAATTCAGCTATTAAATCACACAGCAAAGAAGCATGTCCCTCTGCCCATCATGTTCGTGCAAGCTATAAAGAACCTGTATATTATTATTTAGCGTTTATTAATATCCATTATTCCTCCAGTTAGCACTGAGCTCATTCCAGTTAAGTATTGGATTCTACCCAAATTTATCTTACAGATTATACAATATACAGAAGGAGGCTACAGTATTTCATGTATCAGACTTATGCTTCTGTGTTTTCTTTTTAGATGCACAGAGAAAAGATTTCAGTACAAGCGAAAAATATTCAGGTCATTGATTTGACAAACTGTGCTTTAGGCTCTGTAATATAATTTTACTCACCATTATGATATTTATAATTTCCTTCAGAAGCATTAAACTGCTTTTTTTCATCAAATGCCGGTTAGATGGGGTACCTCAGTCCGGCATGGTGACACCTACAAATCAGCAGAAAATCCAGGGGAACCTCTTAGAGGACAAATAAGAAGTGGAACTTGCTTCCAAAAGAGAAGGACATCATTCTTTAAAAAAAAGTTTGAAAGGAAATGAGATAATTTTAGGAAGCAGAAAGCTAAGTTGACGGGATCTGTCTGGAATTGGCAATATACAATGAAAATTGGGCAGAGTTAATATGGCACCAGGTGGCTACCTCTTTGAGCTCATCTGCAGAAACATCTTAAATTCCTCTTTTTAATGTCTCTTTTTTCCCTTTTCAAGGTGATTGGGCTTCTATCAAGGTCCTGATCTGCAAATGGCACTCAAACTACATTTTTTTTTATGGTGGATTAGTTCCTGTTCCTGGAGCTCATTGGCCGACTGCTTTCCCAACATTCTTCAGGCACAGCTTGGAAGACTGCGCCGCCGGGGTGCAGTCCTGTGGACGACTGATTCCAGGCCGGTATTGCCAACTGAAACGTTGCGGGAGATGGAACATCAGGATTTTGCTGCAGTGGATATGTGGACAGAGGTCTCTGTAGTCATCTCTCTCTCTGCCTCGATGTGGGGAGAGTTTCCTGCCGATTCTCGAATCGGAGAATCTCAGAATAAAAAGTGACGTGGCTGACTGCAATATCATAACAGTGACTGTCAGTCTCCCCTTTCACTGCGAAAATGGGCGATATCTCTTTGTCCCTTGTTAGTGAGAGAGAGAGCCTGTGGCATGTCAAACAGTCAGACAAAACAATAGTTTTTGGTGACTACAGATCATGGTCTCTCATTGGGATGCTGTGCAGTTGCCTGATGGGTGGTGGGCACTGACGCTTTTTGCTGAAACCGGCAGGGGAAGGCAGAGAGGGGTCTTGGGGTTTTAGCATTTTTCTCTCACTCATTCATTTGGGGTTTTTCGTGGATGTCTGTAAAGACAAGTATTTCAGGTTGTATACTGTATATATTCTCTGATAATAAACAGAATCATTTGAAAATTGGCTTTCAAACATTTACTTTGGCACCTGGGAAAGCATCTTGGAGTAGTCAAAAGACTACTCAAAATTAATCACTAAGCTCCAAGACCTAGGTCTCAATACCTCCCTGTGCAACCGAATCCTTGATTTCCTCACTGCAGACCCTAATCAGCATGGATAGCAATGACACCTTTTCCACAATCACCATCAGCAGAGGGGCACCATAAGGCCACATGCTTAGCTGCTTGCTCTATGATTGCGTGGTTAAGTACAGCTCCAATGCCAAATTTACGTTTGCTGATGACGCCACTGTTGCTGGCTAAATCAAAGGTGGTGGCAAATTGGCATATAAGAGTGAGATTGAAAATCTGGTTGAATGGCACCATAACAGGAGAAGGAAGCTGGAGACACATGAGCCAGTCCTCATTCGAGAATCAGAGGTGGAGAGGGTCAGTGATTTCAAATTCCTTACGTCACCATATCAGAGGATCTGTCCTGGGTCCACCATGTACGTGCCATCACAAAGAAGGTACCACAGCACCTCGAGTTTCTTAAAAGTTTGCATAGATCCTGCATGTCATCTTAAACTTTGACAAACTTCTATAGAAGCACAGTGCAGAGTAAGTTCACTGGTTGCATCATGGCCTCACATGGAAACACCAATGCCCAGGTACAGAAAGTGGTGAAAACAGCTCAGCCCACCACAGGTCAAGCCGTCCCCACCACTGAGCGCACTTACAAGAAGCCCTGCCACAGGAAAGCAACATTCATCATCACTACTACCATTGCGTAGGAGGTACAGGAGCCTTAAGTCCCACACCACCAGATTCAGGAACAATTATTACCCTACAACCATCAGGCTCCTAAACCAGCATCGATAACTTCACTCACCTCAAAGCTGAACTGACTCCATAACTGGAAGAGGTACAGTTGACATCCCGGCCCGAAACATCGACTGTACCTCTTCCTATAGATGCTGCCTGGCCTGCTGCGTTCACCAGCATTTTGTGTGTGTGTGGCTTGAGATTCCAGCATCTGCAGATTTCCTCGTGTTTGCGTGACTCCATAACTTATTGATTCAATTTCAATTAGGCGTACATTGATAATAAATTTACTTTGAACATTGATAAGATGAACTCTTGACCTCACACTTATGGTGAAGGGGAGACATTTCAAGTTCAGGTAATCCTGGCTGACGAGATATCAAGGCTCTAGTTACGACGAAGAAGGAAGCGTACATGGGGTTTAAACAACTGGATATAAACAAACACCTCGATGAAGATATAGAAACATAGAAACATAGAAAATAGGTGCAGGAGTAGGCCATTCGTCCCTTCGAGCCTGCACCGCCATTTATTATGATCATGGCTGATCATCCAACTCAGAGCCCCGCACCAGCCTTCCCTCCATACCCCCTGATCCCCATAGCCACAAGGGCCATATCTAACTCCCTCTTAAATATAGCCAATGAACTGGCCTCAACTGTTTCCTGTGGCAGAGAATTCCACAGATTCACCACTCTCTGTGTGAAGAAGTTTTTCCTAATCTCGGTCCTAAAAGGCTTCCCCTTTATCGTCAAACTGTGACCCCTCATTCTGGACTTCCCCAACATCGGGAACAATCTTCCTGCATCTAGCCTGTCCAATCCCTTTAGGATTTTATACCTTTCAATAAGATCCCCCCTCAATCTTCTAAATTCCAACGAGTACAAGCCTAGTTCATCCAGTCTTTCTTCATATGAAAGTCCTGCCATCCCAGGAATCAATCTGGTGAACCTTCTTTGTACTCCCTCTATGGCAAGGATGTCTTTCCTCAGATTAGGGGACCAAAACTGCGCACAATACTCCAGGTGTGGTCTCACCAAGGCCTTGTACAACTGCAGTAGTACCTCCCTGCTCCTGTACTCGAATCCTCTCGCTATAAATGCCAGCATACCATTTGCCTTTTTCACCGCCTGCTGTACCTGCATGCCCACTTTCAACGACTGGTGTATAATGACACCCAGGTCTCGTTGCACCTCCCCTTTTCCTAATTGGCCACCATTCAGATAATAATCTGTTTTCCTATTTTTGCCACCAAAGTGGATAACTTCACATTTATCCACATTAAATTGCATCTGCCATGAATTTGCCCACTCACCCAACCTATCCAAGTCACTCTGCATCCTCTTATCATCCTCCTCACAGCTAACACTGCCGCCCAGCTTCATGTCATCCGCAAACTTGGAGATGCTGCATTTAATTCCCTCATCCAAGTCATTAATATATATTGTAAACAACTGCTGTCCCAGCACTGAGCCTTGCGGTACCCCACTAGTCACTGCCTGCCATTCTGAAAAGGTCCCGTTTATTCCCACTCTTTGCTTCCTGTCTGCTGACCAATTCTCTATCCACATCAATACCTTACCCCCAATACCGTGTGCTTTAAGTTTGCACACTAATCTCCTGTGTGGGACCTTGTCAAGAGCCTTTTGAAAATCCAAATATACCACATCCACTGGTTCTCCCCTATCCACTCTACTAGTTACATCCTCAAAAAATTCTATGAGATTCGTCAGACATGATTTTCCTTTCACAAATCCATGCTGACTTTGTCCAATGATTTCACCGCTTTCCAAATGTGCTGTTATCACATCTTTGATAACTGACTCCAGCAGTTTCCCCACCACCGATGATAGACTAACCGGTCTATAATTCCCCAGTTTCTCTCTCCCTCCTTTTTTAAAAAGTGGGGTTACATTAGCCACCCTCCAATCCTCAGGAACTAGTCCAGAATCTAACGAGTTTTGAAAAATTATCACTAATGCATCCACTATTTCTTGGGCTACTTCCTTAAGCACTCTGGGATGCAGACCATCTGGCCCTGGGGATTTATCTACCTTTAATCCCTTCAATTTACCTAACACCACTTCCCTACTAACATGTATTTCGCTCAGTTCCTCCATCTCACTGGACCCTTTGCCCCCTACTATTTCTGGAAGATTATTTATGTCCTCCTTAGTGAAGACAGAACCAAAGTAATTATTCAATTGGTCTGCCATGTCCTTGCTCCCCATAATCAATTCACCTGTTTCTGTCTGTAGGGGACCTACATTTGTCTTTACCAGCCTTTTCCTTTTTACATATCTATAAAAGCTTTTACAGTCAGTTTTTATGTTCCCTGCCAGTTTTCTCTCATAATCTTTTTTCCCCTTCCTAATTAAGCCCAAAATTAAGCTTAAAATTTAAGACCAGGTTTAAGAGTGAAATCGGGGGCCAAAAAGAGAGTATAAGATGGATTTTGCAGGCAGAATTAAAGATAATCACAAGAGGTTCTTCAATTATATTAATAGTAAGAATGTGATTAGGGAGAGACAAGGCCCTCAGATGGACAAACAGAGCTGCTTATGTGTGCAGCCACAGCAGACTGCTGACATTTTTAATGTCTATTTCTCCTTGTGTTGGCGCGTGGTCAAATGGTTAAGGCGTTGGTCTAGTGATTTGAAGGTCGCTACTTCGAGCCCTGGCTGAGGCAGCGGGTGTGTCCTTGAGCAAGGCACTTAACCACACATTGCTCTGCGACGACAGCAGTGCCAAGCTGTATGGGTCCTAATGCCCTTCCCTTGGACAACATCGGTGGCATGGAGAGGGAGACTTGCAGCATGGGCAACTGCCGGTCTTCCATACAACCTTGCCCAGGCCTGTGCCCTGGAAACCTTCCAAGGCGCAATCCATGGTCTCAGGAGATTAACAGATGCCTATTATTATTTCTCCTCGATGCTTACTTAAAGAAATGAAGGTAATGAGTAGTGAAGTCTTAGACCATACTCAATGTTCCGGCTAATTTTGCGCGGAACAACACTTGTTCAGATCAGGATATTTTTACACAGCCTGAAAACTGCGCGGCACTTTAAATGTTTATTTTTTGTAATATGCACACTATGAATATTTAGAATGAAAACTGAAAAATCACATACTTTTGATTTTATTTATTAATTGAAGGGTATAATGAAATGCAGTACAACAAAGAAAAGAAACCAAATTGGAGGCAAGGCAGAGTCAACACGGAGCCTGGACCCGTCCCTGAGAGTGAGGAAAGACCTGAGGTTTAATTGATTTAAGTACAGGGCTGAATCGGAAAGGTCAGGTATGGGCTCGATCATGGCGGTGGGGTCCAGGCCCCAGAGCACATCGAGGTGACCAAACCCAATGTTTGGACGACAATTTAAGTGCCAGGTCAAATTGGAAAGGTCAGGTACAGGCCGAATTGTGGCAGCAGGGTCCAGGCCTCAGAGTGACAAGGCCTGATGTTTGGATGGTTCAAGTGCTGGGCCTGACTGAAAAGGTCAGGTTGTCGGGACCAGAAGCACCGCAAAGTTTACTCAGCTTTGCGCTGAACTGAGTCTCTGGCCTGCTCTGGCTGCTGTGATGCCTGGCTCATGTCTGTGTACTCTTGTAAAACTTCAGTTCTGCTTACTTTTATTGCTCGCACAATTTGTTTTCTTTCCACTGCATATTGGGTGTTTTGTAGCCTTTTTTGCAATGGGTTATTTTGGGTTTCTTTGTTTCGTGGCTGCCTTTAAGGAGATGAATCTCAAGGTTGTATAATGTATACATACTTCGATAATAAATGTACTTTGAACTTTGAAATCTTTTGCATTTCATAAACTTTTTCTCATCTGTGTTTATTACAAATCCATTGTCTGTAAACACTGTTCAGATTAATTTTGCATCCAGTTGAAAGATATGTCTTGATCTGCATTAGATCATCCAAATGTTCTGTTTCTAATCTGTTTCTGGATTTACAGTTAATTGAATTCATACGACTGAATCCACATTTGCAGTCAGCACTAGAAACTTATAATGTTACAATGATGTCAGCAAGAATGGACAGTTCTTCAGATTCTTCGTTTCTAAGCACATCGTTCAACATAACAGTGAACATCTTAATTGAACCAGTCTTAACATGCTCAGTCACGACAAATTTGAAATCACAGTATATACATTTCAGTTACTGCACAGTTTAGGGGGAACAGTGATCTTACTGTACATTTATTATGAGAAAGACAGCATTTTAAGGTGGAAAAATCTCCAGGGTCTACCAAATGTACCCCTGGACCACATGAGAGGCCGGGGAGAAATTGTGGAGACCCCTGTAGATATATTTGCTTCGTCATTAGCCACTGGTGAAGTTCCAGAAAATTGGAATGTGGCTAATGTTCCATCGTTCAAGTGGGGTAGCAAGGACTGGCCAGGGAGCAATAGTTCAAATTTCAAAGTAAGTTTATTATCACAGTACATATATGTCACCCATATACAATCCTGAGATTCATTGTCTTGTGGGCATACTCAATAAATCTATAGAATAATAGCCACAACAGAATAATAGGCCAGTGAGCCTAACTTCAGTTGCAGGGAAGTTACTGAAGGGAATTCTAAAGGAGAAGATCTAACATCACTTGGATAATCAAGGCCTGGTCAGGAATAATCAGCTTGGTTGTGTGTGGGAGATCATGCCTCCTGAAACTTCTGGAGTTTTTCAAAGAGGTAACTAAGATGATAGATTAAAGTAGAGCAGTAGATCTGGACGGTCATAGCAGACTGGTCTAAAAAGCTAGGTTGCATGGGATTCAGGAGGAGCTCGTGAAGTGGATTCAGAATTGGCTCGATGATAGGAAGCAGAGGATGTTGGCTGATGGTAGTACAATTGCAACATTTAAGATATATTTGGATAGATTGAGGAGGTGAGGGGCATAGAGGACAAGAAGGGAAATTGGGACTAACAGTTGATATAGAAACATAGAAAATAGGTGCAGGAGTAGGTCATTCGGCCCTTCGAGCCTGCACCGCCATTTATTATGATCATGGCTGATCATCCAACTCAGAACCCCGCACCAGCCTTCCCTCCATACCCCCTGACCCCCGTAGCCACAAGGGCCATATCTAACTCCTTCTTAAATATAGCCAATGAACTGGCCTCAACTGTTTCCTGTGGCAGAGAATTCCACAGATTCACCACTCTCTGTGTGAAGAAGTTTTTCCTAATCTCGGTCCTAAAAGGCTTCCCCTCTATCCTCAAACTGTGACCCCTCGTTCTGGACTTCCCCAACATCGGGAACAATCTTCCTGCATCTAGCCTGTCCAATCCCTTTAGGATCTTATACGTTTCAATCAGATCCCCCCTCAATCTTCTAAATTCCAACGAGTACAAGCCCAGTTCATCCATATTTGGGCTATCAGCTCCTCAAATATCAACTGTTTATTCCCCTCGATAGCTACTGTCTGCCTTGCTAAGTTCCAGCATTTTGTGTGTGTTGCTCAGAATTTCCAGCATGTGCAGTGTCTCTCGTGTTTAGGGTGAATGCTGTGGTTGGCATGGATCAGATGGGCTGAAGGGCCTGTATTTTGCACTATTGTTCTATATCTCGATAATAATCCATTTCATTATAGTCTTGCACCTATTGTCTAACTGCACTGCACTTTCTCTGTAACTGTAACACTATATTCTGCATTATGCTATTATTTTACACTGAACTACAATGCACTGTTGTATTGAAATGATCTGCAAGGACAGTGTGCAAGATAAGTGCATTGTTGTACTATAAGACATAGGAGTGGAATCAGGCCATTCAGCCTGTCAAATCTTCTCTGTCATTCCATCTTGGTTAATTTATTATCCATTCCCCTGCCTTTTCTCCATAATCTCTGACACCCTTAGTATTCAAGAACCTATCAACTTCCACTTTAAATATACCCAATAACTTGGCCTCCATAGCTGACTGGCTGAAGAAATTCCTCTTCATCTCTGTATTAAAGGGACGTCCCTTTATTCTGAGCCTGTGCCCTCTGGTCCTGGACTCCCTGGCTATGGGGAACATTCTCTTGACATCCAGTCTATCAAGGCCTTTCAATATCCCATAGGTATCAACGAGATCACATCTCATTCATCTAAACTCCATTAAGTACAGGCCCAGAGACACCAAGCAGTTTTCATACATTAACCCTTTTATTCCTGGAATCATTCTCATGAACCTCTGGACCCTCTCCAATACCATTACATCCATTCTTAGATAAAGAGCCCAAAAATGCTCATGATATTTCAAGTACAGTCTGACCAATAACTTATAAAGCATTATATCCTTGCTCTTATATTCTAGTCCTCTTAGAAGAATGTTAATAATGCATTTACCTTCCTTACCACCAATTCTACCGCAGAATTTGTAGTAATAATAACAAATCAATTTATCAATTTACCCATACTAAGGAGAAGCACAAGTTTGATTAATTATCTTAATACAGTTTATGATATGATTACATTTAGGAAATAAGAATGCATATTTTCAAGTGATCTCTGTTTTATGTCACTGGAAAGAGTAATTACAGTAGCCATAGAGGAAAGTTAGGGAGACATTTAAGTTGTAAGATTAATATGATTGGTAAATGAAGTTCAGGTTTTATCATGTTGATCTTAAAATTCATACCATGTATGTGTACAATGAAAATGTGAACAATAAACTTCAAAACCTGGGCCTCTGTGTCTTCCTCTGCAACTGGGCTTCCTCATGTTGAGACCCTAGTCAGTGCGGATCAGAAATACATTTTGTCCTCGCTGGCAATTAACACTGGCACACCTCAAGGATGCATGCTTAGGCCACTTCTCTACTCTCTCTACAACCACGACTGTGCGGCTAGTCACAGTTCAAATGCCATCTATAATTACGCCAATGACACAATAATGTTTGTCAGAATTTCAGATGGTGACCAGGAGGTGTACAGGAGTGAGATAGATCAACTGGTTAGGTAGTGTCACAAAGTCAACCTTGCCATCTATATCAATAAGACCAAGGAATTGATTATGAACTTCAGGAAGGGAAGATAAAGGAACACATACCAGTCCTCGATGAAGGATCCGCAATGGGAAGAGTGAGCAGTTTCAAGTTCCTGGGTGTTAAAATCTCTGACGATCTATCCTGGGCTCAACATATTGATGCAATTACAAAGAAGGTAAGGCAATGACTGTATTTCATTAGGAATTTGAGGAGATCTGTTATTTCACCAAAAACTCTAGCAAACTTCTGTAGATGTACATTCTAACTGGTCACATCACCAACTGGTATGGAGGGGCCACTGCACAGGATCGGAAAAAGCTACAGAAAGTTGCAAACTCAGCCAGCTCCATCATGGGCACTAGTCTCCCCAGCATCAAAGGCATCTTCATGGAGCAAAGCCTCTAAAAGTCAACATCCATCGTTAGATACCTGCATCACTCAGGACCCGTCCTCTTATTGCTACCATTAAGGAGGAGGTTGAGGAGACTGAAATCACACACTCAGCATTCCCCACCTCCATTAGATTTCTGAATGGACAATGAACCTCACAATTTTTTGCTCCCTTTTTACACTACTTGTTTAATTTAAATACATTATTGCAGTTTATAGTTTTATTATGTATTGCACTCTGCTGCTGCTGTAAACAGCAAATTTCATGGCACATCAGTGATATTAAATGTGATTTGATTTGGAAATGCAAGTCTTCACAAGGAGATTAGACTTAGAAACCATAGAAACCATAGAAACTACAGCACAGAAACAGGCCTTTTGGCCCTTCTTGGCTGTGCCGAACCATTTTCTGCCTAGTCCCACTGACCTGCACATGGACCATATCCCTCCATACACCTCCCATCCATGTATCTGTCCAATTTATTCTTAAATGTTACAAAAGAACCCGCATTTACCACCTCGTCTGGCAGCTCATTCCATACTCCCACCACTCTCTGTGTGAAGAAGCCCCACCTAATGTTCCCTTTAAACTTTTTCCCCCTCACCCTTAACCCATGTCCTCTGGTTTTTTTCTCCCTTTGCCTCAGTGGAAAAAGCCTGCTTGCATTCACTCTATCTATACCCATCATAATTTTATATACCTCTATCAAATCTCCCCTCATTCTTCTACGCTCCGGGGAATAAAGTCCTAACCTATTCAACCTTTCTCTGTAACTGAGTTTCTCAAGTCCCGGCAACATCCTTGTAAACCTTCTCTGCACTCTTTCAACCTTATTTATATCCTTCCTGTAACTTGGTGACCAAAACTGAACACAATACTCCAGATTCAGCCTCACCAATGCCTTATACAACCTCATCATAACATTCCAGCTCTTATATTCAATACGTCGATTAATAAAGGCCAATGCACCAAAAGTTCTCTTTACGACCCTATCTACCTGTGACGACATTTTTAGGGAATTTTGTATCTGTATTCCCAGATCCCTCTGTTCCACTGCACTCCTCAGTGCCTTACCATTAACCCTGTATGTTCTACGTTGGTTTGTCCTTCCAACGTGCAATACCTCACACTTGTCAGTATTAAGCTCCATCTGCCATTTTTCAGCCCATTTTTCCAGCTGGTCCAAGTCCCTCTGCAGGCTCTGAAAACCTTCCTCACTGTCTACTACGCCTCCAATCTTTGTATCATCAGCAAACTTGCTGATCCAATTTACCACATTATCATCCAGATCATTGATATAGATGACAAATAACAGTGGACCCAGCACTGATCCCTGTGGCACACCACTAGTCACAGGCCTCCACTCAGAGAAACAATTCTCTACCACCACTCTCTGGCTTCTTCCATCGAGCCAATGTCTAATCCAATTTACCACCTCTCCATGTATACCTAGCGACTGAATTTTCCTAACTAACCTCCCATGCAGGACCTTGTCAAAGGCCTTACTGAAGTCCATGTAGACAATATCCACTGCTTTCCCTTCATCCACTTTCCTGGTAACCTCCTCGAAAAACTCCAACAGATTGGTCAAACATGATCTACCATGCACAAAGCCATGTTGACTCTCCCTAATAAGCCCCTGTCTATCCAAATGCTTGTAGATTCTGTCTTTTAGTACTCCCTCCAATAACTTACCTACTACTGACGTTAAACTCACCAGCCTATAATTTCCCGGATTACTTTTCGATCCTTTTTTAAACAACGGAACAACATGAGCCACTCTCCAATCCTCCGGCACTTCACCCGTAGACAGCGACATTTTAAATATTTCTACCAGGGCCCCCGCAATTTCAACATTAGTCTCCTTCAAGGTCCGAGGGAACACTCTGTCAGGTCCCGGGGATTTATCCACTTTAATTTTCCTCACGACAGCAAGCACCTCCTCCTTTTCAATCTGTACAGTTTCCATGGTCTCACTACTTGATTCCTTCAATTCCATAGATTTCATGCCAGCTTCCTTAGTAAATACAGACGCAAAAAACCTATTTAAGATCTCTCGCATTTCCTTTGGTTCCGCACAAAGCCGACCACTCTGATCTTCAAGAGGACCAATTTTATCCCTTACAATTCTTTTGCTCTTAATATACTTGTAAAAGCTCTTTGGATTATCCTTCACTTTGACTGCCAAGGCAACCTCATGTCTTCTTTTAGCCCTCCTGATTTCTTTCTTAAGTATTTTCTTGCACTTCTTATACTCCTCAAGCACCTGATTTACCCCCTGTTTCCTATACATTTCATACAACTCCCTCTTCTTCTTTATCAGAGTTGCAATATCCCTTGAGAACCAAGGTTCCTTATTCCTATTCAATTTGCCTTTAATCCTGACAGGAACATACAAACTCTGCACTCTCAAAATTTCCCCTTTGAAGGCTTCTCACCTACCAATCACATCTTTGCCAGAGAACAACCTGTCCCAATCCACGCTTTTTAGATCCTTTCTCATTTCTTCAAATTTGGCCTTCTTCCAGTTCAGAACTTTAACCCGAGGACCAGATCTATCCTTGTCCATGATCAAATTGAAACTAATGGTGTTATGATCACTGGAACCGAAGTGCTCCCCTACACAGACTTCCGTCACTTGCCCTAATTCGTTACCTAACAGGAGATCCAATATTGCATCCCCTCTAGCTGGTCCCTCTATATATTGATTTAGAAAACTTTCCTGAACACATTTTACAAACTCTAAACCATCTAGACCCCTAACAGTATGGGAGTCCCAATCAATGCATGGAAAATTAAAATCCCCTACCACCACAACTTTATGTTTTCTGCAGTTGTCTGCTATCTCTCTGCAGATTTGCTCTTCCAAGTCTCATTGACTATTGGGTGGTCTGTAATACAATCCCACTAATGTGGCCATACCTTTCCTGTTTCTCAGCTCCACCCATAAGGACTCAGTAGACAAGCCCTCTAATCTGTCCTGCCTGAGCACTGCTGTAATATTTTCCCTAGCAAGCAGTGCTACTCCCCCACCTTTCATTCCTCTGCCTCGATCACATCTGAAACACCGGAACCCTGGAATATTAAGCTGCCAGTCCTGCCCCTCCTGCAGCCAAGTTTCACTAATTGCTACAACATCATAATTCCACGTGTCAATCCATGCCCTCAACTCATCTGCCTTCCCCGCAATACTCCTGGCATTGAAATATATACACCTCAAGATTTTTACCACCACTCACAACCTTTCTATCAGCAGATTTGCTTAAACCTTCAACATCATTTATTTTCACCCCAGCCACATTGTCAGCTCCGGCACTCTGGTTCCCATCCCCCTGCAAATCTAGTTTAAAGCCTCCCCAATAGCACTAACAAACCTCCCTGAAAGGATATTGGTCCCCCTGTAGTTCAAGTGTAACCCGTCTCTCTTGTACAGGTCCCACCTGCCCCAGAAGAGGTCCCAATGATCCTGAAATCTGAAACCCTGCCCCCTACACCAGTTCCTCAGCCACTTTTTCCTCCTCCAGAGCATCCTATTCCTACCCTCACTGGCACCCAGCACAGGTAGCAATCCTGAGATTACCACCCTTGAGGTCCTGCTTTTCAACTTCCTACCAAGCTCTCTATACTCACTGCCCAGGACCTCTTCACTCTTCCTTGCTATGTCATTGGTACCGATGTGCACCACGACATCTGGCTGGTCACCCTCCCACTTCAGAATGTCACTTGGTTTGGCATTACTTCTTCGTGAGCTGCTTGAGAGCCTGTTGTGGGAAACATTCCTATGTGGCTTTCATACTGCATGAAAATCCTTGCAGCATACTATTAATTTGTGTTTGCCATTGTATATGTTGTACTTATTATTGCCATGTACATGTTCTGTGAGCTTAATGTGAGCTAGCAATTATTTTGCACTCTGATGTATATGACAATAAATAGAACTGAACTAATCTAAAACTGAACCTGATTGTGAACCTGGAGGCCACCTAGGTTACTATCAACTCTGCACTTCCCCATTTGATAGTGACAACATCCTCCCCCCACCCCCCCAGCGCAAACTCTCCCAACGGCTGAGTGCGCTGCCATCCCCACATCCCCCCTCTGCCTTGATGCAAACTTTGAAGTCCTGATTCCCCATTGTAATGATGTCCCATTCCTTATCTTGGTCTGGAATTCTAGCTGTCTCAGCACACTACCCATAAGAAGCTGTATATAGCCTCACAGTCACAAGTATAAAGTGAATAGAGCAGGGGTGAAGCACACAGTACTGTGGTGCACCTGTATTGATGGAGGTTGTGATGGAAATATTGTTGCCAATATGAATGGACTGGGGTCTCCTAGTGAGGAAATCGAGTATCTAGTTGCACAAAGAGGTATTGAGGCTCAGGTCTTGGAGAGTATTGATTACTTTTAAGGAGATGATAGTATTGAATGCTGACTTGTATTCAATGAAGAGAATGCTGATACATGCATCTTCACTCTGCATACGTTCTAGGGTTGAGTGAAGAGCTAATGAAATGGCATCTGCTGTTGTCCTGTTGTGATGGGAGGCAAAATTGAGTGGATCCAAGTTGCTTCTCAGGCAGAACATGATATGTTTCATCACAAACCTGTTGAAGCACTTCATCACAGTGAATATAAGTCCTACAGGATGATAGTCATTGAGGCTGGTTACCATGTTTATCTTGAGCACTGGTATAATTGAAAGCTGCTTGAAGCAGATGGGTTAAAGATATCAGTAAACACTCCAGCCAGTTGATTAGCACAGTTCTTCAGTACAGAACAGGTACACATTTCAGCCAGGTGCTTTTTGGGTTCACTCTCCTGAACGATGCTCTCATGTTGGCCTCAGAGACTGAAATCACAAGGTTGTGAAGGTGTCTCAGTCAAATCGAGTTTATAAGGCATTGAGTTCATCTGGGAGCGAAACCTTGTTGCCACATATGCTGCTTGGTTTTACTTTGTAGGAGGTGATAGAATTCAAGTCCTGCCACAGCTGTCGAGCATTCTTCAGTGATTCAGGTTTGGTCTGGAATTGCCACTTCGGCTTTCCAGAGGTCATATCTGAACCTCTTGTATCTTAACCTTGGTTGTCAGGCCTGAACACCACTGATTTGGTCTTCAGTGGATTGTGGATATCTTGATTCATCCAGGGTTTCTGGTTGTGGAAGACTCTGAATAATTTTGAGGGGCGCACTCGTCTATGACAGACTTTATAAAGTCCATCACGACCATGGCATAGTTGTTCAGACCCTTGGATGAGTGCTTGAATACAGCCCAGTCCCCTGATTCAAAGCAGTCGCATAACCACTCCTATGCTTCTCATGATCAACTCATAGTTGTTCTTATTTCTGATGCCTTAATCTTTAGCCTCTGCCTGTATGTAGGTAGGAGGACAGCCAGATGATCAGATTTCCTGAGATGTAGTTTAGGGATGGAACAATAAGCATTCCTTATAGGGTAGCAGTGGTGAAGTGTGTTGGGACCCCTGGTGCTGCAGGTGATATGCTGATGATAATTGGGCAGAGATTTCTTCATGCAAGCAAGATTGAAGTATCCAGCAATGATTTGAACGGCTTTGGAGTAGGTTGTTTCTGTCACAGTGGGGGGTGCTGGAAATGGACCCAAATGTGAGACACAGACACTGAAGTACAAGGAACAGGACTGGACTAGAGTAGGGACGTGACTGGATACAGACAAGGAACAGGGAGAAGAATGCAGACTTGAGCTAGGACATGGACAAGACAGGGAGCCCGGACAAGGAGCTATGCACTAGAAGACTGGTCTTGGGCTCCAAGCCAGAGACTGGACAAGGACCCAGAACCTGGCTCTTGCCTCAGGCTCAGGCCCCAGAACCAGGCAAGGACATGACATGACTATGGGACAGGATGTGGCTGGGGTCAAGAGGCTTGGGGCTGCAGGCTGGGGTCTTCGTCTTGGAGCTTGGCTTGGGATATTGGTCTTGAGGCTTGTGTTCTTGGAGCTCGGCTTGGGATCTTGGTCTTCAGGCTGGGAGCTGGGGTCTTGAGGCTTGCAGGCTGGGAGCTGGGGTCTTGGAATGCGGAGGCTGATAACTCGGAGGCTGGAGCTCAGAGACAGACTGGGAACTGTACATCAACATAGAGCCGGGACTTATCCTTCGAAAAGCCAGGACTCATCTTTAACACAACACTAACATGAGACTGGGCAGAACATAGACATAGAGCCAGGACTCATCCATAGACAAGCCAGGACTCAACTTTATCTCCACATCAAATTGGGAACAGGTCCACCTGTTGGGTAACGGCAGAATGGCCAGACTTACCCAACAGAGGCAAAGACAAGACAAGACAGGTCCCCCGGCAGAGCAATGGCAAAACAGCCTGGCTTACCCCCACGGAGGCGAGGACAAGACAAGATAGAACCTCCCGCAGGGCAATGACAGAATGGCCTGACTTACCCCACGGAGGTGAGGAGAAGAAGAGACAAACACCAAAGAACATCAGACAGTTCCATCTCTGCTTCAGGGTAACTCCAAGTTTCAGTTTGGCCAGCAACCTTAGCTGGCTATGGAAACTGCCAGATCCCAACCTAGCTTGGAGTGGCTGGCAGCCACTCAGCTGGCCTGGGAAATAGCCGAATCCATACCGCAATGACAGCTCCGACTACCGACAGCAAAGCTCCATGAAGCAATGGTTCTCCAACTCAGCCTAAAGATGGCAACTGGCCGCTCCAGCCTTCCACCAGCAGGTTGCTCCCAGGGGATCTTGACAAGACAAACCAGCAGTCCACACTCAACCACAAGGCTACTTATATTCCAATCCCCAAGATGGGAATCAGGTGCCTATGCTTAACTCAATCAAAACAAGGGACAGCTGGAAGACCCGGAGTCCTGAGTCCAGGTACTGGACCATTAACCGGAATGCGGACTTCATGGACCGGACCATGACAGTTTCTTGTTTGTTAATTGGGGCATTCAATCTATTGAGTGCTTGCTTAACATCTGCCTTTGGGGTATGCAAACTGTGGTCAGGTGCATGCAGGAGAACTCTCTTGGTAAGTAGAATGGATGGCACAATTATTAGATGTGCCAGGTTTAGAGAACAAGAGTATGACAAGACCAGAATGTCAAAGCACTATGACAAATTTATCGTGAAACACAGACCCCCACCTTTTGAATCAGCAGTTCAATACATCTGCTCAATTGAGAAGCCCTCAAATCTGACTGCCATATCCCATTTGTCCCGAGTGAGCCATGTGTCCGTGAAACTGAGAATGCAGCAATCTCTCATTTCCCACCGATATAGCAATCTTGCCTTTAGGTCCTCAATCCTGTTTTCCAGTGACTGTACATTTCTTAATGTGATACTGGGGAGAGGAAGTATTAGACCCTGCTGTTCTGGTCTGACTTGGAGACCTCCCCTCCTTCCTCTTTTTCAGTCACAGCGATACCAGCTGTGGTTGAAGATGTCGTACCTGCATTCCTGAGAGTCAAGTATGCCGAGTCTTTCAGGATATTCTAAAATTGCTACTTCAGTTAGATGGTTTAAAATACATTCCTTAAAGGAAAATTACAGGCTACAGCAGTAGTAACAATGGATTGCAGCAGTAGTAATTTAGAAGAAGTACTGAATATCTGGAAGTTTTGGGAGCTGCCCACATAATGTTGTTGTGTATTGTCAGAGTCATCTTGTTTTCAGCCAAGATGATTTGGAATGTTGTGTTCAGTTCTGGCTGTTTCAATATAGGAAGGACGTGGACACTTTAGAGAGGATGCAAAGGAAATTTAGCCAAATGCTGCCTGGACCAGAGGGCATGTCTTATGAAGATAGGTTGAGTGAGCTAGAGCATTTGTCTTAGGAGTAAAGGAGGATGAGAGGAGACTTGTTAGAGGTAGACAAGATAATAGGTATCAGGCCAGCACAGGCTAATAGAAGTCACCTGCCACTCATTTTCAACTTACATGCAGCCTATTTCAACCCAGCTCTCATCCACAGCCTTTTGTTCACCCATTGAATCAGTCAGCCTCAACCAGTTATCCCTAGCCTTCAGTTACCTTGTTGTGCTAAATATATGTTCTCTCTTGTTCTGTGGCCACTCACGGCTTGTTATATTGCAGTCTATTAGTAAAATATCATTTATGGCTATATTGTCTCCGCTGCTCTGCTTTTGGGTCAAGCCTTCTCTACATTCCCTGACAATCAGAAGCATAGACAGAGTGGATAACAGAGGCTTTTATCCTGGGATCTAAATTGCTAATACAAGGGGCATAATTTTAAGATGATTGGAAGAAAGTATAGGGGGATGTCAGAGTTAAGTTCTTTTCATAGAGAGTGGGGAGGGTTTATCAAACACCTGGCCGGGGTGTTGGTAGAGGCAGATATATCATAGGCATTTAAGAAATTCTTAGATAGGAATATGGATGATAAAAAAATGGAGGATTATATAAGAGGGAAGGATTAGATTGATCGAAATTTAAAGGCCGGAGCAACATCATGAGCTGATGGCCTGTACTGAGCTGTAAATATTGATCACGTGTGCATGCCTTTATGCATTGAGTTGCTGCCACATGTCTAGCTGATTATATATTTGCATTAACAAGCAGGTGTGCAGGTGTACTTAGTAAAGTGGCCATTAAATGTATATTAGATGACCTCTGGCTCCTTCCCTCCAACAAAAATAATGCCCAGTCTATCTAATCTCTCCCTGTAACTAAAATCCTCCAATCCAGGAAACATCCTGGTAAATTTCTTCCACACACCTGACACCCTCTGTGTTAAAAACCTGCCTCTGATATTCCCGTTGTACTTTCCACTAACAACCTTCGAATTATGCCCTCTTGTATTAGCCATTTCTGTCCTGGGAAAAAATATCACTGGCTGTCCACTTTATCAATGCCCTTTATCATTTTATACATCTCTATCAAGTCACCTCTTGACCTTCTTCACTGCAAAGGGAAAAGTCCTAGCTTATTTAACTTTTTCTCAAAAGACATGCTTGCTAATCCAGGCGCCAATCTGCTAAACCTCCTCTGCACCCTCTCAAAAGTTTCCACATCTTTCCTATAATGAGGCAACCAAAACTGAACATAATATTCTAAGTGAGGTCTAACCAGAGTTTTATAGAGTTGCAACATTTCCTCGTGACTCTTGAACTCATTCCCCGACTAATGAAGGCCAACACACTATACATTTTCATAACAACCCGATCAACTTGTGTGGCAACTTTCAGGACTGTATGGACCCATTTGATCCTTCCCCTTCCCAAGGCTATGAAGGTGTGTGTTGCCTCCATAATCCCACCCACCAAGAGATCTGTCATCTGACCAGCTTCTTTGCCTAGTACTAGTACCAGCATGACCTCTCCCCTGGTTAACTTGTCCATGTATTGTGTCCTTCCTGGATGCAACTAACAAATTCCACCACTTTAAAATCTTTTGAATTAAGGAGGTGTGGGTCAATATTAGGGAAGTTGAAGTCGCCCAACAACTCTGCTATTTTTTTTCACCTTTCCAAAATCTGCCTCCCAATCTGCTCCTCGGTTTATTGTTTGCTATTGGGAGGTCTACCAAATACTTCCAATAGGGTGATTGCTCTCTTGTTGTTTCCGACTTCTTCCCACACTGACTCTGTAGACAATCCCTCCACAACATCCTCCTTTTCTGCAGCTGTGATACTATCCCTGATAAGCAATGCCACACTACTACCTCTTTTGTCTCCCTCCCTGCCTCCTTTGAAACATCTAAACTCCTGAACATCCTGTAGTCATTCCTTCCCTTGTGACAACCAAGTCTCTGTAATGTGACTTCTCTGACTTCTGCAACTGTACTTCCTCCAAAGTTGTTCACTGAAACAAAAATTATTTAGTCAGCAACTGGACTAATCCCTTTGCGCTTTACACACATTAGACGAGTATTGGAAATCTCCAAAACCAATTCTGTTACAACAAATGTGTGAAGAAATGATTCAATAAATATTTTAACCAAAAGTAAATTTTATTCATAATAATATATATTTACAAGAATAAACCTTGCAATAGCTTTTCATTTTTACATTCATTTACAAGGTGTTATGTGTAAAGCTCCACTATATTGGCTCATATATATCTAGGGGAAATCCCGCCCGGCGCCCACCTGGACACCTTCGCTGGGTCGGTTGCTGTACCAATGCTACCCAAATCAGTCCCGAACATCAATCATCAGCCAGCACATACAGTATGTGTTACCAAGTACACTTTATAGATATTACTAAGTCTATGAAATTAATATAATCGATACAGAAAAAGAAGTAATGGGAAAAGGTGCCAGACTTATCAAGGTTCAAGTTCTTCGTGTACAACTGTTGGAACTTAATCAATTCCTGATGACCACCCGGACCCTGTCGACTCACGGCTCGGGACCACCCGGAGTGATCGACCGGAGCCTTCCTGCACATCCGTCGTCCTCTCCATCTCTCGTCCGACTCCCTGCCAAAAACCCCTGCACGTCCGCCGTCCTCCCCGTCTCTCGTCCGACTCCCCCCCCAAAAGCTCTCGTTCCCAGTCATATGAGACAGCATTATCACCCCGAGAAAGAATAACATGAACACCCATTGGCTAATAGCACCCTGCTGTCTGTATTAACCCAAGCAAATATCTAGCTAAAGACTTTCTCAGCATTTAACATAACAAAGAAGCCATTTTAATCCACATGCGCAGCAGTTTAAAAGACTAACATAACAAAGAAGCCATTTTAAGTTTAACATACAAAGAAGAGAACCCCATACACTTTCCCCCCACCAAATGAAAGTTATGCCATCATGACGTTAACAGGGTTTGCTATTGCTCCTTGTAAAACACAAAACCCAACCCAGGTGCATAAAGCAGTGACATAACTTCCCAGGGCTGTAGAGGTCACACCCTGTTCTCCCGGCGCTGTATAAGTCAATCTCTCCGGGGGGTGCCTACTCCTCTGAGACCTCTGTACTTCCTCTACTGACGCTTCCGGTTCAGACACCCGAGGTGACACCCTGGGCCTAGCAGGCAGACCCTCACCCTCACGGGGACCCCTTAGCACCTGTGAGCCCTCTGTCTCGCGTTCTGGTTCCACTCCCTCTTTCCCCAATTCTGGCTGTATTACGGGCGGCTCTGCAACACCCTCCCTTGGTTCCCCTAACTCAGGGGAGGGAAGGGCCAGGATCCTCTTCTTCCGGCACTGCGGAATCAGTGAACGGAAACAGGTGCCACCCATCTGAATCATCATCTTCCAATGAGGTATCCCTTTTTGGGGTGGGGACCAGCCCCGTCTCTTTCGCAGCAGGCTCTTCCCTCGCCCTGCACCCTCGCAGAATCCTCGTAGTAGGTATAAATTCCCATTTGGTCTCTCGGTCTACCTGCGCCTCGCGACCCAAAGGCAACAGGTGGTTCCGATGGAGTACCTTGACAGGCCCCTTCCCATCCTCTGGTCTCACCCGGTAAACAGGGAGATTCGGCATCTGACTCTCTACCACATAGGGGGTGGCTGCCCAATGGTCCGCCAACTTGTGCTTACCCTGTAGTCCTAAATTCCGGATAAGGACTCGCTGTCCCGGCAATAGTTGGGCGAACTTTACTTTCTGATCATACCTCTTCTTATTCCGCTGATTCTGCTTGGTTGCTGCCGCCTCAGCCAACTCACACACCCTTTTCAACTCTCTCCTCATATCGGACGCGTACTTCAGATATGGCTTCGAAGGTATTTCACCCGCTTCAGTCCCAAAACATAGATCAATGGGCAACCTTGCTTCCCGCCTGAACATCAGATAGTAGGGCGGGTACCCCTTAGCGTCATTGCGAGTACAATTGTAACAGTGAACCAAATGACCAATGTGCTGACTCCACTTACTCTTCTGTCCAATCTCCGAAGTGCTGAGCATGTCCAGCAGGGTCCAGTTCAATCTCTCAGGCTGAGGATCACCCTGCGGGTGGTAGGGGGTGGCCCTCGATTTCTCAACCCCAAGCATACCCAGTAATTCATGGATAAGCCTGCTCTCGAAGTCCCATCCCTGATCACTATGGATCCGCCGGGGGAGGCTGTTGGAAAACATTCTTAGAGATAGGATCTCTGGGCATTTAGAGAATCATGGTCTGATCAGCGACAGTCAGCATGGCTTTGTGAAGGGCAGATCGTGTCTAACAAGCCTGATAGAGTTCTTTGAGGAGGTGACCAGGCATATAGATGAGGGTAGTGCAGTGGATGTGATCTATATGGATTTTAGTAAGGCATTTGACAAGGTTCCACACGGTAGGCTTATTCAGAAAGTCAGAAGGCATGGGATCCAGAGAAGTTTGGCCAGGTGGATTCAGAATTGGCTTGCCTGCAGAAGGCAGAGGGTGGTGGTGGAGGGAGTACATTCAGATTGGAGGGTTGTGACTGGTGGTGTCCCACAAGGATCTGTTCTGGGACCTCTACTTTTCGTGATTTTTATTAACGACCTGGATGTGGGGGTAGAAAGGTGGGTTGGCAAGTTGGCTGATGATTGATGTTCGGGACTGATTTGAGTGGCATTGGTACAGCAACCAACCCAGCGAAGGCGTCCAGGTGGGCGCCGGGCGGGATTTCCCCTAGATATATATGAGCCAATATAGTGGAGCTTTACACATAACACCTTGTAAATGAATGTAAAAATGAAAAGCTATTGCAAGGTTTATTCTTGTAAATATATATTATTATGAATAAAATTTACTTTTGGTTAAAATATTTATTGAATCATTTCTTCACACATTTGTTGTAACAGAATGGGTTTTGGAGATTTCCAATACTCGTCTAATGTGTGTAAAGCGCAAAGGGATTAGTCCAGTTGCTGACTAAATAATTTTTGTTTCAGTGAACAACTTTGGAGGAAGTACAGTTGCAGAAGTCAGAGAAGTCACATTACAGAGACTTGGTTGTCACAAGGGAAGGAATGACTACAGGATGGAAGGCCATAATGAACAAAGTACTTCTCCCATAACACCTTCGCCACTGTAGTCGCTTTCTGGTCCTTAGTGGGAAAGGCCTGCGCATACCTAGTGTAGTGATCCATGAGGACCAAGACATTCGCGGTGTTGCTGGTGTCTGGCTCAATAGACAGGAAATCCATACACACCAGATCCATGGGTCCCGCACTCTACAAGTGGGACAAAGGAGCTGCCTGCGCAGGAAGGGTCTTTCTCCGAATGCAACGACTGCAGGTCTTACAGTATTCTTCAACCTCCCCCCTCATCCGGGGCCAGTCAAACCGGTCCTTGAGTAATCCATAGGTCTTTTCTACCCCCAAGTGCCCGGAATCATCAGGCAGTGCCTGGAGCACGGTCTTCCGATGCTTCTCAGGCATGACCAGCTGCCAGCGCCGGGGGTGGTCCAGCGGGCCGGGGGGGGGGGGGGTGGCGACGTGACCCGGTACAAGACTTGGTTCTTCAGCATCAACCGAGGCCACTCTTTCAATAGTAGGAGAACGGAGGCATGCTTCACCTTCTCCACCTGCCCCATATCACCCTGGCTCACCGCGTACCAGATAGTGCCAATGCTCGGGTCATCCCGCTGTGCCACCCCCACTACCTGGGAGCTCAACTCCAGCAACTGCCTGTTCCTCAGAGCAGTCAAATTACAGTAAACAGTGGGTAGCGCGTCATCGTCAGCCCCCAGTTGATCCACTGCCCGATCCGGCCCCACTGGGGCTCCTGCTTCCACGTTGCTCGCAAATTGACACATGGCCTCTACTCCCGGGGCAGGGACACTCTCCCACTCCTCAGCCGTGCCCGACTTGTCATGCTCCCCACGAGATAGAGCATCTGCATCGCTGTTCCGACTCCCTGGCCGGTACTTCAGGCTGAACTCATAGACAGACAAGGCCGCTAACTACCGATGCCCAGTAGCATCCAGCTTTGCTGAGGTCAGGATATAAATGAGAGGGTTGTTGTCAGTTTTCACCTCAAACTTGGCCCCGTATAGATAGTCGCTCAACTTGTCCACCACCGCCCATTTCAACGCCAAGATCTCCAGCTTGTGAGTGGGATAGTTTCTCTCAGATGGCGACAAGCACTGGCTGACAAACGCCACCGGCCTCAATCCGTTGCCCTGTTCCTGGTACAGGACAGCCCCTAGACCCTCGTGACTGACATCAGTGTGTAGCACATACAGCTTCCGGGGATCAGCAAAAGCCAACACCGGGGCCTGTGTCAGTGCCATTTTTAGAGATTGGAATGCCTCTTCACATTGAGCATCCCACCGCGATCCAAAAGGCTCCCCCGGGTTCAAGTATCCTCCTACCTCCGGCCCTCAGTCTCCCTTCCTTTTCTTCCCCACAGGTGGATAACCACACAACAGCTGGTTCAATGGATGACTCATTTTCGCATATCCTTTCACGAATCGCCGGTAATACCCACAAAACCCAAAAAACGAGCATAAGGCGCTCACCTTCTGGGGTCTCGGCCAGGCTGTCATTGCGGCTATCTTAGCCGGATCAGTGGCCACTCTATTTCGTGAGATTGTGTGTCCAACATAGCTGACCGACGTCTTGCAGAACTGACATTTATCCAGGGAAAGTTTTAACCCTTCCTCCTTCAACCGACTCAGCACCTTCAGCAGCCGCTCCTCATGTTCCTCCAACGTAGATCCAAACACTATCAGGTCATCCAGGTACACCAATACCTCCAGCAGGTTCATGTCCCCCACTATCCTCTCCATGAGCCGCTGGAAGGTGGGTGGGGCCCCCAATATGCCTTGGGGCATTTGTTCGAACTGGAAAAATCCCAGGGGGCAGATAAAAGCCATCTTCTCTTTATCCGCCTTACTCATCGGAATCTGGTAATACCCACTCCGCAAATCCAATACAGTGAACCACTGTGCACCATTTAAACAGGCCAATGTGTCTTCCACCCTTGAGACAGTATACTGGTCGGGGACAGTGCGCCGGTTCAGGGTCCTATAGTCCACGCACATGCGTACCTTCCCATTTTTCTTCCTTGCCAGCACTATGGGGGACGCATAGGGGCTCCGGGAGTCCTCGATAATCCCTGCATCCTTCAACAGCCCCAAGTGCTGCCGCACATCTTCCACATCTGCTGGGGCCAACTGCCGCGACCTCTCCCTAAACGTGGTGTCATTTGTCACCCGGATAGTGTGCCGAGTGCTCTTGGAACATCCCACATCAAACTCGCCCTGAGAAAAGACATTCCCTAGCTTCAGCAACTTCTCCACCAGCCTGCTCTTATACTCTGGCGGTACAGGGGAGTCTTTAAAATTAAAGGCCTCCTCGGTCAGCCCCCCGTTCTCCAATAGTTTTCCTTCAGTGGGCCTCACAGGGGTGCTAGATATCACCGTATCCGGGAACAAGTGCGTGAGGGGCATCCCGCGCTTAAAGGTGATCTCCCTCTCCATTGTGTTTCTTACAATCACCCCCATCCAGCGTGCCTTTACAACCCAGTAAGCCTTCTTTCCAGCCGGAAAATGTATTCTGAGAGCTTTTCCCCTCTCCCCTGCCCCATGTTTTGAAACTCCGCTAAAAGTTGCCAGGGATCTCCTGACAGTCCAAACGCTCCCTCCAAAGTGTCCAGACACTCCGACAGGGAAGCTGAGGGTCATTCCGCCCTCAGCTTGCGGACTACACCTGCTGCCCCGCCCCTCAAGCTTTCCACCAATTGCTGCCTCTTTTCCTCATCCGAAACTGACCATGCCTCTAACAACTGGGACGTATTTTCAATCCATATCTCATATTCGTCCTCCCCTTCCAGGGTGGGCGTGGCTCCTGAGAAGATTCTCAGCTTCGGGCGGGGCCCCTCGACCCTTCTCACCAGGGAGGTAATGGCAGCCGCTAACTCAGAGGTCTCACCCCCGGATGGGGGACAGGTCCTGGCCAAGCCTTCCCACTCTAACCCTCCACCACTGGGTACTGGCTCCTCCCCTGGGGTCTCATATAGCTCCTCCTCCGGTATGTCCTCACTTTCTTCTTCCAGGAGGGTGTGGAGACCCCACAGCCCTGCCTCCCCCTGGATACTGACTGTCGCTGGCAGTTCCAACGTCACGACATCAGCACTCATACGAATCAACACCCAGCTAGATTCCACTTCTTTCCCACACCTTCTAGCTATCAGTTCTACCTGCTCGATACCTTTAATCAAACTCAACCCTTGCACTAGCACATCTCCCGAAATGCAGAAATCCACCCCACTTAGCACGCACGCATGATTCACCAGTACGTCCTCTAATTCACACCAGCTTACAATCTTATCTCGATCTATCTTCACACTACTTAACGCGGCGACTATTACAGCTTTACCGAAAATCCAAATCCCAGACGAGCCCCCACAATGTAAAGCTCTGCTATATTGGCTCGTATATGTCTAGGGGAGATCCCGCCCGGCGCCCACCTGGATGCCTCCGCTGGGTATGTTGCTGTACCACTGCCACCCAAATCAATCCCAAACATCAATCATCAGCCAGCACACACAACACGTTTTACCAGGTACACTTTATAGATATTACTAAGTCTATGAAATTAATATAAGTTCAATACAGAAAAAGAAGCAATGGAAAAAGGTGCCAGACTTATCAAGGTTCAGGTTCTTCATGCACAAGTTGGAGCTCAGGAAGTTCTTCGGGACCACCCGGACCCTGTCGACTCGTGGCTCGGGACCGCCCGGACCCCGTCGCCTCGCGGCTCGGGACCACCCGGACCCCGTCGCCTCGCGGCTCGGGACCGCCCCGAGTGATCGACCGCAGCCTTCCCACACGTCCGTCGTCCTCCCCGTCTCTCGTCCGACTCCCCACCAAAACCCCGTCCACAGTCATATGAGACAGCATTATCACCCCAAGAAATGATAACATGAACACCCATTGGTTAATAGCACCCTGCTGTCTGTATTAACCCAAGCAAATGTCTAGTTAGAGACTCTCTCAGCATTTAACATAACAAAGAAGCCATTTTAAATTTAACATACAAAGAAGAGAACCAAGTAGTGCTCAATTACATTTCTTAAAATCAATAGGATTGTTGTCACACATACGGACCTCTGGGGTGATATACTACTACAGTGATTGAAAAGCTTCCTCGTCCAGCGGAGCTGCGCCCTGTCCATTAGTGGAAAAGCCCTATAAGACCATAAAGACAAAGGAGCAGAAGTAGGCCATTCGGCCCATTGAGTCTGCTCCGCCATTTTATCATGAGCTGATCCATTTTATCCTATTTAGTCCCACTGCCCCGCCTTCTCACCATAACCTTTGATGCCCTGGCTACTCAGATACCTATCAATCTCTGCCTTAAATACGCCCAATGACTTGGCCTCCACTGCTGCCCGTGGCAACAAATTCCATAGATTCACCACCCTCTGACTAAAAAAATTTCTTCGCATTTTTGTTCTGAATGGGCGCCCTTCAATCTTGAAGTCATGCCCTCTCAACTTTGCCACATCCACTCTGTCCATGCCTTTTAACATTCAAAATGTTTCTATGAGGTCTCCCCTCATTCTTCTAAACTCCAAGGAATACAGTCCAAGAGCGGACAAACGTTCCTCGTATGTTAACCCTCTCATTCCCAGAATCATTCTCGTGAATCTTCTCTGTACCCTCTCCAATGTCAGCACATCCTTTCTTAAATAAGGAGACCAAAACTGCCCACAGTACTCCAAGTGAGGTCTCACCAGCACCTTATAGAGCCTCAACATCACATCCCTGCTCCTATACTCTATTCCTCTAGAAATGAATGCCAACATTGCATTCGCCTTCTTCACCACCGACTCAACCTGGAGGTCAACTTTAAGGGAATCCTGTATGAGGACTCCCAAGTCCCGTTGCATCTCAGAACTTTGAATTCTTTCCCCATTTAAATAATAGTCTGCCCCTCTATTTTTTCTGCCAAAGTGCATAACCATACACTTTCCAACATTGTACTTCATTTGCCACTTCTCTGCCCATTCTTCCAATCTATCCAAGTCTCTCTGCAGACCCTCCGTTTCCTCAGCACTACCGGCCCCTCCACCTATCTTCGTATTGTCAGCAAACTTAGCCACAAAGCCATCTATTCCATAATCCAGATCGTTGATGTACAATGTAAAAAGAAGCGGCCCCAACACTGATCCCTGTGGAACACCACTGGTAACCGGCAGCCAACCAGAATAGGATCCCTTTATTCCCACTCTGTTTCCTGCCAATCAGCCAACGCTCTATCCACGTATGTAACTTTCCCATAATTCCATGGGCTCTTATCTTGTTAAGTAGCCTCATGTGTGGCACCTTGTCAAAGGCCTTCTGAAAATCCAAATATACAACATCCACTGCATTTCCCTTGTCTAGCCTACTGGTAATTTCCTCAAAAAATTGTAATAGGTTTGTCAGGCAGGATTTTCCTTTAAGGAATCCATGCTGAGTTCTACCTATCTTGTCATGTGCCTCCAGGTACTCTGTAACCTCATCCTTGACAATCAACTCCAACAACTTCCCAACCACCAACGTCAAGCTAACAGGTCTATAATTTCCTTTTTGCTTCTTTGCCCCCTTCTTAAATAGCGGAGTGACATTTGCAATCTTCCAGCCTTCCGGAACTGTGCCAGAATCTATCGACTTTTGAAAGATCATCGCTAATGCCTCCGCAATCTCCACAGCTACTTCCTTCAGAACACGATGGTGCATTCCATATGGTCCAGGAGATTTATCGACCTTTAGCCTATTCAGCTTCCTGAGTATTTTCTCTGTCGTAATTGTGACTGCGCACACTTCTCTTCCCTGCCACCCTTGAGTGTCTGGTATCCTGCTGTCTTCCTCAGTGAAGACTGATGCAAAATACTTGTTCAGTTCCTCTGCCATCTCCTCATCTCCCATTACAATTTCTCCAGTATCATTTTCTATCGGTCCTATATCTACTCTCACCTGTCTTTTACTCTTTATATACTTGAAAAAACTTTTAGTATCCCCTTTGATATTATTTGCTAGTTTCCTTTCATAGTTAATCTTTTCTCTCTTAATGACCTTCTTGGTTTCCTTTTGGAAGGTTTTAAAGACTTCCCAATCCTCTGTCTTCCCACTAATTTTTGCTTCCTTGTATGCCCTCTCCTTTGCTTTAACTTTGGCTTTGACTTCTCTTGTCAACCACGGTTGCATCCTTTTTCCACTTGAAAATTTCTTCTTTTTTGGAATATATCTGTCTTGCACATTCCTCATTTTTCGCATAAACTGCAGCCACTGCTGCTCTGCCGTCCTTCCCGCCAGTGTCTCTTTCCAGTCAACTTTGGCCAGTTCCTCTCTCATGCCACTGTAATTTCCTTTACTCCACTGAAACACCGACACATCAGATTTCGGCTTCTCTTTTTCAGATTTCACAGTGAACTCAGTCATGTTATGATCACTGTCTCCTAAGGGTTCCTTCACCTCAATCTCTCCAATCACCTCCGGTTCATTACACAATACCCAATCCAGTACAGCCAATCCCCTAGTGGGCTCAACAACAAGCTGTTCTAAAAAGCCATCCTATACTGTGGCCACTCCCCACCAATCCCCTGTGGTGTCTACACCAAATGTAAGTGTATCCCTCAACACACAACCCTGCAGGCTGGAATGTGCCGGTCAGCAGCATTTCTCTATGGACATCTCAATGTGCTGGCAGATCAGCAAGTTCTGGGCAGACCAAAGGGTGTCTTTCATTGAGTTGATGATCTTCCAGCAACATGATGCCTGTGTTTTGGAACAGCCCACAGATCAGAGATTCTTCTGTCCTGCAGCTGCTTGGGGTTAACCTGATAATCAGGCCCTCGTATCTTTCTCTGCACCCTCTTCGCAAAGACGTGAGTGACCATCCCATCCCTACTCTAGTTGTTTTGGCAGCAGCATGTGGTGGGAGTGATGTTCCAGACATGCAGGAAGGATCTTTCTGGGAGGGCCACTCTCACTGCCAGACCTTGGTGCCTGTTGGTGAGATCTGGCAAAGAGGCATTCTGCAAGATAGTCTGGACAGTCTTCTCAGAGAACCACTCCACTGTATCCATTCAGTCCTTCTAGAATGTCTGCAGAATGTTCCATCCTGAACACTGTCTGATAGACTTGTGGTCAAATATGTTGTTCTGGAAGAACTTGTCTGTGAAGGACATAAGGCGTTGCAATATTTAGCTGATAGGGGCATTGCATAGCAATGGGCCCAGGCCATCCTTTGTGACACTGGATACAGACATAAACTTGGCACATAGTGGTACTTGGTGCCCAAGTACTTCTGTTCCACATAGAGCCTGATGCAGCAACACATGAAGGTGGTTGTCAGGATGAGAACAACAGTGGGTACATTTTTGCACCCATTGTCCAGGGACTTGTGCATCGTGACCCATCTTGAACCAGTTTATTTCCAAGCTGGAGGAGCAGGGGACAGGCTATATCTGCACCAAGTAGAGGCAGTACCTAAAACCTGATGATTAGATTCATTCTAGATACTGATAGGGATCTTCCCCACAGTCCCAATTTCTGTTTTACCTACCCAACCTGCTCCAGCATATTCTTGCCCATCTTGGCCCCACTGAACCAGATATTCTTGTACAGCACTTTCAGATAATCAGACCTGATGGTGAAGGGTACACTGGATTGGTTGGGCTGGTTGCCAAAGAGCTTGGCTTTGCTCTGTGTGGTTAACACTGGCGCCTGATGCCAACTCAAACTAGTCACAGATGCTGATCAATGTGTGAAATGACCTGGGATCCAAGTCGAAGATGATGATATTGTCACCTGGGTCCCTCCATTGCCTGGCAACATCACTCATCTTATGCTTTCGTCCTTCCAGGTGGATTCAGCGAAAGGTCCTATACAGTATGTAAACAAGACAGAGAAGAATGGGCAACCATGCCTGACTCCAGACTTGACGGGGAAACTATCAGTTTCCTTCTCATTGATCGGTGCAGAACAGTTGAATTCAATTCCTGATTCCCTCCTCAAAGCCCACTTTGGAGATTATGTCTGTCATGTATGTGTGTGATATCCCGTCAAAGGCTTTCTCTTGGTCCAAGCTGACCAGGTAGGCTTCCACAGCCCCATCCCTGCAAATAGCTTGGGATTGTTTTAAGTTTGCCAGTGAGACAGGGGCCCAGAGAGAGTTGTTCTCCATTCTGTTTAATATTATATTAAGCTGTGCAAGGTTAATTCAAGGTACTTGCTGAATGTTGATGTGCAGAACTTGCTTCTATGGGGAGTGATTAAAATGAATAGAACATAGAGCATAGAAGTCCACAGCACACTACAGGCCCCTTAGCCCACAATGTTGTGCTGATCATGTAACCTACTCTAGAAACTGTCTGGAATTTCCTTACCACATAGCCCTCTATTTTCCTAAGTCTGTTGAAAGACCCTATTGTATCTGCTTCCACTACCATCACCAGCAGTGTGTTTCACGCACCCACCACTCTCTGTGTGAAAAACTTACTTCTGACGTCCCCCTTGGACCTACTTCCAGCAACTTTAAAACTATGCCCCCTCATGTTAGCCATTTCAGCTCTGAGAAAAAGCCTCTGGCTATCTACATGATCAATGCCTGTCATCATCTTATACACCTCTACCAGGCTACCTCTCATCCTCTGTCGCTCCAAGGAGAAAATGCCAAGTTATTCTCATAAGATTTCCAATCCAGGCAACTGTTATTGATATATATTTAAAAGATTTCAAAGAATATATAAGGAAGAAGGTATTTGGAGACCATGCTGATAAACATAAATGGAAATGAAGAAAACCAAAAAGGCAGTTGACTGGTGCATGAGTGCCAGCAGGGACTGGATGGGTAGAATGGCCCTTTCCTTGTCTCCAACTTTATCTTCTTGCTCTGCTTGTTGTCATTTGTCTTTAGGTGGATGTGGGCATGTAGAAATTCCATTCCCAAATTAGCATCCAATGCAATTCCTATTAGAAGTTTTCATGAATTGATGTCAAGATGCTGCATGATCCTATTTAGTCTCCCACATGTATTGTTGATCTGTTTTATGTTTTAAAAGGGTTAAAGTATTTGGTCTATTATGATGTCATCAAGATTAGAAGCAGAAGACTTGGATGAACAACAGATCTTACAAATTTTTGGTGACATCTATTTATAAAACACGTTCAAGTTTTGTGCCTTGAAATTGAAGCTGGTAGGTTAAGTGTTATATGGTAATAATGGTCACCATTATGTGAAGGAAGTGTGGTAAACCATGTATATATGTTGTAACTGGGTTAACTGTCTGGACGCACCCCTCTGCTGACTGCCCCTGTGACTCCTCCCACAGAGTCCTGTATAAAGGTGTTTCACCTTACCCCTCCCCCTCAGTCCAGGAGCAGACTCTCACCGTGGAGGTCGTATTGTACAACGAATAAAAGCCTTGCGGTATTTTACCTAACCTCAGTCTTTTGGAGTTATTGAAGGTGCTTCAATTTTATTCGCTGTACCTTTTGAAGCATGGAACATACTTTGAGACCTGACAAATTACACCTCGATCCGCAAACGCCAGAAGCTGGAAATGCTTTTGAACTCTGGCTCGCTTGCTTCGAAGCGTTCCTAGAGGAGATTAAAGTGACCGACCCTGTAGCGAAGTGCAGAGTTCTATTCTCCAGGGTCAGTCTACGGGTCTATTCGTTGATCAGAGACCAGCCGAGCTACGATGGCGCGCTGAGCACCCTCAAAAGACAATACCTGCGGCCGATAAACAGCGTCTATTCTCAGCATCGCTTAGCGACACGGCAACAACAGTCTGGGGAATCAAGTGCTGAGTTCGTCCAGGCCCTACGGACACTTGTGCGAGCCTGCAATTGCCAGGAGCTGATGGCGGCGCAGCATGCAGAACTCCTAGTGAGAGACGCCTTCATCACGGAGACCAGGTCAGTGTATGTGCGCCAGCGGCTGCTGGAAAAAGCCGATCTTACCTCAAGTTCGGTGATGGAACTGGCCGACACACTGGAGGCCGCTCTCATAACTCCGAGGCTCTCCAGGCACACGATCCCCCGATGGCCTCGTGGACGCCACAAACTCCGCAACCCACCGGCGAATCGACCTCGGCTGTCGCCAGTCGCGAGTCCCCGCAACCCGCTGGTGAATCGACCTCGGCTGCCGTCAGTCGCAAGTCCCCGCAACCCGCCGGCGAATCAACCTTGGCTGCCGCCAGTCGCGAGTCCACGAAGTGCTACTTCTGGGACTGGAGAAGCACCCCTGGAAACGCTGCCCAGCCCGAGAAGCTACCTGCTCCAGCTGCGGAAAGAAGGGCCACTTCGCCGAGGTGTGTAAGTCCAAACCGCGAGCGGGATCGAGCAGCGCTGTGTGCAAGACATGGGGGTCGCCATCTTCCCTGCACGCCGCCACCACGTGCGAGACATGGGGGTTGCCATCTTCCCTGCACGCCGCCACCATGTGCGAGACATGGGGGCGACCATCTTGGTCAGCGCCCCCTCTCACCGCCTACGACCAACAGGTGCTCACGGGGCACCCCACCGCGCCGGACCAAGACAGCGACCCAATCCTGGCTTCCGTGACCCTTGACCAAAGTGCTCCCCACCAGTTCGCAAGGTCAATGATGGACATCCTGGTGGAGAGGCGCAGGACAAGCTGCCTGCTTGACACGGGCAGCACGGAGAGTTTTATCCACCCGGACACAGTGCAGCATTGCGGACTCATGATACAGCCGGTAAGTCAGAGGGTCACCATGGCTTCCTGGTCGCATACAACAGACATCCGGGGGGCATTGTGTAGCGACGCTAGTGGTGCAGGACACAGAATATCGAGACTTTATGTTACTGGTTATGCCTCAACTGTGTGCCCCTGTGCTATTGGGGATTGATTTCCAGAGCCACCTGAAAAGCATGACAATAAAGTATGATGGGCCTCTCCCACCAATTACTGTCGTTAATCCCCAGTTTCGGAGGGATACGTCACATACTGGACAATAAACTGGACTGGTCAAAGAACACTGAGGCTGTCTACAAGAAGGGTCAGAGCCGTCTCTATTTCCTGAGGAGACTGAGGTCCCTTAACATCTGCCAGACGATGCTGAGGATGTTCTACGAGTCTGTGGTGGCCAGTGCTATCATGTTTGCTGTTGTGTGCTGGAATAGCAGGCTGGGGGTAGCAGACACCAACAGAATCAACAAACTCATTCGTAAGGCCAGTGATGTTGTGGGGATGGAACTGGACTCTCTGGCGGTGGTGTCTGAAAAGAGGATGCTGTCTAAGTTGCATGCCATCTTGGACAATGTCTCCCATCCACTACGTAATGCACTGGGTGGGCACAGGAGTACATTCAGCCAGAGACTCATTCCTCCAAGGTGCAGCACTGAGTGTCATAGGAAGTCATTCCTGCCTGTGGCCATCAAACTTTACAACTCCTCCTTTGGAGGGTCAGACACCCTGAGCCAATAAGCTGGTCCTGGACTTATTTCATAATTTACATATTACTATTTATGGTTCTATTACTATTTATTATTTATGGAGCAACTGTAATGAAAACCAATTTCCCCCGGGATTAATAAAGTATGACTATGACTATACCCCGCTACTGACCACACACACACACCGACCCGCGCATCCCACCCAACACCATGCCAACTGCCACACTACTGACGCCACTTACGGCCTCTCCACCCTCAGGATCCCTCCCCCACTGCTGTTCACCAACCTGACCCCTGACTGTAAACCTGTGGCAACTAAAAGCGGGAGGTACAGCGCGGGGGACAGAGCTTTCATTAAGTCGGAGGTGCAGCGGCTGCTCAGGGAGGGGGTCATTGAGGCAAGCACACGTCCTTGGAGGGCGCAGGTGGTGGTTGTTCGGAACGGGGAGGAGAATAGGATGGTCGTGGATTATAGCCAGACCATCAATAAGTTCACGCAGCTCGACGCGTACCCTCTACCCCACATCATGGATATCGTCAATCAGATAGCACAGTACAAGGTGTACTCGACCATAGACCTAAAATCCGCTTACCATCAGCTTCCCATCCGCCGGGGGGACCGCCCTTACACTGCCTTCGAGGCGGACAGCAGGCTTTATCAATTCAATTCCTGCGCGTCCCCTTCGGTGTCATGAATGGTGTATCTGTCTTCCAGAGGGCAATGGACCGGATGGTGGACCAGTGCCAACTGAAGGCCACGTTCCCATATCTGGATAACATCACCATCTGCGGTCACGACCGGCAGGATCACGACAACAACCTCCAAAAATTTCTCCAAGCGGCCAAAGCTTTCAATCTCACCTATAACAAGGACAAGTGTGTATTTGGGACCACCCAACTTGCTATCTTTGGGTGTGTCGTGAAGAATGGAGTCATTGGCCCTGACCCCGACCGTATGCGCCCCTTGTTGAAACTCCCTCTTCCCAACACCCTCAGAGCCCTCAAAAGGTGCCTGGGCTTCTTTTCATATTACACCCAATGGGTCTCTAACTACGCAGACAAGGCCTGCCCCCTGGTCAAGTCCACCACTTTCCCCCTCTCAGCCGATGCCCACGCGGCCTTCAGCCGCATAAAAGGGGACATTGCCAAAGCAGTAATGCATGCGGTGGATGAGGCCATTCCCTTCCAAATAGAGAGTGACGCCTCCGACTTTACACTGGCTGCTACCCTCAACCAGGCGGGAAGACCGGTGGTGTTCTTCTCCTGTACCCTTCAAGGTCCTGAACTTCGGCACTCTGCGGTAGCGAAAGAGGCCCAGGCCATAGTGGAAGCTATTAGGCACTGGAGGCACTATTTCGCCGGCAAAAGGTTCACCCTGCTGACTGACCAGCGCTCAGTCGCATTCATGTTTCATAACCAACAGCGGGGCAAAATCAAAAACGATAAAATTCTGAGGTGGAGAATCGAACTCTCTACCTACAGGGAATGACTTAAGGATTGAAGGGCGCCCATTCAGAACAGAAATGCGAAGAAATTTTTTTAGTCAGAGGGTGGTGAATCTATGGAATTTGTTGCCACGGGCAGCAGTGGAGGCCAAGTCATTGGGTGTATTTAAGGCAGAGATTGATAGGTATCTGAGTAGCCAGGGCATCAAACGTTATGGTGAAAAGGCGGGGGAGTGGAACTAAATGGGAGAATGGATCAGCTCATGATAAAATGGCGGAGCAGACTCGATGGGCCAAATGGCCGAGTTCTACTCCTTTGTCTTATGGTCTTATGGTCGTACAACTATGACATCATGTACAAGCCTGGGAAGCTCAACGAGCCCTCCGATGCCCTATCCCGGGGAACGTGCACCAGCGCGCAGGTCGACCGGCTATATGCCCCCCACCAACCGCGATGTGTACTTTCTTAACGTTATCGACGAGTAATCGTGGTTCCCCTTCACCATCCCCTGCCCCGATACCACTACCACTTCAGTTATAAAAACCCTGCACAAGCTCTTCACTCTGTTCGGATACCCATGCTATATCCACAGTGACAGAGAGTCCTCGTTTATGAGTGACGAGCTGTGCCAGTACCTACTGGCTGGGGGTATTGCAACTAGTAGGACCACGAGCTATAATGCCCGGGGGAATGGACAGGTGGAGAAGGAGAATGGCACGGTGTGGAAAGCCACACTCTTAACCCTCAGGTCAAAGGCACTGCCAGTCTCTCGCTGGCAGGAGGTCCTTCCCGAGGCACTCCACTCCATCCGCTCCCTGTTATGCAAGCCCACCAATACCACCCCTCATGAGCGTCTCTTTTCATTTCCCAGAAAATCGACCACTGGGACCACCCTACCAACTTCGCTGACGTCCCCGGAGCCATTGCTGCTCCGGAAACATGCGAGGAGCAATAAATAGTCCCCGATGGTCGAGAGGGTTCACTTACCTTACTTCATGCGAACCCTCAGTATGCCTATGTGGTTTTACCTGATGGGCGGGAGGACTCTGTCTCCATCTGCGACCTGGCGCCCACAGGAGCACCGGCCCCCTACGCTGAACACTCCATGGTTACTGTTGACCCCGTACCCACTGATGTATGTACCCACCAGACACCGCGCACTCCAAACCCTATACAGACACCACACGACACTCCCATACCGGGTGCGACACACACACGAGGGATTAACAACGCCTAACGTGCTGGCACCTCAAGTCAGGCCGGAGCCAGCACAACCGCCATCGCCGACGCAATCACCGCCGGTGCTACGTAGATCGCAGCGACGGACTCGACCGCCTGATAGACTTAACCTGTAAATATACTTGTTGTAAATATTGTCAGTCACTTCACCCCGCGGGACTCTTTTTTTTAAAAAAGGCGGGGTGAATGTGGTAAACCATGTATATATGTTGTAACTGGGTTAACTGTCTGGACACGCCCCTCTGCTGACTGCTCCTGTGGCTCCTCCCACAGAGTCCTGTATAAAGGTGTTCGCCTTGTCCCTCCCCCTCAGTCCGGGGGCAGACACTCACCGTGGAGGTCGTATTGTACAGCGAATAAAAGCCTTTCGGTATTTTACCTAACCTCAGTCTTTTGGAGTTTTGAAGGTGCTTCAGGAAGCAAAGCACAATGTGCCATCACTGTTTTGTAGAGTATCTGACACGAATAAAAAGATTTATAATGTTGTTGTGATACTTTCTGATATAAACTAGTCATTGAGTTAAGTCAGATGCCACAATGAATTGGAATCAAATTTGAACCAGGTGTGATCTAAATTCTGTTTGTTTCAAGCATCCTTGCACATTTTATAAGCTTTTGAGCTGCTAGAACACAGTGGTTAATATCTCCAAAGAGTTTGTTTCAGACTTATTGAGAATTATAGAAAACATCTCTTATCATAATATATTTTAATGATTTAATTTGCAGTTATTAAACTATAGAATACTTGTTTTGATTAAACATATACCTGTAGGTAAAATGCAAATAACGGTTTCATCAACTAAATATATCCAGAAGTTTAACCCACAACTTTTGCCAAGATTTAATTGGCTAAGTTATACTGCTGAATTAAGTCTGACCTTTCCTCCTGACCTTGAAGTTCTTACCATGATTTATACTTTGATTTGATATTTGATACACATCTGATGTTCTTAACAAGATGGCTCAATGGTTTTGCAATTTCATCTCTGTTTATTAGAAATCAAACAATAGATACACAAACAAGCCTACAATCATCTATCACAAATATTAGTTATAAGTCATATTGTTGCCACAGAGCCAGATATGAATGGAATATTAGTTTGATTGTGAAAATATCACCATTTGCTGTTAAAAAAAAATTAAATTGATTTGCAACGGAAGTTAATGAAATTTCTTTTGTGAAGCAGTTATGGGAGCTGTAATTGGCAAAATCAGAATGTTATATTTATAAATACATACTCTCAAGATGCAGACATTGTCGGTAAGTCACTTATCTCATGGCCAACCTTGTTGCCCTGAGCAGAACTTTTAAAATTTTCAGTAGTATTTGATGCAACCAAATGGTCACTGCAGAAGACAATTTACAATATGGAACCCCAAAATTGGTCCATGTATTTGTTTTTATTTGGCACTAAGACAGTATTGTGTTGTCTATGAAAACTGCATAAAAACAGTTGTGCAATTCACAGAACAAAATCTTTCAATATCTTTACTTTGCTGAGACTAACATTGTCAATTGCACTGTTGATGTCCTTTAAGTTCTCTCAGTTGTGAGGGTATTGCCCAGCAGCTGCAATCTTTGCAGCCAGTTCTTAAATGGACATTACACAATATTCTTTGAACATCATTCTTTCAACTATGGGGGAGATATTCAGCTTTGGGTGGTTTCAAGATGGCAGCAAGCTGTGATCTCCATTGAAGTTGAAACTCAGTTTCAGTTGCTTTTCAGTGTTTTATTGAATTTGTGGGAATGGTTTTGGGGACTGGGAGGAGTGTAAGAGAAGCAGAGATATGGGGGAATTAATTAGAAGCCGTGCTAGAATCGTAAGTCTCTGCTCTGAATTTAAAAGACAGTGATGCAGACGTGAGACATCTGCAGACTGGGCCAGGATGTCCTGCTGCATGTTGGACAGACAGACCAGCATGGATGAAGGCTGGTGGCTTCCCCAGGGTCAGCAAGTTGTTGTCAGTTTCCAGAGTCGGACAGCCACGTGGGCAGGAGGAATAAAGTCCAATGACCCCGAGTTTGCGAATTGGTGAGACTGAAGTTTGAAGCCTAGTGTTCGATGATGCTAAAGATCAAGGCCAGAATATTGAATCAGAAGTCCAAAGGCGAGGCTCTTTGGCCAGAGCCCCAGATCTGTGAATGTCAGCAACTTCGCTAAAGCTGTCAAAGGCCTATTGTCTGCATGCCTGAGTCCAATTCTGAGTCTCGAGGCTGGAGGACAAAGAAGAGGGAGGGAGAAATGGGGCTTGTTTTGCTGCTGTTGTTTTGTTACTTGTAATGTTCTATTTTGTTGTGCTCCCACAAACTGTTCCAGCTGCTACCAACCAGGAAACGGTACTGCAGCATAAAAGCCAGGACCAACAATCTCCAGGACAGCTTCCTTCACCAGGCCATTAGACTGCTTAATTCATGCTGCCACAGCTGTATTTCTATGTTATATTGACTGTACTGTTGTACATAATATTTATTATAAACTGCTATAGATTGCACATTGCACACTTAGACTGAGACGTAACATAAAGATTTTTACTCCTCATGTATATGAAAGATGTAAGTAATAAAGTCAATTCATTTCAATTCAATTCTGTGTTGTTCCCCTGAGCATTTTGACCATGCTATGTTGGCGCAAGAATGTGTGGCAATATTTGCATGCTTCCCCACCCCACAACCCCACACATCCTAGCATGTATTGGATGCTAAAGTAAATGATTTATTTCAGTGTCTATTTCAATATGCACGTGATAAATAAACTTGGATCTTGAAACTTTTAAGCTCCTGACTAAGAATAGAGGATGATGGCGATGGTATGGGTTTGCGTGGGAGAAGGATCTTGACAGATTGGTGAAGAATTTTACCTCAGTAAGCATGTTCCTTCCACATGAGGCTTTAGGAGCCCCTCGTATCAGAGTCTCCTGTTCCAGGCAGAAAGTTGCCAGAGAAATGTCGAAAAGGTCAAGCGAGATGCCCTCTATGAATAACCATACTCTGGGGAAATAACTGGTGAAGGAACTCAGTGGGTCAGAGGGGAATGGACAATTGATGTTTTGGGTCAAGACTCTTCATCTGGTCTGGGTGAAGAATCTCAAACTGAAATGTCGACTGCCCATTTCCCTTCACAGATGTTGGCTGATTTGCCGAGTTCCTCCAGCAGTTTGTTCTTTTTTGTTCCAGATTCCAGCACCTTCAGTCTCTTGTACCTACACTTTTGTGGATGCCTCATCTCACCAGAGGATCCTCCCTATCATTTCTGCACAGAAGAAATTTCATTAACTTCCACAACAAATCAGTTTAATATTTAATTACAAACCTTAATATTGTCTCAGTCAAGCTTACATTTCATTCGCATTTGGCTCTGCGGTACTGACACGATCTATAACTAATATTTGTCTTAGGTGGCTGCAGTTTTCTTTAGTGTTTCTAATTCTGTCATTCTAATTAGCAGCAAAGCGAACGCAACTCTGCATGAGCCATTTTATCCAGTAAATCAGATGTTTGTCAAATCAAAGTATTAACTGCTGTAGAAATCTCATCATCGCAGGAAACCTGTGACAGTTCTGCCAACATACAGTACTTTAATAACACAAGAGATTCTGCAGATGCTATAAGTCCAGAGCAACACATACAAAATGCTGGAGGAACTCAGCAGGCATTTAGCAGGTCAAGCAACATCTATGGAAGGGAATAAACTGTCAATGTTTTGGGTCGAAACCTTTCATCAGGACTCAATTAAGACATCAGGACAACATTCATAAAGTCTTTTGTCCTTGAATACAGAGTATAAATGAGGGCACAAGTCTGCAGATGCTGACCTCTGAAGCAGCAAACAGTCTCTGGAGGAATTCAGCGGGCTTGAAAAAGAGGGCCAGTCAGTACCGATTGATGGCAGGGATGGTGGGTCATAGGACATGCAGGGAGACATGGTGAATTGATCGCACACACCTGAGATGCTAGCTGAGGCTGAACTTGGAGACTTGGAAGCAGAGCTGGAAGCTGCATGAAACAAGATGGTGACAAAGGGAGGTCCTGAGGAAGGATACATGTCTGTAGTAATGAGTCTTGGTAAGATTATGATTGAGGAACTGTGCAGCAGTAGAAAGCATAGATGGAGAGCAGTCATAGAGGGTTTCACAGAACTCCCATCGGAGGGAGGAGAAAAACTCCTCCAAGGTCTGCATACTTTAAAGAAAATTAAGAATGGAGTTTGGATTTTGTTAGAATTAGACTTGAGTTGAATTGAAGTTTAAATGATCATTTTAATATAGAGGTGTGCAAGGTACATGTGGGATGTGGGCAAGATCAGTCTAAAAGAGTGGGAGAATAGGAATCTGAGAGTGATTCAGACTCCAATCTTTCCGAACAATGAGCCATGACATTCATGTAACATTGTATTTTGAGTTATGGGACATCAGAGGCCATACTGAGGACAAAAACAGTAGTTTCAGTGCTTTCTTTTTAAATAACATGGTTTAGAAGAATTGGGCGTTTGGAAAAGAAGTGACGGTTAGTAAAACCCAATTGTTCTACAAATAAAACCTTGAATTTTTCAGACTATAAGTTTGATTAAAAAAAATTGCTAACTTTTTTCACTGTGGTCTGGAAAATGGTGCTCATTTTTGCATGACATGCAAGCATCTTTTCAATGGTAGTTTAAACCATGATCAGTAAAAAGGTTCAAAGCTCAGAGTAAAATTTATTATCAGAGTACATTAGTCAGCACATACAATCCTGAGGGCAAATCTAGCAAATCTATATAACAGTAACGGTAAGCACAAAATACTCTGCAGATGCTGGGGTCAAAGCAACACCCACAACACGCTGGAGGAACTCAGCAGGTCGGGCAGCATTCCACAGATGCTGTCTGACCTGTTGAGTTCCTTGAACAGTAACTGTATACAGGATCATTAAACAACAAACTGTATAATTGCAAATATTAACAAATAGCAATAAATAACAAGTACGAAATAACAAGATAAAGTGTCCTTAAAGAGAGACCATTGCTTGTGGGAATACCAGGAATAGAATGAGAGTAGCTATCCTATCCCCTTTTGTTCAAGAGCTTAATGGTTGAAGGGTAGTAACTGTTCTTGAACCTGGTGGTGAGAGTCCTGAGGCACCAGACGGAAGCAGTGAGGAAAGAGCATGGCCTGGGTGGTGAGGATTTTCAATGATAGGTGCTGCTTTACTACAGCAATGTTTCATGTACAGTTGAAGTCAGAAGTTTACATACACCTTAGCCAAATACATTTAAACTCAGTTTTTCACAATTCCTGACATTTAATCCTAGAAAACATTCCCTACCTTAGGTCAGTTAGGATCACTACTTTATTTTAAGAATGTGCAATATCAGAAGAGAGTAGGGAGGGCAGTAGAGAGAATGATTTATTTCAGCTTTTATTTCTTTCATCACTTTCCCAGTGGGTCAGAAGTTTACATACACTTTGGTAGTATTTGGTAGCATTGCCTTTAAATTGTTTAACTTGGGTCAAACGTTTTGGGTAGCCTTCCACAAGCTTCTCACAATAAGTTGCTGGAATTTTGTTCCATTCCTCTGGACAGAACTGGTGTAACTGAGTCAGGTTTGTAGGCCTCCTCGCTCGCACACGATTTTTTCAGTTCTGCCCACAAATTTTCTATCGGATTGAGGTCAGAAAATGCTGTCAAGCCTGGTTCATTGTTGGGAGCAATTGCCTATACGTACCATGTTCATTTGTGCAAACAATGGTATGCAAGTAGAAACACCATGGGACCACGCGGCCGTCATACTGTTTAGGAAGGAGACGCATTCAATCTCCTAGAGATGAATGTACTTTGGTGCGAAAAGTGCAAATCAATCCCAGAACGACAGCAAAGGACCTTGTGAAGATGCCGCAGGAAACAGGTAGACAAGTATTTATATCCACGGTAAAACGAGTCCTGTATCGACATAACCTGAACGGCTACTCAGCAAGGAAGAAGCCCCTGCTCCAAAACTGCCATAAAAAAATCAGACTACAGTTTGTAAGTGCACATGGGGACAAAGATCTTACCTTTTAGAGAAATGTCCTCTGGTCTGATGAAACAAAAATTGAACTGTTTGGCCATAATAACCACTGTTATGTTTGGAGAAAAAAGGGTGAGGCTTGCAAACTGAAGAACACCATCCCAACCGTGAAGCACTGGGGTGGCAGTATCATGTTGTGGGGGTGCTTTGCTGCAGGAGGGACTGGTGCACTTCACAAAATAGATGGCATCATGAGGAAGGAAAATTATGTGGATATATTGAAGCAACATTTCAAGACATCAGCCAGGAGGTTAAAGCTCGGTCGCAAATGGGTCTTCCAAATGGACAATGACCCCAAGCATACATCTAAAGTTGTGGCAAAATTGCTTAAGGACAACAAAGTCAAGGTATTGGAGTGGCCATCACAAAACCCTGACTTCAATCCAATAGAAAATTTGTGAGCAGAACTGAAAAAGCGTGTGCGAGCAAGGAGGCCTACAAACCTGACTCAGTTACATCAGTTCTGTCTGGAGGAATGGAGCAAAATTCCAGCTGCTTACTGTGAGAAGCTTGTGGAAGGCTACCCAAAAGATTTGACCTGAGTTAAACAATTTAAAGGCAACACTACCAAATACAGACAAAGTGTATGTAAACTTCTGACCCACTGGGAAAGTGATGAAAGAAATAAAATCTGAAATAAATCATTCTCTCTACTATTATTCTGATATTTCATATTCTTACAATAAAATAGTGATCCTAAAGACAGGGAATGTTTTCTAGGATTAAATGTCAGGAATTGTGTACAACCGAGTTTAAATGTATTTGGCTAAGGTGTATGTAAACTTCTGACTTACTTTTTGTAGGATTTTCCACTCAGATGCAGTGGTGTTCCCATACCCGGCCACAATGCAGCCAGTCAGCACACTTTCCACCACATGTCTATAGAGGTTTGTCAAAGTTTTTGATGACATTCCAAATCTCCACAGACTCCTGAGAAAGTAGGAGAGCTGTCGTGCCTTTTTTGGAAATGCACATATGTGTCCAGGGAAGGTCCTCTGAGATAGTGACATGCAGGAATTACTAACTTTCTCGGTCTCTGATCCTCCAATGAGTACAGGCTCATGAACCTCTGTTTTCCCTCTCCTGAAGGCAACGATCAGTCCTTGGTCTTAGGGTGTTGTTCTGACACCACTCAGCAACATTTCTAATCTCCCTCACATATGCTTATTCATCACCACTTTGATACAGCCCACAACAGTGGTGTCATCAGCAAACTTGTCTATGGTGTTGGAGCTGTACTTAGTCACACTACTTGGTAAACAATGACATAAGAACTGATTATTGTACATGCAGAATGTAAGTTCTTCAAATACTGTAAACTATAATGTATATTGCTGTATTTACAACTACTGTATTTAGCCATGCTGTTTTAAATGTTAGGTGTTATAATCTAATTACTATTTTAATCTTAATAATCTCTGAAAAATATAAAGTAATAATTGAGAACTGAGTCCTTATGAAGGGTCTCAGACTATGTCTCTTTATTGTTTTCTATAGATGTTGACTAATCTGCTGAGTTCCTCTGTTGTGTGTGTTAACTGAGAATTGTGCTTTATATTTCCTGGTTCACTGCCCTTGAAGACTAACTTTAACCTTAGTAGTTTGGCAGCAATATGGTTGCTGGATGTCAAGCAACCCCACAAACTGATGCCTGAGAATAACATAGGTTGGAAAACAGAAAGCAAGCACCAGGGTGACCAATAGATCCAGATGGAGAGCCATTCTCAAGGATACCAGTGAGTGCTGTCACTCTGTGTTGACCACAGAATCCAGGACAAGTGGTTTGTTTTGTGGTAAATGAGAAAGGCTATTCCTGCACTTTGGAGTTATTGTATTTTCAACCTTTAAATTACTATTACCTGATAGACTAGGGGCTCCTCTCCCCTTGGAACTGAGACTGTGAGACTGGCCCCTGGCAGCTGTGCTTCACATCTGAGAACTTTGCAGCGATTTACCCCACTAATGTAATGAACTGCATACTCAGGCTTTGGGCCTACTCTGGGAATTTGGATCTAAGGACTCAATGTGGTTTGGAATGCTGTTGTTGCTTGCTTCCATTGTTTGCATGATTTTGTTATTTTTCCTTTTTCTCTGCATGTTGGGGGTTGGTCTTTACTTTTTTTTAAACTGGGTCCTTTTGGGTTTCCTGCTTCATAGCTGCCTGTAAGCAGACAAATCTCAAGGTTGTATAATTTATACATTCTTTAAGAACAAATATACTTTGAATATCTTTCACATCTTCTTAATTTTATCATAGAGAATTTATTAACAAAATACAAACAGAAGATAATCAAAGGTTTCAAAAGGTACGAATGATTCCTAATTTTTCTTTTTCTATCAAGTACTTTAATTCTTACATATAGGTTTATCTGAGTGTTTTATCTGGAAGTTAGAAATGAGCCATCAAGCTTTATGGTTCCTCATTATTCTGTCATCTCTTTCTTCTTGTGCAGAACCATTGCCATAATAATCAAACTAAAAGCTTTTGCTTTGCATAGCTGATGAGTGTAATTCCAGAAAACTGTTTCAGAAATGATTATGTCAAAAAATAAGAAATCTCAGTGCTTCATATCATAAACAGATCTCCAAGTGCACATCAAGATAGCATGAAAATGTTATAAATGTCACGAATTCTATAAGTTCAAATTTAATTGTCATTTGACCATGGACATGAATAAAGCCGAATGAAACCGTGTTCCACCAGGACCTAGGTGAATAACACAGTACCAGCAATCATACACAGCACCCAGCACATACAGAACACAACTACGAAAGCAGAGAAACATACATTTGCAAAAGAATATATAGCCCATGTCCCTGAGTGTCTTGGGCTTTAGATTGATGGTACATGGGGTGTTGTCTTGGAGCCATGTTTCTGAAAGAACAAGTCCATAGCAGTCCCCATCTCATGTTAGTGTTGCTGCAGATGCAGCTCCTTCCAGAGGTGACTGCAGTAGGTAACAGTGCAGTATGAAAGGCTGGTCCATACAGTAACTGAGTCCATACAGCTCCCCCTGCAGTTGGTCTCGGTAATGAACCAGTCAACTGATCTTGCAGTATTCTACATTATCAATGTCTAAGAGGGTCTTGTGATCACAAGAAAAATGTCCAAGACAGTCATTTGCGACATTTGTTGGACCACACCCACCTCTGAGGCCTTACTGTGCGCAACAAGTCCAGCTCCACTTGCTGGTGGGGTAGGCCTGCAGAACTTAATATTTTTAATGTCCAACAGAATCTTGCAATCATAAAAAAAAGATATAAAGGACATACAATTACACCTTTGCACCCAGGGAGGCCCAGATTGAGCAGGCACCATCTTACTGGATAAAATCCACTTGTTCTCTGCTATGGCTACAAAAGGATTAAAAGAAGTAAATCAGTAATAGTTCCAATAGGATACGATTTGATTTAACATATGAAAGTTGTTCGACATTGGGTGGAATTGGGCTGTGCACGTTCATTGGGTTGGAAGGGCCTGGTACTATGCTATTTCTCTAAAAATATTAAATAGGCAAGGTTTTTTTTTTATATATATATATATATATATATATATATATATATATACACACACACACATACATATACACACACACACACACACACACACACACACACAGACTGATTTCTGATTGAATGCTCCCAATGTTCACGGCATCTCTTTCAGATTTTCAACATCTGTGGTTTAGTATCAATTATTCACACAAGCATGTTTTGCTGTTGTACCCTGCTGGATTTTACCCACACCTAATCATGGTAACAACTGGAGTTTCAAAACATTAAAGAACAATGATATGATACCTTATCACATCATTGAAATCTGTCAAGGACAGTAAATAGCTGGTTCAGTGTGATGTCTTCTGTATTATTTACAACCCTGCTGGAAATCTGAGCAGAGCAATATTGAAAACACTTGCACTTGAGCTGAAAAGAACTCTTTGGGATGTTTTTAAAGTAAATATTTCTGTCTTATGCAGCATCAAACTGCATATTTGCCTTACTGGTTTGTTTACTTCATTCTTTTTTTCCATTTCTTTGTCTTGCTATGTAGAATGAAGTGAGAATTGAATCACAGGAAGATACATGGGTAAAAATACATGCAACAGATTGCTATCATGGAAAATAGTGAAGGTGAGTGATGGAAGCCAGGACATAAGCCAAGAAATCTGATTCATTTTGCACCTTTCTTTTAATGTACAGATCAGCATAAAATCATTTCATCCCTGTTTAAATGCAGTACTCTGAATTTCCTGTTGAAATTTCCTCCCATCGTGAAATTAGACTGGACACTTAAGCTTTAATATTTACAAAAGAGGGCCTTTTTACACCCCTTGACATGGTCTTCCTTATGCAAGTCAAAAGGCTCCATATTACAGCAGACATGATCCAAAGGGAGTCCAGGAAAGACCCCACTCTATCTCAGGTCTATATGGCAATCCAAAATGGCTGGAATCTAATGGAAATTCCAGTTTCCCCATTTTTACCAGTGCCAGGTTGAACTTGCCCTTGATGGGGATTGACTTATGTGGGGATTAAAGGTTCTTGTAAAATCCAAAACATTGATATACAACTTTTGTTTCTATAGATGCTGCTTAATCTGCTGAATACTTCCAGTGTTCTGTTTTTTTCATTCCAGATTCCAACATCTGCAGTCCATTTTTTTTTCCAGCATAAAAGGCGGCTATGGTGTGGGTTTTGTAAGGGTATGCTTGCTTCTCATTATGTCCATCAGCACAAGGCGACAGAGATGATCTCTGCAGGTAGCTACAATCAGGGTCTGAACAGACTGAGTTTTGATACTGCAATTTGAGTGAAAACCATGTTTTAGAAGTAAAATTTTCCTATTGTGCACTTGTGTGGTATTTCCTGATTGAGGGGTAGCATGAAGCACAGTACGAAGCTACTGCACCACATGGAAGTACAGTTTCCAGGCTTATCTGCTGCAAGGCCATCCAATTGAGCTGGCTAAAATGATGGAAAGCAAGAGTAGTGCAATCATTTAATAAACACTGGAGTACCAGTTTTGGGTTCTTTAACTTAGGAAAGTAAAACAGGTTGTAGGGAGGATGTGGAAGATATTTATAACATGATTCTAGGGCTGCCGTGCCCTGGTTATTTAGATAGACTGGGAAAGCTTAGTTGTCTCTGGAACAGAAGGGGGCTTCCTTTCTGCCATCAGATTTCTAAACAGCCCATGACCCGATGAACACTACCTCTTTATTCCTTTTTTTCCTCTACATATTCATGGAAATTTTACTCATGCTGTACTGCTGCCACAAAACAACAAATTTCATAACATTTAAGTCAGTAATAATAAACCTATTTCTAATTCTGATATCTCAGCTTATCAACATTATAGACAGAGTCGATAGGAACAGCTGGTGGGGAGGTCAAGAAACAGTGGAAGATAAAAGAACAAGTAGGGATACGAGTGACATGAGGAAAATTTTTAGAAATGGTGAGTGGTTAGGATCAGAAATATCATGAAGGCAGGTTTAACTAGAGCAGTTGAAAGAGGGATGGACAAATATCAGAATGTGTTTTGGAGAGCAGTTGGGAGAGTGGGACTAGATCTTTTGTATAGCCTTTATAGAATCAATAGGTCTAAGACCCACCTTTCATTTGTAACCATCTTGTTACTGGAGTGAAAAGGATAAAATTATCCCTTTGTTGGTTAATTCAAAGCAATGGGATACAAACTCAGAACTGGGTCAATCAAGATATCTGGAAGGTCTTTTTCACACAAACTAGTGAAAGTGTAGAGCTTTGGCCTCTAGAAAGCAGTGAATGCCAGGATCAACCTAACTTTTCGCGGCTGTGAGTAGATAAATTAATTGAGACACTGGTCAGCTGTCACCAACTTGTTTGATAGGGTAGGCTCGAGGCGATGAATGATACCCTGTTGCTATCTTGCCAAAACCATAATACTTTTTCTTTATAGAATCTAATATTAGATTGGCTTGGCCTCTGACTGCCTGCTATCATACAGTATATTCTTACAGCCTCTGATCCTTACTGCAGTAGGTTTCCCTGTTGTTAAAGTGGACCTTTTTTTTTTTTGTAATTCTGAGGGTCATAACACAAAAGTATATACAAAAGAACAACCCAATGTCAAGCTTTTTACATTCTTAAGTGTCTAAAGGCTCTGTTACTGGCTCTAAGCATTAAAGTGGATGGCGCTGGTGTGACACTGGTTAATATCAATAGCCACTGTAAAGGGGCATGAGATTTGCCATTCATCGTGAACCCACGCTAACTTTGGAGGATGGCATAGAGGTGGCATCTGCACCTGGCAAAGTGTAGGGCAAGAATGGCATGGAGGGGACAAGGATAATACAAGTGCCAGCTCATCAAGCATTCTATCATTGCCTGGAATGTGAACAACCCATCAGCTCCGTTTCGATTTCCATGCTTGTTGTGTTAAACCAATGATAATTACACTGCTACCAGCAGCAGCCAGTGTCGTAAGCAGATAGCTGCAGTTAGAGTCAGCCTGCTTGGGTGAAGACAAATTGAACCATTTAAAGGGAATAAGCTGTATGGCTCGAGGGTGAGCTGGCAGGGGAGGCTGGGGAGAGAATGATGCAGAGGAAGCAGCTAAGTCCAGAGAAGCTAATTTGTAAAAGTGAATTTGAAACACTATGTCCTACTCATTGCACTACTAACTTAACACTCAGCACAACAAAGCCTAGCCCTAGCCCTAAGGTGTCAGCTGCACTCTCTATTAGTCAGTTCTAATGCACCGCTGCACCCTCATTGCCTGCTCTGTAACCCAAATCCCATTCACTGCCTGATTCCGCTTGTCATCTGCACTCAGCTCACCCATCCCTTCAGTAATTCCCTGCCCTAGAATCCCTCAAGGAAGCCAGGACAAAGAAATTGTCAAACCCCTGCATTCAGGTTCTGAAGAATTTAAATGCCACTGAAATATTTGGAGGCTGACTAAGCTGTGAAAGGCAGCAAATATCTTGGCATTTTTACAGAGTATAAATGCCTTTGTTATTTACAAATACAATACAGTTAACTGTGCTTAAAATAACCAATATCAGAACATCAGTACCATTTAATGCTGGAAAATACACAGAACAGCAAAATATATTTAAACAAATTCATATCTAAAAAATAAAAACCTTCCATTTAACCTTAGCCTCATGACTGTTCCTCTTCTTTGAAAGGAATGTCCTCATTGCTGTTGCATTGTCATCCCAACGAACCCTGCTTCAATGAAACATCGAACATTAACCGGAGTGGAATTTGGCAGGATTCTTGGTGTAACTGCAAGGAAACTGGATGATAAGGGGCTCCACTGCGGGAGGAGGCTGGAGTTGGATCACAGTGGTCCTACCCACTGTGATTACCTGTGCAGGTATTGGGTCATTGGTGTCCACATTGGCGCGAGTGTTCAGAATTCCTTCAGTAAAATAGGTATGTAGTGCACACTTTTGTTGAAGATTTTGGCTAATAACTTTGCACTCTGGTATCAAAATTAGGTCTGGGTTTCCTAATTTCCTCACCAAAGGGTGAAACTGCTCTGAAGATGACTCTTCACTTCTTATCATTCTCCCATTTCTAAAAGTAAATACCAGAGCACATCTCATATGCTGTATTGTAAACAGATTTTCATGGATTCTAATGAAGGAAGAAATTGTATGGTTAGTAGTTAAAAAGCCTGCACAATTTAATTAAATCTGGTGCCCCTCTTCCTTCTCTTTCTCCCATGGTCCAGTCTCCTCACTCATCAGATTCCTTCTTCTCCAGCCCTTTACCTTTTCTACCTATCACCTCCCAGATTCTTACTTCATCTTCCTTCCCCCACCCTCCTATCACCTTCTAGCTTGTCCTTCTTCCCCCTCTCCATTTTTTATTCTGGCATCCTCTCACTTCCTTTCCAGTCCTGATGAAAGGTCTCGGCCCGAAGCATCAACTGTTTACTCATTCCTACAGATGCTGCCTGACCTGCTGAGTTCCCTCAGCATTCCCTGTGTGTTGCTCTGGACTTCCAGCATCTGCAGAATCTCTTGTGTTTATGATGTGGCACGTTTGCCTTCATTGTTATGGATATGAAGAGTTAGGAAGTTGTGATGCAGTTGTATAAAACTTTGCTTAGGCTGCACTTGGAGTTTTGCAAGCAATTCTGGTTGCTCCCTTATGGGAAAGATAGAGGGTTTGGAGAGTTTACCAGGATGCTGCCTGGATTAGAGGGTATGGGTTATAAAGTGAGATTGGACAAACTTGGATTTTATTTTTCCTCTGGAGCACTGGAGGCTGAGCAGAGGTCTGCTGGGTAATTATGAGAGGCATAGATAGAGTAGACAGCAGGAATCCTTCTCTCAGGACAGAAACATCTAATATCAGAGGGAAACAACAGGAATTCTGCAGATGCTGGGAATTCAAGCAACACACATCAAAGTTGCTGGTGAACGCAGCAGGCCAGGCAGCATCTCTAGGAAGAGGTACAGTCGACGTTTCAGGCCGAGACCCTTCATCAGGACTAACTGAAGGAAGAGTGAGTAAGGGATTTGAAAGTTGGAGGGAGAGGGGGAGATCCAAAATGATAGGAGAAGACAGGAGGGGGAGGGATGGAGCCAAGAGTTGGACAGGTGATAGGCAAAAGGGGATACGAGAGGATCATGGGACAGGAGGTCCGGGAAGAAAGACAAGGGGGGGGGGGGGGGGAGAGAGAGGAGACCCAGAGGATGGGCAAGGGGTATATTCAGAGGGACAGAGGGAGAAAAAGGAGAGTGAGAGAAAGAATGTGTGCATAAAAATAAGTAACAGATGGGGTACGAGGGGGAGGTGGGGCCTAGCGGAAGTTAGAGAAGTCGATGTTCATGCCATCAGGTTGGAGGCTACCCAGACGGAATACAAGATGTTGTTCCTCCAACCTGAGTGTGGCTTCATCTTTACAGTAGAAGAGGCCATGGACAGACATGTCAGAATGGGAATGGGATGCGGAATTAAAATGTGGGGCCACTGGGAGATCCTGCTCTCTCTGGCGGACAGAGCGTAGATAACACCAGAGGGCATAGCTTTAAAGAGAAGAGTTAGTTCAAAGGGGACGGGCAGGGCATATCTTTTTACAAAAAGAGTGATAAATACCTCAAATGTATTACCAGGAATGGTAATGGAAGCAAACATGATAGTGGTATTGAAGACCATTTTAGATAGGCACATGAAAAATCAGAACATGGATGAATATATATAATGTGCAGTAGAAGGGATTTATTTAACCTGGCGTCATGCTCAGCACAGACATGATGGGCCAAATGGCCTATTCCTGCTGCACCTTCACCATAATATGCAATTTGTCCTCAAAGTCATCTAAATTTTGCTGATTGTTTCTGTGTTTGTCAACAGATACGTGTTAATTCATGAGAAAATAAATGGTTATTAGCAAAATTGAAACTAATATTGGTGTTGGTTCATTATTGTCACATATACCAAAATATATAGTGAAAAGCTTGTCTTACATACTGTTTATATGTCAAGTCATTACACAGTACATTGAGCTAGAATAAGATGAAACAATAACAATACAGACTACAAGACAATATACAAGATACAAAGGATACAAGATAGTGCCAATAAAAGAGCAATAACATCTCCTCCTCCCTGACAATCAACACTTGTGCACTTCAGGGGCATGTGCTTAGCTCACTGCTCTAGTCTCTTTATACCCACAACTGTGTGGCGAGTATAAATTTGCCAAAGTCACAACTGTTATTGGCAGAATTTCAGATGGTGACAAGGAAGTGTATGGGAACATGATAGATCAGCCAGTTGAGTGGTGTCACAGTAATAACCTTGCATTCAATTTCAGTAAGACTAAAGAATTCATTGTGGACTTCAGCAAGGGCAAGTCAAGTGAACACACAATAGTCTTCATAAAGGTATCAGAAGTGGAAAGGGTGAGCAGTTTTGAGTTCCTGGGTGTCAACATCTCTGAAGGTCTATCCTGGGTTCAACATGTTGATGCAATTACAAAGAAGGCATGATAGCAGCTGTATTTTAGTTTGAGTTTGTGGAGAACTGGTATGTCACCAAAGTCATTTGCAAAATTCTACAGATGTGTTGGGTTTCCCTGGGACTCAAGTGCAGACCAATGAGTACTTTTTCACCAGGATTTATTAGGGAGCACGAAGGCAACAGTCTTTCAAAAACAGAAGGCAGGCACACATCCAAAATGGTAGGTAGAGGTCTTACCAGGAAAGGCAGTCAGGCAAGGGCAGACAATCCAGAGCACACAGGCAAAAACCAGGTCCAAGAACAGGCAAAATCCAAAACACAGAATCAGGCAAAATCAGCTGGCAGAAGTCACAATGACAGGCTAGAACAACACAGGTCAGAACTAGGACAAACTGACAGAGAATGCTAGTCAAGGTGGGGTTTAAATGGACAGGGTAATGAGTGAAAATTAGACACAGGTGGGTGCAAATGAGGAGACAAGCAGGTAATTGGAGAAAGTCCAAAAAGGAAAGAGGCTGTGCCAGAACCTACATGGCCAGGTGAAAGAAAACAGAAATTAAAGACTGTCGTGATCCAGAGCTACCAGCAGAGGCCTTTCAACCCAGTGTTCAGGCCGGATCCTTAACAGTAAGCCCCCCACCCCCCCCACGGGCATCTCCAGATGCCCTTCTTGCTGGAACGGGATGGCTCCTATGAAAGTCCTTAATGAGAGAGGGATCCAGGATATCTCGAGCGGGAACCCAACACCTCTCTTCGGGGCCATAGCCCTCCCAGTCAACAAGGTATTGCAGTCCACGACCTCTGCGTTGAATGTCCAGTAATCGGCGCACAGTGAGGGTCTCTGAACCATCGATGAGACGGGGAGGGTGAAGGGGCTTGGGGGTGGGATAGAGGGGGATACAGACACAGGGCTTAATCCTTGAAACATGGAATGTAGGATGGATTCTGCGAAGGGTAGGGGGTAGTTTTAGACGTACCACCGAAGGGCTGATCACCTTGGTGATGGGGAAAGGTCCAATGTAACGTGGCGCCAGCTTGTGGGAGTCCACCTTTGAGGGGATGTCATGCGAAGATAACCACACCTTCTGACCCCGGCAGTAACGGGGGGCCTGGATGCGGTGAAGGTCTGCTTGCTGCTTCATTCTGGCTGTAGATTGAAGCAGCACCTTTCGGGCTCGTCCCCAGGTCTGTGAGCACCTCTGGACAAACGCTTCGGCTGAGGGAACGCCCACTTCCTCCTCCTGAGACGCAAATAAGGGGGGTTGATAGCCAAGACAGCACTGAAATGATGATAAACCTGATGAAGCAGAAGGCAAAGAATTAATGGCGTACTCGACCCAGGGAAGTTGCTGCCTCCAAGAGGAAGATTCCTGAGACGTCACACAACGGAGCATCACCTTCATCTGCTGATTAGCCCACTCGGTCTGGCCATTACTCTGTGGATGAAACCCAGATGAGAGGTTAACCCTGATCCTGAGTAGTTTGCAAAAGGCCCTCCAAAAGTGGGAGGTAAATTACGAACTTCCATCAGATACCACTTCAATGGGGAGACCGTGAATATGGAAAACATGCTGAATCACCAGGTTGGCAGTCTCCTTGGTGGAGGGCAGCTTGGGAAGGGGAACTAAGTGGACCGATTTGGAAAAACGATCCACTATGGTAAGAACGGTAGTGTTACCGTCGGACGGAGGGAGTCCGGTGACGAAGTCCAGTGCAATGTGTGACCAGGGCCTTCTAGGAACAGGCAGGGGTTGCAGGAGACCAGTTGGTGGCTGGCAGGAGGTCTTGTTCTGTGCACAGACCGGGCAGGCAGAAATGAAGCTCTCAACATTCTTCCTCAGGGATAGCCACCAAAATCTTCCACTGATGAAAGCTGTTGTGCATCTGATGCCAGGGTGACATGCCAGTCTGGAAGTGTGTCCCCACTGGAGAATCTGGGAGCAGACAGACTGGGGAACATACAATAGATTAGCAGGACAGGCACTAGGAACAGACTCACCCTGCTGGGCAGACTGGACCACAGGTTCAATCCCCCACTGTGCTGCGGCAACCAGACGTTGCTTGGGGAGAATGGTCGTAACCTTGGGTGCCTCATCGGTTGTTGGAAACTGTCTGGAGAGCGCATCAGGCTTGCCGTTCTTAAAGCCAGGACGGTAGGCCAGGGTGAATCTAAAACAGGCAAAAAACAGGGACCACCGAGCCTGGCGGGAGTTGAGGCGTTTGGCTGAACGGATATATTCCAGTTTCTTGTGATCCATCCAGACTTGAAAAGGAGTAGTCGTTCCCTCAAGCCAATGCCGCCATTCCTCACGAGCAAGTTTAACAGCCAATAATTCTCGATTGCTGATGTCATAGTTGCATTCTGCAGGCGAAAATTTGAGGGGAAAAAGGTGCACGGATGCAGCTTGACATTCTCTGCTGAACGCTGTGACAGTACAGCCTCTACTCCTACATCAGAGGTGTCAGTTTCTACAATAAACTGCCTTGTAGGATCCGGCTGAAGAAGGATAGGTGCCGTGGTGAAACAAGTCTTTAGATCAGAAAGGGCTTTCTCAGCCTTTGGACTCCAGGCGAACTTTGACTTGGAGGAGGTTAGAGCAGTCAGCGGGGCGGCCAGGATGCTGAAATTTCAAATGAATTGGCGATAGAAGTTGGCAAACCCAAGAAAGCGTTGGATATCTCGTCGAGAGGCAGGTTGTGGCCACTCCTTTACCGCCTTGATCTTCTGAGGGTCCATCTGGAGTCCTCCAGCGCTGATCACATATCCCAGAAACGAAGTTGAACTCCGGTGAAATTCACACTTTTCCACCTTCACAAATAACTGATTCTCCAGGAGTTGATGGAGCACCCAACGGACGTGCTGGATGTGTTCAGAGAGGGACCTAGGAAATATAAGAATGTCATCTAAGTACACAAATACAAATTAATTAAGCATGTCTCTGAGGACATCATCCTCCAGGGACTGGAACACAGCAGGACCATTAGAAAGTCCGAAAGGCATTACCAAATATTCGTAGTGCCCAGGTGGTGTATTGAATGCGGTCTTCCACTCAGATGGTAAGCGTTGCGGAGGTCGAGCTTGCTGAAGGTAGAAGCGCCCTGGAGCAATTCAAATGCAGATGACACAAACGGAAGAGGATAGCGGTTCTTAACATTGACCTCATTGAGACCTCTATAGTCCACGCAAGGATGCAGGGACCCGTACGTCCTGGCCACAAAGAAGAATCCTGCGCCTGCTGGGGAGGAAGAGGGACGGATAATTCCTGCAGCCAAGGCCTCCTGGATATACTCGTCCATCACTTCCCTTTCAGGTGGAGACAGGGAATACAGACGGCCCCTAGGTGACGAAGTTCCCAGAAGGAGATCTATAGCACAGTCATAGGGGCGATGTGGGGGTAAGGTGGTGGCCCAAGTCTTGCTGAATACCAGCTTTAGGTCCAGATATTCCGGGGGTACAGAGGACAGATCGGGAAACTCTTCTGTAGGCAGAGGAACCAGACTTTGAGCAGCATGAGCGACACGCAGACAATGATTTAGGCAGAAAGGACTCCAGCTTAATGCTCTGTTATTAGACCAATCAATGTGTGGACCGTGCTGAGCTAGCCATGGGTGGCCTAACACAACTTCAGCTTTGGGGGAATCTATTACATGGAAAGCAATGCTCTCCTGGTGATTGCCAGAAATGAGGAGACTCACCGGAGCTGTAGAGTGGGTAACCATGGCAAGTTTCACTCTGGTTAAGCCGCTGGCCTCCAGGGATTGCTTCAGACGGGAGAGTGGCATCCCGAGATTGGCTGCAAAACTGGAACTGATAAAGTTTCCCTCAGCCCCAGAGTCGATAAAAACTGAAACAGCGCGTCTCCTCCCTTCAGCCAGTATAAAAGCTGGTAGCAGGGTTCGAGTGACGGGGAATCGGGGGAAGGAAGTACTGCTCGCCCATAGTCCTCTCCTTATGAGTGAGTGTTGGCTTTTACAGGACAGGTAGATACATAGTGACCAGTCTACAGACAGGAGTTGGTACTGACTCTCCTCCTTCTTTCCGAAGGAGACAGACGGGTACGATCAATCTGCATGAGCTCCGTTGGGCTGGATGGGGGTGACTGAGGACTCGGGGAAGGAGATCTGGGTGCTGGTTGGGAAGAGGTCAGATGCCCCCGGTGGTTCTTCGTGACCCCTGGGCATCACGCTCCGGCTGACACTGTTTTATGTGGCTGTCAATCTTAATGGCCAAGTCGACCAGCTCTTGGAAGCCAGCAGGCAGGTCACGGGTGGCTAGTTCATCCTTAACCTCCTTGCTAAGCTCATAGAGGAACACGTCAGATTGGGCCACCAAATTCCAGTTGGTAGTGACGGCTAGTGTGCTGAACTGAATGGCGTAGTCCGAAACAGAACGGTTACCCTGACGAACTCACAACATCTCCCTTGCTGCTTCTCACCCCTGCTGGGAACGGTCAAAGACTCTTCTTATCTCCTCACAAAAGTCCTTAAACATGTGGCACAAAGGGGCTCTGCTGTCCCACACAGCCATACCCCACTCTCTTGCTCTTCCTGACAGCAGCATGATAACATAAGCAATACGGGATCGATCAGAGGGAAAGGTAGTGGGCTGCAGCTCAGAAATCAGCGAGCATTGAGACAGGAAGGATCTGCAGGTGTCTGGTTCACCATTGTACAGTTCAGGTGGAGGTGAACGGGGCTCTCGGGCTGGATGGGTTGGAGTCTGTGGGGCTGATGGCGCAGCAAGAGAAGGCGGGTTAGAGCTCAGCGCCAGCTGAATCTGCTGTAGCTGGGAGGCCATACTGGTCAGAGTGGCGGAGAAGGCTTCCATCAACTGGTTGATAGAAGTGAACTGCGTCTCATGTCTCCCTAACAACACGCCCTGTCAGGAGAGGGCCTCACGCACCTGGTTGGGGTCCGCTGAGTCCATCTTGGCCAGTTTGCTCTGTCAGGTTTCGGTGGGACTCAAGTGCAGACCAATGAATACTTTTTCACCAGGATTTATTAGGGAGCACAAAGGCAACAGTCTTTCAAAAACAGAAGGCAGGCACGAATCCGAAATGGCAGGCAGAGGTCTTATCAGGAAAGGCAGTCAGGCGAGGGCAGACAATCCAGAACGCACAGGCAAAAATCAGGTCCAAGAACAGGCAAAATCCAAAACACAGAATCAGGCAAAATCAGCCGACAGAAGTCGCAATGACAGGCTGGAACGACACGGGTCAGAACTGGGGCGAACTGGCAGAGAATGGTAGTCAAGGTGGGGTTTAAATGGACAGGGTAATGAGTGAAAATTAGACACAGGTGGGTGCAAATGAGGAGACAAGCAGGTAATTGGAGGAAGTCCGAAAAGGAAAGAGGCTGGGCCTGGTGAAAGAAAACAGAAATTAAAGACTGTTGTGATCCAGAGCTACCAGCAGAGGCCCTTCGACCCAGTGTTCAGGCCAGATCCTTCACAAGATGTACCGCGGAGAACATTCTAACTGGTTGCTTCGGCGTCTGGTGGAAGGGCCACAGCGCAGGATCGGAAGAAAGCTGCAGAAGGTTGTAAACTCAGCCAGCTCTATCATGGGGACTGAACTCCCCAGCATCTAGGACACCTTCAGAAAGGGATGCCTGAAAAAGGCAGCGTCCATCATTAAGGTTCCACATGCCCTCTTCTCATTGCTACCCTCAAGGAGATGGCGAGGTGGACACACACCCAATATTTCAGGAACAGCTTCTTCTCCTCTGTCATGAGATCCTGAATGGCCAATAAAACCATGAACACTCCTTCTCTTATTGCACTACTTAATTTATATACAGTAATTTGTTGCAGTACATTACAATATATTATGTATTGCTTTGCACTGCTGTCGCAGAACAACAAACTTCACAACATATGCCAGTGCTATTAAAGCTGACTCTGCTTCTGATTCAATGCAGAATGAAGTGTAAAACTTACTGAAAGAGTGCAATGCAGATAAACAATGAGTGCAAGATCCTAACAAGTTAGATTGTAAGGCCAAATGTCCATCTTATCATGCAAGAAGTCCATTGAAGGGTTTGGCAACAATGGGATAGAAGCTGTCCTTAAGCCTAGTGGTATGTGCTTTCAGGCCTTTGTATCTTCTGGTTGCTGGGAGAAGGGAGAAGACAGAATGTCTGGGGTGGGGATGGTCTTTGATTAAGCTGGCTGCCTTACTGAGGTAGTGAGAAGTATAGACAGAGTCCATGGAGGGGAGGCTGGTCCCTGTGATATGGTGAGCTGTGTCCAAACTCTCAGCAGTTTCTGGCAGTCACATGCAGAATAGTTACCATACCAACCTGCATGTGCATTGAGCACACACAAATTATCATCAACAAAGCTAGTAAAGACCTTGTAAGAAATCTCTGGAGAGATAGTAACCCCTTAAAAGAGGCTAAAATAAGAACACACATTAGTGGAGCTGACGGTACAGTACAGATGTGGTTGCTGTGGTAACAGCATAGTTAAAGGTGGAGGAAACACCATTTCATTTTGAAGTTGCATTGCTGTGGTATGGGAAAGGATATGCAGCATAAACAAGTTTAATTCTGAGTGAAGTACAGGGTGAGATTTTGCAATTCAACAGAAGTGTGGAACTCCATGAAGTCTGGCTGTAAGTCGGTTGTGCTAAATGCTAAATTAAGATTTCTGTTCTATTCTGTGTTCATAATGTACTTTGAAATCCCACGTCACCTTCCAAGACTATTTATCTGTTTAGAGATACAGTATAGAATTGGCCCTTCTGCCCTAACAATCCTAGCCTAATCACAGGACAAGTTACAATGACCAATTAACCTTCCAACCAGTACGTCTTTGGACAGTGGCAGGAAACCGCAACACTCGGAAAAAACCCACGCATTACCACAGGGAGGACGTACCGACTCCTCACAGATGGTGTTGGGATTGAACTCTGAACTCTGAAGCCCCGAGCTGTAATAGTGTCACACTGACTGCTACGCTACCATGGCACCCAGCATTTCTACTTTGTACAAAATGAAAGGAAGAACGACGTCTGTAATTGACTTACTTAGATTTAAATTAATGTAATTGAATAAATCTCGATTAATAATAAAATTCAGCTTTATTAATAGCAACTACTAAATCGTTTTTTTTTGTGGCAAAAATCCATCTGTTTTATAATAACTGCCAGACAAGGAAACCAGATATCCTTACCCAATCTAGTTTATATGTGACTCCAGACCTGTTAACTCTTAACTGTTTCCTTAGTTCAGGGCCAATTAGCAATGAATTGAAGTGCCAGCATTGCCAATAATGTCCACAACCTATGAAGGAATAGATAAAAAATTTAAAAATTGTATCAAGTTGAAAGTGTGTCTTGGAATATTACAGTGAAGAACAGCACATTTATAGATAAAGGAATGAAGCCAGTGCTCCTTGGGCTATTGATATCAGAGGTTTCTCAGAAGTAGTAATATGACCAGTGGTTAATGGTCAATAATTTGCAAGAAAATGAAGCAAAGAGAGGATCACATTTGCTGTTTGTTCTTTCTAGGCAAAACAAGAGCAAAAGAAGGCAGCACTGATCATGAGAAATTTTAACCATCCTTCCATTAAGAGGTCCAAAATGGACAACCATGGGAGGTTAGCTGAAACCTTATTTGTTGGCCCTGTAATGGTTGCTTCCTGCTTGCTACATGGATTTGCTCTCTAGGGATCTACAAATCTGCTGCTTTTCTGGTCATTGTTGCCATTAGTTTGGTGGGATTGTGACAAAAAGGCCATAAATCTGAGTAACACCAGTCTTGGTTTTCTCTGTCAGTTCCCATGGGATCTTGCTGGAGGTTCAAAAGGATTAAAGCAGTTGAAGTAACGTAATTAAACTATATATTTTAACTTCTCCACCCCCTTTTAAAGGCTTCATTATCTTCAGTTTCTAATCAAAAATAGAAGATTTAAAGAACCCATAATGTCTCTATACTTGTTTCCCTTGAGAAATTAACCAGCTTTGCTCCTTTAAAATGGCAATGGCAAATCTGCATTACTTAAATTTAAACTTAAATGCAGATTTATGCATAAAACATCAGTTATTACATTAGATATTACTATTATCATTTGTTAAAACTTAATTGTGATTGCCTAAACAGGGTGTGGATAATGACAAATAATAAATTCAGATTTTGCAATTAATATTTGCTAAATTTTTCATTTAACTACTGTTTAATGAAACAACATTTTGATGCAAAGATTTATGTTTTTAATATTCAGGTTTAGCAAACCCTTGTTTAGATTAAATAAAATTTTGAATTTGCATAGGTTTGTATTAACAAATTATTTTGTCACTGAGCAGAATAGCCAATTTTGCTTATAACTAATTGAATATAGTCTTGGCATTAATGCTTGTTAATATTTTCATCCTCATATACAGTTTATCCATGCCTATCTGTGCAGCAGTTCCAAGACTTTATTACATCCAAACTCTCAGTTTTTCTGATTCTTCTGATTTTCTATGTTCCACTTGCCTCACCCCATCAGTGATAACTGTGTCTGCAGTTGCTCAGATTGATGTTCTGAAGATATTTCTCCAAGTTCCTCTTCCCACATTTCCTGCTCTAAGCTTAAAATCTGAAAATCACTTATTTGCTGAATAACTCAAAATGAATCCCTTTATCTTGTTCTCCTACCGCCTCTATTCTGAAACCCACCACCATTCATGTAGTAGTCTCGGCTTCAGTTGTTTCCATGGTCTTTCCTTACAAAAGGTAGTACTCTCTGACCAAGCTATTCCTAATGGCAAGTCAATCCACACCCAAACAACTCTCCTTCTGAGGGAATTTCCCCTGGCTTTTACAGGTATTCCCTTTTCAACCCTACTTTATATTGTTTCATGGAGAGGTCTTTTCAGCTAAAAATGAATAAATAATTTTTTACCTGATTAAAATCCTCTATTAATTGTTGTCTCACCCTTCATGGTTGGTGACAAATTGACAGGATTTCTTTCTCCTCTACAAAGCACATTACTGTCACATGTACTGAATACAGTGAAAAACTTTGTTTTGCATACCATCCATACAGAGCATTTCACAACATCATTACATTGAGGTAAGAACAGGGGAAAAACAATAACAGAATGCAGAATTTAATTTTATAGTTATAGAGAAAGTGCAGTGCAGGAAGAAGGTGCAAGGCCATGACAATGCAGATTGCTGAACAAACAAAGTTCCACCTAGATAGACGTATGACTCATTGCTTTGATTGAGCCGATGGATAGTTGATGGTTCTGAACTCTAAGGCAAGCTGAAGGCCAGAAGCTGAGTCACCTGTCTCGCCACTCTGTTATTGGGAGTTGCAGTTCAGTCTAGTGATGGACTAGTGTCTTGCTGAAGAGAGAGTCTGGATGCACTTGTCCTCCAACCACCAAATTTATGTCATGAAAGGTTTGCTTATAATCATTAGAAAGAGGTCACCAACTCTGTGAAAAGGAAGTGCTTGACTAGTTTTGTTATACAGGTTTACCCCGCCATCCGAAGGTAGAGCGTTCCTATGAAACGGTTCGTAAGCCGAAATGTCGTAAAGCGAAGAAGCAATTACCATTTACTTCTATGGGAAAATTTTGTGAGCATTCGCAGACCCAAAAATAACCTACCCAATCATGCCAAATAACACATAAAACCTAAAATAACAGTAACATATAGTAAAAGCAGTATTGATATGATAAATACACAACCTATATAAAGTAGAAATACTTTTCCACAATCATTACTGAACTGTCCTCCGTAGCGAAAATCTCACGCAAGCGCCGTCGGCAGAAAATCTCACGCAAGCGCTATGGGCAAAAACACTCTCTCCAGTAACCTTTAAGTGATGACGCTGCCAAATCATACCAAATAACACGTAAAAATACACAGCCGATATAAAGTAGAAATAATGTATGTATAGTGTAGTATCACTTACCGGAATCAGGAAGACAGCGCCAAGCACACGGATGATGGTCTGTTAGACTGAGTTGTCGCAGGTTGGGTGGTGCAGTGGCCCCCACCCCCCAGGCCGTCGACCCATACATTGCTGCAAAGCACACAGGAGTCCAGTGGTAGCCGGGAGGCACACAGCACATCTTTAAGAAAAAGCCGAAATAAACATGCTAATTAATTAGGTGCCGCCGACACGTAATTGTCGGTCCAGATCAGAGGCGACACAATGGGCAATCGGCACTGATCTGGGCCGACAATTACGTGTCGGCAGCACCTAATTAATTAGCATGTTTATTTCGGCTTTTTTCTTAAAGATGTGCTGTGAGCCTCCTGGTTACCGTTGCATTCTCCGCGAATCGGTATCTGTCCATGGCCTGGGGGTTGGGGTGGTGGGACACTGGGGTGTCATCTTGTCGTCTGTTTCCATTAGAGCAGGCAGCTCATCTTCTCCTATAACTGCTCACCTCGATGTCGAAGGTCGAGGTTCGATGTCTGCCGTGGCTGATGTGGAAGGCTTGCTTGACTGCTGATCCTCGCGCATTTTTCTATCATAGAGTTCTTTGTAAGCACTCAAACCATCCTGCAAATATCACCTAAACTTACGTACCCTTTCAAAATTAAAGTCGTACTTTACCATTACTCATTCGGTTTCGATTGTTATCCTTTCCTCTTCCAATTGCATTAGCTCTTCATCTGTCAGTTCTTGGTCATGGGATGCCAAAATCTCTTCAACATCATGTTCGTCAGCTTCCACAAGCCAAACTCACTTAGTCCTTACATCGTTCACCATGATCAAAATGCTTAATTATGTCTAGTTTTATGCTAAGTGTAACACCTTTACGAGCTCTTTTAGGCTTTTCCGATACTATAGAACTCATCTTGCTAACAGCTGCTCACAGGCATGTGTTAAAGCAATGCTGGCTAGAATGCCGTTCCGAATCCAGGGGAGAGTGGCTGCTCGGGGTGCACGCTGCCTTTTATCGCGTGCTGATTTTTTCGCGCGCTGATTTTTTATCACGCGCTGATTTTTTTCGTAACAGTGAAAGCACCTTCTGAAAATGAAAACAGGGTACTAATGTAGGTCTTTTGTAACAGTGAGGTTTCGTAAAGCGAACATTGGAAAAGCAAGGGACACCTGTACAAAGTTTCAAAGTCTTTAGTTATAAAACAGGTGTTCCCAACATGGTGTCCACAGACCCCTTGCTTAATAGTATTGGTCCATGGCATAAAAAAGGTTGGGAACCCCTGCTAGAAGGTATCTTTCAAAGTATTTTAATTTTTTATTATTTAAAAAACTATATAAATCTATTCGATTTATTTTACTTTTTCTATTAGAAACTTTAAAAAGGAACCAAGAAGCTGTCATGAGTTCTAAAGGAATGGTCTCAGAAGGTAAACTGGGGCAGCACAGTAGCGTAGTGGTTAGTATAATGCTTTACAGTACAGGCAACGCAGGTTCAATACCTGTCCCTGCCTGTAAGGAGTTTGTATGTTCTCCCCGTGACCACATGGGTTTCCTCCGGGTGCTCTGGTTTCTTCCCACAATCCAAAGATGTATCAGCTGGTAGGTCAATTGGTCATTGTAAATTCACCTATGATTAGGCTAGAATTAAATCGGGGATTGCTGGGCAGGGTGACTCAAAGGGCTGGAAGAGCCTACTTTGCGCTGTAGCTCAATAAAATAATAAAATAAACTGAAATGCCTGAGGAACTCTCACAGCTGAGAGCTTACTGCACCTACAATGCTTTGGCTTGGATTTCTCAGTAGGACCCCATTTCTGGATGAGGAGGATAAGCTTTTCTAGCCCTCCGCATCTAGAAGAAGCCATGCTTGTAGGTGAAAACAAGTGGCCAGTGAGTGTGTTCAGGGGGCTGTTTCCTGGGCAAAACTGCCCAGCAGATTATCGGCACCCAATTGCCCACCATTGAGAACATCTACCATAAACGCTGCTTGGGCAGGGTGAAAAGCATTGTCAGGGATGCATCTCACCCTAACCATGGACTTTTTACTCTCCTCCCATCTGGTAGGCACTACAGGAGCCTTTGCTTGTCATAAGGAGGTGGCTGGGAATGGACCCAAGTACAAGACACAGACACTGAAGGACTAGGGACAGGACTAGGATACAGGGCGATGGCAAGGACATGGACAGGAAAACCAGGAACCTGGAACAGGACTGGACAAGAAAGCTAGGAGCCCGGGCTTGGACTCCGAGCTGGAGACTGGACAAGGACCCAGTACCTGGGTCTTGCCTCTGGCTCGGACCCCAGAACTAGGCAAGGACGAGGCTTGGCTGGCAGGCAGGACGAGGCTGGAATCTTCAGGCTTGAGGCTAGGCAGGAGGCTGGAGTCTTCAGGCTTGACGCTAGGTTGGCTCCTCCTGGGCAGGGCACAGTTCATCTGGGCAGGGCACGGTACTCCTGGGCAGGGCGCGGATCACCACCCGACGGAGGCATGGGACGGGAAGGGACAGAACCAACCGCAGGTAACGGCAAGACGGTCTGGGTTACCTGGGCGGAGGCAAGGGACAGGAAGGGAGCTAGGTACAGGGTGGATCCAGGACAAGGCCGCGGGCAAGACGAGGTGAGAGTACCAGCAAGACAAGGCAAGGCTTCAGGCAATGCAAGGCAAGATGAGAACTTCAGGTGAGGCTAGAGTTACCGGCAAGACAAGGCAGGGCTTCAGGCGTGGAAACAGAAGGCAGAGGAAGGGAAACAAGGAGTAAGGACAAGAACAATCCAGCAGCCGCGCCATGGTCTCTGAAGGTATTTATGCAGCCAGCCCCAACGAGCATCAGCTGCCTCAATTAGAGCTCAACAAGAACAGAAACAGGGTAGACAGGAAAATCTGGAGCAAAGGTCGATGGACCGGACCGTGAACCGGAATATGGACTTCACGGACCGGACCATGACAGTACCCCCCCTCTACGGGAGCCTCCTGCTGACCAAACAGGGTATCCAGACTATGGACAACCCAGGCGGGTGGGAGGATATTTAACAGAAAGGAACCCTGGGTGGCAAGAGGAAAATGACAGTGTCTGTGTTGCTGAGTCCATGGTTGACCGGATCATTCTGTCATAAGGTGGTGGCTGGGAACGGACCCAAGTGCAAGACACAGGCACTGAAGTACTAGGGACAGGACTAGGATACAGGGAGAGGGCAAGGACATGGACATGAAAACTGGGAACCCGGAACAGGACTGGGCAAGAGAGCTAGGAGCCCGGGCTTGGACTCCGAGCCAGAGACTGGACAAGGACCCAGTACCTGGGTCTTGCCTCTGGCTTGGACCCCAGAACTAGGCAAGGACGAGGCTTGGTTGGCAGGCAGGATGAGGCTGGAGTCTTAGAGACTTGAGGCGAGGCTTGGCAGGAGGCAGGAGACTGGAGTCTTCAAGCTTGAGGCTAGAGACTTGAGGCAAGGCTTGGCAGGAGGCAGGAGGCTGGAGACTTGAGGTGAGACTTGGCAGGAGGCTGAAGTCTTCAGGCTTGAGGCTAGGCAGGTGGCTGGAGTCTTCAGGCTTGAGGCTTGGCTGGAGGCTGGAGTCTTCAGGCTTGAGGCTAGAGACCAGAGGTGAGGCTTGGCAGGAGGCAGGAGGCTAGAGGCTTGGCTGGAGGCCGGAGGCTAGAGGCTCCTCCTGGGCAGGGTGCGGTACACCACCTGACGGAGGCATGGGACAGGAAGGGACAGAACCAACTGCAGGTAACGGCAAGACGGCCTGGCTTACCCAACGGAGGCAAGGGATAAGAAGGGACAGAACCAACCGCAGGTAACGGCAAGATGGCCTGGCATACCTGGGCGGAGGCAAGGGACAGGAAGGGAGCTAGGTACAGGGTGGCTCCAGGACAAGACTGCAGGCAAGACGAGGCGAGAGTGCCAGCAAGACAAGGCAAGGCAAGACAAGAACTTCAGGTGAGGCGAGAGTTACTGGCAAGACAAGGCAAGGCTTCTGGCACAGCAAGGCGAGACGAGAACTTCAGGCGAGGCGAGAGTTACCAGCAAGACAAGGCAGGGCTTCAGGTGAGGAAACAGAAGGCAGAGGAAGGGAAACAAGGAGTAAGGACAAGAACAATCCAGCAGCCACGCCCTGGTCTCTGAAGGTATTTATGCAGCCAGCCCCAACGAGCATCAGCTGCCTCAATTAGAGCTCAACAAGAACAGAAACAGGGTAGACAGGAAAACCTGGAGCAAGGGTCGATGGACCGGACCATGAACCGGAATATGGACTTCACGTACCGGACCATGACACCGCTCCCACACCAGCAGGCACAGGAAGAGCTTCTTCCTTGAGGCTGTGACACTGCTGAACCTCACATCAGAGCGTTAAGCAGTATTGCATCCGTATTGTACTGTCTCAGTACTTTTATATTTGTGTATTGTAGCACTTTTCTTATTCGCAGTTATTTTGTAAATAACACTACTCTTTGCGTTTCTGATCAGATGCTAAGTGCATTTCATTGGCTTTGTATCTGTACTCAGCACAATGACAATAAAGTTGAATCTAATCTAATCTAATCTAAAAATGATTCACGCCTTCAGTGAAGTTATTTTTGGGACACGGTGTTGATGATGAGATTGCCCATCACCAACTTGCTACTGACAATTTTTTTGATATCACGCAATATGAGAGGTGGTGGTGCTCCCAATTTGATGCAATATAGCAGAGCACTTGACCTCTCTACAAAGTGTTTAAGTTTTGAATGGAACTCATGACATTTAGGCCAGACAGAGTAATGGTTTCAGGTTTCCTTCCTGAGAGAACATTAAGTAAACAAGTGGTTTTAATGTCAATCTTCCAATTTCATACTTCAGAAGTCTGCTTCAGCTTGGACCTAGTCAATGCCTCAGGCGAGTTATTTAATTAATGTTCTTGTACTATAGTACTGCCTTTGAGAGTCTGTGGGGAGCTGACAAATGTGAAATCCATATAATTTGCAAAGGGCCAGTGCACAGCTACCACATATAGTTGGCAAAGCTAGTAGCACGTTCTTATTTGTTGTTGGAGAACAGAGTACAAGAGTAGAAATTAGGAACGTTATGCATCTGTAATACATCACTGAGGCCTCGTCTGGAGTTAGTATGTGGACTGGTTGCTTTATTTAAGGAAGGATGTTAGTACAGTCGAAGCAGCAAAAGAAAAATCATGCACACGCGTGCACACACACACACACACACACACACACACACACACACACACACACACACAAAGAAGGGAAATTTATCTGTTTGTGGATCTCTATCCAATCTAATTTTTCAATTATGTATATCATTTTCTTCCATCTTCCTTGGTAGAGTTGTTTTGGTTCACAACAAAGTTGCATTAATCCTTGTCATGCAATGAAGGTTGGGATGTAACTATCCCAGAAACTCTACAGCCATCATCTCTGGCTAAGGACACATGAAATTGCAACATCAGCTGTATCTGTAAAGATTCTGCTGGAGTTGCCAGTGGATATGGTTCTGCATTACATTCAATTTCTCCAGACACACAAGTGACAAAAGGTCCAACTCACAGAAATAATACCTTCACAAAAAATTTTAAAATGTTATTAGAGTTAGAATGACATTATTTTACAAGGGATGCTTAATTAAGAAATGCTGCCTACTTTTCCAACTGCAGTTGTTTTAATAAATAAATTATACATTAAAACAAAAATAAGGGGCAAAAGTGACCCCCAATATCAAGGTTCAATGTTCAAAGGTTCAACTTATTGTCAAAGTATGCATGTACAATACAACTCTGACATTCGTCTTCTCCAGATGGCAATGAAATACAGAATAGAGAAAAGACATCAACCCACTTCCCGCTGGAAAGGAAAAGGAAACAAAATCATAAACCCAAAAACCCCCACTTCCCTCCCTCACAAAAAACAGTGACAATAACATAAAACCCCCAACCCCCCTGCAAAAAACAGCAACAATAGCATCTAGTGACAATAACATCAACTCTCCAAGCCCCTCCCTCACAAAAAAGACAGCAACAATAGCATCAAAACCCCAGCCCCTCTCTCATACACAAAAAGTAACAGATTGCTCACGCAGAAAAACCAACGAGAACACCAGACTCCAAATCCTCAACCCCTCTCTCTCACGACAACTAACACATTGCCCACGTGGAACCCCAACCTGCCAATCGACAACAAGAAAGAAAACACAGACAACTGAAGGAGAGCAATATAAACTACAGTCCAATAATCACATACATCTTAGAATTTCGAAAGCTCAGGATCAAAATCATTGAGGCAGCATTTGACTAAGTGTACCATCAAGGATGCCTTGCAGTACTGAAGTCAAATAAAATCATTGGACAATTCTCCTCTGACTGAGGTCATATTTCACATAGAGCTTGTTGCTGAAGGTTGATCATCAAACTGTAGCAGATTGTTGTAAGAACTGCTCTGGTCTCAGTCCTATGGTCAACTATCCTCAGCTGCTGCATCAATGACCTTTCTTCCATCTTATTGTCAGAATGTTTGGTGATGATAGAGTTTATTTAGTAATTCTTCAAAAATGCATCCACTCACAACTGTGTGAAGATTGCCTCCCACTGGCATACATCTTAACTTGGAAATATATATATCCCTGCATCAATATTGGATCTAAATCCCAGAGCTCCACCCTCAAGGGCTATATGGAATTATCTTCAACCGTAGGACTACAGTGGTTGAAGATGGTGGTTAACTGTTGCCTTCTTGTGGGTACTTAGGGATAGGCATTAAATGCTGGCCTTGTCAGTGAAGTCACTGCATTCGTAAATTAATTCAGAAAATGGCGTATTTTAGCATATTTGCTTTATTCCAACACTGAGCAATTACTTCAGTATTTGGATTACAGCAGGATCATGGTAAGGGTTTCTTTCCCCTGGCAAATGTCAATGGATTTGAACTTCTTCCTTAACACTGACTGCCAGCTGCCTACCAGCCTTAAGAAATTGTTGTCTCAATGTAAACTATTGATTATTGTGTGTGTAACATTTCATCGATAGTTGCTACAAGCCAGTTAATAAGTAAATGTTGGCTTGAGAAATTTGATAATATTGAAATAATGGATGCTTAGTGGACAAAATGGTCTTTGCCTGTCCTTTCGCAAATGTTCCTGAAGAAAGCTTATGGCCGGAAATGTCAACTGTTTATTTATTTCCATAGGTGCTGCCTGATCTGCATTTTGTATGTGGTGTTTTGTATTTCCATTAGTCTTTTTTATTCAGATTTTCCTTCTTGGTTCAAATTTTATCTCCCTTTCCTTCCATCTGTTGTATCTACAGTATATTTGCTCTGCATTTTCTGAGCAAATCCCTTGCATTCATTTTATTTTTGTTGCGTTGCTCATCTGCTACAACTTCAGGATAATGATGGAACACTGTGAGGAACAGCAGCAGATAAAGAAAAACATCTTCTACCAACAAAGAGCAGAACATTTGCCGGCTCAGTAGCATCTAGTGGCAAAGCATTAAGCTTGCAGTAACCAACTAATTGCCGCTTTTGAGGGTCCCGCTGTTTTACTGATATCTATGGCATGTTCATGCTGGGAGTTTTACCATTTTGAACTTTGTTTTAGAATTCAGTGCAATCAGGTTAATGTTGGCGTGATAAAGTTGCTAACACATGACAACAGAGCTCATTATTATTTGCATCACAATTAATGCCATGACTTCAGTTTGTCTTATTCATTTCCAGTGATCTCCAAGAAGTCCACAAGCTTGTTGTAGGGTTTGGAGGCTTGCATGCCTCAATGACCAGGAGAGCTATGTCAGGGCCTTGAACTTTGAGCTTTTGGTAGCCATGCCAAACAGGTCAAAGGGTCAAAGGGTAGAGGCCAGATTAACAGTGGACCACCGGTACTCTAAGTTCAGGGGTTCAGCTCAGGGCTAACAATCCTGACTGGTCAAACAAAGTTGTTATGCAAACAGCAATGAAACAAACCTTCATTGCTGTCCCAAGTGCCAGCTGTGTAACAGACAGTAAATAAGTATTTCAAGTGAACCCTGTCTTTGAAAGACATACAAAGAACAAGAATAGAGATTCAAGGACAGAACAAGAAATAAAAGTCACTTGGGTGTAGTTGTCTCCTTCCCATTAGTGTAATATACTGATGATGTTATTTGCATTCTGTTGCAAGCTGAGCTCTGATACATCATTTTCTGTATAGAAGGTGTATTTCATTATGGAGAAAGCACTTCACAGATAGCTATTCCTCCCATCGCCTTGATGCCTATATGTCTCAGCATAAAAATTGTTTTCTGTAATACTTTCTCTATCATTTATCAACACCGTTCTTTGTGTTCACTTTCAGTACATTTAAGTACCTCTGTCTGGTTAAGCTGCATGGGATGATATATTGCATGGCAAATTATTGACTGCTGGGAATTGTTTAGATCTAGTCCTCAATCAATACCTGTAGTTAATACTTCACCAGATTAGGGGGAGGAAAACACCAAATAAGAAAGAAATAATTGCATTGATGCAGTACTTTTTCTTGACTTCAGGATGCCTCTAAATGCTTTTCAGACACAAAAGCTTTTCTGTACTCTAGCCAGTGTCATACTGAAGGAAACAAAGCAAGCACTTCACATACAGCAAGCTCCCACAATCAGCGATAAGAAACAGGTGGACAGTTGTTGAGGTATCAGTGTTTGCCAAGGCATTGGGAGGGTAGGGTACTTCTTCTTTTCTTCAAGTAAGTAACATGGAATTTTCTTTTAGAGTAAAAATGGAGAAAACTCACTGTACCCAGCAGGTCAGTTAACATCTGTGGGAGAGAGAGAAAAATGATCTGTTCTCAGATCAATGTCCCTTCAGCAAAGTCGGAAAAATGAGAAAGGAAACGTGTATTTACTTGCAGAGAGGGGGAGAGATAGAGGAAATACTTGTGTTAGTTCGGAGAGCAAGGATGCCAAGCATTGACCTGTTTTGTCTTGCGCCTTCTAGTTAATAGATAAATGAGAGCAGTTAGATAATGATAAAAAGAACAAAAACAAGGGGGTCAGGCTGTAATTGTGACAGGTTGAGCACAAGAGTGTCTGGAAATCTGAAATAAATATGAATCTATGAAGAAAGTAACACTTAGTTAAGGTGGCTACCCATACATCCACCAGTTACAGTAAATGGGAGATTCCAACTCAAGCAGGAAGTTGTTGAATTCAATAAGGCTGCAAAGAACCTCGTTTTTCATTGAGTTTATTGGAATGGTACAAGAGGCAAAAACCAGAACGGTCAGAGTGGGATTGAGATAGAGAAGTAGGCGATTAGGGTCTCCCTTAAGTACAGAATACAAAATTCCCCACAGCACTTTCCTCATTTGCATTTGATTTCTCCAGTATGGAGACCACCATATAATGAGCATTAGCCTGGAAGAGATAGCCAAGTGAATTGCTGCTTCTCCTGGAAAATGAGAAGAGACAAAGTAAAAGAACAAGTGTTTGGTCAACAGGAGTGACTCTGAGCTTCCAGTTACCCACATCTTTAATTCTCCATCCCACTCCCACACTGAACTATTTGTGCGTGCCATTCTGAGTGGTTCCAACTAGAGTCAATAATGCTCCATCTTCCATCTGTGCAAGCAGCAGCCTTCTGGACTTAATCTCAAATTCAACAATTTCAAATAACTTGATTTCTCTGTTTGTGTCAGAGCTTGCCCATTCTGCTTTAGGCAACCCAGTAACTCATTGATGATCTACTGAGTACTTCCTATGATCCTGATCACCATTTCACAGCTTTTGCCAGTGCTTTTATCTTTCTGTCTCTTTAGTCTCTCAACTAGATGGCTCCTTCACCACTTTGTCATCATGGCAATCTTGGCACCCACCCAATCAAAAATTTTCTCATTTTTCTATTCACCCTTTCCCAGCATCTCTGTAAGTAAAAGTTAACTTGCTTTTTCTCTTTCTAAGTTCTAACAAAGGGTTTTTAACTTGAGCTATTAACTGTTTCTCATTTCATAGATGCTGCCTGATGTGCAGAGTGATTCCAGTGCTTTCTACTTGTTATTTGAGATTTGTAGCATCTGCAGTGTTCAGATTCTCAATTTAATTCAAACCATTTAAGCATTATTGTGCTCGATAGATTGCAGATTGAAAGTGGTGATGCAGACCATTTGAAAGTGTGGTTAATTGTGTTCTATCTCAGGGGATTAATTTAGACATCATGCATATTGGTTTCATTTCTAGAGTGTAAGGACAGACAAAACAGTGGTAATAACTAAAAAAGAAAGCAGCCAGCTGTTGCTTTTTGGATTTTTATCTGTTTGGAAAGAGCAGCTTTTATGCTAGTTACAATGAAAAATAAATTGATGCAATGATGTGAAAAGATTGGTCATACTGATGGAGTGTTCTACAACTCACCTATTAGTGGAAGTCATGTGGGCAGAAGTGTAGCCAATTGCATGACATAAGACAGTAAACAGGGGAGGTTTCAGCTGGACATAAATAGATAATCAAGGTAAGGCTTCAGGCACTGGAATTTCCTCTCCTCATCTTTATGATGCCACATGGCTAAAAGTTACTACTTTAAAAAAAATCATATTGGATTATTTAGAATGTCCCTTATTTATTGCTCATTCTTTACCTTATCTTCTTCAGTTTTTCTTCATTTGGCTTGTTTGGTGCCAGGAATTATGAGCTAGTTGTTCAAAGTACATTTATTATCAAAGTATGCTATATCCAACTTCGAGATTTGCCTCCTTACAGGCAGCCACAAAACAAAGAAACCCAATAGAACTCATTAAAAAAAAGACTGCCACACACCCAATGTGCAGAAAAAAAAATTATGCAAACAGTAAAAGAAAGCAAATAACATTCAGAACTGAAGTTCATGAAAGTGAGCCCACAGCCACGAAGCCAATCATAACTACAGCCCGTTTAGGAGTCCGTTATTCCAGCCCACAGGCTCAGTTCAGCGCAGAGACGAGTAAACCTCGTGGAGCAGCGAGCTGAACCATCACCCCTCACTTCCAACCCCGACATCCTGACCCTTATACTCTGGCCCAGGGCTTAAATTGTGCAAACTGTGGGTTGTTCACTGCTCTTGGACCCTGACCATGCAGCTTCAATACACTCCTGGGTAGGGCCCTGCCACCTCTGTTTGGCCTGTACCCGATCTTTCCAATTTGGCCTGGTGCTTCAATTGCTCAAACCTTGCAATTTACCTTACTCTCAGGCCCAGGCCAGGGCCTCAAGCCTCAACTCTGCATTGCCTCTGCTTGCCTCGCCAGTTCTGTTTCATCAAATCGACTCCAGGACCACTCCACTTGTTGGAGAAGGCAAAGGCGCGTGAAGAAAATTCAGTGAGAGCATGAAAAATCCACATAGACAGCACTGGAGGTCAGGATTGCTGGAGATTTACTTATTGAGCGATACAGCATTCGATCCGCGCTGCTCTAGCAATTCCTGACAGCCCCAATTTAACCTTATCCTAATCGCGGGACAATTTACAGTGGCCAATTAACCGGCATGTCTTTGGACTGTGGGAGGAAAGCGGAGGACCTGTAGGAAACCTGCACATTCCATGGAGATCTACAGAGACTCTTTATAGAGGTCGCCGGGATTGAACTCTGAACTCCGACACCCTGAGATGCAATAGCGCCATGCTAACTGATACGCTACCATGGCACCTGAGATATGATGCAGTAGCTGCACCTGCTGTGCCACTGTGCTGTCTAATGAAATTTTTTCACAGGACTCCAATGATTAATAAACAGTAGAACAATCTCCTCATGTGTCCTGACTGCTTCCAGCTACTTGAAAAGTTTACTTCCAACTCGCATTGACTTAATTTGTGTGAGTTGTTTGATGCCTCAGTAGATCAAATGCTGCCTTCATTTTGGACCCACCTGCTATCTTTCCTTTCATTTCAAATGCTTGAAGACATGCACGTAAGGCGAGAGGGGCATGTTTAAGGGAGGTTGGCATGAGTATCGATTTCTTCTTCTGGTAAACGATTCCCACACTTCCTCTTTCCCCACTCTAATCTTTTACCTCTTCTCACCTGCCTATTACTTCCCCCCCGGGTCCCCTCCTCCTTCCCTTTCTCTATGGTCCACTCTCCTCTCCTATCAGATTCCTTCCTCTTCAGCCCTTTACCTTTCCCATCCACCTGGCTTTGCCTAAAACCTTCCAGCTATCCTCCTTCCCCTTTCTCCACCTTTTTACTCTGGCATCTTCCCCCTTCCTGGAGGGAGGAGAAGATGGCGACACGATGCAGCGCGCGCGGCTGTTCCAAATGAATATCGTATGTGTTAACTAGGGGGATGTGCACAATCCGGATTTGATGGAGACAGCCGTGAGAAGCGCAGAGGAACACCTGGAATAACTTCTGAAATGTCCACTTCGCTGCCGCTGCTACTGTGTGATCGAGAATCTCCGGAGGGGAAGGCCCCAAATCCTCGGCTTTGCCTTTTGCCTGTTGCCGGGGCCAGGGTTGAAGTGCTCGGCAGAGATGGTGCTTGGGGCTCGGTGTCGGAGAGCTGGTCGGAGGCTTGGAGTTTTCGGACGGACTCGGAGTTGGACTGTGGTCAGATGCTTCCAGGATGCTGTATCAGCAAGTTTGCGGCGCTGGAGGTTCACCATCTGCGTGAGATGATGGGACTTTCGAGAGACTTTGAGACTTTTACCGTGCCATGGTCTGTTCTTATCAAATTACGGTATTGCTTTGCACTGTTGTAACTATATGTTATAATTATGAGGTTTTTGTTAGTTTTTAAGTCGGTTTGTCATGTGTTTCCGTGATATCATTCTGGAAAAACATTGTATCATTTCTTAATGCATGCCTTACTAAATGACAATAAAAGAGGACTGTGTGTCCTCATAATCTAATCTAATCTAATCTTCCTTGTCAGTCCTGAAGAAGGGTCTCGGCCCAAAATGTTGACCGTTGTGTGTGTTTCTTTGGATTTCCAGTATCGGTGGATTTTCTTGTGTTTATAAGGAGAAAGGGGTAAGTGTAAGGGAGATTTACAAGGCAAGTTTTTTTTTTACACGGAGAGCTGTAGGTGCCTCGAATGGATTACCAGGGGTAGTGGTGGAAACAAATATGATTGTGGTATTTGAGGGGTGTTAGATAGACACAGGGATATGGAGGGAATTAAGAGACAGGGATCATTTGCAGACAGAAAAGATTTTTTGTTGCATTTGGCGTCATGTTTGGTGCAAACCAAAGATTCCATTCCTGTGCTGTACTGTTCTATTTTTTATTTTTATTTTATTAATGAATTTATTTATTGAGGTACAGTGTGGGACCGGCCTTTCTAGCCCTTTGAGCCAAGCTGCCCAGCTACCCCCGATTTAGCCCTAGCCTAATCACGGGACAATTTACAATGAATAATTAATCTATCACATGGTACCTCTTTTGACTGTGGGTGGAAACCCATGCAGTCATGTGGAAAATATATAAACCATTTAGAGGCAGTGGCAGGAATTGAATCCCGGTCACTGGCATGGTAAAATGTTGTGCTAAGATTCTATGCTAGGAAATGCTGTAATGGCTTTTGGAGTTGAACATTTTAGGTATAACCAGAAATGACCACTTTGGACTCTGATTCCTTCCTAATGGAATGATTTACAACTCTATTATCTTATACATCATCACTTTGATGCCAATCAGGTGGTAAATGCCAAAGATGAAATTATCAATTTTCTTTTGACAGGGCGAACTTGTTCAACTTTCCTCGTTGTCAGATACTCAACTGTGTGAGGCTGTATTGAATTAGAACAGGTACACAGAATATGACAGAGCAGTGAAGCATTATCCTGATCTTATTGTAATATCTCTTTGATAGGTCTAAAATATGCAATACCGATGGGAAGCAAACACAGTGCCGTGAATTTGAGGCATGAGAATTCTGTTCCACTTGGGATTTATGTGAAATGTGCAATGAGTAATTAACTGGATATCACTCCTTTTTTTTTGGAATGATACTCATATAATACCAACTGCATTAGCATCCAGACAGATCCCAGTAAAAAAATTGGCTGGAGTCGTTTGCACCCAGAATCAAGATTCAAGTTTCAAGATTGTTTGATGTCATTTCCTGTAAACAAGTATAAGGAGAACAAAATAATTGTTACTCCGGATCTGATGCAACACAGCAAAAACGCACAAAAGATAAAAAGCACAATAATAATAATTTTAAAACACACACACACAATAAAAATAACAACATAAGATAGCTTATATAAGTAGACTGATTGTATGTCCACAAAGTGATGCTAAGCTGTACATAAGGCGACTGATGGGAAATAATTAAAGTAGTGATAGAATTCGTGGGATCAGCCTTACTCCTTTGGGAAAATAACTGTTTTTGAGTTTGGTGGTCCTGGCGTGGATACTATTTAGTCCTCCATGATGGGAGTGGGACAAACAGTCCATGAGCAGGGTGTGTGGGATCCTTCAGAATGTCACTGACCCTTTCCTAGCACCTTTATGTATATACTGTATGTCCTTGATGGCAGGTAGGATGGTGTCACTGATGCGTTAGTCAGTTTTGATTACCCACTTTAGAGCCTTCCGGTCCACTGCAGTGCAGTGTCCATGTAAAACAGTGATGCAGCTTGTTAGGATGCTCTCTACCATGTGTCTGTAGAATGACGAGAGCATGATGTACATAATCCAGTTCTCTTCAGCCTCCTCAGAGAGTGGAGTCTTTGGTGAGCTTTCTTGACTGTGTAGGATATGTTCTGGGACCATGAGATGTTCTGTGGGGTGTGTGCTCCCAGGAGTTTGAAACAGCGAGCAGTTTCCACTGCTGTGCTGCCGATTTAAATGGGTGTGTGTGTGTGTGTGTGGAGTGAGTTCTCCTGAAGTCGATAAGGAAGAGGTTATTTGCAAGGCACCAGGCTTTGAGCTCTTCCAGCCCATTTCTGTAGCTGTCTCATTGTTGCTGCTGGTGAGCCCCACCAATGTTGTGTCATCAGTGTACCTGACGATGTGATTGTTTAGATGTTTGATCTTGTAGTCATGTGTGAGCAGAGTGTACCGTCATGGGTTCAGCACACACCGCTTGGGGGTCGGGGGGGGGATCTCCTGTGTTGAGGATGATGGGGACAGAGGAGAGATTGTGCATCCTGACTGTCTGAGACCAACACCCAGTTGCACAGTGGTGTATTTAAACTGAAAAGGACTAAATTTGGTATGATTACATACCAAAACAGATCTTGTGTGTGGTTCCCAGTGGGAGCTGCATTAAGGAGACTCCAGTGCCTTTGCTACACTAGTTACTGGCAAGGGTGTCAAACTTCTAAGACATTGCTCATCTGGGATCACAGTACAGTTACTGAAACGGCTCCCATGGAAGTGAAAAAACATGGAGTAAGGGCATCTCATGTGCTTGTGTGTGTCTTCCTGCTGATCATGCACTGAATAGCTGGAGCACTGCAAGATCTGAGTTATCAGTGCAGTGCAGCCAGTGGCCAGATGTGCAGACTGTAAAAATGTTGCAGTCTGTGACAGAACGAGCAATAAGGTTTCATATATCCCCAGCATTACAATATGCGTGTAAGACATCAATGTCTTTGATTCATGTCTCTCTGGCCACCTTGGGATGATGTGCTCTGGTTTTTTTTTGTGTGACCGTTCAATGAAGTTTAAATAATTTTTATGCATTACTGTGCATGAAAAATGGGCAGTGATAGAAACATTTTTAAAGGCTGTGTTATCATAATAATGATTACCACTGACATTTTCCCAGCTGGCCATTGATTCACTGGGGACATCAAGGATCTGACACACTATACATTAATAATTGTACTTCAATTTCATGTAAAAGTGCAATTCAGTTTCATTGTAATCAGTTCAAGATACAGCCGACCTACCTACAATCAACAAACAGTCCATAGAAAGTTCTAATTTCTGTACTCAGAAGTACAAAAATAAGAACAAGCATTACCATACTGAGAGAGGCCATGTGGCCCATTGGGTTCACGCTAGCACCCAGCAGAGCAAGCCCAACAGTCCCATTCATGCTGCTTACTCCTCTGATTCCAGTCCTCTCTCAAATATCCATAAACTCCGCTCCAATTATTTCGCCACTTCCCCTGCGGTGAGCGAGTGATTCCAATGACCCTACCGCTGGAAAGTGGAAGAAAACTGAATCAGTATGAGATCACGGGAGGGTGCTCCAGACGGTGCTTGGGGTCAGCGTCACACCCGGGTGACTGGAGTTCTGAGGCAGCAGCACGACCATGTTCATATACTGTGAAACAATTCTACCCTTCTCCTCCAGGGCAACTGCAATTGTATTCTATTACGTTCTTCCTCCTCAGTAACTTCCGGCAAAGGTATTGTAGCAAAGTGTGAGGGATTACTGTTTAAATAGATAGATACTCAATTACAGTTTCACAGTAACAAGTCCACACATTCACAAATGAACAAATATTAGAAGAGAAGTAAGAATGAATAAAAGATAAGTTACCACAAACACTCTAACTGGAGGGGTCATCACTTCCCCGGCTATGGGTTGACACATTATAGAGCCTAATGGCCGAGGGTAAGAATGGCCTCATATAGAGCTCTTTGGTGCAGCGCACCTGTCTTAGTCTGTTACTAAAAGAGCTTCTGTGTTCAGCCAAGGTGCCATGCAGAGGGTGAGAAACATTGTCCAGAACTGCAAGAATTCTACATAGGGTCCTTTGTTCTACCACAGCCTCCCGTGTGTCCAGTTTGACTCCTATTACGCAGCCAGCCTTTCTAATCAGTTTTCTGAGTCTATTGGTATCACCTCTACTGATGCCATTGCCCCAGCACACCACCACATAGAAGGTTGTACTGACAACGGTACTGGTGACTACTTTGCAGAAACTCTCTGAGTATGGGTTATCTTCTTCTTCTTCTTGGGCCCTTATCTCCCATTGGAGCATAGGCCATCGCTGGCAATGGATTATCTTAGATGTGGTCATATGTAGTGAGGAAGAATTAATGAAAGATCTTGTGCGTAAAGACCCCTGGGGGAAGGGGTGTGTAGTGACCACAATGTAATAGAATTCCAAATGCAGTTCGAACACATCATCGATCCATAATCAGTATCTTCAGTTTAAATAAGGACAATTATAATGGTACAAGGATGGAGATTCCGGAGCAGTGGAGGTAGATATTTGAAAAATCAAAGAATAGAGAAGTGGCACAAAGAAGGAGCTGAGACCAGCATAGATCAGCCATAATCATATTAAATAATGGGGGAAGTTTGAGAGCCCTGATAACCTACTCCTCCTCCTATTTTCCTGTGTTCTGTGTTCTCTGTTGATTCATAGCAGAAACTAGTGAGTGAAAAGGTATGTTTATTTTTGCTGTGAGCAAGCATTTTATCAAAAGATTCTCTGGTGTTCTGGCTGTATCTGCTTCAGAGCAGTGACCAATCCAGTTTCTGATTTCATGCTGGTTTGAGGTCTTCCCTTTCTACCTGCAGTGCAGATGTAATTGATGTTCCCAGTGCACCTGCAGTTCTTGCCTGCTTTACTGTTTTGCTTTGCTGGACTCACTCTCATCTCTTAAGTGTGTCTAGTGCAACAGAGCTGTAAAATGATATCTGTTCTGATGACAATACCTCAGAAGCAAGCCCAGTTTCCAAGAAGTACTGCACAATGATCAATGCTTAGATGGAGTCTTGCTTTACCCAGGTTTATTCACAAAAACTAGGGATGTATTTTGAAACCATTTCTTAGATTCTATCTGTACCTGTTTGAGTCAAAGATAGATAGTCTAAACTTAGTCACTGCTCTCACGTCTCTTAAAAGGGAAATATTAGCATTTGACTCAACCCATCAACCCACTCTGTGTGGCTTTAGAAGATGTTGATTTCAGATGCAAGGCCAAATATTGCTGACTTTTGCCAGCGGCTCCGAAAGGGACATTTAGTAGAGCTGAAGCCTCAAAGCTTCAATCCTGAGTGCAATACGTGGGGGCTGCATGTTCTCCCTGTAACTGCATGTGTTTTCCCTGGGTGCTCGGGTTTCTTCCCATATCACAAGGTGTATGAGGTTCTAGGTTAACTGACCACTGTAAATTGTACCTAGTGTGTAGGAGAATGGTAAAATCCAGGAGCTAGAGAGGAATATGTGGAAATTAAAATGCTGTCAGTGTAAGTTGGGCGCACAGTAGTGTAATGGTTAGCATAACACTAATACAATGCCATCAGTAAGATCGGGGTTCAGTTCCTGCCATTGTCTGTAAGCAGTTTTACATGTTCTTCCCGTGACCACGTGGGTTTCCTCTGGGTGCTCTGGTTTCCTCCCACATTCCAAAGGCGTGCTGTTAGCATTAGTGAGTTGTGGGCATGCTGTGAGAGCACTGGAAGCATGGCAACTTCTCAGGCTGCGCAGCACAATCCTTGCTGCTTTGATTTGATGCAAATAACGCATTTCACTGCATGTTCAATGTACATGTGACAAAGAAGGCTGACCTTTAAAAGTGGGTGCTTGGTGGTTTGGATAAATTGTGAGGAGCCTGCTTCCATGTTGTGTAATTGCACAAGGTATTCAGTTATTCAAACGGAAATAAGAGCTGGATTTTTACAGATGCGTTGTGCACTCAGGATTCACAATGATATCCTTCACAGTGTTCCACTGATGGAATTAACATGAACTCAGTTAACAAAGCCCAGTCCCTTTGGGACTCCCCATTGCTATGTTGGGATATCAACTCTCAGATCCTGTGTCAGAGCAGATTTTCCATTGTCAATACCTGTCATAACTTTTATTCTGATAGGGAAAAACTACAAATGGAGCGAGAAACACACAATACCAATTCACCACTCTCCAACATGAATGCCCCTACTACATGGTCTTTGCTGTTAACATCATATCGGGTAATTTCCTTGCAGCAGGATTTTCTAGAGAATCAAGTCCAGCATCTCTATTTGTCTCCAACAACCTGGCCTAAATCCCTGTGTAGTAAGACTGGATGTTGTGAAGGAAGTCCTGTTTGAGGCCAGTCTAACTGGAACAGTTTTGGTGTTAATCACCTCACCCTAAGGACTGTAGATCTGAATGTCCATGATCGACAGGGGCTGACCAGAGTCAGGATAAACTATGTAGCTGAGCAGGACCAGGGTTCCTATCCCTGTCAAAACCATTGCACCTCTAATTCTGTGAAGCCACAATCTCTTATAGACAAACCGCTCCTGTAGGCCACACCACCTTGATGATCATTTATGTATTTTTCTAACCAGCCAATTTAGCCAGCACCAGTAAACTAACTGCTGTTGCTCAGCAAGCTGAGTTTGGAGGGGAATCTCACTGTGGCTGAGAACAGACTAGTGCAGATACAGGTAACAGATGGCCACAGGGACCTCTCTCAATGTTATACCAAGTACAGGGACAGTCTCCACACCCAACACAGTCACAGTTACTCCCGCCAAGTGGTCTAATTGTATTTTATGTACTCTCAGGTACCTTGGCACATTATCATTAGGGATGAATCTGCTAATGATGACAGAGCACAGATGACTTACCCCTGACAACTCCTGACCTCTGGTTTTGTGTGGAGTTTGCACCTTCTCCTTGTGACTGTGTGGTTTCCTCTGGGTGCTCCTGTTTCCTTTGATATTCTAAGGATCTGCAGGTTAATAGGTCAATTGGCCTCTGGGCTATAGGTGGATGGATGGACAGCTGATGGGAAGGTGGGGAGAATAAAATATGATTAAGGTAAAATTGCTGTAAATGGGTGGCTGATGATTAGTCTGGATTCTGTGGACCGAAGGGTCTGTTTCTGCACTGTAACACTCTACGACTAGGTCTCTATGAGCAAGAGAGACTGATTGACACAGATGGAGGTGGGACCAGCTGGGAGAAAATGATGAAGGCTTATTAACTGCAAGTAATTCACCTGGAAAGGCAAAGGTACTAGAACTGTGATACAGAGAACTCTGCTGTTGCTGGAAATTTGAAATGAAAGCAGATCTTGGATACATGCAGGAGTTCTGTGAAGAGAGAGAAATCAAATTAATGTCACAGTGTGATCATCAGATCTGATGCAACCTGGAAAGACTTGTTATTGGAAATTGTCACAAGTTTGGGGGTGACTGCTTCCAAGAGTGGAACTACTCCCCATATTAGAATATCACCTGAAGATTTTTGTGCTTACACTGTTCCATAAAAAGGAAAACATTTGCTATCAGACAGAATAAAGTCATTATTGTCTAAGTGCTTTAATTTAATTTGTATTTTATCACAGGAATGTTATTATATGTAAATGTTTTTACCACCTTTAAGGGCTTGTATAAATGCAAATTGTTGTTTCAATCAACGAAGTGATTCAGGTCTTTCTAGACTATCATCTCACTCAGAACTATAGTCCAAAGCTCTTCATACAGGAGCACTCTGGAGCACACATAGCCTCTTACTAGCTTCCTTCCTTTCTTCCTTGCGCCCTTCACTCCTGGTGGAGTCGTTGGGGCACCGTCATGACAAGCTTTACACCCGTCTGTTCCATCTGTCGCGGTTGTGTGCCAGAGCCTGGGTCACCGCAAATGTTTTTCCTGTCCATTCTTTAATGTTGTCCGTCCATCTTTTCCTCTGTCTACCTCTCCTTCTCTTCCCCTCCACAGTTCCTTGTACAACGGTCTTAGCAAGGCCACTGGATCTTGTTACGTGGCCGTACCATCTCAGCTTTCTTTTCTTCGCCGTTGTGAGAAGATCTTCATGGGGGCCAATGTGGTGCTGGGTGGTCTTGCGGACCTGCGCGTTTGTGATGTGTACCATGTATGAGATGCCCAAGGTGTTGCGTTAGCATCTCATTTCCAATGCCTGTATCTTCCTCTGTAGCTCACCTGTAGGATAGCTTACTATCTAACGTACATCCATTTTTATTTCACATGTTTTTAACTAAAGTATTTTTTCACAGAGCAAATCTGTGATAGTATTGCAAGCTGTTAGGCTGCACAGCTCTTATAGATAGATAGGTATTTGATTGATCTCAGAGGAAATTAGTGTTGCAGACATAAATATTAGACAAGAAGTAAGAAAGAATAAAAAAATAAGTTACCTCAAACAGTCTAAACTCTAAAAGGAGGGTGTCATCACTTCCCAGGCTGTAGGCTGACTCATTATAGAGCCTAATGGTCGTGGGTAAGAATGACCTCATATCACGCTCTTTGGAGTAGTGCAGTTATCTCAGTCTATTACTAAATGTTCTCCTCTGTTCCGCCAAGGTGGCATGCAGAGGGTGAGAAACATTGTCCAGAATTGCCAGGATTTTCAGTAGGGTCCTTTGTTCTGCCAGAGTCTTCAGTATCTCCTATAACAGAGCCAACTTTTCTCATCAGTATATTGAGCCTGTTGGCATCAACTGTGTTGATGCCATTGCCCCAGCACACCACCGCATAGAAGATTGTACTGGCAACAACAGACTGGTGGACATGTGAAGGAGAGGCCTGCTTACTCCAAAAGATCTCAGTCTCCTCAGGAAGTAGAGGTGACTCTTGCCCTTCTGTACACAGCTTCTGTGTTGGTGCTCCTCTCAAGTCTCTCAACTAAGCTCACCCTCAGGTACTTGTAGGTCCTCACCGTATCCACATCCTCACCATCAATAGTAACAGTATTTATAGTCTTCAATCATATTTCCAGACTTATTCTAATATAATGTTTTCTCCACATTATATTGTAAAATTTATTTAGTTGCATTTAAGTGGAAATTGCCATATGTGTTTTTTTTTATTCCCTTAAACCTGTCTCCTAAGAACATTCATTATTGTTACAGCTGTCCTGCTGGATATAATGGAAAATCGTTTGGACAGTTCTGCTACCTTCTGAGCCCTAATGTGGGGAAGCAATCTCCGATGTGGGGAATGCTGTAGTCTACCAATTCATAATGAGCCATGTCAAATCAGCAATTACCACTTAGCAGAACCATCTGTCACCGAGAAACTGACACGCCTGCCTGCCTTGAATCCTCTGTAGCTTAGTGGAGCTGCTGTCTTACACAATCCTGGTCTTGGGTTCTGTTTGTGTGGCGTTTGCATATTTTCCCTGTGACATCCACATGAGTTTACTCCATGTCCTCCAGTTTCCTCATACTTCCCAGAGCTCTGAGAGTCAGTAGGTTAATTACCATGAGTGGCTGGCATCACTTAAAGACAGCTTGCACTAATTGCCTGGCACCTGTGGTTCACAGCTTGCAAACATTGCCAGCTATTTAAACAGGATAAGTACACTGAGTGATACTCACGAACTCCCATTTTCAGGGCATGTTTGTGCACTATCAAAGGCAGCCGCTATTAACCAGCCACGGGACATGTATAGCCAGGTGACATTGAGGAAAAAACATTCACTTTAACTGGAGTGGTTCTAGCAGAGGCTGTGGACATGGGTGGGGCTGCAATCATAAAAGTTGAAGATCTCCTCATACATAGTACTGCTGCTTATGTACCCCAGCCCTTTCATCCTACAGTCTCAGTCGATGTACACAATCTGATAGTGTAACATGTAACTTTCTCAGAGTTGTTGCATTTATGATCCCACAGCTACGTCTTCTCCACTGGCTTGAATTTGCCGCTACTAAGCTATCTTTCCTACCAAGAGGTCAAAGTTCAAGTCAAGTTTATTGTCATACGCATAAATCCATGTATGGACAGGTATAATAAAAATGTTTGTAGCAGCATCACAGCCATATAGCATCAGGTACACAATATACACAAAAAAATGTCAATGAACAATGTAATTTGTATAAAATCATACAAGAAAGAACGCTGGAGTCATAGAACGCTACAGCACAGAAAAGGGACTCTCAGCCCTTCTAATCTGTGCCAGACTTTAATCTCCCTAGTCCCATCGACCTGCACCTGGAACATAGCCCCCCATAGCTCTCCCATGCATATACTTATCCAATCTTCTCTGAAATGCTGCAGTTGAACCCACATTCACCACTTTCACTGCACACTGAGTGAAGTTCCCCCTTCATGTTCCCCTTAAACATTTCATCTTTAGCCCTTAACCTTTGACCTCTCATTCTAGTCTCACCCAACTTCAGTGGGGGGGGGGGAGCCTGCCAGCATTTACCCTATTTATCCCCCTCACAGTTTTGTGTACCTCTATTGAATCTCCCCCCATTCTAGAAAATAAAATCCTAACCTATTCAATCTTTCCCTACAACTCAGGTGCTCTCATTCTGCCAACCTCCTTGTAAATTTTCTCTGCACTCTTTCAATCTTATTGACATCTTTCCTGTAGGTATGCACTGTAGTGCAAAGTGGTCATTGTGTTGCTGTGCTGGGGGAGTAATTTCCTGGCTGGTTCAAAAATGATAAGATTGAAGGGAAGCAGCTACTCTTGAAGCTGATGGTGTGGGACTTCAGGCTTCTGTACATCCTGCCCAGTGATAGATGTGAGAAGATGGCATGGTCTAGATGGTGGAGATCTTTGGTGACAGGTGTTGCCTTCTTGAGGCAGTGGCTCCTGTAGACTTTACTGATGGTGAGGAGCAATGTGTCAGTGATGTCTTGGACAGAGCCCACCACACTTTGCAGCTTCTTATTTTCCTCTGCATTCAAATTTCCATACCAAGCATATTAATTTTCTTTTATTCACAGATACAACGCAGAACAGGCCCTTCAGGCCCAATGAGCTTCTCCATCCAGTAACCAACCTATTCAATACTAGCCTAATCACAGGACTATTTACAATGACCAACTAACCAACTAACCAATACATCTTTAGACTGCGGGAGGAAACCAGAGCACTCGGAGGAAACCCACATGGTCTTGGGGAGAGTGTAAAAACTCCCTAGAGGAGACTCTGGAATTGAACTTGGAACTCAGGAATGCCCCGACTGTAACAGTGTCACGCTAATGGCTACACTATCGTGGATACTTTCAACAGTACATCTGTCGAAGTTTGTTTGAGCATTTCGTGACAAGCCTAACCTCCTTAACCTTCTGGTAAAGTAAAAGATGCTGGTTGCCTTCCTTGTGATTATATCTGTGATCTGGGCCCAGCACAGGTTATTTAATATGGCAATGCTCAGGAATTTAAAACTGCTGACTTTAGGGTTCAAAACCAGATCCTACAGTCCCAGTGTTGGGCTTGTGTGTCCCCTGTCACCTGCAGTCTCTTCTCAGCAGCTTGCCTTTGTCACCCTTATCCTGGCCTCCTGTGGTTGCATAACATCAGAGCAGACAAAGACCTTCAGAAGACAAACATTGAAGTATGCAGAAGTGAAGTTTCTTTGCAGCTTCTTTTGCCTTGATTTAAGGTTTAATTTTGTCATAGGGCTGTTTAGCATAGAAAAAAGCCATTCAGCATGCAGACCATCAAATACTTATTTTAGCCTTACTGCCCAGTGCTTAGTCCACTGCCTTCTATGCCAAGGCACTTCTGTTGTTCATCTAAATACTTTTTAAGTGTTCTGAGAGTACCTGTCTTTATTACCCACTCAAACTGTGTTCTAGATTCCAACCATTCTTGAAAAAAGTCTTCCTTTGGTTCTCTCTAAATCTTCTGCCTCTGTCTTAAACCAGTGTTCATTGTTACTGACACCTGTACTAAAGTGAAGTTTCTCACAGTCTTTCCTATCTGCATTTGCTATGATTCTGCACCCTTTCTAATGTGATCATACCTTACTATGGTGTGGTGACCAGAATGCAGAATGTTCTGCTGAAAATTGTGGGCATGCTATTTCTGCTGAACATGCTATGTTGATGCTGGAATGGCTGGCTCTCATTTTCAGCTCTTACCTCTAAGCTTCTCACTTCACCCCCACTCCACGCCCCCCACCTGTCCCCTTACCACTCTCACCTACACGTGCTTGTACTCCTTCCCCTTCCCCTACCTTCTTATTCTGGCTTCTTCTCCCTTCCCAGTCCTGATGAAGTGTTTCAGCCTGAATTGTCAACTGGTTATTCCTCTCCACAAGTGCTACCTGACCTGCTGAATTCCTCCAGAATTTTTTGTGTCTATCTATGGTGAGAACAAGACAAACATAATTTTTCAATGCCCTTTTTGATGAAAGATCACACAAGTATACATCTTACTTTGTTGCTATGGTTAAAGGGTTGTAAGAAATAGTAGAACGATTTCTCCAATTATTTTTCCAACAAAAACAAAACCGATTCTTTTGATTTCGTTTGAAAGGATATGGAAGTTCACCAGAGCGAAATGACAATTCTGTTCCTCTCTCCACAGATACCTAAGCTGCTGAATATCTCTTGCATTTAAAATTTTAAGTTTTCATTTCCGACAGTTTTTGCTTCTAGATTACAAAGCTAAGTGCAAATACATGCAAGTCAGAGGGTGCCTGGCCAGCGGCTGTTTAGAGATGCTGATTAGGCAGGAAATAATGGCAGTAGCATGTAACATTGATTTGATGCGAGTACTGCCGAAATGCAGGTAACACTCCAACCAACAGTGTCTCAACCGTCTATTAACCGTTGTTTTAATGTAAGTTTTACGTGATTTCTTGAAGTTTTCAATTCTGCTTAGGGCATTATACAATGAGCCAGTGGAGTTCGTCTTGCTTCAAAGGTTCTGCCCCTACTATTTGCATCTAGATGTATGTGTCTCAGAAGACATTCCCGAAGTATCACAGCATGGCACAAGAATGAGTAGAGGTCAAGCAAAGTAGGACAATGCGCAGGAAGAGAGAGAAGTACAAAGTACAAAGTCAATTTTATTATCAAAGTACATATATGCATTATATATAACCCTGCAATTCACTTTCTAGTGGGCATTCTCAGCAACTGTATAGAATAGTAACTATAACAGAATCAATGAACAATTGCCCAACTAGAGCTGTCAACCAGAGTGCAGAAGGTAACAGACTGTGCAAATGAAAAAAGAAGGAAAAATAATATAAATAAATAAGCAATAAATATTGAGACTATGAGATGAAGGGTCTTTGAAAGTGAGTCCATTGGTTTTGGGAACATTTCAATGCTGGGGCAAGTGATGTTGAGTGAAGTTATCCTCTTTATTCAAGGGCCTGATGGTTGAGGCGTAGTAACTGTTCTTAAACCTGGTGGTGGTAATCCTAAGGCTCTTGTACCTTCTTCCTGATGGCAGCAGGTATTAGAGAGAGAATGTCCTGAATGGTAGGTATCTCTGATGATGGATGCTGCTTTCCTGCAACAGCATTTTATGCAGGTGTGCTCAATGGTTGGAAGGGTATTACCCATGATGGACTACGCTTATCCATTACTTTTTGCAGAACTTTCTGTTCAAGGGCATTGGTGTTTCCATACCAGGCTGTGTTGCAGCCAGTCAATATATTCTCCACCACCTATCTATATAAGTTTGTCAATATTCTAGATGTCGTGATGAAGCTCCGCAAACTTCTAAGGAAGTAGAGGCGCTGCCGTGCTTCCTTCATAATTGGGCTTAGTAATTTCAGAGGACAGGTCCTAACACCTAGGAATTTAATGTTGCTAACTCTCTCCACCTCTGATCAACAGCATCTCAAATGCACGATGGTCTATTAGCCATTGTTTTAATTTAATGTAATTTGATGTGATTTCTTAGAGTTTTTAATTCTGCTTAGAGTATCATACGAAGAGCCAGTGGAGTTCATCTCATTTCAGAGGTTCTGCACAGACTATCTGCATCTAGACGTATGTTTCTCAGTAGACTGGCTCATGGTCTTCTGGTTTCCTTCTCCTGACTTCTAGAATCAGCTTTTTCATCTTATTGACATTGAGTGAGACGTCGTTGTTATGACACTACTCAGCCACTTTTTCCATCTGCCTGCTGAGTTATCACTACTTTTGATTTGGCCTATGACAGTGGTGGCACCGGCAAAATTGAATATGGCTTTGGAGCTGTGCTTCGCCATACGTGTGAAGAGAGAAAGGTGCTGGCCATATCCACCCAAAGTCTTCATGTCCAGTTACCCTTAAAGCTCAGTGAGGAATAGTGTGTGAGGTGTCGGTGCTTCCATAAGCACATCCCCTCCTGTCCCATCCACACAAGCAGCCTTACAGCAGAGAGACGACAACATTGTCATGAGCAATAACATTTCAGAGTTGTAGAATTATCCTGCTGGGGCTGGAGATATTTGCAGGACCTTGTGATTAGAAGTTCAGTGTTTCATAAGATAGGTTGCTACAGTGCTCAGTTGTGCTATCGGTCACACCTCCCCAACATTTCCTGACAAAATGATGCACAGATAGAGTGGATAGTCAGAAGTGGCTAATACCAGGGTGGATAATTTTAAGGTGAATGGAGGAAAGTATTGGGGGATTTCAGTGATAAGAATCACTTAGAGTATGGATCACAGAGCATGAAACATGACAGCATAGTGCAGGCCCTTTGGCCCATGATGTAGTGACAACCTTTTAATCTACTCTAAGATCAATCGTGTGGGTAGTCGTAGGCTTTTTCCCAGGGCTGAAATGGCTAGCTTGAGAGGGCACAGTTTTAAGATGCTTGGAAGTAGGTACAGAGGAGATGTCAGGGGTAAGTTTTTTACTCAGTGTGGTGAGTGCGTGGAGTAGGCTGTTGGCGACAGCGGTGGAGGCAGATACGATAGGGTCTTTTAAGAGACCCTGGGCGGGTATATGGAGCTCAGAAAAATAGTGGGCTATGGGTAACCCTAGGTAATTTTGCAGGTAAGGACATGTTTGGCACAGCTTTGTGGGCCAAAGGGCCTGTATTGTGCTGTAGGTTTTCTATGTTTCTATGTCTAAATCTTGCTTCCTACATAACCTTCCATCCATGTGCCAATCTAAGATGTTTCTTATACGTCCCTAATATACCTGCCTCTTCCTGTGCCCTTGGCAGTGTGTTCCTCACACCCAACACTCTCTGTTTAAAATAACAACTTACCTCTGACATCACCCCTATGCATTCCATATTAGCCATATTAGGCCTGGTAAAAATGTCTGACTATCCACTCAATTTCTGCCTCTTATCATCTTCTACATGTCTAACAAGTCACCTCTCATCTTCCTTCACCTCAAAGAGAAAAACCTTAGCTCACTCAACCTATCCATATAAGGCATGCTCTCTAATCCAGACAGCAGAATGGTAAATCTTCTCTGCACCCTCTCTAAAGCTTCCACATTCTTACTACAATGAGGTGATCAGAAATGAACACAATATGCCATGTATAGTTTGAGCAGGGTTTTGTAGACCTGCAAAATTACCTTGTGGCTCTCAAACTCAATCCCCCGACTAATGAAGATCAACACACTTTATACCTTCTTAGCAACCTATCAAGTTACACATCAACATTGAGGGATCAATGGACATGGGCCCCAGGATCCCTTTATTTCTCCACACTACTAAGACATCTAGAAAGATAAACATAGAAAATAAGTGCAGGAGTAGGCCATTTGGCCCTTCGAGCCTGCACCGCCATTCAGTATGATCATGGCTGATCATCCAACTCAGAACCCTGCACCAGCCTTCCCTCCATACCCCCTGATCCCTTTAGCCACGAGGGCCATATCTAACTCCCTCTTAAATATAGCCAATGAACTGGCCTCAACTGTTTCCTGTGGCAGAGAATTCCACAGACTCACCACTATCTGTGTGAAGAAGTTTTTCCTAATCTCAGTCCTAAAAGGCTTCCCCTTTATCCTCAAACTGTGACCCCTCGTTCTGGACTTCCCCAACATCGGGAACAATCTTCCTGCATCTAGCCTGTCCAATCCCTTTAGGATTTTATACGTTTCAATCAGATCCTCCCTCAATCCTCTAAATTCCAACGAGTATAAGCCCAGTTCATCCAGTCTTTCATCACATGAAAGTCCTGCCATCCCAGGAATCAATCTGGTGAATCTTCTTTGTACTCCCTCTATGGCAAGGATGTCTTTCCTCAGATTAGGGGACCAAAACTGCACACAATACTCCAGGTGTGGTCTCACCAAGGCCCTGTACAACTGCAGTAGTACCTCCCTGCTCCTGTACTCGAATCCTCTCGCTATAAATGCCAGCATACCATTCGCTTTTTTTCACCGCCTGCTGTACCTGCATGCCCACTTTCAATGACTGGTGTATAATGACACCCAGGTCTCGTTGCACTTCCCCTTTTCCTAATCGGCCACCATTCAGATAATAATCTGTTTTCCTGTTTTTGCCACCAAAGTGGATAACTTCACATTTATCCACATTAAATTGCATCTGCCATGAATTTGCCACTCACCTGACCTATCCAAGTCACCCTGCATCCTCTTAGCATCCTCCTCACAGCTAACACTGTCGCCCAGCTTCGTGTCATCCACAAACTTGGAGATCTAGGTCTACTCCAATCAATAGAAGGTTTATTGTTTTACACCAGTAGGAAGTAAACTGTTGAGTGTTTTAGGCAGCTTTTGCACTGATCAAAATAAATCACATACTTGTATATCTCTTTAGTCTGGGTTGGTCCAGTCTACCTACAGAACTGTTACAGTATGAATTGAGTATATACATGAGGTGTACATATATCCAAACAAGTTAATAATTAGGCACCCAGTTGATTTGTTTGTGGACAGCTCTGAGCTATTCCATTATGTTTATTAGACATCTTCCCAAATGTTCTTGGACCTGTACAATAAATCCTAGTGTAAAAGATTTCAAGATTCCTGTAGGTAATAAGAGGGACCCACCCTAGCACTCTACCTGCAGTAACCACTGGAATGTGATTAAATTCCAGAATCGATGACATTCAGTTCATAGATTTCCATTTTTTTAACATAACACGTGGCTGTATGTATTTGTACATGTAAATGTAGCTACTTCCATTATGGCTTGCTAGGTTCAAGGACTGAGTGGACAGTCTGATGGAACCATGTGCCAGGCAGGTATATCTGGCCACGGTTTCTGGATTTGTTCTACAAGCTTTGTTACTCATTTACTGCAGGATATCAGAGAACCTAATTATATCTGTACTGTCAATGTGTTATTGTAGAACAGTTATTTATTAGGATAATTTGTGTTTGCCTTTATTGTAGTCAGTCATGCATATACTTTCGATGAGATTCCACTGCTTTACAGGTGGAACTGATGCCCCACACACTTCTGGTAAATCATCCCTGCTTAATATTTCCCTTTTTCCCATTTTTGACACAAAAAATTAAGACCATTAGACCATAAGACAAAGGAGCAGAAGTTGGCCATGCGGCCCATTGAGTCTGCTCTGCCATTCTATCATGAGTTGATCCAATCTCCCATTTAGTCCCACTCCCCTGCCTTCTCACCATAACCTTTGATGCCCTGGCTACTCAGATACCTATCAATCTCTGCCTTAAATACACCCAATGACTTGGCCTCCACTGCTGCCCGTGGCAACAAATTCCATAGATTCACCACCCTCTGGCTGAAAAAAATTTCTTCACATCTCTGTTCTGAATGGGCGCCCTTCATACCTTAAGTCATGCCCTCTTGTACTAGATTCCCCCACCATGGGAAACAACTTTGCCACACCTACTCTGTCCATGCCTTTCAACGTTCGAAATGTTTCTATGAGTCTCCCTCTCATTCTTCTAAACTCCAAGGAGTACAGTCCAAGAGCGGTCAAACGTTTCTCATATGTTACCCCTCTCATTCCCGGAATCATTCTAGTGAATCTTCTCTGAACCCTCTCCAACATCACCGCATCCTTTCTTAAATAAGGAGCCCAAAACTGCACACAGTACTCCAAGTGAAGTCTTACCAGTGCCTTATAGAGCCTCAACATCACATCCTTGCTCCTATACTCTATTCCTCTAGAAATGAATGCCAACATTGCATTCGCCTTCTTCACCACCGACTCAACCTGGAGGTTAACCTTAAGGGTATCCTGTACGAGGATTCCCAAGTCCCGTTGTATCTCAGAACTTCGAATTCTCTCCCTATTTAAATAATAGTCTGCCCGTTTATTTTTTCTTCCGAAGTGCATAACCATACACTTTCCAACATTGTATTTCATTTGCCACTTCTTTGCCCATTCTCCCAATCTATCCAAGTCTCCTTGCAGACTCTCTGTTTCCTCAGCACTACCGGCCCCTCCACCTATCTTTGTATCAACAGCAAACTTAGCCACAAAGTCATCTATTCCATAATCCAAATCATTGTTGTACAAAGTAAAAAGAAGCAGCCCCAACACGGACCCCTGTGGAACACCACTGGTAACCAGCAGCCTACCAGAATAGGATCCTTTTATTCTCACTCTCTGTTTCCTGCCAATCAGCCAATGTCCTATCCACGTATGTAACTTTCCCGTAATTCCATGGGCTCTTATCTTGTTTAGCAGCCTCATATGTGGCACCTTGTCAAAGGGCTTCTGAAAATCCAAACACACAACATCCACTGCATCTCCCTTGTCTAGCCTACTTGTAATTTCCTAAAAAATTGCAATAGGTTTGTCAGGCAGGATTTTCCTTTAAGGAAATCATGCTGAGTTCTGCATGTAAGCAGCTGCAGTATCCCCAACTTTATAAACTAATTGAAATAATGTTTTTAGAAGTCACACTTCTATAGTCACTTGGTAAAACTAGCAGAGATATTTTCAACAGAATTTGCAGTGCTGTCTATGAATAAAGCTTTCAATTATGAAAGATTGCAATGTGAGGGCACATTCCTGGTCGGTGCCGCTGCAGTAGTGCAACTCCTCCAAGAGGACCACCTACTTGTCACAGGGTTTGGAGGTTTGTGTGCCTCAATGACCCGGAGAGCTATGTTGACAGGAGTCAGGGTTTGATGCTTTGCCTCTTGGTAGGGCCACCCATGCCAAACAGGTGAAAGAGTAAAGGCCAAACTAACAGTGGTCGACTAGGCTTCCGGATTCAAAGGTTCAGCTCAGGCTTACAACCCTGACGGATAAAACAAAACTGTTACAGAAACAGCAATGAAAATTCCTTCTACATCTCAGTGTAGTGGTATTCCTGAGTCTCCATGCCATGATGAAAGAAGCCTTGAACATCACCAGAGATGGAGGACCTTCATTGCTGCCCTAAACGCCGGCGGTGTAACAGGCCGCAGAGTAGTGTCACTTCTCCATTGAATGCCTCAGAAATTGATAGGCTGAATTTCAACAGCATAGTATAACATAGCAACACCATTATAAAACTCATTTAACACTGCTGATTACCAATTAATTTCTAGCTTGGACCCTTGTACAAAATAATGGGATACTGAGAAGTGACATCTGGGTAAACCAATTTCTGTAGTATTTGAAGGATATAAGTTTATGTGCCACCTCAAAGCAGAGAAGAATGAAATGAACAGACCTCTATCAAATGTTTTAGCATATGGAAAGGTATGATATAAATGATGCAAGATCTTTTAAAATTAAATTGACAAAGGTTTCAAAAAGGGATTAAGTTTTGCTAAAAGCTGACTATCCATTAATTTCCCAGCTCTTTACTTCAGCCCCTCCTCACCTTGTACTTCTTCCACACCCTCCCCCACCTCCTTGCTCTGACATCCCATCTTTTTTTCCAGTCTTGTTGAAGGGTCTCGGCCTGAAACATTGACTGTTTACTCTTTTCCATAGATGCTGCCCGGCCTGCTAAGTTCCTCCAGCATTTTGTGTATGTCGCTCAGGTGCAAGAAGTTGAGTTGTCTCCTCTGCAGGAAATTGCAAACATTTCCAAGATTCAAGATTGTTTTTTGTCAGTCCTCAGTGTACAAGTGCAAAGAACAACAAAATGACTGTTACTCCGGATCTGATGCAACATAAAAAAAAAGTCAATAAGCACAAAGAGTGCAATAAAAAACAGTAAATAAAAATATTTAATATTTGCTTATATAGATAGACTGATTGTGATGCTAGGTACAGGAATATCTGAGCATAAGGTGAATCTGACAGGAGATGGTAAAGTAGTGGTGGTGGGGTGAGTGAATGGGCAGAGGTGTTGACCAATCTGATGGCTCCGGGGAAGTAACTGTTTTTGAGGCTGGTGGTCCTGGTGTGGATACTGCGTGGTCTTTTCCCTGATGAGAGTGAGACAAACAGCCCATGAGCAGAGTAAATGCTTTCCTTCATGATATTGCTGACCTTTTTATGGGATTTTTCTGTACATATGTCCTTGATGGAAGGTAGGCTGGTGCCAGTGGTGTGTTGGGCATTTTAGAGCCCTCCTGTCTGCCTCAGTACTCCTCGAATTATAACTTGCATCATATTTATTGCAAATGATGCAAACACTTTGGGAGAATGAGGTGGAAAGCAAGGAGGAGAAGAAAGTACGTTCTTAGATTATTTGTGATCTGTTGTGTTAAATGCTTCTTGAAGTGTTAATTATTGTTCTCTCACAACATGATCCAATCAAGTTATGCAAATACACATGCATTGTTTGACAAGCCCGATTAATTTTTGCTCTGGCATTATTCCTTGTTTCAAATTAATGTGCAATTTGCCTGATTATTTTAATTCTTCATATTAATATCTGTGATTAGCATTGCTAGTATTCTCATATCCGCTTATCAACTAATGAATCTTGAACTACTTTCCAACAGTCTTTTTGATCATTGGATTGGTAGCACTGTCTCTGATCACCACAGAACTTGTAGAACTTGCATGAGATTAAGCAGCATGAAATTAAAAAGCAGTGATCCATACTTCTTGGTATGTAAATAAAAACATGGTATAATTTTAAAGAAGCAGTGAATCTCGTTATTAAGATAAGGAATTGCACCTTATTGCTTCTCAGCTCCAAACTTTGATCTTAAATTGAATTCATTTACAAAATGCACTTTGTGGCAGATTGATTTTAAACTAGCAAGATGACCTGAGAGTGTTAATTCAGATTTCTTTGCTTTTCTCCATTTTGACCAACAAAGTTGGATATGACACTAAGCAGGATGTATCAAAGGAACATTCACAGTTGCTGAAATCTCATTCACTCAATTACATTTTGGAAAGGTATTAATAAAACGTACGCTCCAAAAGTACATGAAATTGCCCAGGCACAAAATGTAATGGAGACAGCACATGAAATGTTGGCCTTTGTGTAGAATCTGATGGAATTTAAAAGTGAGGAGGCGCTGCTCATCTATCCACAGCATTAGTTAGATCCTGCTAGAGGTCCAACTTTTAGCTTTGGCAGCATACCCAGGCAAGATAGCTTGCACTGCATATTAACACTTACAAAATGCTGGAGGAACTCAGCAGGTCCGACAGCATCTATGGAAAGGAATAAAGAGTTAATGTTTCAGACTGGGGCCCATCATCAGCATCTCTCACTGCACATTTAACAGAATAATTTAGGTCAGGGGTTCCCACCCTACTCTGTGTCATGGAGACTTATCATGAACTGAGGGGTCCGTGAACCTAGGGTCGGGAACCCCCTGATTTAGAGGATTGCTTATAAAGTTTATATTCCCTTGAGATTTAACAATTGTGATTTGGCCCAATCAAAGTCCTTGAACTAATGAAAGAACTTCAATAATGATTTGGGGAGCAGTCTATTTTGTGCCTTCAGTCTCTTCTTGTTTAAGATAGATTTCAGTTATCAAGTCCCATGAAACCACCAACTTGCCTTTGATCCATATTTTATGATTCTCCAAAACATCTATTAATTTTAATCCATGAAAGGTAAATAGGTCAACTATACACTTATAGATGTTGTTACATTCAGTACTGATTAGAGGAAATGTTGGATTAATCAGTAGGTCAGGCAGCATGTGTGGTGAAGGAAACCTCATTAATATTGCAGGTTGATGACAACTGCAACTTTATAAAACATTAAATGAGACAAAGCAGGAGTAAGTTCAGATTCAGATTCAGTTATTTAACACATATACAGCACCATTTTACAAGGATCTATCGTTAGTAATAATGATCTGAGAAGCATAGAGAGAATCTGTAATTACCGACAAATACCTCTATTAACAGAAGAGCACGTGAATTTACACAACCAGATAACTGTGTGTAGACCTACTAAGTTTTCCTGACCCTCCAAACACAGTCAAAGAATAGAAAAAGTAATACCAGGAAAAGGAGTCTCTTCTGGCCATGTGTTTCTCATGGCTCCACATGTCTGCGGGGTCCACCATATCCATAATGGTTGGTCCCTGGAGAGTTGTCGTTTGACGCCAGCTTTATGCCAACTTTCTATCAAATCCTCACTTAGATAGGCAACAGGCACTGGGTTTTGTAATCATTTAAATTCCTTGCATGACAATTTTCTCTGAGCAATCTTGAAAAGATCTTTGCCAGTGGTTTTCCCTTCACCGCCAGTGTGTCCAGCATGCTCAGTGTATTGTGGCCATTACCCCAATAAGTATTTCTTGAGGAGTCCCCTCCAATCAAAACAATCCAGGTCATCTGTACTTGCAGAATTCCCTAACTTCTTCATCTTGGGTCGGTAATTGTTCCTGATGATTGGGGAAGTCCAGAACGAGGGGTCACAGTTTAAGGATAAAGGGGATGCCTTTTAGGACCGAGATGAGGAAAAACTTCTTCACGCAGAGAGTGGTGAATCTGTGGAATTCTCTGACACAGGAAACAGTTGAGGCCAGTTCGTTGACTATATTTAAGAGGGAGTTAGATATGGCCCTTGTGGCTACGGGGATCAGGGGGTATGGAGAGAAGGCAGGTACAGGGTTCTGAGTTGGATGATCAGCCATGAGCATACTGAATGGCGGTGCAGGCTCGAAGGGCCGAATGGCCTACTCCTGCACCTATTTTCTATGTTTCTATGTTTCTATGTTTCTATGTAGTAACTAGCTACTCAGCACCAGATCTCTGTTTTTCACGCACGTGGTCCGTCTTGAGTTTCCCATTGAGTCAACAAGAGAGATTTATCCTCAAGCCCACCCAAGGACGTCAATTCTGTTATTAGAATATACCCCTCAGTAATCATAATCAGAGAGGCACAAAGAGAATCTGCATTTACTGACCTCACTTTTATTGTCTTGACCAAGATACATATGGGTTCACAAACTAAATGCCTATGTACACGCCTAGTAAGTTTCCCTCACCCTCCGTGAACAGTCAGAGAAGAGGAAAGATATTACCCAGGAAAGGAGTCTGCGCTGGCCAGGTGTTCCTCATGGTCCTGATCTAATCTCCACCTGTCCATGGTGTCCTCCATGGTTGGTCTCTGGACAGTTGTTGCTCTTTTGGATCTGAAGCTCCTAACCCTTATAGTCTTCTAAATCAGTTCAGATGATGTATTCCCAACCCGCTGGCTTACGGTCACCTGACCTACCTGGGTCACCTGCTTTTTGGCTCTGGCCCAGGGCTACAAATAGGATTGTTCTATGGTCTCTACCCTCAGCCTTGTGCCTATGTTCTTTTCAACTCTGACTGGTTTAAACCAGTTACACCGTGTGACCCAGACACTGAGCCTCCACCTGCAAGCCTGCCACTTTAAATGGTCTATAGCTACTTGTCCGAGATTGGCCTCAAGTTTAGCAGGTCATTAGCAGAAACTCCTTGTGTCCACATTCAATTGCTCTGGTTAATTTTATCCCAGAGCAAGAATCAGTTCATCAAAGAGTACACAAAATAGGGTGGGGACTGCAAGCACAGCTTCACGAAATGGCTGCCTCCATCTCTTTCAAGCACATGGCAAAAATAAAGACAATTAATTTGTCTACTTCCACTGTCCTTGATTCAATTGAATTCAGTGATTAGTAGACTGTCTTTCTGGTCAACAAACATATATGGTGAAACGCATTGTTTTGCATCAACATCCAACACAGCCTTTGATTAAAAGCTGGGGTCTACCGTATCCGCTGTTCCCTGTGTAGCCCCTCTAGTCACTTAACTGAAAAATTACCTGCTTCTCTCTCCACAGATGCTGCCTGACTTGCTGAACATCTCCAGCATTTTTTGTTGTTTAAAACATCTGGTGTCATTCAATTTCAGACATTCATTAATCTATGTCTGATCAAGTTATTTTTCATATCCCACCTAAGTGATCACATTATTCTGGATTTTCCTGGGAACTGAAATATTTTCCAATATCCACCACCGGTCTTTCCAACCATGTAGTTTACGTACATTGTGAGCAATTTAAAAACGTTTTGACATCCCACGACTTTTATGTTTCATTATGCAGCAGATGGATAAAAAAGTGTCTGTGCAGACAGTAGGGAGCGTTAAGAGGAGTAATGGAGTGAGCCAAAGAGGTAATTCTGTGGTGGTACAATGATGGAGCAGTTGCCTCACAACTTCAGAGACCTGGGCTCGATCCTGACTTCCATTGCTTCTGGGGAGTTTGTTCATTCTCCCTGTGCCTGTGCTTTGTGGAGTTAGACTGCTCTAGTTACCTCCCACAACCTAAAAGTACGTTAACTGGCTACTGTAAATTACTCTTAGAGGTGTGCAGTGGCAGTATCTGATGTACATGTGAGAGAGAGTGGATTGCGGGGAAATCAGTGAAATTAATGGGACTGCTCGGAAAGACATGATGGGCCAAATGGTCTTAGCTTTTCCATGAGAAAATGTGAGCAAAGACCCCATGGTACTGCTTTGAATCAGAGCAGGGGAGTTGCCTCTAGTGTCTTGACCAAGTGCTATTGCTCACTCAAAATTAGATGAGAACCTAAGAAACAGGAGCAGGAGAAGGCCATCCAGCCCTAGAGAGGGTTCCATCACTCATTATGATCATGGCTCATCTTTTAGCTCCATATAATTTTCCTATACTGTACTTTGCCATATGGCTTGATTCCATTTATGTTCAGATATCTTAATTTTGAATGAACACAATGACTGAACCACCACCAGCATTTTGGGTAGAGAAATGCAAAGGTTTATCATCATCTGAATGAAGAAAAATTTCCTTACCACAGTCTTAAAACACCGATCCTTTATTCTTAATACTTGTCCCCTGGTTGTAGTCTCCTCAGTCAGGTAAACATCCTCCCTGCATCCAGCCTGTCTCATCTTTTAAAGCGTTTGCAAAGTTCAATAGGATTTTATCTCAGTTTTCTAACTTCTTGAGAATTCACGCATAGACTACTCAATCTTTCCTGTTATGGCCAACTTGTCATCCTTGGAAACAGCCTAGTGAATTTTCCCATCATTTCTTCTAAAGCAGATACATTCTTAGCTAGGAGAGTAAAACTACACGATACTATTTGTAGGTACACAATAATCCAGGTAACCAGAGCATAAAAGTTTGTATTTTGTTGCTTTGAAGAGAAGTTGGGAGGTTTGTTTTTGGTATCCAGGTCAAGATTTATCTGTCAACCAGTTGTTGTTTATAGAACCTTGGTTGATTTCAAATTGACTACCAATGTACTGCATGGTGTTTGATTTGTTCTGAGATAATGAATGGTGTAATACCTTCTCATATTTCCCCCTTCCCTTCTTTCATTTTCTTTTTTTCCATTCTGCTTCTCCTCTTACCCCTTCTCTTCTCCTCAATCGCTCATCATCTCCCTCTTCTTCCCTTTCTTCCATGGTCTACTAGCCTCTCTTATCACTTCCCAGCTTCTTATCTCACCCCACCTTCCACCACCCCATCCATCTTCTCCCTCACCTAGTCCTACTTGTCACTCGTCAGCTTATAGTCCTTCCCCTCCCCCACCTTCTTACTCTGAATTCTTCTTACTTCTTTTCCAGTCCCAATCATGGGTCCCAGCCCAAAACATCTACTGTTTATTCCCCTCCCTAAATGCTGCCTGACCTGCTGAGCTCCTCCACCATTTTGCGTGTCTTGTTCAAGACTCCAGCATCCACAGAACCTCTTGTGTTTACGGAGTGTTTCTTACTGTTATCATTGAGAAAAATTAACACCTTTATTCTTGTAAAATTTCTTGTGTGTCATTTCAATACGGCTTGTTGATCTTTTTGAATAGGAACTTTCACTAACAGGCCTGTCAGAGGGAATTAAATTACCTGATAGAAAATTGTTTGTTGTAATATGTACTTGGGAGCATCGCATTTTCTTTCTGTTCTCCTATTTGTGGACACTTCACAACATGGCTCTGCCACATTCAATGAATTTGAGAGATTTATTTCTATATGACAGATGTGGATGCAGAGTGATTGTGACAGGAATACATGGAAGCATTTTATGTTTCATACTTTTGAATGATATATTGCCACAATTCTTGAACATCAAACCCTTAAAGGGAAGCCTCCAGGCAAACCATTAGGTCTTCAGAGTATGCCTCTGCATGAATGCTTACATACTGGTTAAGAAGGAATTAAAGTATGTTCTAAATAAACATATGTACCTGTGGTGCGGTGATTCCCAGTGTGAAACATGTGCTCCCTCGATTAAAGGATGTTGTAGTTTTGGGTCATTTTATTAAAGATACTTTATAAGGAAAGGGATTGTCAGGAGTCACAAAGGCAGAGAGCATACTAAGTGTATTTTGTTTATTTTTTATTTTTGTAAACATTTTGACTAAGTTATCTCAACCATTTTACAGCCTTGAGATCTTTGGCATCCTTTCCCTTTTCCTCCCCAAAGGACCTCAATACAATCTAAATTGGGAACCACAGCCCTAGAGCAGTTCACCAGCCCTGACAGAATTCGATCCTAATTTGTAAATCCTAAATCAAGCCATGGGTGCTACATTTTTTAAAATCTGTGCAAAGCAGATGTTCATGTAAGGTCACAGCTGGAAATCTTATTTGGAGGCAGATTATCCTAAGTACATTATAGATTGGAGGTAAGTGTGTCTTGATACATTATGAAGACTACATTAAATGCTGAAAATAGTCTTTCACAGGGAGATGTTAATTTTTCTGGAATGCTTGAATAATTGTGTTTCTTCTTCCACCCACTCTCTGTCCCTTTGCTATTGTATATCAACCTCCATTATGAAGTACAATTTAAGAAAAGACACAAGCAAATTTCAATTACTTAGTAAAGGGCAAATTAAATAAAAACTGTGAGAATATTTATTCCAAATTAGCTGTTCATGATTGCAGATGTAATCATGGAACTACATTGTCAAAAGTTTTAAAAACAATTTGTAAAATTGCCTTCACCATTACACTTTCTCCCCTGACTCAAGCGTGACTCAAGAAGAGGGAAATTAAGACCTAGAAGTAGATATCCACGAAGTGCTTAGGTGAGGTTTTGTTGTGCCTTGGACAGCCATAGACAAACAAATGGGATTTGGGCTTAGACTGGCTTTTTTTATATTCCTCGTGTATATAAACAGTCGATTGGACCCACTGTATAGTACGAATTTCAAAGATCCCGTGATAGCCACAAGTAGTGGTCATGTATAAGTAGTAGTAATGAATTTCAGGTAGAGGTTCTGCTTCTGGTGCATTCAGCTATCTGGGAACAAATAGAATTTAATATTGTGTTGGCTTTTCCCAATGAAGGTTTACTACAAGTTTCTAATGATCCATTTATTGATTCATGGGTGTTCACTGACATGCACAGGAATTTAACTTCAAGCACTTTTGGAGGAACATGTTAAGCATACAATTATAGACAAATGATCGTACGTACATTTTCTCAGCATGCTTAATGATTAGGATGGTAGTGAATACTGGTAGCTCAGGTTGAGGTGTTTGATGTTGTGGTGTTCACCAACCTTTGCAATTAACTTACAGATATTTCATCACCAGTTGAGGTGACATCCTCAGTGCGCAATTGTTGGTGTTTCTCTCTGGGAGTGCTTGTGTTTATGTAGCCCCCCCCCCCTCCACCCATTCACTTGCCTCGGTCCTGATTGGCTACCCCTTCAATTGACCATTGAATTCTATTGGCTCACATTTTTTGGCTCTTAAGAGATCGTGGATGGCATATATTTTGATATCAGTCAATGTGTTGGACTGACACCTTTCATCAGGACTGGAAAAAAGATGAGAAGTCAGAGCAATAAGGTGGAGGGAGAAGAACTACAAGGTTGTAGGCGATAGGTGAAACTTCGAGAGGGTAGGGGTGAAGTAAAGAGCTGGAAAGTTGATTGGTGAAGGGGGTGGGGGGGAGTTACCAGAAGTTCAAGAAATCGATGTTCATGCCATCAGGTTGGAGGCTACCCAGATGGAATATAATGTGTTGCTCCTGCAGCCTGATTGTGGCCTCATCACAGAATTGACCTCATGTCCTGACCTCCACTGCTGTCCGTGTGCTCTGGTGCTCTGATTTCTTTCTACATCCCATAGACATGCAGGTTGGTAGGTGAATTGCCTATAGTAAATTACTCCTAATACATGGGTAAGTAGCAGTAACCAGAGAGTTCATATGAATGCTAAGAGAACAAATTGTAGGGAGGACCAGTGAAGGATGGGATTTATCCATGAGCTGGCACAGATGCGATGAGTTGAATTGTTTCCTTTATCGTAGGGAAATATGAAATAGATTTTCTATTTGTGGCCCCTGAATTCTAGTGGAGTAAAAAATAAATCATCATATCAACCCACATCCATGGGTTATAAGTTGGTTATTTATTTTCCGGAGAAAAAGGTTTCAACATATTCAATCTTTTCTGGTACATGTTGAGTCTAGCATAAACCAATTGGAGAAGGAATTTACTCTGGAGGAATGCAGAAATATAACTGAAATCATGGCCAGGTGATAACCTCAGGCAGATAATTTGAAAGCATAGCATTTTGCCTAAATCTGGGAGTAATAATAGATCAACTTGCTGGTGTACAAGAAATTGTAGATGGGCAGAATGTCCTCATCCTGCTCCTATATCTTAAGCTCTCATGGTCTACATTGTTTCTACTGGAGATGGAATAAATACATCTGGATTAACCTTTGAGGTAATACTTGTTGTGCACTTTGTATAGTGAGCTGCTTTGAGTATTAACTCAGTATTTTGCAGAACAATATGTCCCACACTGTTCACGAAAACATTACTGTATCTTGACTAACAGTGATTGTTAGGACATCATTGTGACTAAAATTAGTAAGGGAATGATTCATCTAGCAAATTTATTTCAAGCTTTTTACATGTCAACCTGACATATTCCCATTGCCTCTTAAGAAACTGAATTAGGAATAGATTATACACTTCTTCAGCCTGCACTGAAATTCCAATATCAGGGCTAAACGTTTACCTAATCCCTGTTTACAACTGCTTCTCATATTGCTTATTACCCTTAATGCCCAAAAATCCACCAGTATCAACCTTTCATTGACTGAGAAAGGTTGACTGAGAAAGTGTCACAACCATTTGAATGAAAAAAAATCTGCTTACTTCGCTCCCAACTCCACTTTCCTTGCTTAGACAATTTTCCCTATCAAGCCTTCCTAGAACTTTGCATACCACAATTAAATTTTATGTCTTTTTTGGAAGTAGGGATATTGTCCCCAATTTCCCTCTAACCCTTCACCTCAGGAACTAAACAATCCTATATTGTATTACTTTCATGTCTGCTTAGAAACTCCTCCCATCATTAGCTCAAAATGTGCTTGGCAGTTGCATCAGCGTTTTTACTTTTGCTTCTAAGAATTATTTCATTTTAGTTAATGATGCTGTTGCTACCATATCTCATTTTTAGCTTCTGCCAAGGTTATTTTTCCAGTCAATGCTTTTTCAAAGCCTTTCATACTTGAGGAGAGCTTTTACAGTCACAGCAAGACTTCCTTGCTGAGAAATTGGATCATGTGATCATAATTAATCACGAGGATTATTGGCATCGTATTTATTTTATTTTACTTAGTGATACAATGGGGAGTAAGCCTCTTTTGCTCTTCAAGCTATGCTGCCCCAGCATCCCCACAAACCCAATTAACCCTAACCTAATCACGGGACAACTTACAATGACCAATTAACCTACCTAGCAGGTCTTTGGACTGTGGGAGGAAACAGGAGCATTTGGGGAAAACCCACCCGTTCTACAGAGACCTTTTACAGAATGGCACTGAAATTGAACTCTAAACTCTGGAACACATCGAGCTGTAATAGCATTAGGTGAAGCAGCCTCTTCAAGTGAACCAAAGTGAGCCAAAGTAGGAACTTTCCTTTGTCACTAACATAATGAATCAATTTTACATTAGATTCCAAATTATTGCAGAGAAAAAATGTTGCAAAATTTCAAATTTCAATTATTAAGCAGCATTTACATTGAAGCGCAATTTGCAATTGAAAACATACCAGACATACTACTCAGCACACAAAAAATGCTGGAGGGACTCAGCAGGCCAGGCAGCATCTATGGAAAAGAGTACAGTCGACGTTTCGGGCTGAGACCCTTCATCAGGATTGGGGAAACAAAGAGATGAGGAGTCTGAGTTAAAAGTTGGGGGGAAGAGAGGGAGAAACACAAGGTGGTAGGTGAAACCAGGAAGGGTGGGCGGGGGGTGTGGAACAGGTGAAGTAAAGAGCTGGGAAGTTGATTGGTGAAAGAGATACAGTGCTGGAGAAGGGAGAATCTAATAGGAGAGGACAGAAGGCCATTGAAGGAAGAAAAGGGGGGAGGAGAATCAAAGGGAGGCGATGGGCAGGCAATGAGATAAGGTGACAGAGGGAAAATAGGATGGTGGATGGTGAAAGGCGGGGGGACATTACTGGAAGTTTGATGAATTGATGTTCATGCCATCAGGTTGGAGGCTTCCCAGATGGAACATAAGGTGTTGTTCCTCCAACCTAAGTGTGGCCTCATCACAAGAGTGGAGGAGGCCATGGATAGACATATTGGAATGGAAATGGGATGTGGAATTAAAATGGGTGGCCACTGGGGGGAGATCCCACTTTTTCTGGCAGAGCATAGGTGCTTGGTGAATTGGTCTCCCAATGTACATCGGGTCTCAGTGATAATCAGGATGCCACACCGGGAGCACTGGACACAGTAGATGACCCCAACAGACTCACAGGTGAAGTGTTGCCTCACCTGGAAGGACCTTTTGGGGCCCTGAATGGTAGTGAGGGGCAAGTGTAGCGTAGTGTTGTTCCACTCGCAAGGATAAGTGCCAGGAGGGAGATTAGTGGGGAGGGACAAATGGACAAGGGGGTCGTAGTTGTGTAGTGAGTGATCCCTGCAGAAAGTGGCAGTGGGGGGGGGGGGGGAGATGTGCTTGGGGGTGGGATCCTGTTGAAGATGGATTATCAGCCATGCTACTTGCAGTTTGAGCAAAATTCAATAGAAGGAACATTAGCTGTGTTTGGTCTTCAAAATTACCTGTCTTACATTTAGATTAGGATTTTTATTCCTTATTAAATGTCACTTTATGTTTATTAGCACTGAATATGACTTTAGATGTGGCATGTATTTATCCTATTTGGTCCTCTTACTGTGTTCTCAGTGAGGTCAATAATCGTTTTGTATTGCCTTTGCCTTTGAACAAAGAAGGGTTAGTATTGTGGAGACTTCTATTACATATGCAAACTTTTTGGGGGGGTTTTATTCAAACCAGGCAATGAGCTGGATTCAAACACATTTACATTGCAAATAGATTGTCATCATTTTATGTGAAGTACGTGTCAGAGATACAATTTTCTAGCTGCACGAAATTGATTGTTTTGGTGAGGGTCAAGGTTGGGAATGACGGAGCAAGGTGATTTAAGCAATATTCATTTCTTTCTCCTGCTTCTCATTACAAGGTGTGACTGGTTTCATTGTATTGAGACACAATCCTGATTAGCATAATCTGCATAGATTTATTATTGCTCAGATGGTTTACCCTTAATTGTCTTCACTGAAATGATGTGTTCACCCACCAGTTCGGTGCTGTGACATGCTACCTAATAGAACTTACTTTTCTATTCATAGGCTTCATTACTCATAAAATTCTTCAACATATACTCTTTCCATTAAAGGTAAGGTTAGAAGTAAGTCTAGTTTTTAACGATTCAGAACTGAATGCAAGAGATTGATCCTCATATTCATTGCCATCACGTTCAGAAAGCTGATATTGCCATCACTATTTACAAACTTGTATAGCAGCTACTAAGAATGTATTGGAGAATATTTTAAAAAATATTTTAATACAAGATTTGAAGATCGTAAACTATAGGAGCAGAATTAGGCCATTTGGCCCATCGAGTCTGCTGTGCCATTTCATCATGGCTGATCCATTTCCCTCTCAGCCTGATTCTCCTGCCTTCTTTCCATATACCCTCATGCCCTGAATAATCGAGAATCTATCAACCTCTGCCTTAAATATACCCAATAAGGTGGATACCACAGATTCACCACTCTCTGGCTAAAGAAATTCCTCCTTATCTATGTTCTAAGTGGACATCCCTCTATTCTGAGGCTGTGCGCTCTGGTCTTTGACTCCCCCACCATCCTCTCCACATCTACTCTATCAAGGTCTTTCAACGTTTGACAGGTTTCAATGAGATCACCCCTCCCTACCAATCTTCTGAATTCCAGTTGTTACGTACCCCGTAACTGGGTTGCCAAACCAGCAGAAATGGACCACTCAGTTGGAGTCTGGATTACTGGAACTAAGAAAGTTTTATTAAAGAAATAAGCAACACAGTACTCTAATAGTAAGGATATAAATGCAACAGGTTAGCAATGAATAAACACACATGTACACAGAACTAGGATAATAGGGTCAATCAAGCTCTATTGCAGTCTAGGGGTAAAATGATCAATCACAAGTGACAGAGTTCAGTTTAGTTCAGTTCGCAGTAATCGCTGTTGTGCCATTGGAGAGAGAGAGAACAAATGAATATTCAAATCGGATTCCAAACAGACCTTCGATATTCCTCGCAGTCAGCTTTCAGGCGAGCCCTTTGTAATGTCTTCTGAGGTCACCGACTGTGACCCCTCCGTTCCAGATACGATCGCTCCTCGGCGGTGAACCCGGCACCCAGGCAAGGGCGGACACACACACCTGGTTCCCGCCGACCGTATCTTTCCACCCTGTGCGTCTATGGCTGGTCCTGCGACCAGCCCTCCAAAACTCCCACCGACTTGTGAGGGCGCACCGCTTCCAGGGTCTCGTTACCTCGTGGTGTCGTGAGTGGTGTCTGTTGCCTTAGCGAACCTGTCCCTTTTTATCTCCCCTGTTGGGGTATCGCCTGTCCGTCAGACTTCAAACAGTTCAGGATTCAAAGCAGCTGGTCTTGACAATACTCAGACCGGTGTCTCCTTCTGTTAAACTCTCTCATCTCCTCATCAACATTTCCAAATGCTGCTCCATTGTCTTACTTATCTCTCTCTCCTGGAGACAGGTGGCAGATCAACTGATGATCCCACTGGTGATAGCACAGGACTGTTAACATCTTAGTCTATGTGTACTTTTGTCACACCCCTCCCCTTTAAGGATTTTTAGCGGGGTAAAAATTACAAGCATGAATACATTATTAGATACACACAAATATACATCTTCATCAGCTATTTGGCTAATACAGAGAATTTTAAGTTGTCAACACCTTACAGACAGTCAGCAATCACATTTTCTGTTCCTTTTATATGTGTTATTTTAATAATCCTCTCAAACCAGGCTCCAACTTAGCAGACTTCATAGTGGTCGAAAACACTAATGAATTGTGATCAGTATAACTTCTCAGTGGTTTTCGCCCAGGACACAGATAACAAGGGTCATCCCATACCAACTTAGCATTCTTTGGCAAGGGCTTTGTAAGAGGGTGGGTACTATCCGCAAAGTTGTTTTTTTTCTGCAAAACTTCCGATAGTACCCCACCATCTCCAAGAACCTTCTCACTAGTCCCCGGCTTACTTACTGACTTTTCCGGCGGACTATCCCCGCCGTCCTGACTACCCTTCTGGTAGCCTTTACTCGAGGCAAACTTCATTTTATGCGTCAACGCATACTCATCCGCTAACTTAGCAGTTGCGGCTAACATGGCTGCCTCTTTCTCATCTAGGTAGGGTCTCATACCTTCAGAGACACAACCTTTAAACTGCTCAATCAGGATCAGCTGTAGCAGTCTGTCATAATCCCCATTTACCCCCTTCGAGGTGCACCAATGCTCACAATATGTCTGCATCTCACGGGCAAACTCTAAATACGTGCGGTCCCACTGTTTCCTCGCATTCCGGACCCTCTGCCGGTATGCCTCCGGGACCAACTCATAAATCCTGAGGATGGCCTCTTTCACCACCTCATACCTCTGGGCATCTTCCGCAGACAAAGCCGAGTAAGCTTGTTGGGCTTTCCCTTTAAGTACGCTCTGAAGCAAAACAGCCCACTTATCCCTCGGCCAGTCCTGACTTGCAGCAACTTTTTCGAAATGGAGAAAGTACCGATCCACATCGGTATCGTCAAGTGGGGGAACCAGCCTAACCTCCTGGGGCGCCCTGAACCCTCCACCTTGGTTCGGCATGGGCCCCTGCTCTGCCCTTATCTTTAACCTCTCCAGCTCGAATTCCCTTTCCCTCTGTTTCTCTTCTCGCTCCAACTGTTTGTCCCTCTCTCTCTCTTGCTGTTCTAACTGTCTCTCTCTCTCTTCTCATTGTCGTTCTAACTGTTTCTCTTCGTGTTCTAGCTGCCGTACCCAGAACTCGTGCTCGAGTCTCAGTTTTTCAAGCTGCACCTGTATTGCGCCTCCACCAGGTTTTCCAATAGATATCACCTCCAGCTCCCCTTGGGGAAACACACCTTTAGATACATAGTGCTCTACGATAGCTCTGTGTATCTCCTCTTTCCTCATTGTCGACTTCCCCTTAACAAGATTCAACCGTTTGGCCACAGCTGCCAATTCCGCTTTCCTGGCATCCTCTAATGCATCCAAGGTCGGCGTCTTGAGAAATTCCTCAATCTCCATTTCTGCTGTTTGCCTTTTCTTTCTTTTGGGAATTTTAACCCAATCAACTTACCCTGTCCCAAATTTAGCGTTCGAAATCGCGGACGAGAACCCCACTTATGTTACGTACCCCATAACTGGGTTGCCTAACCAGCAGAAATGGACCACTCAGTTGGAGTCTGGATTACTGGAACTAAGAAAGTTTTATTAAAGAAATAAGCAACACAGTACTCTAATAGTAAGGATATAAATGCAACAGGTTAGCAATGAATAAAAACACATGTACACAGAACTAGGATAATAGGGTCAATCAAGCTCTATCGCAGTCTAGGGGTAAAATGATCAGTCTCAAGTGACAGAGTTCTGTTTAGTTCAGATCGCAGTAATCGTTGTTGTGCCGTTGGAGAGAGAGAGAGAGAACGAATGAATATTCAAATCGGATTCCAAACAGACCTTCGATATTCCTCGCAGTCAGCTTTCGGGCGAGCCCTTTGTAATGTCTTCTGAGGTCACCGACTGTGACCCCTCCATTCCAGATACGATTGCTCCTCGGCGGTGAACCCGGCACCCAGGCAAGGACGGACACACACAACAGGTTCCCGCCGACCGTATCTTTCCACCCTGTGCATCTATGGCTGGTCCTGCGACCAGCCCTCCAAAACTCCCACCAACTTGTGGGGGCGCACCGTTTCCAGGGCCTCGTTACCTCGTGGTGTCGTGAGTGGTGTCTGTTGCCTTAGCAAACCTGTCCCTTTTTATCCCCCCTTGTTGGGGTATCGCCTGTCCATCAGACTTCAAACAGTTCAGGGTTCAAAGCAGTCGGTCTTGACGATACTCAGACCGGTGTCTCCTTCCGTTAAACTCTCTCGTCTCCTCATTAACATTTCCAAATGCTGTTCCATTGTCTTACTTATCTCTCTGTCCTGAAGACAGGTGGCAGATCAACTGATGATCCCACTGGTGATAGCACAGGACAGTTAACAACCTAGTCTATGTGTACTTTTGTCACACAGTGAATACAGGCTCAGAGCCATCAAACGGCCCTCATGTGACAAGCCTTTCAATGCTGGAGACATTTTTGTGAACCTCCTTTGAACCTTCTTCCATGTCAACACATCCTTTCTTAAGTAAGGGGCCCAAAACTGCTCACAATACTCCAAGTGAGGCCTTAGTAGTGTCTCATATAGCCTCAACATTACATTCTTGCCTTGAAGTAGAGTTCAAACTCACCAAAATTTAATACCAAATAAACATAATCATTTGTTTGTTCACTTAAATCACCTGGCAAAGGGCAGTGTTTGGAAAGGGCTTTGAAAAGTCACTACAGCTGCTGGTTTGTGCATTGTTACATGAATATATGTACATGCAGTGTAGCACTGAGCAGAGGGAAATCTAGCTTTTGGTAATCTAGTGATCGACTGGCGTTTAGAGTAAATGCAAGTGAGCTACATTGTTCTTTAACATCGCCGCATAGACTCTGGCTACTTGCTCTTATTAATATGCAGCAGTACCTGTCATGCTGTTTTACTTTTCTTGCTTTTCTCTTGTTCTAATGAGACAATGTGTAGAACAATGTGTTCTAATGTGTGGTGGCATACCAATCACGCCTGATGGACTGGAAGCAAACCTTTTGTCAACATCTCTATAAATAGTGAATTCTGTGTCCAGTGTTGCAAAAAAAGCATACCATTGCAAGCTGTCTGCTTCTTTCGCATTAAAAGAACCAACCAGTTCCCCTCCATCATCACCCTCCTCCGTCTGGCAGAATTGGTTCTCACTCTCAACAATTTCTCCTTCAGCTCCTCCCACTTTCTCCAGACTCATAGTCCATGTTCCAAGCCTTCCCTGGTAATGCTCACCAAATCTTCCTCCACAACATTGATGAGTACATTGGCGCTGCTTCATGCGCCTATGCTGAGCTCGTCAATTTCATCAACTTTGCCTCCAACATCCACCCTCCCCTTAAATTATCTTGGTCCATTTCTGATATTTACCATCCCTTTCTTGATTTCCCTGTCTCTATCTCTATCTCTGGAGACAAATTGTTGACCCACATCTTTTATAAACCTACTGATTCCCATGGTTATCTTGAGTAAACCTCTTCCCACTGTCTCCTGTAAAAATGCTATTCCCTTTTTCTCAGTTCCTTCATCTCTACCCCTTTCCTTTCCAGTACATCAGAAATGACCTCCTTCTTCAAAGAATAGGGTTTCCCTTCTTCCATCATTGATGCTGCCCTCACCTTCCTCTCCTCCATTTCCCGAACATCTGTGCTCAACCCATCTTCCTGCGGCCTTAACAGTGATGGAGTTCCTTTTGTCCACCCCATGGACCTCCGCATCCCTCACATCATTATCTGCAACCTCTGCCATCTCCAAAGGGATCCTACCACCTAATACACATCTACCAGCTCCCCCTCCCCTCTGCTTTCTGCAGGGATCACACTCTGCACGATTCCCTCCCACTAATCTCCCTCCCAGTATTTAGCCCAGCAAGTGGCCAAAGTGCTACATTGCACATTCACCTCCTCCCTCACCACTATTCAGGGCCCCAAACAGTCTTTCCAGGTGAGGCGACACTTCACCTGTGAAGCTTCTGGGGTCTTCTGTTGTATCCAGTGATCCAGATATGGCCTCCTCTACATTGACGAGACCAGAGGGTCATCTGTGGCCAAGGGGATTTGCACAGGTGCAAGGTTATTCCCCCTTTCAAAACATGCATAAGAGGCATTGAGTTTACTGGGGATTGAAGCATCACTGCCATTTATGCTGATTGGTTTCACCTACAGTATTTAGAAGGTGAGAGGAAACCCTGTCACAGCTGTCATTCAGGTCCAGATTGTGTCTCTAACGTCACAAGGAATTGCCTTTTTGTTCTCACAATGGTCTTCTGTAAGTTATAACCTGGACTTATTGTAGGATTTTGATTGCTGGTCTTGAACAGCACAGATCTGACCCTCAGCCAACTGCGAATTTCATGGTTCCTCTAGGATTTCTGTTTCGGGAAAATTGGTATGTTCTTAAAAGCGTATGGACATCCAAACAGGTCTTAATGAAGTCATTGATGGAATTAGCATATTCATTCAGATCCAAAGGTGAATACTGTACTTCCTGCCTATATTTTTATAAATTAAATTTATTTTTGAAGTATATAAAATTTATTACATATAAATATACTATATTTGTATTATATTATAACATATATTATGAATATATAAGTACAACTCAGGTAGCACAGTAAGGAGCAATTAAGGATAGACAATAAATGTAGGACAGCACAATAGTGTAGCAGTTACATAAAACTGTTACAGCGCAACGACTTGGGTTCAATTCCATCATTGTCTGTAAGGAATTTGTACATTTTCTCCACGACCAGATGTGTTTCATTGGGTGTTCCAGTTTCCTCACACATTCCAAAGACAAAAGTGATTGATCACATGGGTATAAATGGGTGGTATGAACTCATTGGGCTGGAAGACCCAGTTACCATGGTGTATCTCTAAATAATAATGAGTTACATGGTTGTAACTGGACACCATGAACTCATTGGGTTGGAAGACCCTGTTACCATGGTGTATCTATAAATAATAATGAGTTACGTGGTTGTAATTGGACACCATGAACTCATTGGATTGGAAGAGCTTGTTACCATGGTGCATAGCCAAATAATAATTAAATAAATAATCCAGTGAGGTTCACAATCCCATAAATACAAGAACAGGACAGTAGTGTGTTGATTTGATAAGATTTTATATTGGTTTTGTTCATTTATTACTTAAGAACGCTATGTATTTCCTCTTGAGGTCTGAGCATGCCTAGTATCTCAGGTGTGGAGATTATCTAAGCAGCCATGGTTACACCATGTTTGGTACTGATCCTGCATGATCAATGATAAACACAGATGCTGTTAATTTCCATGTGTATCACCCACAACAATTTTTTGCTATCAATTTTGATCCAATAGGTAAGGTTTCATGAAGTTATGTTTGATGACTTCTGGTCAAGATGGCACCAATGTACAATACTCCCTCAGTCAACATCTTCCAGATAGCCCAAGTAAATGTCCTTTTTTAAACTTCTTTTCTGTCTGTTTTTCACGTTGAATGTGTTTCTGACACTGTTAGAACATGTGATTTACAGTTTGGAGATCGATTGAGTGATCAGCAATTCGCTGCCTCAGAGAAGTGAGCGTGCATTTGGATGGCCTTGATGGCAAGAAATTTTAAGATGGGGCACAAAGCAATGTTTTGCCAATTAAAGTGTCCATTAATCACCGATGAGGAAGTATTGAGGAAGATAGAGACATCGAGGCAAATGCGGAAGGCGAGTGAGAGTTCAGTTCAGACCGCCTTCCTTTTGATCGCTGCCAAGAAGGAGTCCATGAGTGGCCTATTGCTTTGTGGCTCGCTGTTGCAGGCCGGTAGGCCTCTCTGCGTTCATGTGGTGTCCCTCTCTTTCGATAAATGTCAGTGATATCGGAGGATGGCATTGTTGCTCTGTGTTTATTGATTGGACTTCTGTGTTTATAGACTGTGGGCTTTTTCAAACTTACGTTTTTTATTGTCTGTTTTTTATCACCCATTCTTTTTCATTTTGTTGTGCGAGGGAAAGGTGATTGGGAGTTGATCTGTTAATTTTTTCTGTGTGGTGGAGGGGTTGTTTTTGGGGCGTCCATGTTCCTGTTTCATTTTGTGCAGGGGGAGGGGGTCTTTGGGGGTTGATGCCGTTCTTTTTTGTGTGGGGGGTAAATGGGTTTGATGTTTCTCTCTGAATGACTTTTGTGTTCTGTTGTTGTTTTGTGGCTATCTGGAGAAGATTAATTTCAGAGTTGTATATAAATCTGTTGATCTCGTGAGACCATGGATTTGCGCCTTGAAAGGTTTCCAGGGCACAGGCCTGGACAAGGTTGTATGGAAGACCGGCAGTTGCCCATGCTGCAAGTCTCCCCTCTCCACGCCACAGATGTTGTCCAAGGGAAGGGCATTAGAATCCATACAGCTTGGCACCAGTGTCGTCGCAGAGCAAAGTGTGGTTAAGTGCCTTGCTCAAGTATTTACATACGTGCTTTGATAATAAATTAACCTTTGAACATTTGAACTTTGATGCTAAGTCAGCCTGTCAATTTAAGTCACGTGCTCGCACAGACAGGACTGATGGTCAGGATTGAATCCCAGTCACTGCAGTAGTGAGGAAACAGTTCTGCTAGCTGCACCACAGTGCAATGTGTTCCATTGTACATGGTTATAAGCAAAATAACACTTGATCAGCATCACATGCTTCATTTACCACAAAATGCAGATTTTAAAATCTTGAACAAAAGCCACTAACGCAAATTGTTGAAGAATGTACATCAAAGCATTTGTGAAAGAAAGCCCTCGGAAAGAGTATGAACCTTTCAGAGCTGCTTGAGCTAGCAAGATTATTGTCACTTGAGAAAAGAGCAGATGAAATGGAAAGGTCACAAAATCATATTGTGAATTGGATGGGAAAGGAAAATAAATGCCAGGGCCAAGCTTAATACTTGAAGCATTTAACAGAGAACAATCTCATGCATTCGTGAGATAAGAAATCAAAACAGTATGAGTATCGTAGTGGCAGCATCTCCCACGGAGCAGAATATCCTGCTCAAGGAAGATGAGGTAATTCATGTGAAACATTCATTCATTCTCTCAACCTGTATCATTCGTCAAACCCGGTGCATCCACATTTATGAAAGCAAGTAATGAATGTTGAAGCCATTGCAGAGATTATCACCAGTTCCGATAAATCCGAGTCTGCTTTTGTTAATTTTTACATTGTCAGAGTCCTCAGCTGCGGATACAAGTAAACATTTAGAACATAGACATAGCAAAGTACACCAATGGACAGGCCATTTGGCAGATGACTTGATATGCTTGATGCTAGTTAATACTAAATGCCCTACTCCTGAGAATCATTGATATCCCTCCATTCTGCTCATATTCATGTCTCTATTTAAAAGACTCATAAATTTCATCAGACTGGCTGAATCCACTAATACTCCTGGTAAGCTATTCATTTCTGCATAAAAAGACTTGTCCCCCACATCACCTTTAAACTTCTCCCACTAAGCTTAAAAGCATGTCCTCCAGTATTTGGCATTCCTACCTTGAGGAAAAAATTTTGATTATCTACCCTATCTATGCCTCTGAAAATTTTAAGCACATCAATCGGGTCTCCCCCTAGCTGCTGATCATGCATTAATGTTGATGCAAGCACAGTGGTCAATTCAGTGAGTGAATAAGCCTCCCACATTGTTGAAAGAGAATGTTTCGGTAAAAGACCCATCATTAGATCTTTCATACTGTTTCCTACTCAAAGAGACAAAATATCAAGCAATTTCCTCATGATGATACTGTAAACGTATCACAAATTATATTTTAGTTCAAGACTGTTAACAAGAGCTTCCCCTCTTACTGTGATGCTCTTCTGAGTTTGACATACAGCTAGCAAATTGCAGAAGTCCATATGCAGTGCCTATAGCTAATCCAATAGTCATGATTATAAAGGCTGCAGAACAGTGTATAAGTTTTGTGAGCATTGTTAGGGAGTATTCTGGAGTTATGTGAATGTAGCAGATATTAATTCAAGGAAGGACCAGGTTTCATATCTAATTGTAAATATAAAGAATTTCAGGAAGTTTGCAAATAGCCTTCAATTCTTATTGTAAATTGCAAGCAGTGAATTGATTAAAGTAAACAATATCATTGTAACTATTGAGATTGTATTGAATCACCTGCTGTTACCTTTGATTTGAAGAGCATAAAATGTGATAGAGTATAAAAGTATAGAAATTAGAGTAAAAAAGTATAAAAATAAGAGTATAAAATTGGAGTTGGGTAGTGGGAGGGTGGGGTGGTAACTAACTTATACCATTCTACTATGAGTGCTTTTCCTTAACTGTTATGCACTGTACGCTTGAAATGTTTGTTTTGCACTGTATAAACCTTTTTCTTTTACTTTTTTTTGTTGTTGCATTGTAGAAACTTATAAAAAAATTAATTAAAAAATGTGATGAACTTTTGGGTTTGCGATCCTCTGCCAAGAATGTCTCCAGAACGATTCCTGCATGTTGTGCTGAATAAAGACTTCAATATCACTAGCATCAGTGTCTCTCTGGTGACTTTATTCACAGTCACAACAAGCATGTGTAGGTACCCATAATGATAATGGAAATTACATAAATGCTGCAAAAATGCAAGATGTTGCTTCACACTGAGAATGATCGTTTGAATCACAGAAGTTGAACTATATCATGGAGACTATGCCTCTCGTGATGTTGTATATAGACAATGTGCGTCAATGATGCCAATAACTCAAGATCCAGCTGACCTCAGATTTTGTGCTATGAAGTACCTGCATCGTCATTGCATATTAACCAGAAGAACTTAAATATGGGCTAGGATCATCATGTCTATATAGGCATGATGCCCATAGCAGGATAGTTCACAAGGACCATCAACACATGTGGAAACAAAATATTTGTTAAGGGAAAGTACCTTCTCAGGTATAGATTGGTTGATTACAAAGTCGACACATCCTGAGTTTGTCAAACAACAATGGTACCAATTTTTTAAGAACCATTGCAAGTATGCGAGTGACCCAATGGAGCGTGGCTTTACACACTGGTGATTGTGTGTTTGGAATTGTCCACAGCTTTCAGATTTCCTGTCGGGGAATTTGTCAGTTCCACGTTCACAGGCATAGCAACTTCAATGCATGATTGTCTCTTTGTGCTATCTGTTATATCTACAATCATTGAGTTCAGATGGGGAATGGAACCCAACAGAGTGAGGGGATTAGGAGCATTGCAACTGGGTTAATATTTACACACCACAGAATTGCACCTCTTTATCCCTGTGATAATGGAATTGGACATTTGTGCAAACACTAAACAAAGTCATCTGTACTGGTTGTGCTGGTTGTAGATCATTGAAGTGTAAACTTTATTGTTCCACATGAAGGATATGAAGTTGAGAATGAGACCATTAGAGCCTAGACAGAGTTCTGGTGAAACACAATAGTGCCATAGGGAAGCAAATAATTCCAAGTGGTGTGAAGCCATTTGACTGGCACAAAGTGAACAGGGTCACAGGATGCACACTGTGCAAATCATCACATGAAGATTGTAGCAGGTTTCACTATAAGATGCCACAGAATTTTGAACAAAATCTCTATTGGGAATGCTTTAATATGTCACATAATAAATCCTTAATTGACAAACACGAGGAAATCTGCAGAAGCTAGAAATCCAAGCAACACTCTCAAATCATGACCCTCACTGAATCTGAAGAAACCGTTATTCGAACGCGGCCCACCCCCATGCGGCAACGGGGAGGAAGTGGACACCATCTGAAGCCATTCAGAGTGCTCAGTCTGCTCTTCACTTCAGGGATGTGGTTGGCCAAGTCCAACATGGGAGAGCCAGGCTCGGGATCATCCCAAAAGCTCCTCAGTGGCTCAAGGCAACATCAGTGCAGAAGAGACAGCTCGTGGTGGAGGAGTTCAGAAGACAGGAGGAGGCAGAGCGAAACGCCAGGGCCGTCTCAATGGCTAAGCAGGGCCACTGGACTAATTGGGAGAGTCTGGAAAAGAGGAAACTTAGTTGGCATGACATCTGGGAGATGGGGGGATCTCGGCTAAGTTTTGTCATCAGAGGCACTTATGACCTCCTACCCACACCCCAGAACCTGAAACAGTGGTGGGGAGGAGACCCCATTTGCTTTCTTTGTCAAGCACTTGGATCACTAAGGCACATTTTAACAGGATGCACCAGGAGCCTCACCCAGGGGCGGTACACTTGGCGGCATAACCAAGTTCTCAGACAGCTGACATCAATCTTGGAACAGAGGCAGATTACCACAAATGCTCTCCCACAAACATTGGCAGGAAATGTCCACATCACACGATTTGTACCAGCAGCCATCCTCCAGAGCACCATATAACATCAAAAGATGTAAGCATTCTGCAGGTTGCTTGGGACTGGAAAATGGATGTGGACTTGGAAAAAAAGCTTGTGTTTCCCCCAGACATTGCGGCTACAACACTCCGGACAGACATGGTCCTGTGATCCACAACAGCCAAGCTGGCATATGTTGTGGAATTGACAGTACCATGGGAAGATGGTGTTGATGAAGCTTATGAGAGGAAAAAGACCAAGTACTCTGAACTGGCAACTGAAGCTGCCCAGAATGGCTGGAAGACCAAGATTTTCCCTGTAGAAGTGGGATGCAGGGGATTCATTGCTACATTTACAACCAGTCTATTGAAGAAGATGGGGGTGAGGGGTCACTCCCTCCAACAAGCAATCAAGTCCTTGTCAAATGCAGCAGAAGAAAGCAGCAACTGGATTTGGATTAAAAGGAAAGACAACAACTGGGCTGCAAGATGAAGACAGGAGGGTATGGAACTGTGGGGGGTGTATCTGGGATGCCAGGTAACACCATTGAGCCCTTTGGAGACGTCATGGGCTTATCAATGAAATGTCAACGAAGGAGGGTGCCCACCTGATGACCCCGATGACGTACCTACCCTCCCTCCTTGTCACCACTCCAAGCCCACTGCCAACATCAAGAATGCCAACTTACCATAGAGATTGAAACATCAAGTCCTAGTAGCTCTACTACTCAAAATGCTGGAGGAACTCAGCAGGCCAGGCAGCATCTATGGAAAACAGTGCAGTCGAGGTTTTGGGCCGAGACCCTTCATCAGGACAGGAGGAAAAACGATGAGCCATCAGATTTAGAAGGTGGGCGAGGGGTGGAAGAAACACAAGGTGATAGGTGAAATCGGTGGGGATGTGACGGTGAAGCAAAGAGCTGGGAAGCTGATTGGTGGAAGAGACACAGGGTCGGAGAAGGGGGCATCTGACAGGAGAAGACAGAGGCCACAGAAGGAAGAAAAGGGGGAGGAGCACCAGAAGGAAGTGACATTTGTTCTGTTGGTAAACGTGACAGTTCAATTCTTCAATCATATTAATGTTTTTAGGCAAACCTCCTTTGTATCAAAAGCTGATAATTTCTATCGCATAACTGACCTTCTTAAAAAAGTGGACATATATAACTAATTCAGAACTCATGATTTTCAACATTCTGTTTCTGTTCTGATCTTGGCTTAGGAACTGCTGTGTTAACTATCATTCTCCATGATTCTTACGAGAGTGAGAGAGTATAGGTAATACAGGCTAGAAAGTGATTCCATGACAACCCTCTACCCTCGGATCCCAGTGGCCTTAATCACTCAGTTATTTGGGTGATAACTAGTGGCATTTTTCATCACATTTTGGAGACACTTGGGTTTGTTTATTTATTTGCTTTTGGGAAACATTGTAATTAAGTGGACATATATGTTCTTGAAAACAAACAATGCGACGATGTTCCTAATAATGAACACCTCTCATGGTTTAAAGTGCAACTTTTTTGACAAGGGCATATTATACAGACTGAATAGATATAATTTAATAAATGAGGGAATATTAGTTCTGAATATTCCAGGGATGGTGGTTTACAGCTCTAACGTTAAACTGGAGAAGCAGGATTGTTTTCTCTGTAGCAGACTGAGGGGAGATGAGAATTGCACAGAATCAAGTCTAGGTTAGACAGGGCAGCTCATCACAGTATGCATGGTTTAAGGACGATGGGTGGGGTGTCCCACAGGTTTAATGCAATGGATAAAAAATACCTCTGAGATGTATCTAAGTAGTGTACAGCAGGAGTCAACAAAGGCAAGATCATGTTCACCTATAAAGTCAGAGCAGCCTGGGGCAACCATGCACTAACTTTACTGCTTATCGAATGGCATACATCAGCCACAATCTTACAGAGATACTGGAGGAGCAGCCAACCAATTAAACCATTAAATCCACTACAAGATACATGCAAAGTACATAAAATTTACCTTTCATTGGATAAAGAAATAAAGAAGATGTATTAAAGTTATTTGTAAGTTTATTGCTGGCTGAAGTATTGCTTTCTCTGCTGCCATATTTTTCCACTAGGAAATGCTTCCAGTTTGTCTACACTGCTGAGGAAATCCATCTTTGACCTGCTTCATGAACCTGAAGTAGAAGGAGATGAGTTATTAACTTCAAACTTTCTGCATTTTCACTCAAAGAGTTGAACTGCATGTGCACATAATGAGAGCTGTATAACTCATCTCCTTCTATCTTAGGCTACAAACTTATCAATCTCCCATGCTGTGGACCACTTCTACAAAGAAGGGATCCGTATGCTCCACGACCGCTGGACTAAGTGTGTACATGTAGGAGGGGACTATGTTGAAAAATAAATGTGTTAGGTTTTCTAAAATTGACTCCTTCTACCCTAGGCCACAAACTTATCAATCACCCCTCGTCATAACCATCTTCAAGAACATTGAATGAAGGTAGAAGAGAATTCTTAAAATTTCTGTGAAGCAGCCCATAGTAGTTTATAAAATACAATAGCAGCCTCTCCAGTTCCATGATGTCCAATACCCATCCACCAGTTCTGTATCCACGGGCACATTTTCTGACTTCCAAACGTTTGTATTTCACATACTCCATCACCAACAATTCCAACAGGAAGTGTTATCAGGAACTTTCCAGGCTTGACGTAGGAAGACGAACAGCAGCCTAAAGTATAGCTTCTCTTCTTTGTCAATGTGCAGGGTACTAGAGCAGATTGAATCCTTTCTCTTGAAACTAAACTTTCTCTTATTTTACATTATCCATAAATATCCTAAGATCAACAGATGATGTCTAGTGAAGCAGTGAATTTGTTGGAGAGTGAGTAATGTCAACATCTCATAACTCACTGTCTACAATGAGTCATTATTTTATTACACAAAGATTATAATAATATAGTGGGTGATTTTCTCAGTAAACCCCATAAATGAGCGGTCTAAGGGCAAGCTGGAAAAAGAGGCTGAGATTATTTGCATTGGATTGCTTCCCGCAATATTTGTGAGAACTGTTTCTAATGACGTATTTTAAATGCTTCTTGCAGAAAGATCCTCCCAGAAATAGACAGAAACTTCATAGCTCCAGCAGGTTAACTTTAATCCTGACCTCCAGTGCTTTTTGTAAGGGTTTCTTCAAGGTTGATAGGTTAATTTGCCTGTAAATTGCCACTCTTATATAAGTGATTGAGAGAATCTGGGGAGAGTTGAAGAAGGCATGGGGAGAATAAAATGGAATTAATATAATTGGGAGCTTGACTGTAGCGCAAGCTGTGTGCCAAAGGGCCAGTTTCTGTGCTGTATCGCTCTGTTTCATTTAAATGCATGGCTATCCCAATGCTCTCCTCACCCCATTCTCCCACTTTACAATCTCCATGATCTTGGATCCATCAAGAAACTCTTAACTGTTAATCTGCTTACTCTGCACTCAGCTAGCTGCAGATGCCCAGTGGCTCTTTTGAGAGATGGCTAATTTTATTTTAAAAATGCTTGTAGTCAAGTTCCTCCATATGTTTCTACATCATCTCTTCAAGCACTCCTATTCTGGTCCTAAGTGTGTTGATTTCCACCACTCCACCACTGGCAGCTATGCCTTCAGCTACATGTCCACAAATCCCATCCTTTTCCTGTACCTTCATAACCCCTCATCTGGCTGAATGTCAACACCTGTTTGCTATCTTGGTGACATGAACAAGACTGCAGATGCTGGAACTAGGAAGTGGAACTACAATGGGTGGTCACTGAGAGTTCCTGACTGCTTTGGAGGATGGAGTGAAGGTGCTTGCTGAAGTAGCCCCCCAGTCTGTGCTGGGACTCACTGATGTAGGGGAGGTTGCACCAAAGGCAATAAATGACACCGATGGATTCTCATGTAAAATGTTGCCTCACCTGGTTTAGGGCCTTGAAATTGTGGTGAGGGGAGAGGAGGGAGGTAGGTGTAACCCTCAACATGGTTGCAGAGGTGCCTGAAGGGGGATAGGTGGGGAGGGATGAGTGGACAGAGAGTTGTGGAGAGAATGATCCCTGAGAGAAGTGAAGAGGGAAGGGAGGAAGATTTGCCTGGTGGTGGAATCCAGTTGGAGATGGCAGAAGTTGCTGGCGATCAATACCTTGGAGCGGGATGCAGAGTTAATGTTTCCAGACAATGGCCTTTCATTTGTACTGAGAGCAGTCAAACAGGTTGAGATTCAGTGACCTGAAAGGACTCTGTGAGTACTCTCTCCCCACATGCTGGCTGACTCCATGAATCTTCTCTTTTAACATCAGTCTCAAACATTCTAAAAACTAAAGTAAAATGATGCACTAATAAAACTGCACTCTACCAAGACTTGATTCTGAAATTAATTCTCTGTATTCTTCCAATGTCCTTAATCTTTCATATGCAAAGAAGTACAAATTCAGTGTGTGCAGCTGATTGTGATCAGTTAACCTTTTCAGACCTTGTCTAATTATAACAAAACACAGCCAATGTAGCCTTTTTATGCAGAGAGATGAACGCAGTAGTCCACATGTTTAATCAGAGGTTTATATAACTCTAATATAATTGCCACTGCATTGTGCTCCAGGTCCCTTGGGATAATTATCTGCTCTTATATGGCAGAGAGCCTGTGACAGATTATGTGCTGCGAGCTCATTTCCACCTTGGCCGAGCTCAGATGTGGATGGTTTTATATTTTTCTTTGCACACTGAAGCAATACTAACAGTCCAATGGTCAAACTTTCAATAGGAGCTTGCCAGCATCTTTACTCAAGACTGAACTCAAAAATGAATACAGTGACCAGCTTGATTCTGGTCCCAGTGGAAAATTAGAGCATGTGTCTCTCCAGATCTTCATTAAATTGAGCGAGCAGAACTGTTATGTAGACAACTCTCGAATTTCTGTGGGGGGAGGAAGTTGCATTCTGAGAAAATGGGCTGCATCATGACTTTCTGTAACATGAAGCCTCATCATCTGTATGTGTCAAGAAGCGCTGGTTAAAACAAAAAAAAATGTGTGATTTATTTACTTTTTCACATAAATTCTATGAAAACAAAATGGCTGACCCATTAAATGATATCTTGGTGTTTGGAGTCTTCCTTTGACATTGACACTGATAGTAATGCTGACCTCCCCTCGCATTCCCACTGCACTGTGAATGGCTGAATAGACTTGATGACCTTTACTACTAATTGACTCAACTCTTATTAGCCCCCTGCTAAAGTGAGGTTCCTTGTGCACCTTTCCTTACCATACATGAGTACTCTATTGGAATTACTGACTACTAACAGTTAGGCACCAACATTTTCATTACCATGTTAGTGCCTCCTCCTCTGGTTTCTATCTAGAACAGGATAGAACCTTTTTTACATCATGGTCCAATACTATTAAGCAAGGGGTCCGTGGACCCCAGACTAGGAACCATTGATCTAGAACATAAAACATAGAACAGCACAGGAAATGACCAGGCCTTTTAGCACACAAAATTGTGCCAAATGAATTAAAGGAAAATAACACATACAGTCTTTATCCCTCCATTCTGCACCTGTCTAAGAGTGTCTTAAATGTTTCTACCCTATCAGTCTCCAGCATCACACTGGCTGTGCATTCCAGGCACCCACCATTCTTTGTGTAAAATACTTGCCCCACACCTCTCCTTTGTTCTTGCTCTACTCACCTTAAATGCACACCCTCTATTATTAAATAATTCAGCCTGGGAAATAGATATTGTCTGGCCACTCTAGCTGTGCCTTTCATAGCCTTCTATCAGATTTCTGCTGTTCCAGAAACACTAGCTTGTCCATTTTCTCCTTATAGCATCTACCCTGTAATCCAGGCAGCATCCCGTTGAACCACTTCCGCACCCTCTCCACACCCTTCCTGAAATGGGGTGACCAGAATTGAATGCAAAACTTCAGTTTCCCTAAACAGCGTTTTAGAAAATTGCAACATAACTTCCTGACTTTTGAAGTCAGTGTCTCAATTAATAAACACAGGCATGTGATGCACCTTCTTTACCACCATAGATATTTGTATGACTGCTTTCAGGGAGCTATAGACTTGGAACCTCTTGGTCCCTCTGTACATCATTGCAGTACATTTCTAGATTGTTGCACCACACTAGCATTGATAAACAATGCTAACATCCTGAGTGAAATTACAATGCTCTTGTGATGATGCCCATGAATCTTCATTGAACCCAATTTCTAATTTATCCGCACATCTCTGAAATGTTCTGAGAAATTCAGTTCTGCAAGACTGAAAAATTGCAAATGATACTTCACTCTTTAAGAAGGGAGAGAATCAGAAGAACATAGAACATAGAACATAGAATAATATAGCACAATACAGGCCCTTTGGCCCATATTGTTGTGCCGACCCTCAAACCCTGCCTCCCATATAACCACCCACCTTAAATTCCTCCATATACCCGTCTAGTAGTCTCTTAAACTTCACGAGTGTATCTGCCTCCACCACTGACTCAGGCAGTGCATTCCACGCAGCAACCACTCTCTGAGTAGAAAACCTTCCTCTAATATCCTCCTTGAACTTCCCACCCTTTCCCTTAAAGCCATATCCCCTTGTATTGAGCAGTGATGCCCTGGGGAAGAGGTGCTGGCTATCCACTCTATCTATTCCTCTTAATATATTGTATAACTCTATCATGTCTCCTCTCATCTTCCTTCTCACCAGAGAGCAAAGCCCTAGCTCCCTTAATCTCTGACCATAATCCATACTCTCTAAACCAGGCAGCATCCTGGTAAATCTCCTCTGTACCCTTTCCAATGCTTCCACATTCTTCCTATAGTGAGGCGACTAGAACTGGATACAGTACTCCAAGTGTGGCCTAACCAAGGTTTTATAAAGCTGCATCATTACCTCACGACTCTTAAACTCTATCCCTTGACTTATGAAAGCTAACACCCCATAAGCTTTCTTAACTACCCTATCTACCTGTGAGGCAACTTTCAGAGATCTGTGGACATGTACCCCCAGATCCCTCTGCTATTCCACACTACCAAGTATCCTGCCATTTACTTTGTACTCTGCCTTGGAGTTTGTCTTTCCAAAGTGTACAACCTCACACTTCTCTGGGTTGAATTCCATCTGCCACTTCTCAGCCCACTTCTGCATCCTATCAATGTCTCTCTGCAATCTTTGACAATCCTCTACACTATCTACAACACCACCAACCTTTGTGTCGTCTGCAAAATTGCCAACCCACCCTTCTACCCCACATCCAGGTGGTTAATAAAAATCACAAAAAGTAGAGGTCCCAGAACTGATCCTTGTGGGACATCACTCGTCACAACCCTCCAATCCGAATGTACTCCCTCCACCACGACTCTCTGCTTTCTGCACGCGAGCCAAATTCTGAATCCACCTGGCCAAACTTCCCTGGATCCCATGCCGTCTGACTTTCTGAATAAGCCTACTGTGTGGAACCTTGTCAAATGCCTTACTAAAATTCATATAGGTCACATCCACTGCACTACCCTCATCTATATGCCTGGTCATCTCCTCAAAGAAATCTATCAGGCTTGTTAGACATGATCTGCCCTTCACAAAGCCATGCTGACTGTCCCTGATCAGACCATGATTCTCTAAATGCCCATAGATTCTATCTCTAAGAATTTTTTCCAACAGCTTTCCCACCACAGACGTAAGGCTCACTGGTCTATAATTACCCGGACTATCCCTACTACCTTTTTTGAACAAGGGGACAACATTTGCTTCCCTCCAATACTCCGGTACCATTCCCATAAACAACGAGGACATAAAGATCCTAGCCAGAGGCTCAGCAATCTCTTCCCTCACCTCGTGGAGCAGCCTGAGGAATATTCCATCAGGCCTCGGGGTCTTACCCATCCTAATGTATTTTAATAACTCCAACACCTCCTCTGCCTTAATATCAACATGCTCCAGAACGTCAACCTCACTCATATTGTCCTCATCGTCATCAAGTTCCCTCTCATTGGTGAATACTGAAGAGAAGTATTCATTGAGGACCTCACTCACTTCCACAGCCTCCAGGCACATCTTCCCACCTTTATCTCTAATCGGTCCTACCTTCACTCCTGTCATCCTTTTGTTCTTTACATAATTGAAGAATATCTTGGGGTTTTCCTTTACCTTACTCGCAAAGGCCTTCTCGTGCCCCCTTCTTGCTCTTCTCAGCCCCTTCTTAAGCTCCTTTCTTGCTACCCTATATTCCTCAATAGACCCATCTGATCTGAGAAGAAAGAAGTTAGCTTGACTTCAGTGGTTGGGAAGATGTTGGAGCTGATTATTAAGGATGAGGTTTTGGGGTATTTGGAGGCACATAATAGAACAGGCTGTAGTCAGCAGGGTTTCCTTAAGGGAAAATCTTGCCTGACAAACATGTTGGAACTCTTTGAGGAAATAACAGGCTGGAAAGATAAAGAAGAGGTAGAGGATGTTGTTTACATGAGTTCTCAGAAGGCTTTTGACAAAATGCCGCACGTGAGGCTGCTTAACAAGGTAACAGCCCATGGTATTACAGGAAAGATACTAACATGGATTGCAGATTGGTTGATTGGCAGAAAGCAAAGAGTTAGAATAAAGGGGGCCTATTCAGGTTGGCTGCCAGTGACGTGGAGTTTTGCAGGGATCGGTTTTGGGACTGCATCTTTTCACGTTATGTACCAGAGATTTGGATGATGAAATTGATGACTTTGTGGATAAGTTTGCCGATGATACAAAGCTAGGAGGAGGGGCAGGTAATGTTGAGGATGCAGGGAGTCTGCAGGAGGACTTGGACAGATTGGGAAAATGGGCAAAGAAGTGACATATGGAATATAGTGCAAGGGTCATGCACTTTGATGGAAGGAATAAAGGTGTACACTACTTTCTAAACGAGGAAACAATTCAAAAATCTGAGGTGCAAATAGACATGGGAGTCCTTGAGCAGAATTCCTGAAAAGTTAACTTGCAGATTGAGTCAGTGGTAAGGAAACCAAATACAATGTTGCATTCATTTTGAGAGGACTGGAATATAAGAGTAAGAATGTGTTACTGAGGCTTTATAATAAATTGGTCAGACTGCACTTGGAGTAATGAAAGCAGTTTTAGGCCCCTTACCTGAGAAAAGATATGCTAGCATTGGAGAGAGTCCGGAGGAGGTTCCCAGGAATGATTCCGGAAATGAAAGCGTTAACATATGAGGAGCGTTTGATGGATCTAGGACTGTACTCGCTAGAGTTTAGAAGAATGGGGAGTGGGGGTTTATCTCATTGTATCCTATCGAATATTGGAAGTCCTAGACAGAGTGGAAGTTTAGAGAATGTTTCTTACATTGGATGAGTCTAGGACCAGAGTGTACAGCCTCAGAATAGAGTGATGTTTATTTACAACAACGATGAAAAGGAATTTCTTTAGCCAGAGAGTGGTGATTCTGTGGAATTCATTGCCACGGATGGCTGTGGAGTCCAAGTCATTGAGTACATTTAAAGCAGAGATTGATAGGTTCTTGGTTAGTCAGAGCATCAAAGCTTATGGTGAGAAGGCAGGAGGATGGGGTTAAGAGCAATAATAAGTCAGCCATTATAGAATGGTGGAGAGGCTTGATAGACTGAGTTGCCTAATTCTGTTCCTATGTCTTATGGCCATGTGGTCTAATTTACCAAAAAGCACTAACAGGTAAAAGTCACCAGTTCCTCTTGATTCTTCCTTTGGGTGTTTAACTTGGATGAACCATCTGCTGCTGCACCCTTTCTTGTAGTGGATCCCTTTTCCCTGCATCTTTACTGTCAAAAAGTTTATCAGAAGACCTCAAAGCCTACGGTAAAAAAAAATCAAAGCTCACACCCGCTTTTTTGAAATTCCTTTGGTTTGTGCTTCCCATGGGCGTTCTAATGATCTTCAGTTCTCTGAGTCATCCAGTTCTGATAATTGATAAATTCCTTTGTTACTAATAAATCTTGTCAAAGAAAAATAATATTTTCTGTAGTATGCTTGTCACAAATGTTGAGTGAATTCTCATAAATTCTCAAAGCAGTCATCTCTGGTGTTAAAAGTCACTGAATTTACGATTGATTATCTATCATCTGATGTTATTGTAAGTTGTTCTGATTCATACTTATCAATAGGAAGGACTACGTGACAATTTCTGTAACCCAGCATGATATCACTGAAAATGACAATGGTGAAAAAGATGATGTAGCGATCTCATGCCAAGCTATTACCACTGCGGAAAGACTTCGTGAGTGTCCCAATATTTTGCAGACAAATTGGTCCATTTCCTGCTAAGTACATTGAGACGGACTATTATCTATAGAGGACCAGTGCTCACTATTCATATTAATGGCAAAGCACACAGCAGGGATATCAAACCAATTATATTGGGTCTGGCATTGTGCAGTTTCATTCCATCTATAAATGCTCTGACAAGGTAGAGTGATGGAATGGATCACTGTTGTTAATATACTACCTGGTACAGGATCTATTCAGTGAAAGACTTTTGCAAACTTTAATAAGCAGCCAAGTTTTTTCAAATTCTGAAGATCATACAAAGAAGTTTGCATTAATTGTATTCCTCAGACTTCATAAATTTACTGAATACTTAACCTTAAAGTTATACATAAGGGCAGTTCTAAGTACATGCGTTGTTTAATATTATTTATTGCAGCCTTTCAAGTAATTTTTGCAAATTAACCTTTTAACGTACCAACCCACACATCTTTGTGCTGTGGAGGGAAACCAGAACGTTCAGGAAAAAACCATGTGGTCTCTGCAATAACATGCAAACTCTACCGGAAGTCAGAATTTGAACCCAGGTTGCCAGAGCAGTGAAGTAGAAACTCAACCAGCTGCATCAATGAGTTGTCCCAATTTGAAATACAAGAAAAGTCTTCAGATATTATTGCATTGTGGCAAAAGCCTATTTCGAAAGGAGTATTAAAACTGTTGGCAATTAAATGTGGAACAGTGTGATCATAGAAGCATAGAAACATAGAAAACATACAACACAATAAAGGCCCTTTGGCCCACAAACTGTGCTGAACATGTCCCTACCTTAGAACTACCAAGGCTGTACCCATAGCCCTCTATTTTTCTAAGCTCCATGTACCCATCCAGGAGTCTTTTAAAAGACCCTATCATTCCCGCTTCCACCACCGCTGCCACCAGCCCATTCCACGCACTCACTACTCTCTGCATAAAAAACATACCCCTGACATCTCCTCTGTACCTTCTTCCAAGCACCTTAAAACTATGCCCTCTCATGCTAGCCATTTCAGCCCTGGGGAAAAGCCTCTGACTATCCACATGATCAATGCCTCTCATTATCTTGTACACCTCTATCAGGTCACCTCTCATCCTCTGTCACTCCAAGGAGAAAAGGCTGAGTTCACTCAACCTATTCTCATAAGGCATGCTCCCAATCCAGGCAACATCCCTGTAAATCTCCTCTGCACCCTTTCTATGGTTTCCACATCCTTCCTATAGTGAGGCGACCAGAATTGAGCACAGTACTCCAAGTGGGGTCCGACCAGGTACTATATAGCTGCAACATTACCTCTCGGCTCTTAAACTCAATCCCACAGTTGATGAAGGCCAATGCACCGTATGCCTTCTTAACCACAGAGTCAACCTGTGTAGCAGCTTTGAGTGTCCTATGGACTCAGACCCCAAGATCCCTCTAAACCTCCACACTGCCAAGAGTCTTATCATTAATGCTATATTCTGCCATCATATTTGACCTACCAAAATGAACCACCTCACATTTATCTGGGTTGAACTCCATCTGCCACTTCTCAGCCCAGTCGTGCATCCTATCAATGTCTTGTTGTAACCTCTGACAGCCCTCCACACTATCCACAACACCCCCAACCTTTGTGTCATCAGCAAATTTACTAACCCATCCCTCTACTTCCTCATCCAGGTCATTTATAAAAATCACGAAGAGTATGGGTCCCAGAATAGATCCCTGAGGCACACCACTAGTCACCATTCTCCATGTAGAATATGACCCGTCTACAACCACTCTTTGCCTTCTGTGGGCAAGCCAGTTCTGGATCCACGAAACAATGTGCCCTTGGATCCCATGCCTCCTTACTTTCTCAATAAGCCTTGCATGGGGTACCTTATCAAATGCCTTGCTAAAATCCATATACATTACATCTATGGCTCTACCTTCATCAATGTGCTTAGTCACATCCTCAAAAAATTCAATCAGGCTTATGAGGCACGACCTGCTCTTGACAAAGCCATGCTGACTATTTCTAGTCATATATGCCTTTCCAAATATCCATAAATCCTGCCTCTCAGGATCATCTCCAGTGAAGTAAGACTCACTGGGCTATAATTTCCTGGGCTATCCCTACTCCCTTTCTTGAATAAGGGAACAACATCCGCAACCCTTCAATCCTCTGGAACCTCTCCCTTCCTCATTGTTGATGCAAAAATCATTGCCAGAGGCTCAGCAATCTCTTCCCTCACTTCCCACAGTAGCCTGGGGTAAATTACACCCATTCCCTGTGACTTATCTATCTTGATGCTTTCCAAAAGCTCCAGCACATACTCTTTCTTAATTTCTACTTTCTCAAGTTTTTCAGTCCACTGCAAGTCATCCCTACAATTGCCAAGATCCTTTTCTGTAGTGAATACTGAAGCAAAGTATTCATTAAGTACCTCCGCTATTTCCTCTTTTCCATTGTCACACTTGATTGGTCCTATTCTCTCATGTCCTATCCTCTTGCTCTTCACATACTTGTAGAAATGCCTTGGGGTTTTCCTTAATCATGTCCGCCAAGGCCTTCTCATGGCCCCTTCTGGCTCTCCTAATTTCATTCTTAAACTCCTTCCTGCTAGCCTTATAATCTTCTAGATTCATATCATTGCCTAGGTTTTTGAACCTTTTGTAAGCTCTTCTTTTCTTCTTGATTAGATTTACAACAGCCTTTGTGCACCACAGATCTTGTACCCTACCATCATTTCCATGTCTCATTGGAATGTACCTACTCAGAACCCCATGCAAATATCCCCTGAACATTTGCTACATTTCTTCATAGAGTGAAAGAAAGCAAAATTACTGCAGATGCTGGAAATCTGAAATAAAAACAGGAAATGTTGAAATAGTTTGCAAGTCAGGCAACGTTGATAGAGAGAAATGAAATAATGTTTTACATAATTCCAAGATTTTCTTTCATACAAGATTCCCAGTAACTGGCACCATTCCAGCGTTTTCTTCTCTCTTCTGCCCTTATCCATCTTCTTCTATTTCCTTCTCCAGGTGATCTGCAGTTAACAAGCCCTCACCATCCTTTCTCGCCCAATACTGCCATAGTTTCATGCAGCTTCTTTTGGTCTTTGTTGCAAATTTGAATATAAAAGATCTTTATTCAAAATGGCAAAATGTCATTTTGGAATAATCTCTCTTGGTGTATCCCCGAACTCAAAGTTTATTATTTATTAATATAACAGCAAGTGATTAAATACTGCATCAATTCTTTAGCATTCTGGGTGGAGACCTATGGCTCTGTAGAATTATAGTTTTACAATGAGTGTACATGTTAACTGTCAAGAACAGCCCTACTTATTTCAGACACCTTTGTAGGGAATCCAGACAATCTTACCACTGCATTGAGAGATGTCTTTTTCCACTGATTATTGCATATTCATGCAGCTGTCCTTATATCAGATTAAATATTGGTTCTCATTTACAATAATTGGCTGCTGCACCTATTCTATGAAAGATGTCCCTTGCCTACAACCCTTAACTGTCTCTGCCTTATCACAAACATTCCCTGTGCTCTTTCCACTCTTCCCCCTTCTCCACATATTAAAATATGCTTGTATTCTAACACTGCCTAGCTCTGGCAAAAGGTAATCAAACTGAAATATTTATTCTGTCTCTCTCACTACGGATACTGCCTGACCAGTTGAGTACTTTCAGCATTTTCTGCTTTTGTTAGTGTTTACGGTCAATGAGTTCTTCTCACAACTGGAAGGTCTTATGGGGTTACTTTTACTGTTACTTTTACTGTTTGTGCTTTGATGCTTCAGGATTGTGTTTTGGCCATTGCTAACATTTTTTTTATGGCTCAAAAAGATCTGAGATGGAATGTTCTGCATTGGTGATCCCAACTGGTTTGTAGGTAGTACCTGTCGGCTGGAGGAACACAAGAGATTGAAAACCTCCTCTAGGGGAATCGAGCTGAGCCCTGATGCAGAATTTCATCTGAAGACATAGACAGTTCCTCTCCCACCACAGATGTTGCTCGACCCACTGAGTTTCTTCAGGAGATAGTTGGTTGCTCTGCATTTTTGTATGTAGAAGGGTATAGGGTCATTAGGTGCTATCATTCAGAGGACTTTTCAGTCATTATTATAAAGCATGGATCAGATCTAATTCTGTGCTTCCCCTTCTGTACAACACTGCTGGTCTGGCTTACACCAGCTTCGGAGGGTGGAGCACAGCTAACACGGTGCTAAACAGTAACTCCTTTGCTTGCGTCTTCGGAAACAGCTCTATTTCTATCTTTGATATCTCTTTTTTTTTCCTTTTCAAGGTCTCTTGAGGACCCTGACCTGGATTATTATTCTGACTTTGGTTCTTTGCGGGAATGAGACTTGCTCTCGGGGCTTCATGACTGGCCACTTTCTGAGATGCCAAGGACATGGCCTGGAAGACTAGTGTGCCTTCAGGGTGCCAGATTGTCATTGCTCTGGAGGTGGGCAGATTCAAGGCCGATGCCCCTGAATGAGGTGTCGCAGGAGAACACAAAACATCAGGAGCTGTGTGTTGAGACTTGTGCCTTTCTGAGGCCGATTCTCTGGGAGCAGAGCTTGGAAAAAGCAAAGCAACAGACTTTTAACATCATAAATCAGTGAGTTGTTTGTTATGTCTCCCCTCTCACCGTGAAATGGGGACATCTCTTTTTCTCTTATTAGGGAGAGACAGAGAGAGGCTGTGGCACATCAAGTTACCGGGTGAACGAGTAGTCTTTATTTGTTGCACGCTTGAATGCTGGGTGAGGGGTGCTGATGCTTCTTTGCTGGTGTGGGTGGGTTGTGGTTGTTGCCTTGCTGCTGCTTGTGTGTGGAAGGGAGAGCTGTGGGTTTTTGTGATCCTAGCGCTTAACTATCATTCATTCTTTGGGGTACTCCTCTGTTTTCATGGATGTTTGCGAAGAAGAAGAATTTCAGGATGTATATTGTATACATTTCTTTGACATTAAGTGTATTTCACTTTCAGCATTTTGTCTCCTGCCAGTAATCCTGATCACCCACACTATTTTTCAGGTGCTTTCTTTCATCGTCACCCGCTTTGCCTCTCACTGCTAGGTGTTTCCACTTCTACCCATTGAAATATAACAGCCGGGAGACACTTAGGTAAGCATTGATATTAAAAACAAAGAGTTACTTGTGGGCATATTCCAGTCCATTTAACAGAACATGTTGTAAAGCAATCAGTCTGAAAGAGAAGTATAAATGAAATGATTAGTTTTTGGATAATCTATAAATCTTGCATAACTGTTAATGAAACATAATAAGTATTGCCAACAGAGTTACCGAGAAAGTATTCACACTATCGCTTTATGCAGTAAACAGAGGATTACTCTGCAGGCGATATTTGTTATACTCCATTAAGTGCTAGGCAGGCTGAATTAGAAATCATGAAGATCGATTCCTGGCTTTGCACACACATTTTTCGATGACAACATGAAGATAACTTTAAGTAACCCTTCAAAATCAGATGCACTATTGATGGTACCCAATTAACCCTTTGTTGTTGACTGAAATACATGCAGGATGTTTAACCGTCATGGGCAAAGCCCTCCCTACTACGAAGTACCTCTACAGGGAATACTGTTGCAGGAAGGCAGCATCTATCATGAAGGAAATCGCCAGCATCCAGGCCACTGCTGCCATCAGGAAGAAGGTACAAGATCCTCAGGCCCTATAGCACAGGTATATATATATATAGTGACGGCCTGCACACGTGGGACTTGAACCGCCATCGGGAGCATCGGGAGCCACGGGTAGACACGCGGTAGCACGTTTGAAACTACCCGCTCGGGGTGGACCTTCCGGGGACAGTCTGACATCACGTCCGCCCCGCGGGTCACAGGGAGGGGAGATTTAAGCATGTGATTTTGAATCAGTAAAGGCATTCTGAGTTCAGCTCTCTCTGCCTCCGTATGTTTCTTTAGCAGTGCGTTTGCGCGCGACTACAATATATATATAAAAGATTACTCAAGTATTAAGTAAATATTAAATACACTCCTCCCACTTAACTATAAACTTTAACTGAATAGAGAATGCACCTCAATGATATACACAGTATACTATATAATAGAACTAATATAAACAGACATCTACAGCATAGTAAATCTTTAACTTGTTCCATTCACGCCCAAAGATTTAATCACTGTGGAGAATTCCTTACTCTTGTGAGATAATGTCTTTCCTGACAAGGGGGATCCCTCCTTCTCAGGTGAGACTTGTGGCTGTGAAACAATCTCAGATTCCGGGGTCTCCTCTGTGGTGATTATAGGAGTTAACTCAGACTGCAGGAAGTGGTTCTTACAGTGGCAGCCAGCCAACTTTCTTCTCTAACAATTGGCTCTCCTCTCATCAACTGATCAGTGTGTCATCTCCAGTTGATGTCAGACACAACATCTACTGTGTGGGAGAGTGGTCCAGTTCTGTCCTTAATCTTTCCGAGTACCCACTTTTGATCACCTCTGTAGTCCCTCATCAGGACTTATTGTCCAGGAGTGATACATTGAACCTCCTTGTTTGAGGAGCCTTCACCTATTACTACCAATAAATTTGCGTCCGTGAACAGTCTGGCAAAATCCACGTGAATCCTCTGCCAGGGCAATGCAGGCCTTTTCCAAGGATGGAGAGGTGCTTCTCTTGGCATCTTCTGGACACGTTGGCATCCCATACAGTGCATGGCAAACTGCTCGATCTGCTGATTTAACCCAGGCCAACAGGCAAACCTTTGAGCCAATGCTTTCATTTTAACCATGCCTAGATGACCATCATGTAGTTCCTCCAACACTTCAGCTCTCAGCTTGGATGGCATGATACTCTTAATCCCTACATAAGGCAATTTCTGTCAAGGGCAAGTTCATCTTGGCACTAGTAAATGAGGGAGAACTGGAGTTTCTGCTGCACATTCCAGATATTTTGAGTCGCCACATGGATCTGAAACAGTGTGGGGTCTTTGCTGCTTTCCCTTTGGATCATCTTTACTGTAAAAATGATCTATGCTAGGGAGAATACGTCAAGAGGAGTGTCTTTTTTTGTAAATGATTTCGGGACTTTCTTTTCCAAGGGTAAATGGGGCAATCCAGCAACATTTCCATGATTATTTATCCTATTGAATTCATTGTTCTAATTGTGTCCTCCACACCTCTGCATTCATGCTGCCGCTGTTAGTGAAACACTCTTCTGTGGATTCACCAGTGGCTGATGATCAGTAACAACGGTAAACTCTCTTCCATACAAATACTGGCTGAAATGTTTTACACCCCAAAACAGATGCAAGGCCTCTCTGTCAATCTGTGCATATCTTTTCCTCTGCAGCGGTAAGGGAATGTGATGTAAAAGCTATGGGGCCTTCACTTCCGTCACTCATAACACGTGACATTACTGCACTTATACCATAAGGCAAGACATCACAGGCAAGCTTCACAGGCCGACGTGGATCATAATGTGTGAGTACAGTGTCTGTCGTCACCATTTCCTTTACCTTTTGGAAAGCCACCTGACACAGCTTTGTCCATTGCCATGTCTTCCTGATCTGCAGCAATGAGTTCAAACAGTGGAGTTGTGGTAAACCATGTATATATGTTGTAACTCGGTTACCTGTCTGGACACACCCCTCTGCTGACTGCCCCTGTGGCTCCTCCCACAGAGTCCTGTATAAAGGTGTTCGTCTTGCCCCTCCCCCTTAGTCCAGAGGCAGACACTCACTGTGGAGGTCGTATTGTACAGCGAATAAAAGCCTTTCAGTATTTTTACCAAACCTCAGTCTTTTGGAGTAACTGAAGGTGCTTCAATTTTATTCACTGTACATTTTAAAACATGGAACAGGTCCTGAGACCAGAAAAATTAGACCTCCATCCGCAAATGCCTGACGCTGGAAACGCTTTCGAACTCTGGCTGGCCTGCTTCGAAGCGTATCTAGAGGAGATTAAAGCGACCGACCCCGTAGCGAAGCGCAGAGTTCTACTCTCCAGGGTCAGTCCACGGGTCTATTCGCTGATCAGAGACCAGCCGAACTACGACGGCGCAGTGAACGCACTCAAAAGACAATACCTGCGGCCGATAAACAGCGTCTATGCTCGGCATCGCTTAGCGACACGGCAACAACACCCCAGGAAATCGAGTGCCGAGTTCGTCCAGGCCCTACGGACGCTCGTGCGAGCCAGCAATTGCCAGGAGCTGACGGCGGTGCAGCATGCAGAACTCCTAGTGAGAGACGCCTTCATCACGGAGACCAGGTCAGTGTACGTGCGCCAGCGGCTGCTGGAAAAAGCCGATCTTACCCTAAGTTCGGCGATGGAGCTGGCTGATACGTTGGAGGCCGCTCTGCATAACTCCGAGGCTCTCCAGGCACGCGATCCCCCGATGGCCTCGTGGGTGCCGCAGACTCCGCAACCTGCCGACGAATCGACCTCGGCTGCCGCCAGTCATGAGTCCGCGAAGTGCTACTTCTGCGGACTGGAGAAGCACCCCCAGAAACGCTGCCCGGCCCGACAAGCTACCTGCTCCAGCTGTGGAAAGAAGGGCCACTTCGCCAAGGTCTGTAAGTCAAAACCACGAGCGGGATCGAGCAGCGCCGCGTGCGAGAGGTGGGGGTCGTCATCTTCCCTGCACACTGCCACCACGTGCGAGACATGGGGGCTGCCATCTTCCCTGCACACTGCCACCACGTGCGAGACGTGGGGGTCACCATCTTGCCTGCTGCCATCTTCCCTGCACGCCACCACCACGTGCAAGACATGGAGGCGGCCATCTTGGTCGGCGCCACCTCCCACCGCCTACGACCAACAGGTGCTCACGGGGCACCCCACCACGCCGGACCAAGACGGCGACCCCACCCTGGCTTCCGTGACCCTCGACCAAAGCGCTCTCCACCAGCTCGCAAGGTCAATGATGGACATCCTGGTGGAGGGGCACAGGACAAGCTGCCTGTTTGACACAGGCAGCACGGAGAGTTTTATCCACCTGGCCATGGTACAGCGAATAAAATTGAAGCACCTTCAATTACTCGCCACCCCTCATGAGCGGCTCTTTTCTTTTCCCAGAAAATCGACCACTGGAACCACCCTACCATCTTGGCTGACGTCCCCGGGGCCAGTGCTGCTCCGGAAACATGCGAGGAGCAATAAATACTCCCCGATAGTCGAGAGGGTTCACTTACTTCATGCGAATCCCCAGTATGCCTACGTGGTTTTACCTGATGGGCGGGAGGACACGGTCTCCATCCACGACCTGGCGCCCGCAGGAGCTCCAGGCCCCTACCCTGAACACTCCGTGGTGACTATTGACCCCGTACCCACCAATGTATGTACCTACGAGACACCGTGCACCCCAAACCCTATACAGACACCACACGGCACTCCCATACCGGGTGCGACGCACACGCACGAGGGATTACCGACGCCTAACGTGCTGGCACCTGAAGTCAGGCCGGAGCCAGCACAACCGCCATCGCCGGTTCAATCACCGCCGGTGCTACGTAGATCACAGCGACGGACTCGACCGCCTGATAGACTTAACCTGTAAATATACTTCTTGTAAATATTGTCAGTCACTTCACCCCGCGAGACTCTTTTTTTTAAAAAAGGAGGGGTGAATGTGGTAAACCATGTATATATGTTGTAACTCGGTTACCTGTCTGGACACACCCCTCTGCTGACTGCCCCTGTGGCTCCTCCCACAGAGTCCTGTATAAAGGTGTTCGCCTTGCCCCTCCCCCTCAGTCCGGGGGCAGACACTCACTGTGGAGGTCGTATTGTACAGCGAATAAAAGCCTTTGCGTATTTTACCTAACTTCAGTCTTTTGGGGTAATTGAAGGTGCTTCAGGAGTAGAGTAGCCAGGTTTTGCAGGAACTTGTTATAGTAGTTTAAAAATCCTAAAAACGGACCTCAGCTGTGACACGCACTTTGGGCTTGAGGCTTCCAACACTACATGAATTTTCTCAGCAGACTTGTGTAAGTCTTGTGCATCAGTCGTATGACCACAGTAAGTGCTGCTTGGTTTCAAAATTCACACTGGTTGCATTGTGCTCTGAGCACATAACCTTCTAATATTTTTAACATTTGTGTTGAGGTTTTGGAGGTGTTCCTTATTACCCTTCGCAGCAACAATGATGTCGTCCATGTAACAATGAGTGCCCGAGTAGCCTTGTAGCACCTGGTCCATAGCTTTCTGCTAGAGTGCAGGTGCAGAGGCTACTCCAAAAATAAGCTTATATTATGATAAAGCTTTTCGTGAGTGATAATGGTGAGAAACACTTTGGACAATTCTTCCATCTGCATTTGCAAGTATGCCTCAGCAAGGTCCACTTTGCTGAAGTGTTTTCCTCAAGAAAGATTTGCAAAGATATCCTCTATACTGGGCAGAAAGTATTGGTCTACTTTCTGTTCTGGGTTGATGGTGACCTTAAACTCACCACTGATCCTGACAGACACATTCTTCTTGGCTACGGGATCACTGACATTTCCCATGGGCTCTGCTCAACCTTGGAAACAACTCCTTCAGCCTTCATGTGATCCAGCTCACTGGCTACTTTATCATGGATGGTGTAAGGAACTGGATGGCTTTGTAAAACTTGGATGATATTTTCATTTAACACTATTTTACCCTTGATGTGTTTGAATTTTTCCAATGCCATCTTTGAACACTGCTGTGGCATCATACAGTATCTTTCTTAAATCTCTTTCATATGGCTTCATTGCAGAGAATGTGACATGTAGATTGTAGATGTATCTCCAATCAAGTTGCAATTGTCTCAGCCAATCAATTCCCCACAATCTTGGTCCTCCTGTTTTTACCACATATAAGCTCAATGTGGCTTGTTGGTTGTTGTATAGCACAGTTATGGATGCCATTTCCACAGGTGTTATCTTTTTTCCAGCATAAGTTCTTACTGGGATATCTGCAGGCTTCAGTATAGTATCTTTGAAATGCCTCTCAAACTCATCTTGTGGAACGGCTGAAATGGCCAAACCAGTGTCCAATTTGATTTTAATTAATTTGCTGTTCACTTCTGGCAAAAGCCATAGTGCTTGTCTATTGTTGGTTTTCACAATGTAGATCCCAAGGCTGCTCAATCCTGTGTCACTCTCATAACATCAGATTTTTCATCAATAGCATGCAGATTAGTACTCTTTTTGAAATTTTGAAACTTGACTTTTTAGCTTTTTCTCTTCCCTGTATAGTCCATTTAGTTTTGTCTGCCCAATATGCTCTTTGTATGCGACCTACTTTGTTGTATATTCTGCAAGTTTCAACTTTGAATCTGCATATGAATATGAGCCCCTGCCACAATGGTAACACAAGTTGTTTTGTCAGCCAGGCCTTCCTCCGGATGCTACAATTTCATTCACACAGACTTTCCATTGGAACAGCAATTTCAACTGTTCTTTTAAGAGTAAGTGTGCTTCAGTTAGGGGTCATTTTTGAATGCATTCTTGTAAGATTCCATGAACTAAATGATCTCCCATTACTGAACTGACAATGCTCAGACAATCTCTTCAATTCAGCCATGTATGCTGAAATGGACTCCACTTCCTTTTGATTCCACTTATAAAAACCTAAAGTGTCCTGCAATCAACAATAGTTTTGGTTTTAAATGTTCTTGTATTACTTTAACAATATCAGCAAAGCTCATTTCTGCTGGTTAAGTTGGAGCATTTAAACTTTGAAGCAGACAGTTTGCCTTTAAATCCAATGCACTCAGCAAAATTGGCACTGTTTCTCATTGGCTATTTCACTTGCTTCAAAATATTGTTAGCTCGGTATACATATTCCAGTTATCTCTTGTGGAAAAAAAGGCACCAATCTTTCCAATGTAGCCAGCTCTTTCTGCTCTTTTTTATGATTATACCCCCAGTACTCATTGCTTCTGAACGTGTGAATTTTTCCATTTTCTGCCTTTTTTTCTAAACTTGATCATGTCTTCTCTTTAGAAGAACATGTGCTGTTCTGTTTCACTGTTCCTCACTACACTCTTTTATAAACTTGAATGTCTTACTGCGCTTCAACAGGTTGTTAGCTGTCTTGGGTTTGTTTTAAAACTACCTCATTGCTAATGTTATATTTTGTAACTTCAAAGTATTAAACTAATTTAAAGAGAGTCTGAGATGTGGATCTACCTTTGAGTTTACTTCAAGTGAGGAGTATTTATACATGGTTGTGTTCAATGGCTCCATTCAGTATCAGAGAATATATACAATATGCAACCTGAAATTCTCACTCTCTGCAGTATCTCAGGTGGTGATGAGAGGACGTACAGGAGTGAGATATACCAACTAGTGGAGTGGTGTCACAGCAACGATCTTGCACTCAATGTCAGTAAGACAAAAGAGCTGATTGTGGACTTCAGGCAGGGTAAGACAAAAAAACACATTCCAATCCTCAAAGAGGGATCAGAAGTGGAGAGAGTGAGCAGTTTCAAGTTCCTGGATGTTAAGATCTCTGAGAATCTAACCTGGTCCCAACATATTGATGTAGTTATAAGACAGCGGCTATACTTTATTAGGAGTTTGAAGAGATTTGGTTTGTCAACAAATACACTCAAAAACTTCTATAGTTGTACCGTGGAGAGCATTCTGACAGGCTGCATCACTGTCTGGTATGGAGGGGCTACTGCACAGGACCGAAAGAAGCTGCAGAGGTTTGTAAATCTAGTCAGTTCCATCTTGGGCACTAGCCGGATATCTTTAGGGAGCGGTGTCTCAGAAAGACAGTATTCATTATTAAGGATGTCTAGCACCCAGGGCATGCCCTTTTCTCACTGTTACCAGGAGGGGAGCATCGACTCAGACCATGAGAGGCCTGCGTTGGGCATCTTCATGCCTTACAAGGCACAGATTGGAAGTCTGCGTGGGGCGCCACTCCTCGCACAGACACTAGAGCAATGTGTGGTTAAGTGCCTTGCTCAAGGACACAAACACGCTGCCTCCTACCATCAGGTAGGAGGTACAGAAGTCTGAAGGAACACACTCAGCGATTCAGGAACAGCTTCTTCCCCTCTGTCATCTGATTCCTAAATGGACATTGAATCTTTGGACACTACCTCACTTTTATTTTTAATACAGGTTTCCCCCGCCATCTGAAGGTAGAGCATTCCTATGAAATGGTTCGTAAGCCGAAATGTCGTAAAGCGAAGAAGCAATTACCATTTATTTATATGGGAAAATTTTGTGAGCATTCGCAGACCCAAAAATAACTTACCAAATCATGCCAAATAACACATAAAACCTAAAATAACAGTAACATATAGTAAAAGCAGGAATGATATGATAAATACACAGTCTATATAAAGTAGAAATACTTCTCTACAACGATTGCCTGCACAGATCTCCGTAGCGAAAATCTCACGCAAGCGTTGTTGGCATAACCGTGCTCTCCAGTAACCTTTAAACTATGAAGCTGTCACAATGGTGGGGGCATTGGGAGCAAGGGGTGGACCCAAATGCAAGACACATCTTGTGAGGTTAACTAAATTTAGTTTATTGTTTGATATCAGGAGAGCTAGGCAGGAGCAGGAGTAGCGAACAGGACAAGGACTCAGGACTACTACTAGGCTGGGACTAGGGGTCTGGGCTAGGACTCAGAATCGGCTCCCAGAACTAGAGGAGACATGAAGAGGCTAGGGTATGGACTTCGAGCCCGAGACTGGGCAAGGACCCAGTACCTGGGTCTTGCCTCGGGCTCGGACCCCAGAACCAGGCATGGACATGACATGGGCTAGGGAGAGGAGGAACATGGAAAACAGAGCCTCGGTCTCGGGAGAGCAGGTACATGGAACCATAGACACATACACAGAACGGAGAGACGGGACCCCTCCTTGGGTACAGGACATAGGACCAGGACTCATGACCCTCCGCGGGGCAACAGCGAGACGGCCTGACTTACCCCACGGAGGCGAGGACAAGACATGACAAGACATGACCCCCGCTGGGCAACAGCAAGACGGTCTGACTTACCCCACAGAGGCAAGGACTAGACAAGACAAGACACAACTCCCCGCTGGGCAACGGCAAGACGGCCAGACTTACCCCATGGAGGTGAGGACAAGACAAGACAAGACCAACACGAATGAACACCAGACAGTACCTATCTAGCTCTGGTGATGGAACTAGACTGAAGTGCAGGCGGGGGCTGCAGACCAGGGCTAGAGGCGAGAAGGGCAGAGAAGGGTTTCAGACAAGGGGGTAGGACAGGAATCACGGACTGCCAGGGCCGGGACTAGACTCAGAACTGGAAGCCGCCAGGGCCAGGACTTGACATGGTACTTGAACGCCACCAGGGCCAGGACTTGGACGTGGTACTTGGATGCCGCCGGAGCCAGGACTTGGACATGGTACTTGGATGCTGCCGGAGCCAGGACGTGGACGTAGTACTTGGATGCCGCTGGAGCCAGGACGTGGACGTGGTGCTTGAATGCCACCGGAGCCAGGATGTGGACGTGGTACTTGGATGCCGCCGGAGCCAGGATGTGGACGTGGTACTTGGATGCCGCCGGAGCCAGGACGTGGACGTGGTACTTGGATGCCGCCGGAGCCAGGATGTGGACGTGGTACTTGGATGCCGCCGGAGCCAGGACGTGGTGCTTGGAACCTCTGGGTAGTGCCGAGCTCTCGACTTGGCCCGGGAACAGTAGACAGCGGCTCTTGATTCTCTCCGGCGGGTTAACTGACGGACCCACCTTGATGAGGAAACTTTGCAGGCTTGCTTCGGTGAGGTAACTGGATAGGGTTGCTCTGGTGAGGAAAGGCGAATTACCGGCACTCGCTTCAGGCGGAGACTAGGTTTGCTCCGGCCAGATGACATTGGCACGCCGTGACTTTGCAGACCTTGCAGACGCTCCTGCCCGAACGGCTGAAAGCCAGAGACTATAAACTACTGGTTCAGCCGAGTGTTAATTGCCTCTAATCACCAAAGTCGAGGAACACAGGAAAACAGGGAATCAATGGTCCTGATTGTAACATAAACAACGTAAATTTAAAGGGACCCCGATCCAGACCATGACAGAAGCTGCCAAATCTACCAAATAACATGTAAAAATACACAGCCTATATAAAGTAGAAACAATGTATGTACAGTGTAGTATCACTTACCGGAACCAGGAAAACAGCGCCGAGTACACTGATGATGGTGTGTTAGACGAGTCGTCGCAGACTGGGTGGTGCAGTGGCCCCCACCCTCCAGGCCGCTGACTGATGCATTGTCGCGAAGCACGCAGGAGTAGCTGGGAGGCACACAGCACATCTTTAAGAAAAAAGCTGAAATAAACATGCTAATTAATTAGGTGCTGCCCGGCACGTAAATGTCGGCGCAGATCAGAGGCGATTGCCAATTGCATTGGCACTGATCTGGGCTGCGAATTATGTGCTAGGCGGCACCTAATTAATTAGCATGTTTATTTCGGCTTTTTTCTTAAAGATGTGCTGTGTGCCTCCCGGCTACTGCTGCATTCTCCGCAAATCGGTACAGTATCTGTCCGGGGCCCGGGGATTGGGGTGGTGGGACACAGGGGTGTCATCTCATCATCGATCAGGGCAGGCAGCTCATCTTCTCCTATGACTGCCTGCCACGAGGCGAAGGTCAAGGTTCGTCGTCTGCTATGGCTGATGTGGAAGGCTTTCTTGACTGCTGAGCCTCGAGCAATTTTCTATCACACAGTTCTTTGTAAGGACTCAAACCATCCTGCAAATATCCCCTAATCCTACGTACCCTTTCAAAATTAAAGTCGTACTTTATCATTGCAGCAAAAATCTCACGCAGTTGCTTCACGTTCAGTTCCTGGACGACTTCACTTTCGCTACTGCATTAGGTTTTGACTGTTATCCTTTCCTCTTCCAATTGCATCAGCTCTTCATCTATTAGTTCTTGGTCATGGGATGCCAAAACCTCTTCAACATCATCTTCGTCAGCTTCCACAAGCCAAACTCACTTTGTCCTTGCTTCGTTCACCACCATTGAAATGCTTAATTATGTCTAGTTTTATGCTAAGCGTAACACCCTTATGAGCTCTTTCAGGCTTTTCCGACACCTTAGAACTCATCTTGCTAACGGCTGCTCAATGCAACGTGTTTAAGCAATGCTGGCGAGAATGCCGTTCCGAATCCGGAGGAGAGCGGCTGCTCGGGGTGCGCGCTGAATTTTTTGCGCGCTGATTTTTTATCGCGTGCTGCCTTTCTTCGTAACAGTGAAAACACCTTCTTGAAAGCGAAAACAGGGTACAAATGTAGGTCTTTCGTAACAGTGAGGTTTTGTAAAGCGAACGTTCGAAAAGCGGGGGACACCTGTATACAGTATTTCTGTTTTTGCATGGTTTTTAATCTATTCAATATGTGTAATTGATTTACTTGTTTATTTATTATTATGTTTTATTTTATTAATTTTTTTTTCTCTCTGCAAAATTATGTATTGCATTGAACTGCTACTGCTAAGTTAACAAATTTCATGTCATGTACCGGTGATAATAACCCTGATTCTGATTCTGATTCTGACATCCTCGAAACAGAAGAGAAACCCCAAAGAATGAATGAGAGAAACAAGGTAAGAACCGGAAAGCCCTCTGCTCCCCTCCCACGCACAACAGCAGCAAGTAGCATCAACCCTCCCCCTCCACCTCCCCCACTTATTCTAGCAGAAAGCACGAATGTTCCAACCACCCACCATGCAAGCAACAGCATAGCCCCCAAAGAGAGAACATGGTCTACAGTACATCAAAAACTAACTGCTAATTCTAATAATTCAACATCCCTGTTCTGGAGTTAGAGTCAGACTGAGGCGTTGCTTTTTATTTTGAGTTTCCTGACTCGGCAGCAAACTCTCACTCACCATCGAGAGCGAGAGAGGTAGTGATCACCCGAGTGCTGAGGCTACCAACAGCCACTCTCGCTGCCACAGCGTTCCAGCTTTCCACAGCGCTTCAGATCGTGACATCAGCGAGTACTTTTCTCCACAGGGCCATGCAAGGCCGCATCGTCAAGGTGCCCAGCGTCAGGCCACACCTGGACATATTGAAAATGTGGCCAATCGGCGAGTCCCAAGAACGGGAACACACCAGTATGCAGAGCCGTACATATAAATTGTAATGAATTACTTAAATGAAAAAGAATGCTTAATCAACCAATATATATGTAAGATTGCTCAAATATTATGGAAATATTAAATCCACAACAATTACCCCTCAACCATCAGGCTCCTGAACCACTGGGAATAACTTCACCCAACTTCACTCATGCCATCACTGAGTTGTTCCTACAACCTACAGCCTGACCTTCAAGCACTCTTTATCTCATGTTCTTTATATTAGTTATTGATTATTGTTTATCTATTCATTATTATTATGACTTCTTTTAGTGTTTGCACAGGTGTTGTCTTTTGCATATTGGTTGTTTGTCCATCCTGTTGGGAATGGTCTTCCACTGATCTTATTTTGTTTTTTGTACTTACTGTGAGTGCCCACAAGAAAATGAATGAATTGCAGTGTTATATATGATGACATATGTGTATTCTGATAATAAATTTATTTTGAACTTTGAACTTTAGTGCAATACTAGGCTGCAAGCCAATGTTTTATTTCACCTCACTGATTAAATCGTCCATTGTTTGCCAATTAAAGTGACGAGTTTTGTACAGGTTTTTGGGTGGGGAAATGCCTGTGCCACTTTTGTTTGTTTTTTGTGCGGGGAGGGGGATTTTGGGCATTGATGATCATGCTGCCGTTCTTTTCTTTGTTTGTTTTCATAGCTACCCAGAGAAGTAGGATTTCAGGTTGTAAACTTTGATAATAAATTCACCTTTGAACCTTTGACCCTTTGATATATACAGACTGTAACATTCAGTAGCTGCAGTCATAAGCAGCTGCCCAGTGCTTTTACTGATATACACTACCTAAAGATATCCTCTGCTTTTGCAAGGGGAGATGCATTGTGATTGCAGAGATCGTTTGAAAGTGTTTGGTACAGCAATGAAGAATAGGACAAAGGAGCACCATGCATCTCTGATCCTGCACTGGGGGTTTTGCAACATTGGAGCAGGGAAGAGATGCTATCAGAGGCAAGAGGCATTCACGGCAGTTACTCAGAAGGCAGTAACCAGAGAAATCTACAGAGATCAAGCTTGCAAATGTAATTCCTGGATCATGGATTGAAGGAAGATGTCAGAGAAAGCATTTAGGAATACTTTTTGAACCCAACCACGGCACTGGCTTCATCATTGATCTCCTGTTAATAAGCCTATTCAGTATGCACTCATCTTTGTCTCATCTTTACACTCTTGGTCTATCATTTTGCAGTATACACCCTTCTAAGTATTAAATATGACAGCATCAGCACTGAAACAGAATGGATGTCACTTCAAACTAGAGTTGTGACCAGTCTCACACACTATGGGGTTTCCCATGACTAGGTGATTTTCAGTGAGATGCCAATGTTCACATATGGCCACCAGAGTGAATGAGGGGGAGGCACTGAATCTCCAAACCAGCCCAAATGCCACAGCGGGAACATCTGCTGAGGGGACTATTCTGGTGAATGGAGAATCAGCAGCCCATGTGTTGAGCAGGATTACTTTTTCCTCAATCTGTTAACAATTTGACTGAGTACTCCTGCTCTCCCTTGATACTGGGCTCAGGCAAACTGCTCACACCTGATGTTGGACCCAAACAGGAAGACTGCAAGATGCTGGAGCTCAGAGTGAGGTGGTGGGCATTGTTTCTTGGGGGGGGGGGGAGAGAGAGAGAGAGAGAGAGAGAGAGAGAGTTGTTTCATGAAACCGACAAGAAGTCTGCTTATGACCAAAAATCAAAAAACTGCAGATGCTGCAAACTGAAAATAAAAACGAAGGATGATGGTCTGGCATATGTGCAGCTGATGAGCTAATGACTGAAGAAAATAGTGGCCAAGTGGATGGAGATAGAGTGCACCAAAGTCTGAATTCCTGCCTTGCTAGCAATGCTCGGGATCTCAAAGGAAAGTTTATTAGACAAAATGATGTGCAAACTCTGCGTGGTGTCACCACTGAACTGGTGTTCTTGGAAGATTAATTGTGCATTGCACCAAGTCATGCTATAAATGTATAAATTAAATTGTACCGTGCACGGGCTTTTTTTCCTTTCTCGGGTGTAACTGGGTAATGCGATGGTCATGATGGAGGAAGAGCTTGTTGGTTAAAGAGAGGAATCACTCATTAATTATTTGTTTATGTAGTTCATGCCCAAAAGGAAATATCAGAATCTCAGGCTCCATCTTCTTTTCCCTTCCCCTTTTTCTTTTAGATCACAACTTCTGAGTTAATGTAGCAGTAGGGGCTGTTCCTTCATATTAGTGAGGGTAACCAGCATGCAGCATGCCATGACAAATGTCGAAACCTTATATTACTCAAAGACATACCTGTTGAGGGAGCTATTTGGCCCATCAACACTATGCTAGTATCAGAGCAGTCCATCATTCTGTTTCCCAACAACCCTCAGTAACTACCCTCTCTCATGTGACCAGCAACTTTTCCTAATTTTTCTGCCATCCACCCAAATTAGGGGTAATTTACAATACATATCAGCCAGTTAACCCACTATCCAGCATATCTTTGGGATGTAGAAAGAAATCAGCACAACAGGAAATGCCTGCGGGTCAAAGGGAGAATGTGCAAACTCTATGCTCTCAGCACTTTGATCGAACTTAGTCTGCTGGAGAGGTGAGGAAGCTCTACTACTCGCTGCACCTCTGCGCCACCTGACACATTAACAATGCAAAGCTCTCTCCTGACCTGCTTGGACTCTGTTTGTACTCCTGTTGTGCAGATATATGTGGATTATGGACTAATGTCATGACTCACATTGTAAATGAATACCCTTCGTTGTCCAGGAGCTGACCCTTGGCTTGCTGTGGTGATTGAAGACAGAGGGGATGATACAAAGTTAAGGCGTCATGATGGCCGCCTGGGTACCAGGCAGGGTCCTGTACAATTCCCTGCTCGATGCTGAAGCAGAAAAACCCCTTTGATCTCCAGTATGATCGGGCACTGATGAGCAAAGTGTAAGAGTAAGGCTCTGCCCTCTTTACAAGCTGCCAGGTGGTGTTTGGCACCCACACAAATGACATTATGAAGAAGTCGTTGATGCACTTCGCTGAGGAAGGGTGTGCACACATCGCCCACATCTACATTTGATGACACTGTTAATTTTTCTACTTGCAGGGGGTAACTGTACCTTAAAAAGCTGATGGACCTTACATTAACCTTCCCTTTTGTACAAATTTGGGCTTCATTGCAATTGGCTAAACAGGACTGCTTTGCAGGGACATTCCAATTGTTCCATTAACTAACCAAAGGAGGGGAATTTGCCAACAACACCCACTCACATACTGAGTTACTTGGTTCATACTAACAATTCTGAAACTTTAATGACCTTAATTTATTTATTTCCACATCGTTTCCCTAAGCTGGAACATCCACTGGCAAACTTGAGTTAGTCACGAATAATCTGTGCTGGGGTTATGGTGCCAGGCATACATTCCGAAGGTGAAGCTGGAGAATTTTTTAACTGACTAGCTTCATGGGAAAAGGATCTCGGTGGGCAGGTACTGGAGTGTACCGGGAGATCGGTATTAAAGAATGGCTCTTAACCCTTTCTTCAATCCCCAAATGAATCAGCATATCTCTTGAAAATCTGGAAAAATGCAGGGAAAAAGACTAATTGAGTTGGCACATTAAGGGCTGGCATGGACTCAGTAGGATGAATAATCTTTGATGCTGAAACAATTTCTGGATTCTGTGTAGTTTTAAAATGGTATACTGAAAACAGGATCTCAAGTGGAACAGGTCAACAGCTTTAAGTTCCTCGGTGTCAATATCACAAATGACCTGACTTGATCCAACCAAGCAGAGTCCACTGCCAAGGAGACCCAACAGTGCCTTTACATCCTGAGAAAACTAAAGAAATTTGGCCTGTCCCCTAAAACCCTCACTAATTTTTATAGATGCACCGTAGAAAGCATTCTTCTGGGGTGCGTCACAACCTGGTATGGAAGTTGTCCTGTCCAGGACCGAAAGAAGCTGCAGAAGATCGTGAACACGGCACAGCACATCACACAAACCAATCTTCTGTCCTTGGACTCACTTTACACCGCACGCTGTCGGAGCAGTGCTGCCAGGATAATCAAGGACACGACCCACCCAGCCAACACACTTTTTGTCCCTCTTCCCTCCAGGAGAAAGCTCAGGACCTTGAAGACTCATACAGCCAGATTTGAGAACAGCTTCTTTCCAACTGTGATAAGACTACTGAACGGATCCTGAGCCGGATTTGGGCCATACCCTCTAAATATCCGGACCTGCAACCTGGTTTTTTTGCATTACCTTACTTCCCATTTTTCTATTTCTATTTATGATTTATAATTTAAATTTTTAATATTTACTATCGATTTGTAATCCAGGGAGCAGGAAGCGCAGAATCAAATAGTGCTATGATGATTGTACGTTCTAGTATCAATTGTTTGGCGACAATAAAGTATAAAGTATAAAACTCCTTGGTAATCAGTCTGAGGCACCATCTGTTGGCTTGATAATGCCGAGACTGTACTGAAAACAATATTTCAAATATCCAGTTGCTAATGGCTGCATTTTTGTGACCTGACTTCCTCTGTCCCTTGTTCAAACGCTGATTAAGACAGGACAGGGGCAAAGCAATTTCAAATGGATGCTGCTGTTCCTGCTACTAATGTTACAGTGTGATTTCAACTTCACCAGTGTAATCTATATTGACTGCATCATCAGAAGTGCCTGGAGCTCTTCAGAGTTCAGCTCACCCTTTCACTAGAACCACTAATTGTTATTTAAAGTGCTTATAAAATCAGCAATGGTGACTGGAGGCTGGAAGCTGTTCACTTATACAGCCACTAATAAGAATAATCAGAATCTAAAATTTTTAAAGAACGTTTTGAAGATGGTCTGCTGATTTAAATTCATATATTTTACAGTGGCTCTGGGTCCTTTCTAAACAGCAATAATATTGTTTTCATTCTGAAGCGATCTGCCGGGCCTGTTGTGTTTCAAAAGGCATTGCGGACTGATGGGATGAGATGAACTGCCATGTGAGTTTTCTCTTGCTAGTCATCTGAAATGTCAGGTGCTGGTTGAAATTCAGCAGCATTCGAATGAAGTCATTATCAATGTTGTCATGACAGTAGGCAATGGTCTGCATGATATGCTGCCTTTGCCTATATGGCAATCAGACAAGAACCTGCAAAACTATTTAAATGGAGGCAATGCTGTTTTCCTAATGTTACTTCAGTTACAGTAAATAATGTTGGTTAAGCTACAGTGAAAAATAAAGAGGCTTCCCAGGGGAGCCAACCAATAAGACATTCATCTCAACTGACTCTAAAAGTCTTCACAAAATTATTTAAAAAGTAGTAAGGGAGTTATTCCCAGTGTCCTGGCTGATATTTATCCCTCACTTAACATAACTCTGACAGATTACCTCGTCTTTTTCTGACACTCAGTTTTGCGGTGGCAGTGCATTGAAATACTTAATAATAATAACTATAAATTACAATAAGAAGAATATATAAACAAGAAAATCGAATTAAGTAAGTAGTATAGATGCAAAATAGTGGGGGAATACTGAGGTAGTGTTTATGGGCTCATTGTCCATTCAGAAATCTGATGACGGGGGGGAAGAACCCGTTTCTGAAACTTTGAGTGTGTGTCTTCAGGCTCCTGTACTTTCTCCTTAATGGTAGCCCTGAGAAGCAGACATGTCCTGGGTGGTGGAGGTCCTTAATGATGGATGCTGCCTTTTTGAGGCATCGCCTTTTGAAGGTGTCCTGGATGCTGGGGAGACTAGTGCCCAAGATGGTGCTGGCTAAGTTTATGACTTTCTGTAGCTTTTTCCAATCCTCTGCAGTGGCCCCTCCACACCAGACAGTGATGCAACCAATTAGAATGCTCTCTATAGCACATCTGTGTAAATTTGCGAGTGTCTTTGGTGACATACCAAATCTCCTCAAACTCCTAATGAAGCATAGTTGCTGTCGTGCCTTTTTTGTAATGACATCAATGTGTTGGGCCCAGAATAGATCCTCTGAGATGCTGACACCCAGGAACTTGAAATTGTTCAACTTTTCCACTTCCGGTCCCTCAGTGAAGACTGTTGCGCGTTCCTTCACCTTCCTTTTCCTGAAGTCCAAAATCAAGTCCTTGGTCTTACTGATGTTGAGTGCAAGGTTGCTGTTGCGACACCACTGAACCAGAGGCTGATCTATCTGGCTCCTGTACATTTGCCTGTCACCATCTGAAATTCTGCCAACAATAATTGTGTCATCTGCAAATTTATAGATGGCATTTGAACTGTGCCTAGCCACGTAATCATTGGTGTAGAGGGAGAAGAGAAATGGACGAACATGGATTGTTAAGGTGCATCAGTGTTAATTGTCAGCGAGCGGAGATGTTATTTCTGACCTGCACAGACTGCTGTCTCCCCATGAGGAAGTGGTGGCTTGTCTCTACGAGGTAATGTTAAGTTAGTGAATCAGACATCTGTACAATAGCTGTCTAGTGAAGCCTCACCTAAGTTTTTCTGAACTTTCTATTTCCTCCTCTGGCTGAGAGCCTTGGTTCAGGTTGGGGAAAAGACTCAGAGATCCCTATCACACTACTTCTACTGCTACTAGTATTAGTAGTAATAGTAGTAGTAGTAGTAGTAGTAGTCCTTATCACAAGTTCTCCTAAAATATCTAAATCGTTGACTGAGTGGCTGCAAAGTGGCAAGCAACATGCTTATAATATTAATATAATTTTATATTAATCAACAGGTGGAAACTGGGAAGCTTTGGGTCATCACAAAAGATGCTGGAGGAAGTCAAAGGGACAGGTGGCACCTGTGGAGGGAAATTGACAGTCAATCATTTGGGTCAAGACCTTTCAGCTGGACTGTGCAAGCTGAGGCCAGTTTGTTCAGCGTTAGTTGCTCCTCAACATGACTTAAAGTTAAAATATGGAGTGTGTTAGCAGGTGAACTAAAATAAGAGAAGTGCCAGTATTTAGACCATGGATCTAACACCTTGAGTTGTATATTTATGGACAGTGTATTGTGACAGGTAACTGATAGTTTCCATTAGTTAATTATTCATTTGGGGTTACATTAACATGCACAGCTAACAAGGTAAGTAGTCAGCAGCAGTGGAGGAGAGTAGTTCATGCAGTAGCAGTAAACACTCTTTACTTACAGTAAAGCTACATTCTTACTTGTGTGAAAGGCACAGTCTACTGTACTTGTGTGGAGATGGTGGTCCCTAAAATGTAGAGTTTTCTTGTTACCTTATTGGAGGTTTGTCACACTCCACATGGAGGTGTGACAAACCATACCAGCTTTAGGTGGATTTACCTTGAAGACGGAGAGAAACTGGCAATAAAAAGGCGAATCTTGTATGAAGCAGTGCACAGAGGTGTGTGCAGGCAGAGGATGAGTCTCTCTGATACATAAAAATCAGAGCAGCTAGCATTACTGTTGGCCTCTCAATTTTTACCTCCGTATTTTTCCAGGCACAATGACAGACTCTTCCAGAATCAACCACTCTGATGCACAAGAAAAGTAAATTAAGCTTTAAATTTGCCACTTTTGATAATTAGATTAGATTAGATTAGATTATGAGGACACTCAGTCCTCATTTATTGTCATTTAGAAATGCATGCATTAAAACATGATACAACGTTCCTCCAGAATGATATCACAAGAAAACACAGGACAAACCAAGACTAAAACTTATAAAACCACATAAATATAACATATAGTTACAACAGTGCAAAGCAATACCATAATTTGATAAAGAGCAGACCATGGGCATGGTGAAAAAAAGTCATAAAATCCTCTTAGCCTCATCATCTCACGCAGGTGGCAGAAGGGAGAAACTCTCCCTGCTATGAACCTCCAAGTGCTGCAAACTTGCCGATGTAGCACCATTGGAAGCACCCGACCGCAGCAGACTCTGAGTCCGTCTGAAAACTTCAAGCCTCCCACCAGCCCCTCCGACACAACCTCTCTGAGCACCATCCTCTGCCGAGTGCTTCAACCCTGCCCCGGCCGCCGAGCAACAAGTAAAGTCAAGGACTCGGGGCCTTCCCCTCCGGAGATTCTGGACCACACAGTAGCAGCAGCAGCGAAGCAGGCATTTCAGAAGTTTCACCAGATGTTCCTCCGTGCTCTCACGTCTGTCTCCATCGATCCAGGATTGTGTATGACACCCTACTTGACAAATAACAGACATTACCACCGGAGTGGCCGCTGCAAGCTGTGTCGCGTCGCCATCTTCTCCTCTCTCCCTGCATAAATATGCCTTTTTTGCTTTCATCAAGTTTGTGACCCTAGCTTTGTTTTAAAAAGTAACGTAGTGGTTAGCTTACTAAAGGCCAGTGGTAGGGGTGGTGGGTGTGAGAGTTCAAATCCCAACAGGGGCAATTTAAATTCAATTAATTAAATAAATTTGGATTAAAAACTCACCAATATCCTCAGGGAAATTGTTCTACCATTCTTACAAATATGTACTTGCAATCTACCTATAAGGTTCTTAACTTGTTCAGTTCGGAGGGACAACTGTGAGAGTCCAGGAATCCTTTGAACAACAAGGAGAATTTAACAATCCCCTTCCACTCGATTAGCAGGCAACTGGGATGGAAATATGGAAAGATATTTAACAGTTGTCTATAAGATTTCTAGGAAAGTGTTTCTGTCCCATGCCAGTGCATCGGTCGTTGGCAAAGGAGTTGGAGGAACTGAACTTGGTGTGGACTGTGCTGCTGCCAGGCATCGGAGTTGTTGCATTAAGCCTGTGTGCCGTCCTGCAGTGGGTGCTTGTTTAGTCACTTTTCTTGTCACCCAAGATCTTGTTGCACATTGGTAATGTGGAATACTACAAATCCAGTTCACTGAATTATTGGTGGAACTGACGGCTGGGGAGGTGCATGACCTCGGTTGTAGTGTGGACTAGGTCCTGTGCGGCGGGGTCATCTGTTGAAACTGCCCGGGAGAAGTGACGCCGGAGGCAGTGTGGCACAGTGTCCAGTGGTATCGATGCTGCCTTTAGTATTCACTCGAGCACCCCTACCCAAAGTTCCAAAATCTGAAAACCTCAAATTTTTGAGCATTGACATGACATCACAAATGGAAATTCCCCAAGATACTGAGAAAGTTCCCAGGTGATGTGTAAGTCACTGTGCACTACGGACAGTTCTGAGAAGTAAAATCTGTTCATATGTAATGAACAGAAGTTAATGAAAAATAGAAAAACACTGCATAAAGTGAAAAAATGATCTCGATTGTGTATCATTAGTGTCAGAGTGAACATATGCCGTTCAACTGTATGCTGATCATGAAACAAACAAAGATCTATGAAGATGAACTGAAAATTGAAGGTAATCTTGAATATCTAGCAGGCTGGGTGCAGAAATTTAAGAAAAGCCACAGAATTAAATTTTTAAAGTGTCTCCTGATCATGAAAATTTAGCTGATTCTACAATGCTGATTGTTTTTATACCTTATATAAATCCTAAAGAAAAGTAAAGTACGAATACAGTGTACTGTTACCTTTTAATCAAACTTGACATTGTAGGTGGAGACTGAAAGCCTGCCATTGTTTGTTGTTGATTCAGGTTTTCTCCCGATGCTGCTGTGCTGCTTTTGTTACACTGCACACATTATATTTTCATTATATTAATCACTTTTACATACAATTTTAATTCTATGTGTGGTGAACAAGTGTAAGACTTACTGACAGCAGTCGAAAATTATGGGGATCCCAAGATATCGCATTATCTATTTCTACATGCAAAAAAAATCCCAAATCCAAACCCTTCTGGCCCCAAGTACCCTGGGTAAGGGCTACTCAACCTGTATTATTTGTTTTGTGTGACTGTATGATTACTGCTGTCTTATATGTGCTCTACTGTAAGTGGGTTGTACTGTGTGTGACTGTGTTTTATATCTTGGCCCTGGATTAATGCTGTTTCATTTGGTTGCGTTCTTAGGTATTCATGTATGGTTGAATGACAATTAAACTTACCTTGAACTTGAATCCTGACCTCTGGACTCGTATCTGTGTGGAGATTTCAAGTTCCACCACAAACTGTGTGTATTTGTTCCCATATCCTAAAAATGTGCAAGGCATCTTCTCTTGTGGCACATCAGTGGAGTGGGGAGCAGTTTTTGTCCATAACACTTCCCATAACTCCATCAGTAGTCTAAAAACCAGCTCTAACTCCTTAGACTCCAACGCAGCCCTTGACTGAGAATATCCTTTTAAATACTGGGTTTGAGATTGAGTCAACTAAATTTTACTTTCACCCACTGCTACCAATTAGATGGGAAATCCAGAAACAAGGACGCTGAGTTAACTTTCCTCTGGGCTTCCCAAAGCCTATTCCCAATGCAATTACAAACTAAAGCCTATTCATTAGTGTCCACAAATTAATATTTAAGATGGATGAGATAGAATGAAGCATTTTCCAATGTCAGAAGGATAGACAAACAGAGAATAGATTTAAGGCAATTGGCAGAGCTAGGAAGTGAAGAGATGATTACACTTTATGCAGCTGTTCTGATTTGGTTTGTATTTCTCAAATATATCTAAAGACCAACTAAGCTAATCCTTTCAGCCTACCAAATGTCCATATCCTTCCATTTTCCTCGCATTCATATGTCTATCTAATTGTCTATTAAAAATTCCTAGTTGTAATTGCCTCTACCAGCACCCCTGGCAGCACATTCCAGGTGCCCACAAATTTCTGTATAAAAAAACCTGCCCTTCACATCTCCTTTAAACTTAGCCTCTCTCACTGTAAGTGCATGCCCTCTGGTATTAGACATTGCAACCCAGGGAAAAGATATTATCTGTCTACTTATTCTATGTCCCTCATGATCTTATAAACCTCCATCAGATCTTCCCTCAGCCTCTGCAGCTCCAAAGAAAACAACGCAAGTTTGTCTAACCTCTCATGATAGCACATGCCCTTTAATCTAAGCAGCATCCTGATAAACCTCTCCTGTACCCTCTCCAAAGCCTCAACATCCTTCTGATTTTGGGGCGAGCAGAGCTCGATGCAATACCTTAGATGCAGCCTAACTAGAGTTTTATAAAGCTGCAACACAACTTTATGACTTTTGAACTCAATACCTCGACTAATAAAGGCCTTCTTAACCATCCAATCAACCTGTGTAGCCACTTTCAGGGAGCAAGGAACTTGGACCTCAAGATCACTCCCATCAGCTTATCAACACTTTTAAAGGAATTGCCCTTAACAGTATACATTCTCTTTACATTTAACCAACCAATGTGCAACACTTCACATTTGGCCAGGTTAAACTCCATCTGCCATTTCTCCGCCCATATCTGCAACCGACCTATATCCTGTTGCATACTTTGCCAGCCTTCTATGCAATCTACAACACCAGCAATCTTCATATCATCTGCAAATTTACTAACTCCCCCCCCCCAATTTACATTTTCATCCAGGTCATTTATATATATCCCAAACAGCAGAGGTCCCAGTACAGATCCCTGCAGAACCTGACTAATCATAGACCTCCAGCTAGAATAAGTCCCTTTGACTACTGCCCTGAAGGGCCTATCCTGCACTGTATCACTAAATAAAACTCCTTACTCCATGTAGACAGCATCCACAGCTCTACCTTCATCATTTACTCTCGTCACCTCATCAAAAAAAAAACTCAATCAAGTTAGTAAGGCCCGACTTGCCCCATATTAAGCCATGCTGGTTCTCTCTAATTAGGCCATGGTTTTCCAAATGCTCATAAATTCTATCTCTAAGAATTCTCTCCAGTAACTTCCCTATCACTGATGTGAGACTCACCAGTCTATACTTTCCTGGATTATCTCAGGTTTTCTTCTTGAATAAAGGAACAAATTTAACTATTTGTCAATTCTCCAGGACCTCAGCCGTAGCTAGAGAGGGCACAAAGATATTGGTCAAGGCCCCAGCAATCTTATTTCTTGCCTCTCTCAATAACCTGTGCATATCCTATTAGGTCTTGGGGACTTGTCCACCATAATGTTCTTTACAAGACACATCACTACCTCCTCCTAAACTTCAAAATACTGTAGCATGTTAATATCTCTGCACTCTCTATTCTCATGTCTTTTGCCTTGGGAAATACTGATGTAAAGGACACATCTTGGATCTCATCCACATCATCCACAACCAAGCAAATGTTCCCTCCCTGATTAGTAGCGCAACACCCCCTCCCCCACCTTTACTCCCTCTCTATCTTTACTAAAACATCAAAATCCTGGAACATTAAGCAGCCATTCCTGACCCTCTACAACCAAGTCTCTGTAATGGCCAAAACATCATAGTTCCACGTATTTGTCCGTGATCTGTTCATCACCTTTAGACGTAATACTCCTAGCATTCAAATACACACACTTCAAACCATCTATCCCATCATATCTAGTACTTTACTCTTGCCTGTTTTACTAGTCCTTCCTCTCCATCTTGCCACATTCTGACTTGATGCTCCAGTTCCCATCTTCTAATCTAATCTAATCTAATCCTTCCTCTGTAGCACTAGCAAATGTCCCAGTCAGGATATTGGTTCCCCTCCAGTTTAGGGGCAATCTGTCCCTCTCATACAGGTCATCCCTGTCCCTGACGATTCCATTCCTGCTCTGACTAACACGTAGTACCAAGAGCAATCAGAGTCCTGCTCTTCCACCTCTTTCCTAACTCCCTATACTCATTGCACAGGACCTTTCTACCTATGGGGTCATTGGTGCCAATATTATCATGACCTCTGGTTGCTCAGTGTCCCCCTTGAGAATGTTCTACAGCTGCACTGAGACATCCTGGACCCTTGCACCTGGATGGCAAAGCACCATCCTGGCATCTTTTTTCCTGTCGCAGAATCTCCTGTTTGTCCTGCTCACTACGGAGTCTCCTATTGCAATGCACTGCCTGAATTTACCCTTCTCTGCTGAGTTTCAGCCTGGCTGCTGCTGTTGTATCATGGTAGGTCATTCCCCTCAGCAATACTTGTTGCTAAGGGAATGACCACAGAGAGTCCCTGCACTGACTGCTCACTCCCATTTCTTCTCCTGGAGGTCACCCATCTACAATCTGAAGCCTGCCCTCTGAGAGTGACCACTTCAGTAAAAGTTTACTCGATGAGGTTTTCAGCCTCCTGGATGATCCTGAGTCCACCTTGTCATGTACCTCGTGGCGGGTTAAAGAACCAGCAGAAATGGAAAACATTTCGGAGTCCAGTATTGCTACTAACTAGTGATATTTATTAGTAACTACGCAATACAGTAATATAAATGCAGATAAATCAAACAGATTAGCAATGATTATATATAAGTAAGTGTGGAAATATATGAAAACTGCGCTTCTTCAAGTCTAGGGGTAAATAGATAGTCTTACAATGATGAGTAAAGTTCAGTTCAGTTTGTGGTATTGAGTTGAGTAGTGATGGAGAGATTTGAGTCTTCAGGTGAGCTGATGCCGTCGATCTTCCCGTTGTCCTCTGAAATCCTTTAAAAGTCACCGACTGTGACCACAACAAAGGGGACCGTTCTTCTGTGGTGGAAGTATCAACCCAGGCGAGGGCTGGTCACACAAATAACTCCCCACCGGTCACACCTTCTCCATACTGCGAGAGCCACTGATCGATCCACCTGATTGATGCTCCAAAAACCCACTTTTTCTGTGGGCACAACAAAGCTCATTCAGTGTCCAAAATCATGTGTTGCAGGTCTATCAGCTGATCTTCTATTTATCTCCCTGTGCTGAGTACCAACTGTCTCTCAAATCAGCTCCTCCTTTCTCTCTCTGTGTAAGAATGTACAAGCAGGCCATGTCCTGTAGAAATGTAAGCATGCTGCTGAAAAATCATAACACCATCTCAAAGCAGTCTTCATCTCTCTCTCTCTCTCTTAAAAACAAGATGTCGGTGTTAAAAACTCTCTCTTTCTCTTTTTAACAAGGTGTCTGTTGTTGAGCACCTCTCTCTCTCTCTTTTCAAAAGCACAGTTCATAGGGGTAATACAGGACCCAGTCACAATCTATCTCCCATGCCAGTTCCTTGACCTGACCAGTCAGGAGCTGGGTGCACTTCCTGCAGATGTAGCCATCAGGGAACCTGTTATATTTTGAGATCCCACGTTTACAGGAGAGAATTCCACTGCCTTAACTACTATCCTGCCTACACAAAGTTAAGGACTAAGGATTTAAGGATTTATATAGGAGCATGTTTAATGAGAACCTGAAAATAATTGGGTAACTAACTGGAAAAGGAAAAATTAGGCGTTGAGGGAATGACAGAAGTTCAGTGGAATGTTCTTACAAAGAGCTACCACAGACATGATAGGTCAAGTGGTCTCCTTTAGGGAACTGTAATTTTAAGATTAAGATGAATAAAACTATCAGATTTTCTGGTGTTGCTAAGGCAGTGAGAGCAGTGCAAATGCAAAACAAGATTTTGAGGCAAAGTTGAAATGAGTCAAATAAAGAGTATTCACTGAGTTTTATTGGGCTATTAAAATGGATGGATTTCATATGTGCATGTGAATTTCATATGTGATTATTTACGGGCCATGCTGTTTCCATTCGGGATTTATCCACAGGTGACAAAATCAACCTTTACAACTTTCAGCCCATGAAGGTGGAAAATGAGAAACCAGTAATTTAGAAGGTTGCTACAGGTTATAGCTCAAGCAACTCGAAATATGCTTAAATGTCAGTTCTAACTGCAGTAATTTTAAAGAGTTAGTCTTTAAGAAGATACAATAAATAGGATGGAACTAGACTGTTGAGTCAGTGCCCGATTTTGTGTGGCTTGCTATGGTCTATGTAGTTGCAGCAACCTGACAACTGTCGAAGCAATTAGTAACCTGTATCATTCGAGTTTTTTTTAACCACAGGCACACAATGTTTTCTCATTTTTTATTAAATACAGAAACAAAATTGAACAGAGGAAGAGGGAAAAGCTGAAATATAAAAGATATATGCAATTCTAATATCTGAAAGTTAATTTCCATATCTATTGTAGACCTCCTAGTATCTCTACAAATAATTCATGACCAGGCTGTGATTTTCTGCAAATGGATCTGTTTGCTATTTTAAGGATATGTCTGATTAAAATAAACACGAAAACACTGTGAGCTACAGGAACTTAACCCTGAACAGTTTTGTTTTGTCGTAATAGCACAGTTCAAACACCATAAAATTAATTGGGTATTTTAATGACTTGCTTGCAACTTTCTGTTACACTTTGTAACTCCAAAACATAAAACTAATTGAAAGAAAAACACAGGAACGAGGAATAGCTCATGTATGTTTAGTTTTACTTTTGTGAAATGCCCACATATGACATAGTGGCGTAATAACATATGCCATTCACGTATTTCATACATATAATTATGTAAACAAATGAAGAATGCTTAATCAGACAATATATTTACAATATCATTCAAACGTTACTGAAATATTAAATACACAAATTATTCTACAGCTTTTAAAGTTAAGATTTCATGATATTAATTGGATGTGGAATCTAAAGGGATCTAACGTGAAATTTCATGGAGACGTTTTGATGTATTGGAGCCATGTGGATCAGCAATTTGGATATTACACAGGGCTGAAGCAGTATAAGGTGGTTTTACTGTTCAGGCAATGAACGCATCCAGCCAAATTATGTTTCTAAACTTTAGTTGTTTGTTACTTTCTCAATCTTTCAGAGCTTTTGAAGTAGTTATTACAGCCAAAAGATACTTAATGTAGTGTTGGATCTCATTCTGCACAAGTAAATCTAATTTTGGCCTCAGTTAACAATTTAAGTCCAAAGCACACCGAGAACCCATTTAAATAGTTTTTGACTCAAACACAGGTTGGATTGAGAACTTTGCTTCACTCAGTGAAAGGAGAAAAATCAAAGAAGAGAAAAACTCTGTCCTCCAGTAGGGTTAGTGTTTGTTTTTTTTAAATTATAGCAACTCTTATCTTGGATTCTGTAACTCCAAAACTAATTGAAAACAAAATCTGGGAGCCCAGGAGATGTATGTCTACTTACTTTATTTTAAATTTAGTGAGGTGCTCACTTGATGGTATGACATATGCCATTCATATACTTTTACATATAACCCACACTGAATTACTTAAACTAACAGAAGTGCTTAATCAAACAATATATTTGTGACCACTAAATAGTCTGCAGATGCTGCTGTCAAAGCAACATTCACAACATGCTGGAGGAACTCAGCAGGTCGGGCAGCATCCGTGGAAAAGATCGGTCGACGTTTGGGGCGGGAACCCTTCGCTACTCTATTATTAAATACACAACTCTCCTCTCTGCTTAGTAATAAACTCCAACTCAATATAGAATGCATCTTAACACAAATATGTAACATATTGCTCTCTAGTCATTTTAAGTACTTTATACTGAACTCACGGAGTATTGTGAGCAGCTTTGGGTCCCTAATCTAAGAAAGGATGTGCTGGCATTGCAGAGGTGTTAAGAGGAGATTTTCAGGAATGATTCCACGATTGAAAGGGTTAATGTATGAGGAGAATTTGATGACTCTGGGCCTGTATGTGCTGGAACTTAGAAGAATGAGGGGGATCTCAATGAAACCTATTGAATATTGAAAGAGCTAGATAGGATCGATGTGGAGAGGATGTTTCCTGCAGTGAGTAAGTCTAGGACCAGAGAGCACAGCCTCAGAATAGAAGGACATCCCTTTAGAACAGAGATGAAGAGGAATTTCTTTTGGTGAATCTGTGAAATTCATTGTCACGGATAGCTGTAGAGGCCAAGATTGGGTATATTTAAAGTGGAGGTTGATAAGTAAGGGTGTAAAGGTGTCAAAGGTTATGGGGAGAAGGCAGGAGAATGGGATTGAGAAGTATAATAAATCAGCCATAATGGAATGGCAGAGCAGACTTGATGGGCTGAATGGCCTCCTTCTGCTCTTGTACCTTATGGTTTTAATTATATATATAAAACTTGAACTTTTCAGGCCTGAAGGTTTAATTGTTGTGGAGGATTTTTAACTCTTGTGGGATAATGTCTTTCCTGATGAGGTAGTGGTCACTCTGCTTGGCAGATGTGACTTGTGGCTCTAAAACAATCTCAGGTTCTGGGGCTTCTGTGGTGGTCATAGGAGTTAACTCTGGGACTGCAGGAAGTGGATCTGACAGCTTTGGACACCTTTCTTCTCCAACAATTGACTTGGCTCTCTTCAGCTGATCGATGTATCGACTCCAGATGACATCAGACGCAATCTCCACTGTATAGGAGGGTAGGCTAGTTCTGTTCCCACTTTTCAATTTCCCACTTTTGAACACTGCTGTCGTCCCTCGGCAGGACTGCTTGTCTCGGAGTGAAACATCAAACCTGTTTGAAGAACTCTCAATTTGTCTCAGCTGTTTCTCCAGTATAATTCTTTGGAGATTGGGTTTGAGGAGGTCCAAGAGTGAGCACAAGGGACAACCCAGGAACAGCATAGCAGGTGAGTTGTTGGTTGTGGAGTTTGCTGCATTGTGATATGCAAGGAGGAAATTGGCGAGCTCCTGATTCAGTGTTAGTGCAGTGTGTTCTGGTGACATTGCTTATAGTGTGTTCCTTAGACTCTGAATGAACTTTTTCACCAAGCCATTTGTAGCTGGGTGGTACCGTGCAGATGTAATATGTCTTATTCACAAAATGCTGGTGGTACGCAGCAGGCCAGACGGCATCCATAGGAAGAAGCACAGTCGACGTTTCGGGCCGAGACCCTTCGTCAGGACTAACTGAAAGAAGGGATAGTAAGAGATTTGAAAGTGGGAGGGGGAGGGGAGATCTGAAATGATAGGAGAAGACAGGAGGGGGAGGGATAGAGCTAAGAGCTGGAAAGTTGATTGGCAAAAGGGATACAAGGCTGGAGAAGGGAGAGGATCATGGGATGGGAGGCCTAGGGAGAAAGAAAGGGGGAGGGGAGCACCAGAGGAAGATAGAGAGCAGGCAATGAGTTATTGTGAGTGGGACAGAGAGAGAAAAAAAAGAGAAATAAATAAATAAACAAACAAACAAATAAATAAATAAATAAATAAGGGATGGGGTAAGAATGGGAGGAGGGGCATTACCGGAAGTTAGAGAAAACAATGCTCATGCCATCAGGTTGGAGGCTACCCAGGCGGAATATAAGGTGTTGTTCCTCCAACCTTAGTGTGGCTTCCTCTTGATAGTAGAAGTCAAATCTCTTACTATCTCTTCTTTCAGTTAGTCCTGATGAAGGGTCTCGGCCCGAAACATCGACCGCACTTCTTCCTATGGATGCTGCCTGGCCTGCTGCGTTCCACCAGCATTTTGTGTGTGTTGCTTGAATTTCCAGCATCTGCAGATTTCTCGTGTATATGTCTTATTCAATTCATTTCCAGGAATGTCTGAAAGCGTTCTGCAACAAGTTGTGATCCATCGTCACTGACAACGTGTTCTGGAACACCAGCCTTTGAGAAGAGGCTTCTCAACACATCAACAGCATGCAAGATTGTAGTGGAAGCTATTGGAAACACTTCTGGCCACTTTGTAGCTGCATTCACTACTGCCAAGAAATTGGTGCCCGTGAATGTTCTGGCAAAATCCACATGAATCCTCTGCCAGGGAAATGCAGACCATTCCCAGGAATAGAAAGGCAATGCTCATGGCATTTTCCGGAGCTGTTGGCATTCTGAACAAGCTGTCCAATATTTTGATTTATCCCAGACTACCAGAAAAAGACATTGAGTCAATGCTTTTTGACCTAGATGACTGACCTGTAGCTCCTCCAACAGTTTAGCTCTTACCTTGGATGGTACAACAGCTCTCAATCCCACATAAGTCAACCTTTGTCAAGGGCAGGTTCATTCCTGCGCTGGTTAAAACGAAGGAACTGGTATTTCCATTTTGGGTTGCTATGTAGACCTGAGACAGTGTGGGGTCTTTTCTGGTTTCCCTTTGGATCATCACTACTGTAATAGTGAGATTTTTGATTTGCATAAGGGAGAGGAGAGTCCTTTTTAGCAAATTTTTCAGGTATTTCATTTCCATAGGTAAATGGGATAATCCACCAGTATTCCCATGATTAGTTGTCCTCTTGAATTTGATCTTTTAAGTATGTCGTCAAAGAAATAGGACTAATCTCTGCACCAATACCATAAGGCAATGTGCCACAGTCACTGGATGATGCAGATCAGGACGTGTGAGTACAGTGTCTGATATCACCATCTGCTTTGTCTTCTGGATAGCCACCTTGCTCTGCTTTGTCCATTGCCATTTCTTCCTGATCTGTAGTAATGATTTTAAGGGATGGAGCACAGCAGCCTGCTGTGGCAGGACCCTGTTAGAGTAATTGACAAATCCTAAAAGTGTTTGTAACTGTGACGTATCCTTTGGCCTTGGGGCATCCGTCACTGCTTGCATTTTCTCAGCACACTTGTGTAATGCTCGTGCATCAATGCTGTGCCCACAGTAAGTGACACTTCGTTTAAAGTATTCACACTTGCAATCTTCAAATCCTTTTAACACTGTCCTGAGATTTTGGAGGTGTCATCCCTACCAGTAACAATTCTATCGTCCAGGTAACACTGAGTGTATGGGCAGTCTTGCAGCCCCTGATCCATAGCATTCTATCAGAGTGCAGGTGCAGATGCCACCCAAAAAATAAGCCTTTTATAGTAATAAAGCACTTTGTGAGTGCTTATGGTGAGAACACTTAGCACTCTTCTTCCTCCTCCACCTGTAGGTAGGCCTCACCTAAGTGCACTATGCTGAAGTGTGTCTCTCCAGAAAAGCTTGCAGAGGGTATTGATCTGCATTCTGTATTGGGTTGTTGGTGATTTTAGAATTACTACAGATCCTGACAGATCTACAGATTCTTCTTGGCTACCGGGACCAATTGTGTTGTTCATGGGCTGTAAGTAACCTTGGGGAAAGAATCCCTTCAGCTTCCATGCCATCTAGCTCACTGGCTGCTTCACAGTTCGTATAAGGATCTGGACAACCTTTGTAAATCTTGGGTGTGGTATTTTCATTTATCACTGTTTTACCCTCGATATCTTTGAGTCTTCCAATGCCATCTTTGAACACCAGTGTGGGATCATCCAGGATCTTTTATTAATTCACTTTCAGTTGACTCTGTTGCAGGGCATGTTGTATGGAAGAATTTCCAATTAAGTTGTAGTGGTGTCAGCCATTCATGGCCCCACAATGATGTCCCTCCTGTTTTTAGCATATACAAGTCCAATGCGGCTTGCTGATTGCTATATTTCACTGTTATAAATTTCTTTCCCACAGGAGTTATCTCTCCTCTAGTCTAGGCTCTTAGTTGGATATCTGCAGGTTTCAGTTTGAGTGCCTTTCAAACTCATTCTATGGAATGACTGAAACAGCTGAGCCAATGTCTAACTCCATATCAATTAATTTGCTGCTCACTTCTGGTGTAAGCCATATTACTTGTCTCTTGTTAGTTTTCATATTTTAAATCTCAAGGCTCTCCAGTCCTGAGTCACTCTCAACATTATCAGATTTCTCAATAACAGCACGTGGATCAATGCATGTAGATTGAAGCTACAACTTGATTTTTAAAAATCTTTTTCTCTTCTTTGAGCAGTCTATTTATTTTTTTCTGCCTGGCATGCCCTTTGTGTGTGACCTAGGTTGCTGCATTTTCTGCAAGTTTCATCTCTAAACCTGCACTGGTCTGGTGTATGTGAGCCCCTGTCACAACAGTAACATAATTTGTTTGGCCAGGCTGCTTTCTGCTTAGATATTGCAATTTTGTTCATGCTCACTTTTATTCCTCATTTCAACTCAATAGCATCTCTGGATACTGCTTCCATTGATGCCGCTGTTTCAACTGCTCTTTTAAATGTCAGTTGAGCTTCAGTTTGGAACTGTGTTTAAATATTTCTTGCACGATTCTACAAACTAAATGATCTCACGGTGCATCATCAAGCTCATTACTCAGCTCTGTGAATCTCTTCAATTCAGCCCACTTAAGCTGAAATGGAAACCCCTTCTTTTTGATTTGGCTTATGAAATCTAAAATGTTCTGCAATCAACAATTGTTTCAGTTCTGAATGTTCCTGGATTACATTCATTTTGGCTGGTTTGTTTAGAGCAGTTAAATCTCTACACAAACTGTATGCTTTTCAATCCATTACACACAGCAAAACTGGCACTCGGTTTTCCTTTGCTTCAAAATACTGCTCAGTTTGTTCAGTATATATCACCCAGATATCTATTATGGAATCAAACACATCTGTCTTTCTGATAGACAAATACCTCTGCTATTTTCATTGATAAATATCATGTGGTACTCACTGCATATGAACCCATGAATTTCATCTGTTTTCTGCCTTATTTTTTTTATCCACCATCTCTCTCTCTCTCTCTCTCACATTGCGATGAAATAAAAACATATTGTGCTTTGACAGATAAATATTCATCTCAGTTTGTTTGAAAACTTCTGCATTGCCATTGTTATGTTTTATAGTACCAAAACTAAGCAAAAGAAAAATAGCACAGAAGCCCAGGCTATGTGTATCTACTTAGTTCATTTCACTTTAGTAAAGCACTCACTTCTGACGTGGTGGCGTAATGATGTATGTCATTCACCTGCTTTTACATATAACCCGTAACGAACTATCTAAGCAAAGAATGCTTAATCAAACAACATATTTACAATATTGCTAAATAGTACTGAAATATTAAATACACAACATATTCCTATTGTGTGACTGCTGATAAAGACTAAACTCGAAGGAGTCTGCGTCATTAACTGATCTTTACTGGCTGTGAGAGAAGAACAGTCTGTAGCTCACTTCACCACACAATGTTGGGAGAGGCGCCTTTCATTTTACCTTTTTGTAAACATTAGTCTTCTCAAATGGGCAGTGAATTCGCTGAACATTGTATCTCCCTGTGGTTGTTCGGGAAACGTGGAAGTAAAGAGCATCTGTGATTAACCACTGCACCAAACCTTGCGAACTGAGCCTGACTGTTTTGAATAGAAACATCTGCACCCGGATTTTCTCAGAATGTCAAGTTGATTGTAAATGATATTTTATAGCTTTTTAAAAGAATATTTGCTTCAACCTTAGCAGTTCAGAGGTTTATTAGACTGATACCAGGCATAAGCAGGTTGCCATAGAAACATACAACACAGAAATAGGCCCATCGGCCCACCACATTCATACCAACTATTGCAAATTTTATAAGTTATCTTATGAGGAAAGGTTAGGTTTATATCCACTGGAGAGCAGTAAGTGACTTGCTTGAAACATATTAGATCCTGAGGACTGAACAAAGAGAATACATTTCTTTTGTGGTATAATCTAGAACAAAAATTCACTACTTAAAATAAGAGGATTGCAATTTAAATCAGAGATTAGAGGATTTTCTGATCGGGTTTTAAATCATACAAGCTCTGTTACTTAAAGGATGGTGGAAAGAGTCTCTGAGTATTTTTTAAGGCAGAGCTAGATAAATTCTTGAATAATTAAGGGAGTTGAGGTTATATACACAATGATAAACTCAAGATATTCGGAAGACGCTGGAAATCCAGAGCAACACACGCAAAATGCTGAAGGAATACATGCATATTTTGCATTGTATGTTAATTAATATTTTATATGTGCTTGTATGTGTGAAGACTGCGCCTCAAAGTCATGGTTTCAGGGCGGGTCATCGGATGATAATGGTGGGCTGGGTGGTGGTGGGGTGGTGTCTGGGAATATACATGCACATTCTGTGTCATTTCATAAGGGTCTGTTGATTTATATGTGCGAAGACTGGGCATCAAGCTGCACGGTCGCAGGGAGGGTGATGCGGTGCATTGGGACTCCTATTCTATGGATGTGTTCTTGAGTGTCTGTTGGAAATGGATTTTGGCACTTTGACGCTGTGGTAATGCTGTCTTGTTTGGCTGTACTCATGAGTATTCATGTATGCTTGCATGACAAATTAATTTGAATTGTTTGATTTATTAACTCAGCAAGTCAGGCAGCCTTAATGGAAATGAATAAACAGTCGACAATTTTGGACTGAGACCCTTTTTCAGGACTGGAAATGAAGGGGAAGATGCCAGTATAAAAAAGGTGGGAAGAGAAAGAGGGCTAGCTAAGAGGTGATAGGTGAAGCCAGGTGGTTGGGAAGGGTAAAGGTAAAGTGCTGGAGAAGAAGATGGACTATGGGAGAAAGGGCAGAAGGAGGGGCACCGGGGGGAGGTGATAAGCAGGTGAGGAGAAGAGGTAAGCCACCAAAGTTGGGAATAGAAGAAGAGGGGAGGGGGACAGAAAAAATGCTAGAAGGAGAAATTGATGTTCGTACCATCAGGTTGGAGGCTACCTAGATGAAATATGAGGTGTTGCTCCTCTACCCTGAGAGTGACTTCATCATTGTAAAAGACGAGGCTAGGGACAGGTGTGTTGGAAGGGTAATGGGGATAGAAATTAAAATGGATGGCTTGCTGGCAATTCTGCTTTTGACAGATGGAGAGAATGTGGTCTCCCAGTTTAAGTTGGGTCTCGTTAATGTAGAGGAGGACGCGTCGGGAGCACCAGATACAATAGATGACCCTAACAGATTCGCAGGTGAAGTGTTGCCTCACCTAGAAAGGCTGTTTGGGTCCCTGAATAGAGGTAAAGGAGGAGGTGAATAGGCAATTGCAGCATTTCAGGAACATCTCTGATCTTGGAAAGGAAAGCCTCATCCTGGGAACAGATGCAGCTGAGACGATGAAGATAGCATTTTCACATGTTGGGAAGAGGTATCGTCAAATTAGTCCAGGTCTTATTAAATTGTGGAGTAGCCTCGAGGGCAGAGTTATCCATGCATATTTCTAATATTTATATTCATATGTTTTGCTATCTTACTTCATTAAAAAACTCAATCAGATTAATTAAGCATGATTAGCCTTTAACAAATGCCTGCTGGCGTGCTTGTATTAATCCATATTTATCCAAGTGACTGTACATTTTGTTCTGTGTTTGCTCCTGTCTCACAAATTCTAACGGAAACTGCTCCACTGGAAAGAAGCATAGGTGTCTCATGTGAATTCAGGTCAACCCAATTATAAGCTCTGAGATACATTATACTTTTCTGCCATTTGCAGAAGAATGCACTGTTCAATTTTGCATAGGGTTAAGGGTAGTTCAGGGATTTATCTGGAGAGCTCTATCTGCTGGCCCTCTACAGATGATAAAGGATTTCTTCTGTTAATCCACACTTATCCTACTACCTGGCTGTGATACTGAGATACATCCTAGACTTCACTGGGACACATCACGTCACTGATGATGACCTGGGGTCATCGGGTATTTCGGGTTTTTCAACATCAAACACCCTCGCCCAGGCGACCCAGCCAGGATTGATCAGGCCCTGGCTTGTGTCCCAGCAGCACTGGTCCACAAGGTTTGCTCAGCAGCCTCTGTGATGGTCCTGATAGCTCTTTTCTTTGCCGTCTCCGTAATGCCAAGGAGAGAGTAGGTAAATCTTTCCCTTCGAATGTGATGAGCTGAAAGAGAAGCTGCTATCCTTTTCCTTTGTGTATGGAGCACCTTTCCACACAAAAGTGGGGCTGGATATGGAGTACAACATTACTGAATTGATACCTGTGACTATATTAGCACCAGCATAATTTTTTTGGTATGAACAGCATTGTTGCAAATATGACAGCTAATTTTATTTTTTTGCTGGATCTCAAGAGAGAAATTTTATTTCTCACTCCTGTAAGTAAATGTGTTGCTAAGTATAAATACTGATTGACTATAATGGAATGATCTATCATTAGGAAAATTATTTTGGTGATTACAGAGCTTGGTGTGGTGGACACAGAAGAAATTCCGTAACTTTCATTACAGCTTGTAATCAGTCTGAGAGATAATGACACAACCACTCACATCAGAAACTGGAAAAAGTGAAATAAAATTCTCATTTCGGATCTCTCCTTCCTCCTCCCACTTTCAAATCTCTTACTATCTCTTCTTTCAGTTAGTCCTGACGAAGGGTCTTGGCCCAAAACGTCGACTGTGCTTCTTCCTATTGATGCTGCCTGGCCTGCTGCGTTCACCAGTATTTTGTGTGTGTTGCTTGAATTTCCAGCATCTGCAGATTTCCTCGTGTTTGTGTTTTTAAAATTAGAACATATTGAGGCTGGAAATGGGATATGTGCCCACTCTATGTCCAGCATTGTGATACTGTGTTGAAAAGTATCACATAGGAAAGTAGCACGCATTCACTAGGCTGACAGCAAAAGTGGAAACAATGGCCACTGCTGATGACTTGCCACATCCATCCCCGGCAAAGTTAGAACTACCCAAACAAGCAGTGGGTAAGTGGCTGAAAGAATTCTTTATTTTGTATTCAAATGGAAGAAATCAGCTACTGTACATTCAGTGACAAAAGGTATTCTGCCATTAATCCAGGTGTGGATGCAAGACTGTTCACAGTTCTGCAGTGGTTTCCTTGGAGATGATTAAATCTATATGCCGCTATACTACGATTAACACCCTTCCTATTAAAACAGGTGATGTTGGCAGAATTAGTCTATAGGCTGATTTATACTTGTGCGTCAAATGTACGCTGTAGGTACAGCGTAGCCGCGAACCCTATGCTGTATCTATGCTGAACCCTACGCTGTAGCCTAATGCACACCTCTCCCAATATGTAGCTACGTGTCGCGGCGTTGCAGACTGCAACAACTGTGATTGGTCTGCTTGGTAGCATGGCATTTCCTCCTATGCTGCAATAGCTTGCCAGTGGGCAACTGAAGGACAGGGAAGGAACTCTGGCTGCAATGCTTTCCATAAAGCTTTACCGACCTCCGAAATTATGGAGGACCCTGTGCTTGACGCCAGTTTGTAGCTAGCTGCTACAGCCTGTTGACTTCCACCTGAAGCTAAAACTCAAATGGTGATTGCCAGTCTCTGAGTATACTGTGTGTACACTGATGCGAAATAAATGGTTGGAGGCGATGAACCAAATCGTCAAATCTACCTGCCAACATCCAAAAATATTTGAAATGCATTTCCTCATCCATGTCTCTCAGTGGCCGGACAAGCACAGAAAATTCACCCTTCTTCAGTTTCAGTCGCCATCGTTTGAAGTTTGAGTTTCTTCGTGTCGAGTTTCAACATGAAGAAACTCAACACAGTGGCATAGAAACCCCACCGCCAACTAGTGTTTTGAGAGTGAATTGCAGAGCGACGCAGACACACCAACGCACAAGTATAAATGCTCACAACGGCGTAGCCCACTTGCGTAGGCTGCGGCGTAAGCTAATACGCACAAATATAAATCAGCCTTAAACCATGATACAGTTTTGACCTGTAAAGAAAACAACTCCTTTCCTCCAACAGATGCTGCTTGATCTGCTGAGTTCCTGTACCAAGTTGTTTGTTGCTCCAGATTCCAGTATCTGCAGCCTTTTTGTCTCTGTGTAAACACATCTGTTGTTCATGTTCCCCTCTTTTCCACAGGTAGAGATAAAAGAATTGCCTGAAGGTATCCAACCAAAGATACTGTACAGTAACTTTCCTCTGGCAGAGAATATAAGCTTCATTAAGCCCTCCTTCTTGCAAAGCAGGTTGTTGGTTTAAGGAGCTCAGCGGCAAGAAAAACCCAGAATTGGAATCAGACTTAAAAACAGGGAAAATCTGCATATGCTGGAAATCCAAGCTGAAGAGTAGATTTAAAAGGTGAATGGGGGCATTACTGTACTTGAATTACTCAGCCGGGGGTGGTGGGGGGAAGTTCCTTGAACTTCTGGTAATGCGCCCCCTTCACCATTCCCCATCTCTTTTTCTGTCTCTCACTGTATCTCCTTGCCCAGCCATCGCCTCCCTCTGGTGCTCCCCCGACTTTTTTTTCTTCTGTGGCCTTCTGTCCTCTTCTATCAGACTCCCCCTTCTCCAGCCCTGTATCTCTTTCACCAATCAACTTTCCAGCTCTTTACTTCACTCCTCCCTCTCCCAGTTTCTCCTATCACCTCGTGTTTCTCTCTCCCCTCCCCCCACTTTTTAACCCTACTCTTCAGCTTTTTTTCTCCAGTCCTGCTGTAGGGTCTCGGCCCGAAACATTGACTGTACTCTTTTCCATAGATACTGAGTTCCTCCAGCATTTTGTGTGTGTTGCTCACACTTATTACTGCTCTCTTATAAGACAAGAAGCTTATTTTATAGTACAAGGTAAAATACTATGAATTACAAAATGTAGAAATAGTGCAATAAAAGAAATAATGACGCAGTGTCCATAAGTTCATGAACCATTCAGAAATCTGATAGCAGAGAGGAAGAAGGCGTTTCTAAGTCATTCAGGTTCGCTTACATCCTCCCTGATGGGAACAAGAATAGAACATGCCCTGGATCGTGACGGTCCTTAATGATGGATGCCACCTTCTTGAGGCACATGTCTTCTATGCTGGAAAGAATTATGCTATGATGGAACTGGCGGAATGTACATGCTTCTGTCGCAATATTGTACATTGGAGCCTCCGTAACAGGCAGTGATGCAGCTAGTCAGAATTTGCAAACAAGTCTGCACCTAACATTGGAAAATCAGTCTCTTTCAGAACATGTAGAAAAGGCTTCTGCCATTCTCAGTATCTGTAATGCCAGTAATTGAAAGGATTATTTTTATAGATAGTCTCTTTAGATTTGAGGATGGCCTGCTGCCTCTCCATTTCTGAGGAATATAGATGCCTGTGTATGAACTCCTTTAACATGTAGCAGCCGTGTATGTCAGCAACCACACAGGCATGCTCTTGTGGACCTAGTAAAATGCTTTCATAATGTCAGTTCTGACTCAGGGAACTCCGCTCTTCTTCAGGCAGAGTCTTGGCGATGTAGATAAAAGCTGCAAGTCATCGGCAAGTCAGGCAGAGAAAAAGAGTTGATGCTATAGGTCATAACGGGCTTTCAGCATTCTTTCCTTTTCTCCTGAATGGGGAAGCTTCACATTCATCTGAAACAGAACATCTCTGACATCACTGAACCTCTTCAGCAACACATTGATGGGAGAAGCATGGCAATGTGCTAAGATTCCTTGATCAACAGGCAGCTGTGTTTCAGGGTTCCACAACTCCCAACCCGTTTTAATGGCATTAGCAATTTAAAGTCTGATGTCAGAAACAATGCTCTTCGAAGGAAGCAGAGGAAGAGAGTAGGAGGTAATTAGCTAAACAATGCTTTATTTTTCTGCTGCCCAGGCTTGTAGCTCTTTCTCCAGCTGTTGCCATGCTAATGTAACATGGACCATCACCCTCAGCCTCCTAACCCTAGAATCAGGCTGGAATGCAGAGCAAGGACTCAGCAATGACCAGGCCCCAGCTGACTGGCTCCTGGAGCATTATACTTGCAGCTGACAGCTCACCACACTGAACAGGGGTTAAAACATTTCTGACAGAAGCATTTAAAACAAAAATAGATTTAAGTTATTAAATAAAAATGCAAAACATTAAAAAAACAAAAGTAGATTAAAATAATCATACATGCATACAATCACTTAATTCTATTCTCAGGACTGGTTAAATGAAATGGGTTGCCATCTCAAAAGTCAAGTTTATTGTCTTCACAATGCATCTCTAGGCAACTATGCAGTGAGCTAAACAATGTCTCAAAAATCACCTGAGATGGAAGCTTTCTTCAGGATTTTTAATGAGATCTCTAATTTGTGAAACTGCAGAAAGTTAAGTAAAATACTTATTAATTTCAATACTGGATCATCATGCATCTGAATATACTAATACTGTTGATTACTCTGTGCAAGTGGACAAAGTGCTACACCTGCCCATTCGCTTCTGCTCCCACTCCATTCAGGGACCCAAACAGTTCTTCCAGGTGAGACAACACTCCATCTGCGAATCTGCTGGGGCCATCTATTGTATCAGGTGCTCACAATGTGACCTCTACATCGGGGAGACCTATCGTAAATTGGGGGACTGTGTGGTTGAGCACCTCCGCTCCATCTGTCTAAAGCAGAATTTCCCGATGGCCCAACATTTTACTTCCGATTCCTATTCCCATTTTGCCATCTTGATCCATAGCTTCCTCTTGTGCCACAATGAGGTCACCCTCAGGGTGGAGGAGCATAAATATCGATATCACCCTTCTGCAAAAATACTTTTCCCTCCCACTTCCCTCTTCTTCTATTCCCCACGCTGGCCTCTTACCTCTTCTTACCTGCCTATCACCTCCTCTTGGTTCCTCCCTGCTTCCCTTTGGTCCACCTCCTCTCCTAGCAGATTCCTTCCTCTCCATCCCTTTACCTTTCCTACCCGCCTTGCTGCACCTTCTAGCTAAATGCCTTCCCCTGCCCCAATCTTTTTATTCTGGCATCCTCCCCCTTCCTTTCCAATCTTGGAGAAGGGTCTCAGCCCGAAACGACAATGATTGGTTCATTTTCGTGGATGCTGCCTGGCCTGCTGAGTTTCTCCAACATTTTGTGTGTTGCTTTGGATTTCCAGCATCTGCAGCATGTCTTGTGTTCATGATTATTCCCACAATCGGTGTTAGCCAAGGTAATATATGTATGCAACACTCCATAACTATGCCAAGTAAACAAGAGTAAACTGGTGGCACAGCAATATCTTAATAATGATAAATGATAAACATAATAGTTCCTTCAAAATCTATCTACTGAAAGTGTGCCAATAGTAACAAAACTTAAGACTTACAGAATTTGCTGTTTCAAGGACAAATAAGGAGAGGATGGAGATGTATGTCTTTCCACTGTGAGCTTCAAATCCAATCCAAATTAACTCACACAGGAAGTGATATAAATACAGCTTATGTACAGGAAGCGATGTTCATACAAAATGAACTGTGCCTCTGCAGGCCAGAACGTCAAGTTTATTGTAATATGTACAGGTATATGTATGCACAGGTGCAATGAAAAACGTAAGCATCACAGGCACAGAGCGTTAGATCCGCAACAATCATATGAGAAACAAATTAAACATTATTTATATAAAACTGTGCAATATAAAACACAATTAGAACAAAGGAGGACAAAGTCCATTGTAGTGCAAGGTGGTCAGAATATTGCTATACTGAGGTAGTGACTAGGGTTGTGTAGATGGGTGTCGAACTGAATGGCTGAAGAGAAGCGGCCTTCTTTGAATCTGCAGATGTGTGACTTCAGGCTTCTGTATCTCTTGTCCTATAGTAGCTGTGAAAATATGGCCCGGATAGTGGGGATCTTTGTTGATAGATGTTGCCTTCCAGAGGCAGACGTGCTGATAGTGGGGAGGGTGGGGAGGGATTTGTCCATGTGTTGAGCTGAGTCCACTACGCTCTGCAGCTTCTTACATTCAAATTGCTGGACCATCCATGGTGAAACCATTTATCTCAGGCATAAAGCCACGATGTGTAACCAGGTTGTCTCCTCAGCACATTAGATCTTTGCAGCTAAAGGAGGAGGTCAAGTTCATCAGCATCTGACTCTAGCCTCTATCCAGCTTCTGCCATTTAAAGGGCTCCAGCAGAAGTCTGAGACCCACTGAATGCAGGATTGCTAATTGCCAGAGGTTTCATGCTGAACTCTCCAGTGCCAGTGAGAGAATCTACCATTGAAATCATCACCTCAACCATGAAATGTGAAAGATTACACTAGTACACCATTTAAATACTAATTCATTAACGCATTCCTGGTCCTCCAGTCTGTCACTGTGCTTTATATAAGGCATCTTTTTCATATTATGAACACCAAGAACCTGCACAAACCTCTGCCTTCTACTTGCAAACCTTCATAAAAACATAGAAACATAAAAAATAGGTGGCCCTTCGAGCCTGCACCACCATTCAGTATGATCATGGCTGATTATCCAACTCAGAACCCTGTACCAGCCTTCCCTCCATACCCCCTGATCCCTTTAGCCACGAGGGCCATATCTAACTCCCTCTTAAATATAGCCAATGAACTGGCCTCAACTGTTTCCTGTGGCAGAGAATTCCACAGATTCACCACTCTCTGTGTGAAGAAGCTTTCCCTAATCTCGGTCCTAAAAGGCTTCCCCTTTATCCTCAAACTGTGACCCCTCGTTCTGGACTTCCCCAACATCGGGAACAATCTTCCTGCATCTAGCCTGTCCAATCCCTTTAGAATTTTATACGTTTCAATAAGATCCCCCCTCAATCTTCTAAATTCCAACGAGTATAAGCCTAGTCGATCCAATCTTTCATCATATGAAAGTCCTGCCATCCCAGGAATCAATCTGGTGAACCTTCTTTGTACTCCCTCTATGACAAGAATGTCTTTCTTCAGATTAGGGGACCAAAACTGCACACAATATTCCAGGTGTGGTCTCACCAAGGCCTTGTACAACTGCAATAGTACCTCCCTGCTCCTGTACTCGAATCCTCTCGCTATAAATGCCAGCATACCATTCGCCTTTTTCACCGCCTGCTGTACCTGCATGCCCACTTTCAATGACTGGTGTTTAATGACACCCAGGTCTCGTTGCACCTCCCCTTTTCCTAATCGGCCACCATTCAGATAATAATCTGTTTTCCTGTTTTTGCCACCAAAGTGGATAACCTCGCATTTGTCCACATTAAATTGCATCTGCCATGAATTTGCCCACTAACCTAACCTACCTAAGTCACCCTGCATCCTCTTAGCATCCTCCTCACAGCTAACACTGCCACCCAGTTTTGTGTCATATGCAAACTTGGAGATGCTGCATCTAATTCCCTCATCCAAGTCATTAATATATATGGTAAACAACTGGGGTCCCAGCACTGAGCCTTGCGGTACCCCACTAGGACCATTCTGAAAAGGTCCCGTTTATTCCCACTCTTTGCTTCCTGTCTGCCAACCAATTCTCTTTCCACATCAATACCTTACCCCCAATACCATGTGCTTGAAGTTTGCACACTAATCTCCTGTGTGGGACCTTGTCAAAAGCCTTCCAAGTATACCACATCCACTGGTTCTCCCCTATCCACTCTACTAGTTACATCCTCAAAAAATTCTATGAGATTTGTCAGACATGATTTTCCTTTCACAAATCCATGCTGACTTTGTCCGATGATTCCACCGCTTTCCAAATGTGTTGTTATCACATCTTTGATAACTGACTCTAGCATTTTCTCCACCACCGATTTTAGGCTAACCGGTCTATAATTCCCCCGTTCTTCAGCACTGAATAACCCATGCCTCAATGCGGAGGGGTCTCTGTGAAGGCTAAATAAGCATTGCGACCGGTCTGCCCCCTATATAACATGGTGAATGTGAGCAGGTACTGCTCTTGGTATAGGCCTATATCCATTTGGAAGGGACATGAGGAGAAACTTCTCTAGCCAGAGAATGGGGGTGAATTTATGGAATTCATTGCCACGGGTGGCTATGGAGGCCAGGTCATTGGGTATATTTGAGGCAGAGGTTGATAGATTTTTAATTAGTCAGGGCATGAAGGGATGGGTGAGTAGACTTATTTTTCCTGTTTCATTCCTGTAGAATTAGATAGCATGCCTGCAGGGTTAGTGCTTTGTTCAGGGTGTTAGATGTGGGAATCCTGGGAGACCTCCAGCTTCCCTGATGGCCACATCTGCGTCAAGTGCACCGAGATGCAGCTCCTCAGAGACCGTGTTAGGGATCTGGAGCTGCAGCTTGATGACCTACTGCTTATCAGGGAAAGTGAAGAGCTGATAGACAGGAGCTACAGGGAGGTAGTCATCCCTATGCTACAGGGGTCAGAGAACTGGGTCACCGTCAAGAGAGAGAAGGGAAGTGCCTGGATAGTGGAGAGCACACCTGTGGCTGTCCCCCTCAGCAACAAATATCTTGTTCTAGATGCTGTTGAGGGGGATGACCTGACAGGGGACGCCCATGGTGACCAGGTCTCTAGCACTGAGTCTGGTGCAGTTGTCCAGGAGAGAAGGAGGGAGAAGAGGAATGCGGTAGTCATAGGGGATTCCATAGTCAGGGGAACGGACAGGAGATTCTGTGAGCCTGATAGAGATACCCGCATGGTGTGTTGCCTCCCAGGTGCCAGGGTACGAGATGTCTTGGATCGGGTCCAGAATATTCTGAAGAGGGAGGGTGAGCAGCCAGTTGTCTTGGTACATGTTGGTACCAATGACATAGATAGGACAAAGGAGGAGGTCCTGAAGAGAGATTTCTGGGAGTTAGGAAGGAAGCTGAGAAGCAGGACCTCCAGGGTAGTAATCTCGGGATTGCTACCTGTGCCACATGCTAGCGAGGGCAAGAATGGTAGGATCAGGCAGACGAATGCGTGGCTGAGGGAATTTGATGATGGTGAGGACAATATGAGTGAGGTTGATGTTCTGGAGTATGTTCATATTAAGGGAGAGGAGGTGTTGGAGTTGTTAAAATACATTAGGACGGATAAGTCCCTGGGCCTGATGGAATATTCCCCAGGTTGCTCCATGAGGCGAGGGAAGAGATTGCTGAGCCTCTGGCTAGGATTTTTATATCCTTGTTGTCCATGGGAATGGTACCGGATGATTGGAGGGAGGCGAATGTTGTTCCCTTGTTCAAAAAAGGTAGTAGGGATAGTCCGGGTAATTATAGACCAGTGAGCCTTACGACGGTGGTGGGAAAGCTGTTGGAAAAGATTCTTAGAGATAGGATCTATGGGCATTTAGAGAATCATGATCTGATCAGGGACAGTCAGCCTGGCTTTGTGAAGGGCAGATTGTATCTAACAAGCCTGATAGAGTTCTTTGAGGAGGTGACCAGGCATATAGATGAGGGTAGTGCAGTGGATGTGATCTATATGGATTTGAGTAAGGCATTTGACAAGGTTCCACACGGTAGGCTTATTTGGAAAGTCAGAAGGCATGGGATTCAGGGAAGTTTGGCCAGGTGGATTCAGAATTGGCTTGCCTGCAGAAGGCAGAGGGTGGTGGTGGAGGGAGTACATTCAGATTGGAGGATTGTGACTAGTGGTGTCCCACAAGGATCAGTTCTGGGACCTCTACTTTTTGTGATTTTTATTAACGACCTGGATGTGGGGGTAGAAGGGTGGGTTGGCAAGTTTGCAGATGACACAAAGGTTGTTGGTGTTGTAGGTATTGTAGAGGATTGTGGTAGATTGCAGGGAGATATTGATAGGATGCAGAAGTGGGCTGAGAAGTGGCAGATGGAGTTCAACCCGGAGAAGTGTGAGGTGGTATACTTTCGAAGGACAAACTCCAAGGCAGAGTACAAAGTAAATGGCAGGATACTTGGTAGTGTGGAGGAGTAGAGGGATCTGGGGTTACATGTCCACAGATCCCTGAAAGTTGCCTCACAGGTGGATAGGGTAGTTAAGAAAGCTTATGGGGTGTTAGCTTTCATAAGTCAAGGGATAGAGTTTAAGAGTCGCCAGGTAATGATGCAGCTTTATAAAACTCTGGTTAGGCCACACTTGGAGTACTGTATCCAGGTCTGGTTGCCTCACTATAGGAAGGATGTGGAAGCATTGGAAAGAGTACAGAGATTTACCAGGATGCTGCCTGGTTTAGAGAGTATGGATTATGATCAGAGATTAAGGGAGCTTGGGCTTTACTCTTTGGAGAGAAGGAGGATGAGAGGAGACATGATAGAGGTATAAAAGATATTAAGAGGAATAGATTGAGTGTATAGCCAGTGCCTCTTCCCCAGGACATCACTGCTCAATACAAGAGGACATGGCTTTAAGGTAAGGGGTTGGAAGTTCAAGGGGGATATTAGAGGAAGGTTTTTTACTCAGAGAGTGGTTGGTGCGTGGAATGCACTGCCTGAGTCAGTGGTGGAGGCAGATACACTAGTGAAATCTAAAAGACTACTGGACAGGTATACAGAGGAATTTAAGGTGGGGGTATTATATGGGAGGCAGGGTTTGAGGGTCGGCACAACAATGTGGGCCGAAGGGCCTGTAATGTGCTGTACTATCCTATGTTCTATGTTCACACAGACAGTGCTCCAGCCCTAAGATGGGGCCACCTCCGGTCTCCAACCTCCATTGGACATGTGGACCAGTAGACATTGGGCCTCTTATTTCCTCAGTGGACACGATTTCTGGGCTTCCGATCGACCTTTGGGCTTCCATCTTTGGTATTGACACCATCAGTATCAGCAGTGGTGCTGAGCCAATTACAGCATCATTGCATCAAAATGGCCTTAACATTGTCCTAAACTCTTGTGGAACAGAATGGATTTATAGGAAGTATACAGTGAGTGTTGGATGCTTGGATTGCGCTGCCAGGGGTGCTGCTGGAGGTAAATGTGATAGAAGTGTTTAAGAAGCCCTTAGACGATTAATTGTGTATGCAGAGAATGGAGGAATCCTAAAAACGTAGAAACATAGAAAACCTGCTGCACAATACAGGCCCTTCGGCCCACATAGCTGTGCTGAACATGTCTTTATCTGAGAAATTACCTAGGGTTATCCATAGCCCTCTACTTTTCTGAGCTCTATATACCTGTCCAAGAGTCTCTTAAAAGACCCTATCGTATCAGCCTCCTCCACCGTCGCAGGCAGCCCATTTCATGCACTCACCACTCTCTGCATAAAAAAAAACTCCAGAGATCATTGTGTTGGCAGATGGGATTAGTTTAGTTAGGCACTTAATTACCAGATAAATTAGTTCATGGACCAAAAGACTATGTTTCCTGTGCTGTGGGTTTTGATGTAAAAAGATAAAAGCCAACAATGCAATTAGCTCTTAATTTCTATCATATTATTTACAATCTAGGAACACAAATAATCTACAGTATGTGCCCCTGAACTTATCACCAAAGGTGGTGATTAATCTGCATATAGGAGTGAGATTTGACATATTAGCATCGAGAGGGTCACAGGAGTTTCTGAATGAGCCTTGATAAGATTACTGCTTTAATGAAATATTACTAAAATATATAAATAAAGAAAGAAATGAATGTATGTAATTTAATTGGAACTCTGAATGAAACGAATGGGAAAATATGTCCGTGATATTCACAATAAGCTTCCAAAGCTTGGGTGAAAGCAGAGTTATTTTTAACTGGATTTTCCACCTCTTATCTAGCTGAATGTGGTTTTAGTCAAGCTCTTCACCTGTTATCAATCCTTTTGATGCTGTGAAAAGAGGTGAGCTTTGATTATCTTTAACTGAGTAGTAACCAGATATTCAAAAACTCGCTGGTTCGCTTCAGTTGCAGGGATCTCACTAAATACCCACAGTAACAATACTAAGCACTTTTTCACTGGTTGGAAGAACATTATATATATTATAAATAAAGTATCCTATTGAAAGCTTTGAAATAGTTTTATTTTTCATATATGCCGGTAACACTATATTTAACATATGATAATACCTTTTTTTATAAGCATCCATTAGTCTCACGAGACCATGGAAGGTTTCCAGGGCGCAGACCTGGGCAAGGTTGTATAGAAGACCGGCAGTTGCCCATGCTGCAAGTCTCCCCTCTCCATGCCACCGATGTTGTCCAAGGGAAGGGCACTAGGACGACACAGCTTGGCACCGGTGTCGTCGCAGAGCAATGTGTGGTTAAGTGCCTTGCTCAAGGACACAACACACTGCCTCAGCTGGGGCTCGAACTAGCGACCTTCAGATCACTAGACTGACGCCTCAACCACTTGGCCATGCGCCAACACTATGATAATACCTACAACCAGTAAAAACATAAATATTGTCCGTATGTTAGAATAATGAGTGCTGTTGACCAAAACAATTTCTAGCAACTAACAGAGCCTATGGAGAGTAGGGTCTACAGAGATAAATGAAAGACACAAGTGGGCCTCAAGAAGAAAAAGTTTGAAAGACACTGATATAACCAATGACAGGTTAGCATGGCAATGGCAGTTGAAAGGGCTGCAATGCTAGAAATTTCCTTCCTCTTCAGCCCTTTACCTTTTCTTCTTCCACCTCTTCCCTCCCAGCTTCATACTTCATCCCCCATCCCCCACACACACCTTTTCCTAACTTGATTTCACCCATCACCTGCCAGTTTGCATCATTTCCCCTCTCCTTACCTTCTAATACAGGCTTCTGGCCCCTTCCTTTCCAGTCCTGATGAATGTCAGCTGTCAAATCTGTGAGCCCGTGGAATGAACCAGGGGGTTGAACGATCTAGTTCTGCTGCTATGTCTTATGGTCTTATGGACTTGCTGAGTTCCTTCAACAGTTTGTGTGTGTTGCTCAAGATTTCCAGCATCTGCAGAATCTCTTTTGTCTCATCAACCATTTTCCTGGAAAATGAGAAAAAGATTCCTTTTCTCAAATAATGCATGACAAAATGGGAAAAAATGACATTGGTAAGCTGTTTTGCCTGGAATGACTGAAAGACTGAATAGTTCAAGGTGACAACCAACTTGAGCTGTTTGGGCGGAGCAGTCCAGAGATCGTATCCCTGCCTACAGAAGATCATAGGTCTCCGTAAAAACTCAACATTCGGATAGTTGGCCCTTCCATGAGCTGAGTCCATGAACACTCTAGGCGCTGAGTGACTGGATGTGTCCTGGGATCCACAGTCTTGGCACAGAGCACCTGTGGCAAAGAGGTAATGAAGAGTAATGGCAGTACACCTTGGCCATATTTCCCTGAGAGAACTCTATGACACAAGCTCATGTTCTGAAGGAAGCAACCTACTATTTAGTTTTTATTTCAAACATCCTGTACTATATTTCTATATTTTTTATTATTGCAACTTTCTATTCACAATACTGTAAAGGTTAATTTAAAATGAATGGAAAATAAATCTAATTGGGATATCAGGTACTTTGCAACACTACAGCTCGTAACATGCTGTCAATGACAATTAGTAACATTTTATGCTCACACTGCACAAGCTACTATTACGTTCTCTTCTCCACTATCTTAAATTAAGTTATACCTCCAATAAAATTGTGGTAACTTAGTCCATTATCATTTCCGACATGCTTAATGTCTGTGACTCAGTATGAAATTGGATAGATTTTACAATGGGCTGAGTCTTGTTTCTGCTGACGTTAACTACAGATTGAAATCAGGACCTGGCGTCATCCTGCCTCATCTTTTTTTCCTGAAGGCAAGGTTACATTAACATCTAGGGATTCTGACTGTGCCTGCAAGTCTTCACAATGTCTCACTTCAGGATGCATTTCATGGTAGCTGGAGGTCTTTTGTAACTTTGCATAAAGCTGCTTGGGGAATTTCTGTATGACATTTTACTGGTGTCAGAGCTATCCGGATATGTTCTTATTTTGTCAACTGTCTGTGTTCATTAAGGTGAGGGATGTTTGTGCTGGGAAACAGTATGACAATGATCTTTTGTTTTTGCTGCCCTGTTTCAGCATTAAGTAATCTCGGGTCAAATGGAGCAAAGGATAAATAGAGAATAAAATTTCCACCCAGCATCGAATCTCATCCTGGACTGGAAATCATCCTTCCAATGGCACATTTTTGCATTCTGACCTTTTGCAAAGCTTTTCTGAGTGAGACAGGAAACTTAATGCTAACTGATAGTAGAATATAAGATATTTTACATTGTGGAGAGGAACACCCATCACAGCAGAGGGAGATGTCTTAATTGTGAGACATACAGGTTCCTAGCAGAGAGCAATTTCTATACATATATTTGGAACCAATTTCAAATCAGAGATGGAAATGCTAGGGAGAAGTCATTAGTCAAAGTATGAAGATTAAGATATACTAGCCATTGATACCAATGAGAGTCAGTCTTTGTGAACTAGTTCAAAATGCAAACTACAAGTAGTAAGCAGTTTTAAGATTAAAAACTGTATGAATAAGCATTACTGTCTAAAGTTGGCTACTGGCTCACAGCAAGAGGCTGTGGATGTGATCATATAACCATATAACCATATAACAATTACAGCACGGAAACAGGGCATCTTGATCCACCTAGTCCGTGCCGAACTCTTACTCTCACCTAGTCCCACCAATCCGCACTCAGCCCATAACCCTCCATTCCTTCCCTGTCCATATAGCTGTCCAATTTAACTTTAAACGACAACATCGAACCTGCCTCAACCACTTCTGCTGGAAGCTTGTTCCACACAGCTACCAGTCTCTGAGTAAAGAAGTTCCCCCTGGTGTTACCCCTAAACTTTTGCCCTTTAACTCTCAATTCATGTCCCCTTGTTTGAATCTCCCCCACTCTCAATGGAAAAAGCCTACCCACGTCAACTCTATCTATCCCCCCTCATAATTTTAAATACCTCTATCAAGTCCCCCCTTCAATCTTCTACATTTCAAAGAATAAAGACCCAACTTGTTCAACCTTTCTCTGTAACTTAGGTGATGAAACCCAGGTAACATTCTAGTAAATCTTCTCTGTACTCTCTCTATTTTGTTGACATCTTTCCTATAATTCAGTGACCAAAACTGTACACAATACTCCAAATTTGGCCTCACCAATGTCTTGTACAATTTCAACATTACATCCCAACTCCTATACTCAATGCTCTGATTTATAAAGGCCAGCATACCAAAAGCTTTCTTCACCACCCTATCCACATGCAATTCCACCTTCAGGGAACTATGCACCATTATTTCTAGATCCTTCTGTTCTACTGCATTCTTCAATGCCCTACCATTTACTTTGTATGTCCTGTTTTGATTAGTCCTACCAAAATGTAGCACCTCACATTTATCAGCATTAAACTCCATCTGCCATCTTTCAGCCCACTCTTTTAACTGGCCTAAATCTCTCTGCAAGCTTTGAAAACCTACTTCATTACCCACAACTCCACCTATCTTAGTATCATCTGCATACTTACTCATCCAATTTACTACTCCATCATCCAGATCATTAATGTATATGACAAACAACATTGGACCCAGTACAGATCCCCTAGGCACACTACTTCTCACTGGCCTCAAATCTGACAAACAATTATCCACCACTACTCTCTGGCGTCTCCTATCCAGCCACTGCTGAATCCATTTTACATCTTCAATATTAATACCTAACCGTCGAAACTTCCTAACTAACCTTCCGTGTGGAACCTTGTCAAAGGCCTTACTGAAATCCATATAGACAACATCCACCGCTTTACCCTCATCAACTTTCCTAGTAACCTCTTCAAAAAATTCAATGAGATTTGTCAAACATGACCTTCCATGCACAAATCCAAGTTGACTGTTCCTAATCAGACCCTGTCTATCGAGATAATTATGTATACCATCTCTAAGGATACTTTCCATCAATTTACCAACCACTGATGTCAAACTCACAGGCTGATAATTGCTAGGTTTACTCTTAGAACCCTTTTTAAACAATGGAACAACATAAGCAATACACCAATTCTCTGGCACCATCCCCATTTCTAATGACATTTGAAATATTTCTGTCAGAGCCCCTGCTATTTCTACACTAACTTCCGTCAAGGTCCTAGGGAATATCCTGTCAGGACCTGGAGGCTTATCCACTTTTATATTCCTTAAAAGCCCCAGTACTTCATCTCTTTAATCATCATAGTGTCCATAACTTCACTACCTGTTTCCCTTATCTTACACAATTCAATATCCTTCTCCTTCCTGAATACCGAAGAAAAGAAATTGTTCAGAATCTCCCCAGTCTCTTTTGGCCCCACTCTGATTCTCTAAGGGACCAATTTTATCCCTCACTATCCTTTCGCTATTAATATAACTGTAGAAACCCTTGGGATTTATTTTCACCTTACTTGCCAAAGCAACCTCATATCTTCTTTTAGCTTTTCTAATTTCTTTCTTAAGATTCTTTTTACATTCTTTCTATTCCTTGAGCACCTCACTTACTCAATGCCACCTATATTTATTGTAGATATCTCTCTTTTTCTGAACCAAGTTTCCAATATCCCTTGAAAACCATGGCTCTCTCAAACTTTTAACCTTTCCTTTCAACCTAACAGGAACATAAAGATTCTGTACCCTCAAAATCATGAGACATTCTAGTGAATACATGCCAGAAATTAAGACAATGGAACAATGTCATTGGTGACACCAAACCAGGTATCAGGCATCTTATCTACCCCATTCTGAAAGGGATCATGGAAGGTTCCAGACCAGACTGATTATTTTGTTAATTAGCACATCAAACATGGCCATAAGCATACTTATTCTGTCAATCAATAATTGGGGTGTTTGTATAGCCAGAGAAGTCATCCCTCACAGCACTAAATATGAATGACAAACACAAGGAATCAACAGGTGCTGGAAATCCATTTTGTGTTTGTTGCACTAAATTTGAGTGTCTGGGGCATCTGACCCCTGAAACTTTTAGACCATGCATTAGAATTACAAACGTTTGTACTTTGTTCCAGTAAAGCTCTTGGAATATTCAGAAGTGGCTTATCAGCTGCAATGTGCTCATGTTGTAAATATGTAATTCAATGGAACCAATTATATATATCCAAAATACCAAAGTGAAACATAGTATGTCATTGCAACTATTCAGCCTATATTTAGTCACCAACTATTACCTTTGCTGTTAGGAGTATAACATCTCCACGTTCTCTGAGTTTAGATATTCTTCTGAGATTTGACCAAGTGATGGTTCTCCAGAAGGGCTGCTAGTTGGGCTAAGTGACTTGGATCCACTCCAGTTTTCCCAAGGTCACAACAAGAACACAGCAGATGTCATTTCATTGGCTCTTCACTTAATCCTGGAACATCTGAACAGCAAAGATGCACATAACAGGATGGTCTTCATTGACTACAGCTTAGCCTTCAGTGCTATTATTCCCTCAAAACTAATCAATAAGCTTCAAGAACTAGGCCTCAATATCTCCTTGTGCAACTGGATTCTTGATTTCCTCACTTGCAGACCCCAGATTACTTGGATTGGCAGCGGCATCTCCTCCTCAATTTCCCTCAGCACAGATGCACCACAAGGCTGCGTGCCTAGCCTCTGCTCTACTCACTTTATACTGATGACTGTGAGGCTAAGCACAGCTCCAATGCCATATTTAAATTTGCTGACAAACCACTGTCTTTGGTCAAATCTAAGGTGGTGATGAATTAGCATGTAGGAGGGAGTTTGAAAATCTGATGAGTGGTGCCACAACAACAACATCTCACTCGATGTCAGCGAGACCAAAAAGCTGATCATTGACTTCAGGAGGAGGAAAGTGGAAGTCCATGAGCCAGTCCTCGCTGGGGGATCAGAGGTGGAGAGGGTCAGCAACTTTAAATTCCTTTGTGTTATCATTTCAGAGAGCCTGTCCTGGGTCTAGCACGTAAGTGTCATTATGAAGAAAGTGTGGCAGTGCCTCTACTTTCTTAGCAGTCTGCAAAGATTCGGCATGTCATCTATAACCTTGTCAAACTTCTGCGGATGTGTAATGGAGAATATATTGACTGGTGGCATTTTGGTCCGGTATGGAAATACCAATGCCCTTGTACAGAAAAGCTTACAAAAAGTAATGGACATGGCACAGTACATCATGCATAAAGCCCTCTCCACCATTGAGTACATCTATATGGACCACTGTCACAAGAATGTAGCATCCATCGTCAAAGACCCTCACCATCCAGGCCATGCTCTCTTCTCACTGCTGCCATCAGAAAGCAGGTACTGGAGCCTCAGGAACTGCACCACCAGGTTCAGGAACAGTTATTATCCTTTAACCCCCAGTCTCTTGAACCAGAGGGAATAACTTCACTCAACTTCACTCACCCCATCACTGAACTATTCCAACTGCATGGACTCAGTGTCGAGAACTCTTCATCTCATGTTCTTGATATGTATTGCTTATTTATTTATTATTATTATCTCTTTTTTTCTCTTTCTTTTATATTTGCATAGGTTTTTTTTTGTACATTGGTTGTTGCCTGTCCTGTTGATTGATTCTATTGTGTTTCTTGTGGTTACTGTGATTGCCGTCAGAAAATATATGTACTTTGATAATAAAACTACTTTCAACTTTGAATAAACACCTAGAGCTCTGATCTCTGTGCTGCTCACTGACTGACACAACAGAATGACAGTCTGACTGAGATTAAAAGGAAGTGAATAAAAGACTAAGCAATTCTTGCAAAGGTGTTTCTGGGGTTATGTTCATCCATTGAAGAACCTCTTGGATTTTCATTAAGAAGCTAGGTAAATCTTTGGACCACAGGGAAATTCAGGACAATGACAATCAGTTGGGAAATTTGAAATTGCAATTAGGATCAGACATAATCTTAGCGAATGGCAGAACAAGCTCAAAGTTTCATGTAAAGTTATTATCAAAGTACCATATACAAAGTAGTACTGTATATGCATATTCTTTGAGAGTTATTTTCTTTCAGGCATTTGCAGGGGAAACACAATAAATACAATAGAATTTATGAAAGACTATACTTAAAGTCTGACGACCAATGTGCAAAAGAAGACAAACTTTGCAAATAAAAAACAGACTGGAAACATGAGTCCTTAATAGTGAGCCTGTAGGTCGTAGAATCAGTTCAGAGAGGTAGTGGATGAAATTATCTGTGTCAGCTCCTGAACTGACACAGATAATTTCATCCACTACCTCTCTGAACTGATGGTTGTATGGTAATAATTGATCCTCAACCTAGTGGTGGAGGGTAAGCAGCTAGAGGTTATGGTCTACATAAGCAGCAAGGGAGATGAGGTCCTGCAAGGTGAGTGCGGGGAGATGGACGCTAAATTAAAGGACAGGACCTCCAGAGTGGTGATCTCAGGATTGCTATCTGTGTCATGTGCTAGTGAGGTAAGAAGTAGGAAGATAGTACAGTTTAACACTTGTCTAAGGAGATGGTACAGGAGGGAAGATTTCAGATTTTTAGGTCATTGGGCTCTTTTTCAGGGAAGGTAGGGGCTGTATAAAGAGGACAGTTTGCAACTTGAACTGAAGAGGAAAAAAGTCCTTGTGGGAAGGTTTACTAGTGCTGCTCCTGGGGTGTGGGGCAGTGGGGGAGTGGGGGATTTAACTAGAGTTGCAGTGAGATGGGAACCAGGGTGCAAGGACAACTATAGGAATGGGTGTGGGGAAAGTAGATACTGTATTAAGCCTATATACAAAGACAGGAACTGAAAGGTGGCCCTAATATTCTGAGTAGCACTTAGTTCAATTCAAGGAGTACTGTAGGTAAGGCAGATGAGCTTAGAGCATGGATTAGCATGTGGAATTATGATATTTGGTTGCAGAAGGGGCAGGACTGGTTCCAGGAATCCATTGCTGTAGATATGATAGAGGGGAAGGTATGAAAGTGGGGAGGAGAGACAGACAGTTGCAAAAAAATAAAGTTGTGATAGTAAGTGAAAGACTCGAGGTCTTTGTGACCTTCGGACGCAGAACTCGAAAAAAGTGACAAAGCGGACTTTTAACATCATAAACCAGCAGGTTGTTGTTATGAACGGGGGACACCTCCCTCACCAGGAGAGAGAGAAGCTGTGGGTTGTCGAATTCGGATAAAATACGACTCACTTGGGACTTGGGGTAACTGCAAGGTCTGTGCCTTTGCTATCGCTTAGCACACGCTTGGGCTTGGTGATTGTACTGATACATGTTTAATTTTGCTGGTGGGGGAGGGGGGATCATTACTTGCTGCCGCTTACACATGGGAGGGGGAGCTGGGGGGACTTCGGGGTTCTCACGTTTAACTGTCGTTCATTCTTTGGGACACTCCTCTGTTTTCGTGGATATTTTGCAAAGAAAAAGCATTTCAGGATGTATATTGTATACATTTCTCTGACATTAAACTTGACCTTTGAACTTAACTTTTCACATATTGACTCCCATACTGTAAGATGACTTGATGGAGTAAAGTCTGTCAAATGTGTTCAATGAAGCTTCCTTAATCAATATATAGAGGTTCCAACTAGAGAAAGCACAATACAAGTTCAAGTTCATGTTTAATTACCATTTAACCATACATGAATACTCACAAATACAGCCAAACAGGGGCCAAGGTGCAAAATACAGGACCAACAATGATACACAGCACAAGGCACCAATAGCACATATAAGATAGTAGTAAAATACAATGATACAAAAACTATAGTCCAAGACCCTGAATCCATAAATATTGCAGCAGTGTGCAGTCAAACACAATACGACTTGTCTTCTGCTGAGTGGACACTGGGGGCAGCACTGACACCAGCTTGGATGTCACGCTACACTCTATTGGGGAATGAGATAGGGCAGGTGACAGAAGTGTGTGTAAGGGAACACTTTATGTCTAGTGATCATTATTCTATTGATTTCAAGATAATTATGGAGAAGGATAGGATTGAGATTCACAATTGGAGAAAGGCCACTTTTGATGGCATTAGAAAGAATCTAACAGGTGTGGATTCAGAAAGGTTGTTTCCTGGCAAAGGGATGCTTGGTAAGTGAGCGGCCTTGAGAAGTGAGATATTGAGAGTACAAGAGTTTGAATGTTCCTGTTAGAATAAAAGGCAAGGCTAATAGGTAACTCTGTGATAAGCAAGTTGTTGGGGGCTACAAAGGCCCGCAAAAGTATATATAGAAAATGAATGAGCAGGTGTAGCACTCCTGGTTTATAGTATATGATTTTGGTTTCTTTCTTTAAGGAGGGGTATTATTTCATAGAGTTGCTTCAGTGACAGTTACTTAGAGTTATAGAAACATAGAAACTTAGAAAATAGGTGCAGGAGTAGGTCATTCGGCCCTTCGAGCCTGCACCACCATTCAGTACAATCATGGCTGATCATCCAACTTAGAATCCTGCACCTGCCTTCTCTCTATACCTCTACTCCATAGTAGAGAACTATAGCACTGAAGCAAGCCACTTGGCCCATCTAATCTGTGCCAAACTGTTATTGTGCCTCGTGCTATCGATCCACACCTGGATCATAGCTTTCCATATCCCTCTCATCCATATACTTAGCAAAATTTCTCTTAAATGTTGAAATCGAACCCACATCCTCCACTTCCACTGACAGCTCATTTCATCCTACGAATGGCACAGTTCCACCTTAGGTTCCCCTTAGATATTTCATATATCACTATTAATTTACAACCCCCAGTTCTAGCCTAACCTATCCTTCATGGAAAAACCCTCTTGATTCCCTCGTAGTTTTGTATAGCACTAACAAATATTTCTTCTTTCTCCTGTTCTCCAGGGAATAAAGTTCTAACATATTCAATCTATCCCTGTAATTTATCTCCTCAAGTTCTTTCAAATGTCCTTGGAAATTTTCTCTGTATTCTTTCAACCTTATTGATATCTTTCCTACTCTAATACTCCAAATTAGTTCTCACCAATGTCTCATACAACTTTAACATAACATTCCAACTCTTGTACTTTGATTTATGAAGGCTGATGTGCCAAAAGCTCTCTTTACAGCCCTATCTACCTCTGACACCATTTTCAAAGAATTATGCATCTTCCTTGAAAATTACAAATTTCCACTTCTAATAAAAAAACTTGAGAAGGTTAAGTTCATAATAAGGAGAGGTAATGTTACTGATGAAAGATTTTGAGAGGGTTTATGCTGAGGGAATATTTCCCTTTGCAAGGGAACACAGAGGTACAGGATATTGCTTCAGAATATCTTGCATGGAGACAGGTTGTGTGCCATCCACCACCATTGCACATTAATGCACCATTTCCAGATTAGAAGTTGTCAAACATAGAAGATGCAAGCGAGAATATTGAAATAAACATTTTCAGGTCAGAAGCTGTCAAGACGTGGAAAATGTAAGCAAGAACATTGAAATAAAGATGACCCAACTCACCAAGCACCTGGATGGGTGGGCGGGGGAGGGGGAGCTTCAGTTATTGAGGGAGATTGGATAGGCTAGATTTATTTCCCCTGTAGTAAGGGTGGTATGTTATGTGATGCATCTCTGTTTGGTGTGTATCATGCCAGGAGATCACTGTTTAATTCAAGCATTTGACATGTGAATCTCATCTACACTCAATCTTGTCCATCGCACAAAGCCAACCAGTGGAATTGATCAGTTTCCATTACAGGAGGCAGCTACACATGATCATCTCTGCAGCTGGAGCATTGCTACAGGGAAGGAATGATGGACGACCTTCCTAATTCAAAAAACAAAATCATTGAAATGTTCCTGAGGCGTGGCAGACAATAGGTTGCATATCACTTGTGATCAGCTGTCATCAAAGCTTTTGGATCTGTGCCGACACAGACAGTCACTCCCATGTCACATCAGTCTGCTCCCTGATGGGTCACCAGAGAAAAGATTATTGCTCTGTTCTGCAGAACAACATTGCTGATAACATCAAGCTGGCCTCTGCCTGGTGCACCCTGAACCCCCATTGACACATGAAGACTTTGGATAGCCTCTTGCTTGTAGATCAATAGAAAAAGCCTACTCTGTCAGCCAGTGCCCCATAGGAGGATCATTGCCACTTACACTGAGGTGTACTACTACTAAATTGGAAATGATCTTTTCCCAGCTCTGGAAAACCTCTTGTGGAAAATTAGAGAAGGAGCTCTATGTTCCATGACATGTCTTGCGTTGTGTCAGATAGGCAACTATATCTACAACTGCATCTACGGCAGCCTCTGTAAGTACATTCTCCTTTCATAGAGCTCATCTAAGTTCACTGCGCACTACAATCAAAATAGTTAAACATTTGAAGGAACATGTTGGAATAAATAAGCAACTTTGCAACGAGTTGTTTTACAGATATGAAAGAAAGCAGGAAAAATGGTTGAGTAAAAAGACAGTGCATTTGTTCTGCTTAATTCGCCTGATATAAATATTTATGTTCCAGTTTATTTTACAGCATAGGTGTTAAAATTCACCCTCATTGATTTTGTCATCCTTTGAGATAGTTGAGATACTTTGGTTTGAGTAGCATTACAGAATTGACAGGCAATATCAAGTGAGTGGTTTGCAATAGCTTAAATACTGCCTTCAACTGATGATCACCTTGGCTTTCATTATAGAAGGTATTCTACGGATATTTTCTTGATGTACAACCAAGTGGTAAGAACTAGAAGAATGTAAAAAAAATAAATGTGACAATGATGTCGTGATTAATGAAGCATGATAAAGTTTTGAGGTTATTTCAAGTGCACCAAATGCATTCATTAAAATATTATCCTACTGAAGTGGCTTGATGAATACTTCATAACTGATGACTGTACGATATGATACTAACTGTAGTCTTCAAAAGGCTTATGAATATGGGTTTATGATCATAACTTTTCATTGGCAAAGTAGACAATAAGTGTTTTGATTACTTACATGTCAATATCTTAATAACTTTACATTAGATTTACACCTAGTGCAAAGAAAGATTTCCTCTTACTTGACTTTTTTTGAATAACTATGTTGGCTGTGGTCTATTTGTGGCCAGTAACCAAATTACAACACTCCAATCAAATAGCGGAAAACAAGTGCAGCTCTGAGTTTATAGATCTTGGCATTTGCATGGCTTTTTCTAAAGACCAATCCCCAGGGGGAAAGCAATAAAAGTGAGATCTGATATTCCAATTACAGGCTGGATGGCCTTTTCAAAAGCGCCTATGAGTCAAAACAATCTTCTACAGCCAGATTCGTACTATCCAATGTTCCGAATTATTGGACTCTATTGTTTTATAATTAACAATTGTTCTGAGGCTTAAGATGAAAATATAAATCATTATACATAATTTATGTGAATGATGGCAATGCTTTTATTGAAAAAGAAACAGTCCATAACCTTTTTGCTAAGGTAGTCACTACCATGCAATTGCTGACACTGCAATGATGTTCGGTAGCTGTTAGCATTTGAATTAATAAATCTAAATTCTTACTTGTTTTCTTTTGACAGTAAGCTGCTGTAATAGTGGTAATCATAATGAACTTGTGAAGTCTGTGGTCGATATGATATCACCAAGAACTGGCATTTCCCCGCCTAACATTTGGATGATTTTCAGAACAAAAAAAAAAGTAAGGAAGAACGTTATACAGAAGTGCAAATCATAAACACGAGAAAGTCTGCAGATGCTGGAAATCCGAAGCAACACACACAAAATGCTGGAGGAACGCGACAGGTCAGGCAGCATCTATGGGAATGAATAGATAGTTGATGTTTCAGGCCTAGCTGCTTCTTTAGGACAGAGTAGGAAGGGGAAAGATGCCATAATAATGACTAGTTTTGTTAAACTAAAATGAAAAAAAGATATAAGTTATTCATCAAAACAACTAGAGATGAACTTAATGATTCAGTGTAGTTCAGCTTATTTAATGTGGACTAATTCAGGGACTCGGTCCTGAGTTGTACCTTCCCCAAATAATGGTGTCAAATGAAGTCATGGACAACAAGTAGTCACCAAAAGAACTTGGCTGTAAATAAAAAAGAATCAGATATAAAACTAATGAGGTACCTAAAACAAGTCAATTTCTTAAAGGATCAAAGGCTGGGGAAGCGAGTTAGATTAATCCAGATATTTACATTGAACAAAACGACCTGATGTGTTTGTAAAACAAACTAAAAACCTGAGATTAAAGTTCAATGTACAAGATTCAAAGTAACATTTATTATCAGAGTACATGTCGCCACATACAACCCTGAGATTCTTTTTCTGCAGGCATACTTAGCAAATCTATAGAACAGTAACTGTAAACTATAAACATCAGCAACTATAAACTATAAACAAATTGTGCAAATTCAGATATAAATAAACAGCAATAAATAACAAGCATGAAATAACAATATAACAGAGTCCTGAAATGAGCCCTTATATGAATGAACGTCTTGTTCAGGAGCCTGATGGTTGAGGGGTGGTAACTGTTCTTGAACCTGGTGGTGCGAGTCCTGAGGCACTTGTACCTTCTACCTGATGGCATCATGAGAAAAGAGCATGGCCTGGATGGTGAGGATCTTTGATGATGAATGTTGCTTTTCTATGACAACGCTTCAAGTAAATGTGCTCAATGTTTGGAAGGGTTTTACCAGTAATGTACTAGGCTGAACCCACTACTTTCTGTAGGATTTTCCATTCAAAGGCATTGGTGTTCCAGTATCAGGCCATAATGCAGCCAGTCAGCACACTTCCCACCACACATCTATAAAAGTTTGCCAAGGTTTTTGATGACATGCCAAACATCTGCAGGCTCCTGAGGAAGTAGATTTCTTCGCAATGATATTTATATGACGCGTCAAGAACAGGTCCTCTGAGATAGTGTTACGTAACCGGCCACAATGAATATCAATCGAGTTAGGTCATATAAAAACAAGCAAACATTTATTAAACACGGATAAACAATAAAGAACAAATGAAAACCTTAACCGGAAGTTAACCGCTATGTGGCCGTTCAACAAATTGTCACTCGATACTGGTTCTTGAAGTGATAAATGCGAAAACAGTTCTTAAAGCGGTAAAGTCAAATACAGTTCTTAAAATGGTAAATTCGAAAGTCCAACCGATTTATACGTTCAATTGGGAGAGACTTCTCTGGAGAAGGATTTCTTCATAGACGCGATTTTCCTGATGGTTCTGTCCAAAGGATTCATGATGAAGGAAATAAACGGCTTAAAACAACTGACCTTAATTTCTAGAGAGCAAATCCTGCATGAACTACCTTGCTCTTCTGTCTGGAGTTATCTTGGATGCAGGTCGCTACTTCTTCAATGAAGACTCAATAAGGTCAATCCTTTGTTAAACTGCTGAACGATACCAACTTCTCTTAATCCTTTTAAAAATGAAACTGCGTCATAAAACAAATGCGCAACGGAACGGAGACACTGACGAACGTTCTAGCTGGAAAACTAACTGCGTCGCTAGAGGTCTTCCCTTTTATACCCGTGGTGAACATGTCATCACGTGACCTCACATCGGTGGCAAAATTACATCAGGTGACCTCCAAAATACCATTACATCATTCTCACAAGAAAGTCACAAGATCTCCTTGAGGTATGTAACAATAGTGACACCTAAAAATTAAAGTTACTGACCCTCTTCACCTCTGATCATCCGAAGATTACTGGCTCATAGACCTCTGGTTTCCCTCTCCTGAAATCTACAATCAGTTCTTTGATCTTATCGACACTGAGTGAGAGGTTGTTGAATTCAATGTTAATGCTGCTGCTGCCTTCAATGGAATATAAATGAACCAGAGTGTAAAAGAAGCACTGAATACTGATCCAAATGTATATTATAAATGTGTCATAATTGTCAAACTCATTGACCAAAATTATCACTGCTAACATCTACTTATATTTTCCTTGATAAAATAGTGTATACAGTGGATTCCGGTTCATTGACACATCAGTTAAATGTGAAGCCGGTTATTTGGGATAACACTTAAAGAACAAGAATTTATTGAGGGAACACCCTTCATTTATTTGGGACACTATGCCACTTAATTGGGACAGAAGACTGTTGCCGAATAGTAATTAACTAGCATGAACTTATGTGGCTGTTAGATACTACACCATGCTTAGCGCGAGCAGTTTTTAAATAGTGTCAGTTGCCTGTGTTTATTTTCAAAAAACAGTGATTTTTGTCACGAATTAGAAATAAGCAGTAGGACAATTTAGACTTGTTCGACTCACTGTTGTTTCAAGCTTTCAGGCTTGGAGATGCCAGAACCAGCCAGTGTCCTGTCAGATGTGGCATCTATTAATGAAGGTGCTAGTTCACCCTCTGCCCATCTCAGATATGAAAAAGACAGGAGTATTGTGTTCTCAGTGAAGGTTACATTCATAGCTCACAGTTCCATCTCCAAGGAATAACCAAACTATCTGACTGATCTGCTTTTGCCCCAGGGTGTATTCACTCAAGAGTCCAAATGCTGTAGTTTTGACTCTCGCACTGGCTAAGCATTACCTTTTCAACCAGCCCTGGCTTCAGCCAGTGTTTTAATATGCAGAGAGAAAGTGGGAAGAGTTGGAGTTTAAAGGGAATATTTGTGATCAGATGGAGAACAAAAAGAAGGTCAAAATTTTATTTATAATTTTTTAATTTTCAGGATCTGTCTGCTGCTGGCATTAATTATCTGCTCCTAATTGTCCTTGAGAATGTGCAATGAGCCCCCTTTGCAAAGCAATACAGTCCTTCTGGTGAATGTACTCCGTAATACTGTTGAAAGTTCAAAATAAATTTATTATCAAAGCACATATATGTCAGAATATACACCCCTGAGATTCACGGTCTTGTGGGCATACTCAATAAATCCATAATAGAATAATAACTGTAATAGAATCAATGAACGACTGCATCAGGAGGTCCAAGATTTAGACCTAGTGACAGTGAAAAGCCAATAATTTCTAAGTTAGGATGGTTTAAAACTTGGCAGGGAGCCACTTTGCTTCCTTTTGAGGTAGCAGCCACAGGTTTCAGAGATACTGTTGGAGTAGCCTGGATAAGAACCTACAATAGATTTTATGGATGGTAAACGCTGCAGCCACTGTGGTCTGGTAGTGGAGTGAATGAATGTTTTGTGAGGTTGTTGCAGTACTGGTCAAGAAGGCTGCCTTGTCCTGGATGGACTCTGACTTCCTAAGATTCATTGGCGCTCTACTCATCCAGGCAAGTGGAGTCTTCCACTCTGGACTTGTGCCTCGTAGATGTGGAAAGACTCGATGTTATCATGCAGTATTGGCTGAGAGCTTGTTAATCATGACTGGTCTACGTGAAAGTCATGGGATGAATGAGTATAGAGGAGAAAAACAAAACACTGCAGTGGTCGAAAATCTAATTATACTTTATACTTTATAATTTATTGTCGCCAAACAATTGATACTAGAACGTATGATCATCACAGCGATATTTGATTCTGCGCTTCACACTCCCTGGATTACAAATATTAAATATTAAAAACGGTAAAAATAGTAAAATTAGTAAATATTAAAAAATTAAATTATAAATCATAAATAGAAAATAGAAAAATGGAAAGTAAGGTAGTGCAAAAAAAACCGAGAGGCAGGTGGGGATATTTGGAGGGTACGGCCCAGATCCAGGTCAGGATCCGTTCAGCAGTCTTACCACAGTTGGAAAGAAGCTGTTCCCAAATCTGGCCGTACGAGTCTTCAAGCTCCTGAGCCTTCTTCCAGAGGGAAGAAGGACGAGAAATGTGTTGGCTGGGTGGGTCGTGTCCTTGTTTATTCTGGCAGCACTGCTCCGACAGCGTGCGGTGTAAAGTGAGTCCAAGGACAGAAGATTGGTTTGTGTGATGTGCTGCACCATGTTCACGATCTTCTGCAGCTTCTTTTGGTCTTGGACAGGACAACTTCCATACCAGGTTGTGATGCACCCTAGAAGAATGCTTTTTACGGTGCATCTATAAAAATAAGTGAGGGTTTTAGGGGATAGGCCAAATTTCTTTAGTTTTCTCAGGAAGTAAAGGCGCTGGTGGGCCTTCTTGGCAGTGAACTCTGCTTGGTTGGACCAAGTCAGGTCATTTGTGATATTAAGCGAGAACATTGAAGACACTCAGCAGGTCATGCAGCAACTATGGAGAGAGAAAGAAACACGCAACTTCTGATACAAATTGGAAAGTCTGGTTATCTGATATTGTTGGTGAGTCCTTAGGGCTGCAACGTGCCTCTTCAGAAGATGAGGTGTTGTTCCTTGATCACTGTAAGATAGGATGGTCAGAGTGGAATTAGGATCGAGAATTAAAGTGATTTTAAATTAAAGTAAATGTAATTTACCCGAGGTAAGTTTATTCGCTTTTATAAAAGCAAGCACATTCTTAAGGACTCTTTCAAATTTTTATGATTTGTTCTCATGCTGCAGCAACCCAGGAAAATGTGCAGTTATTATTCTGATAAAATATTGGTGGGCCTTCTGCTTTTATTATTGTAGTTATTTACAACTGAGTGATTGCAGGTCATCACTTAACGTGCAAGGAAAACTGATGAGGCTGCATCCACTTTAAATTCTGGAAGTCTGGATGTATTCATGGTTTCTGCTCTGGTGCTGACACATGCACAGAATGATACTCACATACCCTGGTGAGGAATGTCTAATACTTGAGGGTTGTTGATCAAACACCATAGCCATTAGATGAATAAGATACTTTAATGAGAAAACTTGGAGTTGAAGATACTGTATGTATAATGTTACTTTGCAGCTCTTTCCCTTTGACAGATGGATTCATATATTCTGTTTTCAGTTGTATAACTACTTAAGGTGATGAGCAGCACCTTTGAGTCATCACCTATTGGGCCAATTCTGTGCATAATTATCCCATTTTTTTATAACAAACAACTACATTTCCGCACTTTCCTAATAACTATTTATTGCCACTTTTGCATAATTACAGTTCTTAAGTTATTTGACTTTTATTGTTAGATCTTTGTAACACCTAATCAGGCTACATTATATCTTCTCATTGACTCCTCCATAAATTTGGAGTCATAAATTTGAAATTTTTTGCTTCAACTCTGTGAATTAGAGCAATTATACCCCGTTCTTCCCAGTAAGTTACTGGAGGATATTGAATATATTCTTTTAAATATCCTTTCAAATGCATCATCAAACAGAAGTGTATACACTAATATCATCTAACTGTTGCTCCACAGCATTTTAAGCACAAATTGGCCAGACTTAACATGAGAAGTAAGTACAAATGGACCAAGTGTTATTTTTGTATATTTGAATATTTTTATGTAGGAAGAAAGAGCAAGCTATTTTATTGATATAATAATCCAATCTGATTTATTCTAACATTCATGGCCAAAAGTGATCATTTGTTTAACACATACACCATTTCTTGATCTGCTCTCAAGGAGTAATTCATGGATAAGTTGTATAAAAGTTCTGTGGTGGACTTGAACTGAGCTTAGATTCTGAGACCAAAGTTGGGAGAGGATTGGATAAACCTCATTATGGCTGTGTCTACCCAACTCAAACCATATATCAGTATTGGACTAAGACCAGAAGTTGTCAACGCAAAAGCAGAAATAGAGGAAAATTCATCTGGTCAAGCAGCATCAGTGAAAAGAGAAACCAGCTCCTATTTAAGGTGAAAAACCCATCCTCAGAGCCACTGGTATTATTGTAAATAGAAGTTAAGAGCTTGCGTGTGCTAATGCATGACTCAGGATGCAGTTAGAACATTGCTTGAGAAAAGATGAATGATTTGACCATACTCCTGACCGAGTCCAAATTGTGAAGGGTGAAATTAGAGTTCAATTCTGCACAGGGTGAGCACAGGTGTTTGTCATGGGTTCTGCTTCAAGCTTCCTGAATACTTCTGGGTGCATCTTATGGATTTGGGCTGCTAATCATGAAAATCACCATGAAATTTCCCTATCACACACCATTTTTTTCAAAATCACCTATATTTGTTATTTCAATTTCATAATTTTGGCATCAGAATAACTGATGCCGAAATTAATTTTCATTGGTCCACAAAGCAAGCAAGTCATCAATGACAGGCAATTCAAAGAACTTCCAGTAGGACCAGAGAAAGTCACATGGAAGGCATTCAAGGACGTTGAAAATTTTCTTGGCAACTACAGAGCATCAAACTACGTGCAGCTGGTTGACAACATGCTTCAAGCATACAAAACCATGAAGTGCAACATCACCAAAGATTCATTTTCTGCATTCCCATTTAGATTTCTTCCCTGCAAATCTTGGCACTGTCACTGATGAGCATGGTGAATGGTTTCACTAGGACGTTGCGGTCATGGAGAAACTGAATCCATCTATGCTGGCTGATTATTGTTGGACACTTAAGCAAGAAGCGTCAGACATGGAATACAAATGAAAATCATCAAAACATGTTTAGCTTAGTTGAACTATTGCAAAGTGTCATCACCTCTATGCAATTAAATGCATTATATTCAACAAAAGTTAATGTCTTGTTTCTCCAAATTCCTACATGATACAAGTAGTCTGAAATTATATTCGTGTTCAGTTTCAAGCAGCCTATCGTAAAGAAAAAAAAATTCGGACGAAACAACGCTTCCAAAAAAAATTGTTTTCCAGTGGTATCAAAGAGAAGAAGGGAAGCAGAAACCACTGAGGGTGAACAGTGTAAAAGAGTCTGACAAAATCTGATCAGAGAGAGGAACTATACTTGCTCATGGTAGGCATAGCTGGAAGAAAAGTAGCAGTAAATTCAAGAGCAATGTAAAACAAATAAAATTACAGATGTTGTTATATAAGAAATCCTGGAAGAACTCATCTAGTTTACAGCATCTGTGGATCGTGAAAGGTTAAAGTTTCAGGTTAAAGACCCTTCATTAGAATACCTGAAAATTCAAATAGATTAACGGCATGGACTCCACTTTCTGTCTGTTGGTGACTGCCCTCTTTTTAAAGAGGTTGTTTTGAGAGAAATCACAGCAAAAAAACACTCTCAGCTTATACTCCCAGATACTACAATATTTGCTGGTCATGATTTTCCAGATGGTTTCGAAATTCCCAAAATGGTGTATTAATGCAACTAGACCCGTTTCTCTGGCAAATTCCCTGAAATATCCAAGGGCAGCCCTTGTCACCATTGTTTGGACCTGGAGTGCTTGGATTTGAACTGTGTGGCTGTATTGGGTAAAGAAATTTCCATAATCGTTGGCGTTTCCTGTTAAACAGTGCATAGCATGCTGAGTGTGCACCAAGAGAAAAAAGAATTTTTCTGACTCCAGCTGTTCATAATGGGATACATCTTGTTTTTAAATGCAATCTTCACATTGAGAGCTATAAATGATGGTGCAAATGGCAACTGGTATAATCTCCATTAGTGATATTTGCTGATAATATTACTCCGTGATGTTTGCTCTGCTACGTGATGAATTGAGGCCAAGGTTGTGTGCCTGCTCTCGGCTTCACGTCTGAGGACTCACTTGCATTCTAAGTGCTATTTGCCTACTTCTATTGCTTGTATGATGTATTTTCTTTTCTTTTTCTCTCTGCACATTGGGTGTTTTCAAGTTTTTTTTAATGGATTCTTTTGGGTTTCCTGTTTTATGGCTGCCTATAAAGAGACGAACCCCAAGGTTGTATAATGTGTACTTTGATAATAATTGCACTTTGAACTTTGATCAGACTTCATGGTCAGGAATAGCATGAGATCCACTTTGTCTAATTTCCTGGGTTCTGGACATTGGAGCTCATGGTGTCATTAACTCCTTTGAGTTAATTTTCCACAATGGCCAGGCTAAACCAGCCTTCATATAGAAATGTGGCCAGCTCATTTCTTCCTAAATAGTCAAAATCTTGATAAGATCTTTGAAAAACCATTGGGCATCATAGTAGAAGAGATTTTGTGGTTACCTGGTACTGAATATCACACAATTAATTACATTGATGAATTTACTGTATCTGCTAACACTTCATGCTCAGTTTAATTAGTGTTATGTTGCATTGACAGATATTGGATATTGTTGCTTTAAACTCATGCAGGAAAAAACAACATTAGAATGTTCTTTAGAGCAATGCTTGTTTTACACCTGCTATCAGAGATGGCACTGTGAGAAGAAGGTAGTAGAAACCAATACTGGCAGTCTTAAATTTGCCGATTATTTACAAGAGAGCCATACCATAGAACCATAGAACCATAGAAACTACAGTACAGAAACAGGCCCTTTGGCCCTCCTTGGCTGTGCTGAACCATTTTCTGCCTAGTCCCACTGACCTGCACACGGACCATATCCCTTCATACACCTCCCATCCATGTATCTGTCCAATTTATTCTTAAATGTTCAAAAAGAACCCGCATTTACCACCTCGTCTGGCAGCTCATTCCATACTCCCACCACTCTCTGTGTGAAGAAGCCCCCCTAATGTTCCCTTTAAACTTTTCCCCCCTCACCCTTAACCCATGTCCTCTGGTTTTTTCCTCCCCTTGCCTCAGTGGAAAAAGCCTGCTTGCATTCACTCTATCTATACCCATCATAATTTTATATACCTCTATCAAATCTCCCCTCATTCTTCTACGCTCCAGGGAATAAAGTCCTAACCTATTCAACCTTTCTCTGTAACTGAGTTTCTCAAGTCCCGGCAACATCCTTGTAAACCTTCTCTGCACTCTTTCAACCTTATTTATATCCTTCCTGTAATTTGGTGACCAAAACTGAACACAATACTCCAGATTCGGCCTCATCAATGCCTTATACAACCTCATCATAACATTCCAGCTCTTATACTCAATACTTCGATTAATAAAGGCCAATGTACCAAAAGCTCTCTTTACGACCCTATCTACCTGTGACGACACTTTTAGGGAATTTTGTATCTGTATTCCCAGATCCCTCTGTTCCACTGCACTCCTCAGTGCCTTACCATTAACCCTGTATGTTCTACCTTGGTTTGTCCTTCCAACGTGCAACACCTTACACTTGTCAGTATTAAACTCCATCTGCCATTTTTCAGCCCATTTTTCCAGCTGGTCCAAGTCCCTCTGCAGGCTCTGAAAACCTTCCTCACTGTCTACTACACCTTCAATCTTTGTATCATCAGCAAACTTGCTGATCCAATTTACCACATTATCATCCAGATCATTGATATAGATGACAAATAACAATGGACCCAGCACTGATCCCTGTGGCACACCACTAGTCACAGGCCTCCACTCAGAGAAGCAATTCTCTACCACCACTCTCTGGCTTCTTCCATCGAGCCAATGTCTAACCCAATTTACCACCTCTCCATGTATACCTAGCGACTGAATTTTCCTAACTAACCTCCCATGCGGGACCTTGTCAAAGGCCTTACTGAAGTCCATGTAGACAATATCCACTGCCTTCCCTTCAGCCACTTTCCTGGTAACGTCCTCGAAAAACTCCAACAGATTTGTCAAACATGACCTACCACGCACAAACCATGTTGACTCTCCCTAATAAGCCCCTGTCTATCCAAATGCTTGTAGATTCTGTCTTTTAGTACTCCCTCCAATAACTTACCTACTACTGACGTTAAACTCACCGGCCTATAATTTCCTGGATTACTTTTCGATCCTTTTTTAAACAACGGAACAACATGAGCCACTCTCCAATCCTCCGGCACTTCACCCATAGACAGCGACATTTTAAATATTTCTGCCAGGGCCCGTGCAATTTCAACACTAGTCTCCTTCAAGGTCCGAGGGAACACCCTGTCAGGTCCCAGGGATTTATCCACTTTAATTTTCCTCAAAACAGCAAGCACCTCCTCCTTTTCAATCTGTACAGTTTCCATGGTCTCACTACTTGATTCCCTCAATTCCATAGATTTCATGCCAGCTTCCTTAGTAAATACAGACGCAAAAAACCTATTTAAGATCTCCCCCATTTCCTTTGGTTCCGCACAAAGCCGACCACTCTGATCTTCAAGAGGACCAATTTTATCCCTTACAATCCTTTTGCTCTTAATATACCTGTAAAAGCTCTTTGGATTATCCTTCACTTTGACTGCCAAGGCAACCTCATGTCTTCTTTTAGCCCTCCTGATATCTTTCTTAAGTATTTTCTTGCACTTCTTATACTCCTCAAGCACCTGATTTACCCCCTGTTTCCTATACATTTCATACAACTCCCTCTTCTTCTTTATCAGAGTTGCAATATCCCTTGAGAACCAAGGTTCCTTATTCCTATTCAATTTGCCTTTAATCCTGACAGGAACATACAAACTCTGCACTCTCAGAATTTCCCCTTTGAAGGCTTCCCACCCACCAATCACATCTTTGCCAGAGAACAACCTGTCCCAATCCACGCTTTTTAGATCCTTTCTCATTTCTTCAAATTTGGCCTTCTTCCAGTTCAGAACCTCAACCCTAGGACCAGATCTATCCTTGTCCATGATCAAATTGAAACTAATGACGTTATGATCACTGGAACCAAAGTGGTCCCCTACACAAACTTCCGTCACTTGTCCTAATTCGTTTCCTAACAAGAGATCCAATATTGCATCCCCTCTAGTTGGTCCCTCTATATATTGATTTAGAAAACTTTCCTGAACACATTTTACAAACTCTAAACCATCTAGACCCCTAACAGTATGGGAGTCCCAATCAATGCATGGAAAATTAAAATCCCCTACCACCACAACTTTATGTTTCCTGCAGTTGTCTGCTATCTCTCTGCAGATTTGCTCTTCCAAGTCTCATTGACTATTGCGTGGTCTGTAATACAATCCCACTAATGTGGCCATACCTTTCCTGTTTCTCAGCTCCACCCATAAGGACTCAGTAAACAAGCCCTCTAATCTGTCCTGCCTGAGCACTGTTGTAATATTTTCCTTAACAAGCAATGCTACTCCCCCACCTTTCATTCCTCTGCCTCGATCACATCTGAAACATCGGAACCCTGGAATATTAAGGTGCCGGTCCTGTCCCTCCTGTAGCCAAGTTTCACTAATTGCTACAACATCATAATTCCACGTGTCAATCCATGCCCTCAACTCATCCGCCTTCCCTGCAATACTCCTAAGCAATAAGCAATTTGCTGAGATGGTGTCTACATTGGTCGAATTTTGACTGGCTTTGTTGCATATTTTTTATAAACCTGACATCCAAGTATCCTAATGATGCTGCTATATTTAATTAGTGTCACTTTTTGCATGAATGATAAATTGCATTCATTTGCACAGAGTGAGCATTTCAAATGAGATGGTTGCTTCTAGGAAGAGTAAAATGTGACTGGAATAGTGAATAAGAAGTTAATGAAAAGAAAACAAAAGCAAAATGCTGTAGGTGTGGGAAACCAAAACCGGAATGAAATTTATTAGCACTGACTTAAATAACGTGAGATTTGTTCCTTTGTGTCAGTGGTACAGTGCCAAGACATGAAATTACAATAAATTACAAAAATGACTCAATGGTACTAAAGAAAGAAATAATGTGGAAATGATTATGGGTTCTTGGACTTTCAGAAATCTGATCATGGAGGAAAAGTATCTGTTCACAAATCACTCTGTATAGGTCTTCACACTTCTGTAACTCTCTCCTGATGGTAGTAACAAGAAGAGAGCAGGTCAGGGTCCTTAGTGATGGATGCCATCTTCCTGAGGCACCAGCTCTTGAAGATGTCCTTGATGGCGGCAAGGGTTTAACCTCCGATAAGCTGGCTGATTCTTTAACCCTCTAAAGCACATACTCTGGTGATCCTGAGCCTTGGATCCTCCATATCAGACTGTGATGCAAGTTACAATTAAATCAAGTAATGCTTGAAATATTCAACAGGACAGTCAGGTTAATCCTCCAGTTTACCATTTGACAGAATTGGAAAGAGGCAGATATATTACCATTGACATAGCAAGTATAGCATCAGGGGAAGGGTGGGGAAGGTGGAAAGGGCTGATGAAGAAGCTCTGTGTTAACCTTGAAGTCAGTATTGATAAATGTACAAAGAAACTGGTTCAGGGGGCAGGGTTTCAGGTTCTTGGATCAATGGAACACTTTTTGGGGCAAGGGTATGTAAGGGGTTTCTTTTTTTACATTACTGCGTAGGCTAATTAAAGTGGTTTCTTTGTTATGTTAACTGTTGAGAAAGTTCTCTCTCTAGCAGCTTGTTTGGGTTATAAAGAGAGTTGTATTCATTCACAAACCAATTGGGATAGATGTTATTCTTTCTTGTGTGACTGTAAGCTAGTGTGATGCGCGGGCTTTGGAGCTGAAGGCCATGGGGGGAGGGAGAGTGGACGCAATGCTGTAAACTGGCCGACGGAACGGACCCCGAGCGGGAGTCCGAGGCCCAGAGTCTTTGGCGAGGAGAGGAGACGAAGACAGACTCGTGTGGAGCGTCTGGTCGACCACCGTGGTTGGTCCCAGGCAGCGGGTCGAGGTGGTCTGAGGGGATCGAATAGTGGAAAGAGGACCCCGTTACTTGAGCTCCAACTGTTGTGCACGAAGTGGTTGAACTTTGATAAGTTTGGCGCATTTACTTTCCTTTTATAATCTCTATTAATTACATAGTTTCAGTAATATCTATAAATTGTAATCATTTAATCGCATATGGTGTACTGTCTGTTATTTGACATGATGGGGTACATCACACAGCATCCACACAAACTTGATTACCCAGTATGGTGGGGCCAAGGGCAGCTCTCCCTGGATGAAAGCAAGCTGAGCGAGCCTGAGGCTTACCAGGGGGCAACAGGTACAAGAGGGGCAAGTTGCACCTGAACTCAAGGGGAAAGAATACACTGGCCCGGAGGTTTGCTAGTGCTACTTGGGGGGTTTAAGTTAGTTTCTCAGGTGGATGGGAATTAGAGTACCAGGTCAGAAAGTGGAGGGATGGAGAGGAAGGTAGCGTAAAAGAACTGGCAGGAGCAAAGTAACAGAAAGGATAGGGCAGTTGGTTTGGGATCTGTGTATTTTAATGCTAGAAGTATTATGGGTCAGGTGATAAACTTAGAGCATGGATCAGTACATGGAACTTGGATGTTGTGTCCGTTACAGAGACTTGGTTGAGAGAGCGACAAGGATGGGTGTTTAGTGTCCCGGGGTTTCAATACTTTAGAACAGATAGAGAAGGAGGTAAAAAAGGGGGAGGGGAATTACACTACTAATCAATGACAGTTTCACAGCTGCACTCAAAGAGGACATAATGGAGCTCTCATCCACTGACTGAATATGGATAGGACTCACAAATAGGAAGGCTGGATTCACTCTGATGGTATTGTACTACAGAAGCAAACTCTCCTCTCCCCCCCACCCCCTTAACCACTGGGACATTGAGGAACAGATATGAAGGCAGATACTTTATACTTTATTGTCGCCAAACAATTGATATTAGAACGTGCAATCATCATAGTGATATTTGATTCTGCGATTCCCGCTCCCGATTAAGGATAGGTGTAAAAAACAATGCAGCATATTCCTCTTTTGGAAGGAACAGAGACAGTCACATTAAAAAAGGCTGAAAACAGACAAATTCACGGGTTCATAAACTTGGTGATAATAATCATAATTTTTTTAAACAGAGTGGAAATGTATGGCGATGGAATTATGAGGAATAGATAGAGTGGACAGCCAGCGCCTCTTCTCCAGGGCACCACTGCTCAATACAAGAGGACATGGCTTTAAGGTAAGGGGTGGGAAGTTCAAGGGGGATATTAGAGGAAGGTTTTTTACTCAGAGAGTGGTTGGTGCGTGGAATGCACTGCCTGAGTCAGTGGTGGAGGCAGATACACTAGTGCAGTTTAAGAGACTACTAGACAGGTATATGGAGGAATTTAAGGAGGGGGCTTATATGGGAGGCAGGGTTTGAGGGTCGGCACAACATTGTGGGCCAAAGAACCTGTACTGTGCGGTATTGTTCTATGTTCTATGTTCTTTGATGGAAAGTTAGACATATTTGATTGCACAAGACATAATTGAATATTGCACACTGAATGAATTGAGCAGTATTTTAAAGCAAATGGAATAGCCAATGAGAAACAAGTGACAGTTTTGCTGAGTTCATTACGTGGAAAGGCACACAGTTTGCCTAAACGTTTGACTGTTCCAACTCAACCAGCTGAAATGAACTTTACATAAACAACAGAAATTCTGCAGATGCTGGAAGTTCAAGCAACACACATAAAAGTTGCTGGTGAACGCAGCAGGCCAGGCAGCATCTGTAGGAAGAGGTACAGTCGACGTTTCAGGCCGAGACCCTTCGTCAGGACTAATTGAAGGAAGAGTTAGTAAGAGATTTGAAAGAGTAAGAGTAAGAGATTTGAAATGAACTTTGTTGATATCATGAATGTAAAGCGGAAATATTTAGAACTGAAACAATTGTTGATTGCAGAACGCATTAAGTTTTATAAGCTGAATCGAAAGGAAGGGAATTCATTTCAGCATACATGGCTGAATTGAGGAGATTGTCTGACCATTGTCAGTTCAGTGATGGGCTTAATGATGCACTGAGAGATTGGTTAGTTTACTACCTCTCCAGCGTCATTTTCCAGTAGTCCGATATCCACTCTGGTCTCTGTTTTACTCCTTATATAGTATATCAGAGAAAGATTATTGAATCCCCTTTTATATTATTAGCTAGCTTACCCTCATATTTCATCTTTTCTGTCTTTATGGCTTCTTAGTTGCCTTCTGCTTGTTTTTAAAAGTTTCTCAATCCTCTACCTTCCCACTAACTTTTGCTGTATTATATACATTCTCTTTAACTTGTATGCTGTCTTTGACTTCTCTTGTCAGTCACAGTTACCTCATCAGACAATATTCAATCAAATTATTTTGTGAATGATCCACTTTCGCTTTGATTGACAGTTCCTTTTCACATTTGAGAGGCTTTATATTAACAACTTGGAATGTCAAGGTAATCAGTATGTATGAAGAACATAAAGGAACTAATTTACTGGAGAAAAAGGGTAGCTAGAAGATCCTCTGAGGAAGGAGTTAGTTAGCAGTATTTATTGTATGTACATTTTTCATACAAGGCAGGCTTGTATTCTTGAAAGTTAAAGAAAATATAAAAATATGCCCTTCAAAGTCATTTATAAAAAAAACTTGTTTCTTATATATGCAATAATGTTTCTGTTTTGTCTATAAGTGAAGAACTGAACTTCTTTTAGATATTATGATTTTTGTCAGGGATTACCTTATTTATCTACGCATTTCTCAATAGATATAATTCACGTTAAATTGAACAGCAGGTTAAGATACAGCCACAGTAAATAAGATGACAAATAGATACAAAGATGCCTTTGTTTGCAAAGAGAATGGAGTACGAGAGTGATTAGTTTTCCCACAGCAGTGTGTTGATTAGATCCACAACTGGAGTATTGCACATAGTTTAGTCTTATTTATAGATGGAGGTACTTGGGTTCAGAGGTCATGGAGTAGATGTTGATTAGAGGATTCCTGGGATGAGAAGGTTTCTGATGAGGAAAGGTTAACTAAGTTGGTCCTATATTCTCTGGAGTTTAGAAGATTGCAGTACACAGCATTCTAAGTCACCTTGGCAGGGCAGATGCCATAAGCATGTTTTCCCTTGTGTGTGAGTTTTGAACTTAGGGGCATAGTCTCAGGGTCTCTCTTGAACACATAAGACTGTGAGGAGGAATTTCTTTTCTCAGATGGTTGTGAATTTTTGGAATTTCCTGCTTGTGAGACCTGTAGGTGATGAGTCATATGCTTGGATCCTCCTAAATCAGTCAAGCACCAGAATGCACTGCCAGGAGTTTTGCCCACCGGGCCTTAAACTTTACAAATACACATAGGTAGACTTAAGCATCTGGGGGCCCACTTCAAGAGTTAATGTGGGGCCCTACCCCCGCTTCCCAAAAAAAAGAAAGAAAAAATCAAATATTCAAGTTGGTTTGCATCAATGATGGTATAATTTCGGACTTAAACGTTGATGCACTATATGCACTTTCAGCATAATGGACAGACAGCTCAACATAATCGAAATTGAAAACTGAAACAATGACATTTTTTGCTTTGGAGTGAGAAGCCTCGCCCTTTTCAGCAACTAGTCTGTATTGAATGGCACTATGTGTTTGGTATCAGCTGACATAAGGACAGCTTTAAACAATTTCCCTCTAATTAAATTAATAACAAAAGCAATGTCATATTTAATGAAAATTCACACTTTATTTATTCAATGAACAGTGTCTAAAAGTTAACTACTGGAAGTTTACAACAAACTGAGTCTCGCGCTCTTTCAGCACCACGGACAGCTCATGTAAGGCCTGGAGAGCGAACAGGAGGAGAGTGAGAGAGAGAGGGGACGCAAGTGGGAGAGAGAAATTACGATTTGTGGAAATGCTGCCTAATCACCTATACACATTTTGAGTGAAATACGTGGTTTATTTTATTATTTTAATTGAAAACTTTATTTCTGCTAAATGTGTTAAAAGACTTACCACTAGAACTTCACCACCCACCTGTGCTTGAGTGCTAGGAGTGCTTTAATGAGCTCATCTTTGTCCAGCAATCTTGTTATTTCATGCTCAATTGATATCTGAGCAAGAGCTGACAGATGCTCCTGGAGCATGGTTGTCCTTAGATGTGTTTTGATGAGCTTTAGCCTCGAAAAACTTCTCTCGCCGCTCGTTACAGTCATAGGCACTGTCAGCATGAGTCTTAGAGCAATAGTGAAGTTAGGATACAGTTCAACCAGATTGTTGCTGTAAATGTAGCTCAGAATTTGCAGGCCAGTGGTTTCATTTGCAGGCACGGCACTGACAGCAGCCAACACCTCACGCAAAAGGTCCTCAGCATCCACATCACCAAGTGTCCTCTCCATGTTTACGCAGCTGTCTTTCAGTGTGCGACTTTGGGTGGCTTTTTTCATTTCCTCTCTTCCATAAATGAAGCCAAACAGACTTTAAAATGACTCCATCAGCTTGAAGCGCTCACTAATGCCTGTGATGGCAGAGTCCACTAGTGGAAGGAAAACTTCTCTCTTGCACCGTTCCTCGGGTACCACTGTCAGGGAAGGATCTGCACTTTGGGACTCGTACTGGAACTGGCATTTTGGTTTTCTGATTTGTGCAGTAGGAAAGACCATTGGCATCCCTATCTCTTCAGCTATGTCTCTGGCATCTGTCTGGGTGGATGAAAGGCTGTTCTCTCTGTATTCCTTGAGAAATTTCAGAACATATTCCACCTCGCGCTGTAGCACATCGATTCCCACTTGTGGGATCTGGAGCAGCTTGCTGACACGATTCACCTCATGTAAAACATTGTACCAGATAACAGTCAGCAGGAATTTCTATGACATGATCTTCTGTTCTATGCCTTTGGCTGCAGATGTGGTTTCACTGTCACCTTCCTGTGTGGCATGTTCAATCAGTGACAGGAGCGCATTGCCAACATCGGGAAGCTGGTAGCGCAGGACTTTCACACTTTCCACGTGGCACTACCATCGTGTGTTGGATATGGCCTTGACAGTCATCTGTGGCACAATCTCCTTGAAAATCTCCCACCTCTGTGTTGATGAGCTGAATAGTGTGTATGGACGTTGCAGCACCCCAAAGAAACTCACAGACTCCACTGTTGATTTTGCAGCATTGACAATTACTAGGTTTAGGCTGTGGCTGGTGCATGGCATGAACAGTGCTTTTTTGTTAATATCTAGCACCCTCTTCTGCACCCTGCTATTTTTCCCCCACATATTGCTCCCATTAACATGTGCCTGCCCCCTGCATTTTGAGATATCTAATCCTAACTTCTCCATATGCGTTACGAAAACGTCAGTTAGGCCTGCACCTGTTGTGTCAAGCACTGGTAGGAAACCGACAAAAGGAACCTCTTCATGACATCATTCCTCTTTCTTTTTCAATCTTCTTATTAGTTTCATAAAAGTAAACATAACATGGTAGTAGTACAAAGTTATTGGGAATACATTGTTATAATTAGCATAAGTGATTATAAAGCCAGATAACACTTAAATAATAAAACTCCCAATCATATAGGATACAAATGAATAATATAAAACAAAGAAAAATATCTAAAAAAAACATGAAAAAGGAAAAAAAAATAACCCCCGAAAAATATTAATCTAATTAGAATTAATCAACTGAACTATAAGGAAAAGACATGGGCTGTTTTGTAACATCGTAAAAGAAAGGAGAAAAGAGAAAGCCTTAGTGCCAACGACTCCGTTCCTCACAACCAATATTACAAAGAAGTAAAGTAAGTTTGGAAATGGTCAACTTACATCAAATGAAAATGTTGAATAAATGCCTCCAAGTCTTTTCAAATTTAATAGAGGGGTCATAAACAACACTTCTAATTTTTTCCTAGTTTAAACACAGCATAGTTTGAGAAAACCAATGAAATGTGGTAGGAGGATTAATTTCTTTCCAATTCAGCAAAATGGATCTTCTAGCCATTAAAGTAAGAAATGCAAAAAATCCGACGAGCTGAAGAGGTTAAATGATTTGATTCTATCTGCAGGGAGCACTCATGGAGTGAGGTCGTTTTTTGGCTTCCCCTTTCCCACTATCTTTTTTTTTAACCTATGATCTCTCTTACTTAACCAATTTTTACCTACACTAGAAGATTTATTTTATTTTACTCTTCATGACATCATTCCAGTGCTTTTTTTCCAGCATTTGCATTTCTTGGTACGTGCTGTCAATGGCACTCTGCATTCTTAAGGGCGTTTCCAGATCGTACCAGCTATCCATGTTGGTACGGTGCGCATTTGACTTCTCATTATCCTGGAGTGTGAGAGTGAGTCGCTCTCATACTCTGAAACCTCCACAAATGAGGCTGTGATTTTGCTTGCCAAATAAGGTACAGTAGAAACAGAAGATTGAATCAGATGATTCTGAGTACACCAACCATGACCTATGAATGATTTCTCCATTTTTCATCTTCATAAGATATCTGTCCTTGTTAAAACGACGGCATGATTGGCTCTGTGGAAAGTTAATGTCCTCTAACTGAACGGGACTTCTCCTAACAATGTCGATCCATCAATCACTGGTAATATGTGTTGGCCAATGTGCCGGATCGGTCTCTGTGAATGAGAGGGGCTTTCTCTCTGTCTGGTGTGCTGGTGGTGGCATCTCCCTCACCGGTCTCAATTGCAGGACTGTCATCATGCTGTGGTTCTTGTTCACCAAACAAAGTTTGGTCATCATTATCACCATCTGTTTGAGTAGAATTGTTCTCATTTTCATTGCTCTGATTATCAACATCTCCTGTACCGCTTACATTGTCACTTGGCACTGCAGCCCCATGCTGTGACGATGGTGCAGCAGCAACTGCAGTCGGCGGGCCTTTTACAGATCACTGGACCAAAGAAAAATGTAACTTTTGGGAGACTATTTAGATGTTTTGTTTTGTTGTCTAATATTTTCCATTTTTCACCACCACTAGGATAGGAGTGTTTCATTTTTCTCTCATTGAAAAGTAGCCTTCTTTGCTAGGAGCAATGTGTACAAGTGAAGTAAATATTTTAATGTATTTTCTCAGATGTCAGTCAGCAAGCTCCCACTGGTGGTTCGGCTGGCAATAGCAGGAGAATATTGTGGCGTCTGGGAACTGTGCATTATATTTTTGCATGTCAGTCGGGGGCCCCTGGGAGGGCGGGGCCCATTTCAGTTGAAATGGGTGAAACATAGCTAAGGCCGCTTATGCAAATAGAGATGATTGGAAGATTGGAGGAGATAAACCTCTGCACTCTAAGAGGTGTTTATAAAGCAGAGTCTGCTGTTGAAAAGGCTTTTGCATTGCCTTTAAAAATCTCTAATAGACACAACTAAAAATAGTCCAATTGATCTAAAATATTTTTAACACATGATTATTTTAGATTTTTTAAATAAAATTAATAAAATAAAATTTAAGAGGCATTTTGATAGGCACATGAATGGGAGAGAAATGGAAGGATATGGACATTATGCAGGCAGGAGTGAATAGCTTAGTCGATCATTTGATTACAAATGTCATTGGTTTGACATAATCATGTTGGCTGAAGGACCTGTTTTTGCACTGTTCTGTTCTGTGTTCCATGTTCCATGCTCTAACTTAAAATACTAACAAATAATTACAAATGCTATTTTAATGCATTGAATTATTTGTTAGTATCTAAGTAAAATAACTTAATCCTCTTTATTTTTCTCTTTGTACAGGGCCACTGATTCCTTGCAGATGAATTGCCTTGTTGTACATATACCAACCAGCACTGGCCTAAAGCTGAAGATACATGAAGTGTATCTAAGCCCCCTCACCTCAGTTCATCACTGCTGAGCCTCTTAGTGGGCTTAATGGGGAGTCCATGAGTGAAATATGGGACTTGGTTTGTGGCATCTGGTCTTTGGTTTGTTTTGGACTTCTGCATGCGTTGATGCTCAGAATGTGCTGGCACTAATGGCAGAGTCACAGAAAAGTACAGCACAGAAACAGGCTCTTCAGCCCATCTAATCCATGCCAAAACCACTTAAACTGCCTACTTCCATCGACTTGCACTGGGACCATAGCCCTCCCTATCCCTACCATCCATGTATTGATCCAAAATTTGTTTAAGCATTGAAATCAAGCTCACAGGCACCACTTCAGCTGGCAGCTCATACCACACTCTCATGACCCTCTGAATGAAGAAGTTTCCCTTTATGCTCCCCTTAAACTTTTCATCTTTCACCCTTAACCCATGACCTTTGATTGTAGTCCCACCCAACCTCAGTTGAAAAAGCTTGCTTACATTTACCCTATCTATACCACTCATCATGTTGAATGTCTCTATCAAATCTCCTCTAAATCTTCTACTTTCAAAGGAATGAAGCCCTAACCTATTCAATCCTTCCTTATAACTCAGGTCCTCCAGACCCAGCAACATCCTTGTAAATTTTCTCCTTATTCTTTCAATGTTATTTACATCTTTCCTGCAGGTAGGTGACAAAACTGCACACAATATTCCAAATTATGCTCCACCAACATCTCATACAAGTTCAACATAATATCCCATCTCCATAACAATACTTTTATTTATAAAGGCCAATGTGCCAAAAGCTTTCTTTATGCCCCTCTCTACCTGTGATGCCACATTCAATGAATTATGGACCTATATTCCCAGATCCCTTTGTTCTGCCATGCTCCTCAGTGCCCTACCTACTGTTCACCGTGTAAGTCTTACTGAAGTGCAACACCTTGCATTTGTCTGCATTAAGTTCCATCTGCCATTTTTCAGCCTATTTTTCCCGCTGATGCAGATCCCTCTGCAAGCTATGATTGCCTTCCTTGCTGCCACTAAACCCCCAATCTTGGTGTCATCTGCAAATTTGCTGATCCAGTTAACCACATTATCATCCAGATCATTGATATAGATGACAAACAACAACCGACCCAACACCAGTCCCTGTGGCACTCTACTATTTCCAGGCCTCCAGTCAGATGGGCAACCATCTGCTACCACTCTCTAGCTTCACCCACAGAGCCAACGTCTAATCCAATTTACTACTTCATCTTAAATGATGAGTGATTGAAACTGCTTGACATACCTCCCAAGTGGGACCTTGTCAAATGCCTTGCTAATGTTCATATGGACAACATCCACTGTCTTGCCTTCATCCTCTTTCCTGGTAACTTCCTCAAAATACTCTGTATAATTGGTTAGACATAACATACCATGCACGAAGCCACGTTGACTATCCTTAATCAGTCCTTGTCTATTCAAATGCTTATATATCCTGCCCCTAGAATACTTTCTAATAATTTCCCCACAATTGATGTCAGACTCACTGGCCAATAATTTCCTGGTTTCTGTTTAGAGCCTTTCTTGAACAGCGAAACATCATTGGTTATCCTCCAATTCTCTGGTACCTCTCCGGTCACTAAGGATGATTTAACTATCTCTGCTGATGCTTTGCAAATTTCTGCACTCCTCCCGTACGGACTGAAGAAACACCTTGTCAGGCCCTGGGGATTTATCCATCCTGATTTGCCTCAGGATGACAAATACCTCCTCCTCTGCAATTTGTGAAACACTCCGGTTCTGTCGGCTGCGTAAGTCTAGGGAAGACAACCTCTGGCCCTGCCAAACGTGTGAGATAGAGGTGCGAGCCCACCCCAAAACCCCTTGTTTGTGTAGAGCTGTGTGATTTGTTACCCTGTTAGAAATCAGTACCACAAAATAACAGGGTACAATTAAACAATTTAGCTTTATAATTCTTAGTTTGACTAAAGGGTTAGTAAAGAAAGAGCAAAAAAAGAAAAGGGCCCATTTTGATGAAACAGTCTAATTTGCACAAGTTGGAGCTCACCGTTTCCCCTTCGCCGATCTTCCTTCGATCCCCCTGGGCTTCATCAAACCATGGCCCTTCTCCGGGTTGAGTCTTATGACCTCTTCTCTCCAGCGTTTTCTCCCTTCATCTCCTGCCGAGCAAAAGACCCAGAGTGCCCCAGTGTCAGGCACACAACACGGAAAAGCACTTCCTTCTCTGGACAGCTCACATTCCAAAGAACCTGTTATCTCTAACCATAACACAAACACTGCTTGTACAGAAAGACCACTACGTTTGCAGTGAGACATTTCCCAGGGTGTTACACTCTCCCCCCACCCTCACCAAAATTAATCATGTCCTCATGACATTGAGATAATTTGCCACCCCTTCATTCAAAGCACAAAGTCCAACCCAGATGTAAAAGACAGTGACATAGCTACCAAGGTGATAGGTGCCACACTCTGTTCCCCCAGTGCTGCATAGGCCAGCCTATCTGGGGGTACGCTGACTCTTTGAGACCTCCTTACCCCATCATCTACTTCAGGTTCAGACACTCCTTGGGATACTTCTGGTCTACATGCCTAGGCCTCCCCCGGTCTATCACCTGTGCCCTAATGCAACTCGGACCCCTCTGGCACTTGGCTGAGCCCTGCTTCATCCCTTTCAGGATCCCGCTGAAACCTAGTCTGTCCACAGATGGCGCCCCCCCTCCAATTTCTCCTGACTCAGTGGGAGAAGGGTTAGGAATCTCTTCCTCAATCAGTGGGCAGTTAGCAAAAGGCAGCATATACCCACACCCCCATTTCCTCATTGTCCAAGTTTGTATCACATTCAGGGGTGGGGGCCGGTCTAATCTCTCCTGCTGTTGGTCCTTCAGTCTCTCTGCGTCACCGCAGAGTCCTCTTACTAGGTGTAGGCTCCAGGTCGGGCTCTGGGTCAACCTGCACCTCTTGTCCCAGAGGCAGAAGGTGGTTCTGATGGAGAATCCTGACACGCCCATTCCCATCCTCTTTTCACCTGGAAAACTGGTACATTTGGCATCTGACTCTCCACTACACAGGGTGTGGCTGCCCAGCAGTCGGCCAACTTATGCTTCCCAAGTAGCCCCAAATTCCTTATGAGGATTTGGTCTCCTGGCATGAGTTGGGAGAACCTATCCTTATGATCATACCTCCTCTTATTTTCTTGATTCTGCTTGGCAGCCACGACCTCAGCGAATTCAGCTCCCTTCTCACATCAGACATACACTTCAGATAGTCTTCGGGGGAAGGTCTTCCACACCAGTCCCAAAACAAAGGTCAATGGGCAACCTCGCCTTGCGCTCAAACATCAGATAATATGGCGAGTACCTGATAGCTTCATTTCGTGTACAGATGTAGCAGTGGACCAGATGTCCAATATGTTGACTCCACTTGTTCTTCTTGTTAATTTCCAAGGTTCCAAGCATGTCTAGCAAGATCTGATTAAACCTCTCGTGCTGAGCATTACCCTGCGGGTGATAAGGAATAGTCCTCGACGTCTCGACTCTGAGCATGCTCAGTAACTCATGGATGTGCCTATCTTCAAAATCCTGTCCCTGATTACTATATATCCGCTGGGGAGGCCATAATAGATAAAATACTTCTCTCAATACACCTTGGCCACAGTGGATGCCCTTTGATCCTTGGTGGGGAAAGCTTGCTTATATCTGATGTAGTGATCATGGTGACTAAGACATTTGCCATGTTGCTGGCATCTGGCTCTATTGACAGGAAATCCATACACACCAGGTCCAGAGGCCCTGCATTCTGCACGTGGGGCAACAGAGTGGCCCTTGTAGGCAGCGTCTTCTACCATATGCGTCAAATACATGACTTGCAGTATCCTTCGACCTCTGGCTTTATTCAGGGCCAGTAAAACGGACCTCTGAGTAATCCATAGGTCTTTTCAACCCCCAAATGTCCAGAATCATCATGCAGTGACCTCAACACAATCCTCTGGTACTTTTCAGGCAGAACCAGCTGGGAATGCCAAGGTTGGCCTGGAGGTGACATGCCTTGGTTTAGGATCTGGTTCCTCAACTCCAATCTGGGCCATTCTCTCAGTAATGGAGGCACCGCAGCATGTTTCATCTTCTCTGATTGGGCTATCTATCCATTTTTGATCACTGACCAGATGGTACCAATGCCCGAGTCATCTCGCTGAACAGCTGCCACTTCCCCAGGACTCAATTCTGACAGCTGATTTGTCTTCAGAGCAGTCAGGTTACAGTAAACTTGGGGTATGGCTTCATTAGAAGCTCCCAATTGATCTACTGCTCGATCCTGACCCTCCTTTCCCTCTGCCTTTACCGTGATGGCAAACTGACACATGGCTTTCACTCCTGGAGTAGGAACGCTCTCCCACTCTTCGTTCCTGTCAAGTCCTTCATATGTGCGTCGGGACAAAGCATCAGCATCAATGTTCCTGCTTCCCGGCCGGTACTTCGGGCTGAAATCATAGGCAAACAATGCCACCAATCATCGATGCCCTGTAGCATCCAATATCGCGGAGGTCAGGATATAAGTTAAGGTGTTGTTGTCTGATCACACTTCAAAATTGGCACCATAGAGGTAGTCACTCAGCTTATCCACCACAGCCTATTTCAATGCCAGGAATTCCAACTTGTGCGTGGGATAGTTTTTCTCAGAGGGTAACAGACTCTGGCTGACAAATGCAACAGGTCTCAATGCAGTGCCCTGATCCTGATACAGGAAACTCCCTAAGCTCTCTCTGCTGGCATCCATATGCAGTTCATACAGCAAGCGGGGGTCTGCAAGAGCCAGCACAGGCACCTGTGTCAGCAGCTCATTCAGCGACTGAAAGACCTTTTCACATTTCACATTCCACCTCGCTCCAAAAGACTCTGAAGGGCTAGGATACTCTTTACCAATGTTCCCTCTAACTTTTAGTAGTCAGTGTGTGCAAAAATTTTATGTTGTGCAAATATTTTCCCCGTGACAAAAGTATGTGCACACTGAATGCACACATGGCACAGTTTATGTCGGTTTACAAAATATTTGACATAAAACTGCACAGAATAACAACAAGATAACATACATATTTAAGACACTCAGTTATTTTTTCTCTCTGTCTTTGGCATTTACCCATTCTTTGTAAACTCTATCTAGACTAATAGAACTTCCATCCAACTGATAGCTTTTGATTCTCATTAACATATCCAAATGACATTCACCTAAATGGTTTCTCAGTTTGCTTTTGAGTTGATTCATTAGGCTAAAACCTCGCTGACATTCCGCACTGGACGCAAGAAAAGTTCCCACATTCTCTGACTCATTCTCCTCCTTTCGTACTTCTCTGATCAGCTCAACAAACAAGGGGGGGGGGGGCGCATCTTACGAGACAGTTGGAGACCCTGAGCGATCAGATCCTGGGACTGGGCATCTTTCACTATCTGGTCCATTCTTAACTGATCCACCTCAGCTGTCTGAATGGTGCAATCCAGCCGAAAAATGTTGGCAGAAAGCTTCTCCCCCTCCTCCTGACACATGTTCTGAAACCCCATCATGAGCTTCATTGGGCTTCCCGATGCACCAAGCACCTTTTCTAATGCCTGCATGTAGGCCGCTGAAGTGGCAACGGGTTCCGTGCCTTTACGGCAATCACTACGTCAGCAGCCTGCCCAGTCAAACTTTCAACCAATCACTGTCGCTTTACGTCATCAGAGCACTGCCACTCATCTTACAACTGAGAGGTCTGCTCCACCCATGTTTTACACTCCTCCTCCCCTTTAGGGGTGGGCTTCGTTCCTGAGAACAGGCAGAGGCTACCATAGCTGGGACTTTGAATTGGGCATTTTTCCATTTATTTCCCATGGAGGTAAGGGCTGCTAACAACTCAGAATTCTCACTCCTCGCTGGGGGACTCATCAGACATTCCAAATCAGACCCCTAGCTCCGCAGAAATGAAAGCGCCCTGACTTTGAAGTCTCCACCCCCAGCTACAGGAGACTTGACTCTTTATTCGGCCCACTCAACCCCAGCAGCATCCATAACCACGTACTGTAATCGCTTTACTGGACAATAGTTTAGCACAGACTTAAATACACAACCCACTGGATCAATGCTCAGGGCAATCACACAGCATCCAACGAAATCGATCCTGGATGAGCCCCCACAATTGAAACAGTCTGGTTCTATAGGCTGTGTAATTCTAGGGAGGACAATCTCTGGCCCCACCAAATATGTGAGTCGAGGTGTGAGCCCACCCAAAAACCTCCTGTTTGTGTGGATGCTGCATGACTTGTTACGCTGTTACAAGGCAGTACCATGAAATAACAGATTGTACCCCACATACAATTAAACGATTTAGCTTTATAATTCCTAATTTGTCTGAAGGGTTAGTAAAGAAAGAGAAAGAAAGAAAAGGGCCCATTTTAATGAAACAGTCTAATGTAGACAAGTTGGACACGGTTTCCCCTTCGCCGATCCTCCTTCGATCTCCTCAGGCTTCATTGGATCATGGCCCCACTCCGGGTCGAGTTCTGCGACCTCTTCTCTCCGATGTCTTCCTCCTTCATCTCCTGCTGAAAAAAAGACTCAGTTCACCCCAGTGTCAGGCACACGAGACAAAAACCAACTTCCTTCATTGGACGGCCAACATTCCAAAGAACCCGTTATCTCTAACCATAACCCAAACAATGCTTCTACAGAAAGACCATTACATTACCAGTGAAACCTTTCCCAGGGTGTTACATTTGTATAGGGTCCATAAAGTTGATTCCACTTTGCCTCACTTCTATAGACACTGTGTCCATCTCCTGAGTAAATACAAATGCAAAATATTTTTATAAGAATGTGTCTAACAGTCTGTAACTCCCTGTGGAACTGTTACCTTTTGGTCAGTAGCCTTTAGTCCAATGATGTCACTTAAGTTAGTTTAATAATTCGGACTTTAGAATGATCCAGGCTTATGGGTTTCAGGAACATCCTACCGAATGGCAATGCATACTGGTAGAGCTGTTGTGCAACCTCATTCTCCTCACTCGTGTTGCTGAGTTAGTAAGAACAATTTTTTTTTGCTCAAAGTGGAAGAGTACTAAATATGTCCAATGCGAATAAGATCATTTTACTTGAATCATAGCATCAGAGAGATATCTAGCACGAAAGGGACAATTTGCTCATCACGTCCATTTTTAAAAAAGGAACTCCAAGTTTGGCCAGAATAAGTAATTTTGGGCCAATTCCTGTAATCTGAATTTGCCTGTGTGCTTAGCACTCAGCAGAAACTATGCAGAATATTCATTGAGCATTAAGTGTGGGTTCACTTGTTTACAGTCACTGAAAGTGTGAGGTGATCTGGTTGTCCCACTGCATGGTCCCTTAAGTGACAAGGAAAGAGGGGCATGTTAGTTGAAGAGCTCCAGAGAAGCAAGGATGTCCTGTTCCACTGGGGAGGGAAATGGCATCTTGTCCTGCTCTCCGTCTGTCCGGGACCATCTTCTGGCCTTATGATGCTTGGCTTATTCAACGAGTATCTTTTATAAGATGTCCATGAGCAAACACTCATTTCGTGGAGGAGCTTTAGCTTGAAGGTTCCAGAATAAACAATGATTGAATTGGCAATAAAGTGCCTGAGGAAATTTCTTGAAGTGTTTTCCAGTTCCCTTGACAGGCAATAAAATTTGAAATAATGAGTATCCTTTTTCAGTAATTGGAGCTCAAAATTGACAAAACTGACAAGTTTACTTCCAAAATGTCCACAAGTTTCTTTAATATGTAAGGACGCATTAAGGACAAGTGACAAAGGTCAAGACTGAGACAGACAGAAGTTTGGAGATGGATTCTGAGAATCATGCAGGAATGTGAAGTTGAGACCAAGATCAGATCAGATATTGTTGCATGGTACAGAATGCTCCTGGAGCCAACCCTCAGGAGAGAATTCTTAGAAACATTTACAAGAGAAAGCCCGCAGGTGCTGGAAATCCCAGCAACACACACACTGGAGAAAAAAAGTAAGCTTTTTTCTCCAGCCCTGCTGAAGGGTTTCAGCCCAAAATGTCAACTCTACTATTTTCCATAGATGCTGCCTGGCCTGCTGAGTTCCTCCAGCATTTTGTGTGTGTTGCTATTAGAAACATACATTTTCTTAATTCTCTGATATTTAATTTTCTCATCTCTGTCCACACGTAGAGCTTATTATGCAATTGGAACTTCTTCCAGAATAATGCACACCATGATTCTTCCTTCCACTTGACATGGTTTGAGTGTTCTGCGCATCAGCAATTTAGCAAACAATGAATTCTGTTGCAGAATGTGGGGATGATATTTAGCCTAGGCTTTCATTGAGTGTGAGCTGAAGGCAAACACTCAATAATTCAAGGACAGCTTCTTCCCCTCTACCACAAGATTTCAGAAGCAACATTGAACTCATGAACACAACTGACAAGTTTGCTTCCAAAATGTCCACAAAAGTTTCTTTAATATGTAAGGACACATTAAGGACAAGTGACAAAGGTCAAGACTGAGACAGACGGAAGTTTGGAGATGGATTCTGAGAGTCATGCAGGAACGTGAAGTTGAGACCAAGATCAGATCACCATTTTTTTTCTTTTTGTCTTTTTTTTGCACTACTTATTTAATTTAACTGTTTTATATATATAATATATATATATATACTTACTGTAATTCGCAGGTTTTTTTCTGTAATGTAGTTCAATTTCATGACATATACCAGCAATATTAAACCTGATTCTGAGAAGCAAATTTTGTGACTTGGCTTGTCTTGTGTGACCTGCTTATTTCCTGCCTCTTTCTCCGTACATACAGATCGTTCAGCATCTCTATTTGAGGCTGGATGATAAAGAGACGGGAAGCAATGTTTGAAATCGTTTCTTTTCACAAGGTATTCAAAATGATATTATCCAAAATGCACGTCATTATCTGCTGCAGCCTCCTCAGGAAGATTGTGTCTTATGCAAAATGAGACACAGAATGAAAATTCATTGGCGAAAAACTGAAACAAAAGTGGCATAAGGAAATGTTTTTGACACAATTGAGTGGTTGGAGTTTGAAATATCCTGCCACAGTTTGATTGCAGGCAGATTCAGTTGTAGTATTCGAAATGATCTACATATGTACCTGAGAGGAACAGGGAGGGAACAGTGAAGTGGGATTGACTGAATTTCTCTCGTATTGAAATATCATGGACTAGATAGACCAATTGGCCCTCGTCCATGCTACAACCATTCTGTCATTCTATGCTGCAGTTCCTAAGGCTACAGATGGATTTAGCTCAGCCTCCCTTTGATTGGAGTAAACAAAATCAGTATAGTGTAACATGCGGGCTCATTCAGACTTAACGCCTCATGTATCTTCTCCAAGCTCAATTAAACTTTACTGTGCAAGTGCGTAGCAATGGGATGTTTTAACTCAGTAAAGCAAGAGAGCGTCTGATGAGGAAACAAACTGTTAATGGGATAATTGATAATCCAGACATTTTTTTAAGAGAAGTTAAGAAGGTTGTTTTACTTTAAGTTTGACCAGAGGTGTGCACTGTGAACACTTGAGTTCATGCATGGCAGCCAAAGATTCAATGATTCAAAATATATTTATTATCAAAGAATGTATAAATTATACACCTTGAGATGTACTTGTTTACAGGCAGCCAGAAAGAAAGAAACTCGAATAATCCAATTAAAAAAAAAGAAAGACCATAACAACTCCTCTGAGGAAGAGGGAAATAAACACACCCACACATCACACAAACAATAGGAGCAAACAACAGCATTCAAAAGCCCTGGAGCAGCTGGAGGAGGCCGAAGCCTCAATCTCAGTTCATCATATTAGTGGGGTAAGAATGCACTGAAACTCACAGAGACAATAGCCGCCAGAGCCATTCACAGTCTCAGCGCTGCAGAGAGAGGAATAAGCATTGTGGAAGAGTGAGTGATATCAGTCCAACCCTCGCCTCCGGTCCAGACACTCGGGCTTTCTGGACTGTCTGTACCTGTGTTTAAATTGTCCAAGCACTGGGTATTGCCTCGCTCTAGGACCTGGATCCTGACGCAGCGATACCCTTGATCCGCACAGCCCGAAGCCATTCTCAATCTCACCAAATTGGCTCGGTGCTTGGAGTGATTCAGTCTTGCACTGCCGTTAGCTCTTCCGCTTCGTCTTCCCTCCAAGTCGTTCATTCCAACTGCGTCAGCGACCCCAGTTTGAACACATTGTGCTTCGACTTTGTGATACGCCAGCACACCTCATCCTTTGAATCAACTCTACCTCCCCTTGCTCCTTAATTGTCTGCGGTGATAGTTGACCAAAGTATAAATATGACCAGTATAAATGTAAGGGAATGTGATTTATCCTTAAGCATTCAGTACTGCTGGTTCAGTTGTTTGCAGTGTTAAAAATCAGTATTCAAATGCAACTACATTTGTAAGAAGCTTAGCTTGCTCTGAAGAGCTGCTCACTCAAGCCATGAAGATGAAGGGTAACAGACTATATTCTGTTTAAACTCTGAGTTACGATTACACGCAAGTGGGTTTTCACTCTCAGCGCTACTGTAAAAAAAGACCTAACTGCGTTAACCAACCACTCAGACCCAAACAAATAATACATTTGCATTCATCTCTGAGGAAGGAGAAAAGAGTAAGAGAGAAGTCTTATTAAAGCTGTACAGGTCTAGCGATGGACACACTTGAAGAACTCTGCAATTTTTTTCTGACATCCGTAACGTGAAGAGGCTAAGAGGCATTGAGAGAATGCAAGCTATATTCACATTGGAAGCAGTGTTTGCATCTGGGCTTTGTGACTTTTACTCTACTATGCGCTGAACTGAAGCTGAGCCTGTGACCTACTTGGGCTGCTTTGAGCTTCATGTCTGAGAACTCACTTTCCTCACTTTCATTCTAAATGCTATTTGCATACTTTTTGTAGTTTGCACAATTTGTGTTTTTTTCTCTCAGCACATTGGGTGTTTGTTGATCTTCTTAAAATTTTTTTGGGCTTCTTTGCTTTGTGGCTGCCTGTAAGGGAACAATCGCAAGGCTGTATAATATATACATACTTTAATAATAAATGTCCTTTGAAGTTTGATCTATTCAGAAAGTTTGATCATGCTGTGTGTTTCTATCAGAAAGAAAAAGGCTGAGAAGTTTTCTGACAGAGGTCTTCAAGAAGACAGCAAAAGCCTAGTGAAGGTGCTTTTGCTTTTTGGGGAAACATCTTCAAATTTCACTTTGTAAAATATTACTGTTCATTCTGCAACATTGACTCTGATGTTCAGTCATCTGAGTCCCTTTAATATTCCATCCCACTCTCACACTGACCCCTCTGTCTTCTACCTACTACACTTTTCCCAGAAAGCTCAACATCAGCTCAAAGAACAATATTTCATCCTCCAACCAGGCATATTACAGTCCTTAGGGCTTCACATTTCTGAAAAGTAAGCCACCCTAAACATATATCTTATATTTCCAGCTTTTGTAGTTTTTGAAAATTTCTTCAGGTAACTTCAGATCTTATTCTTCTCATTCTGGTTACATAAACGAAAATGTTATTCACAGAGCATTTACAACCTTCCTTAAGGCAGCTTCTCCATCACCTGAATTGTTTGGTCTCTTCTTCCTCTACTCTTTCACAGCTCTTCCCTTTCATTCACTCTAACTTTTCCTGCTTTATTTGCAACTTAACATTTGCTCTGTCTTGAAAGATGCCATTTGTGACAAGAGGCCGTTGACCTGAAATGTTAGCTATGTTTCTCTCTCCATCGACAGTAGCCTGACTCACCTGCTGAGTATCTGTAACATTTTCTGTTTTGTTTCTTTACCAGGAGACCGATAGAAATATGAACCTCAACCTTATTCCATCTAAACTCGAAGTAGTTATATTAGAGATTATAAGTTATTCTCATATTATGTCATTATATGACAAGGGAAAATCCTGGGAACTATACACCCGTGAGTCTCACGTCAGTTGTAGGGAAATTGCTGGAGAAAATTCTTAGGGGCAGAATATATGAGCATTTGGAAACCCATTGCCTAATTAGGGAGAGCCAGCATGGGTTTGTGCAGGGCAGGTCATGTCTTACTAACTTGATTGAGTTTTTGACAATGTGACAAGAGGGATTGATGAGGTTAGGGCAGTGGATGTTGTCTACATGGATTTTAGTAAGGCATTTGACAAAGTTCCTCATGGGAGGCTAATCCAAGGAGATTAAGATGCATGGGGTCCACGGCAAATTGGCTGTTTGAATTCAGTTGTGTTTATATGCCCAGAGGGTAGTAGTTGAAGGGACTTATTTGAGCTGGAGGTCTGTACCTAGTGGTGTTCCACAGAAGTCTGTGCTGGGACCTCTGCTGTTTGTGATGTATATAAATGACCTGGATGAAATTGTAAATAGGTGAGTTGGTAAGTTTGTAGATGATACCAAGACTGGTAGAGTTGTGGATAGTGTAGAAGACTGGCAAAGAAAACAGTGCAATATCGATCAGTTGCAGAAATGGGCAGAGAAATGGCAGATGGAGTTTAACCCAGACTGCTGTGAGCTGTTGCACCTGGGTAAGGCAAATGCAAGGAGACAGAACACTGTTAAGGGCATGACCCTTAGCAGAGCTGCTGAGCAGAGTTATCTTGGGATCCAAGTTCATAGCTGCTTAAAAGTCACTACACAGGTCGACAGGGTGTTTGAGAAGGCTTATGGAATGTTTGATTTTATTATTCAAGACATTGAATTCAAAGGCCAAGAGGTTGTGTTGTAACTTTATAAAATTCTGGTTAGGCCACAGCTCTAGTTGCCCCACTATGGGAAGGATGTTAAGGCATTGGAGAGGGTGCAGAAGAGGTTTACCAGGGTGCTGCCTGGTTTAGAGGGCATGTGCTATCATGAGAGGCTGGATAAACATGGGTTGTTTTCTCTGGAGTGTCGGAGGCTGAAGGGAGATCTGGTAGAGGTTTATAAGATTATGAGAGGCATGGCTAGAGTAGACAGGGAGTATCTGTTTCCTAGGGTTGAAATGTCTAATACCAGAGGGCATGCATTGAAGGTGAGAGGGACTAGGTTCAAAGGGGTTGTAAGGGATAAGTTTTTTACTTAGAGAGTGGCGGATGCCTGGAATGTGCTATCTGGTATGGTGGTAGACGCAAATAATTAGAGGCTTTTAACAGATGTTTAGATAGACACTTGAATGTGAGGAAGATGGAGGGAAATGGACAATGCATAGGTTAGGAGGGGATAGTGTTTGGGTGTTTTTGATTTGTTTTTTAGCTGGTTCGTCACAACATTATGGGCCTCAGGGCCTGTTCCTGTGCAGTACTGATCGATGTTCTATGACATAGAAGGAGGCCATTTGGCCTATTATACCAGTAGTCTCATTCTCTCACTTATCTCCCTGTCAGCTATTCTCTCCAACATGCTCATCTATTTGTCCATTGTCTCCAGACAGCTACCTACATTAGAGGTAATTAATAGAAACTATTTAACTTAAGTGAGACAAATAACTTAGATAACTTCTGGGAGAGCTACATAAACAAGACATGGACCACCTTCAGTACACTCATGAAAGCCCTGGGGCAAAACCAGCAAAGAACCTTACAAAAGATTTTAAGGATCAGCTGGAAGGACAGACGCACTAACATCAGTGTTCTGCAGGAGGCCAACATGAACAGCATCTCCACCACAATAAAGCAAATAAATCCGATGGATAGGTCATGTCATTCAGAAATCCTTCAAAGGTAACATCAAAATCAACCTGAAGAAATTCAACATTACATCTAAAAACTGGGAAGACATTGCATTCAGTAGATGCACCTGGATGCAATCTGTTCAAGAGGGAGCTTCGCTACGTAACAGCAACCTTTGCAGAACCGCAGAGAGCAAGAAGCAGCTGTGAATGGAGAGACTCAACAGCGAAAGACAAAACACTGAAAACACAGCCACCACCTACTCTTGTCGACACTGCGCCAGGTTATGTGGATCCCTGATCAGCCTTTATAACCACCTGAGGACCCATCAATAGACAGTCTCTTGGGAGAACATCACACTCAACTAGAGTGATCACACACAACATGAACAAGATGGAGAAGAGGAAACTGTGCTGACAGCATTAGACAAGGAAGGGTAGAAGAGTCTCAAATGAGGCAACATAGATATGTTTTAACTTCTTGCCGAGGTGAGGGAATTCTCTACGCGAAGGATTAAAAAAGCTAGATCAGAGATTTCAGGGCTGTGGGGAACTAGGAGTAAAGAGGCATTGAGCTAAGATCAAATATGATAATGTATAATGACAGGGCAGGCTTGAGGGGCCAGGTAGCCTATTCCTGCTCCTATTTTCATATGTCCCTCTGTTCGTGTGAGTTATTAAGAGCCTGGATGGAACAAAAACAATGCCATGACCAATTAAGTTAATTGGTCTGTTTTGAGCTTGACATTGAATGTAACTTTGATCTCCATTGTTTAATAATGTTACAACAGAATCACCAAGTGAGCTTCCGAGAAAAGTTTTTGGATATGGACAAAGACAAAGTTTCCCCTTTTTTTCATGGTTTTCTTCCTGACTTAAATAAATATTATTTGCAGACAGATCAGTCCGTTATACTTGACAGTCCAGAGACTAAGAAGTCTTTGAACTTCAGCCAGATCAGGAACCGTTTCAATGGGTGGGAGCATATATTTATCATAGCGGCAAGCTGAGTAGCATCTTAAATTAAAGTAACTGTCTGATAAACAACTTTACAAAATGCTCCCCCTTATTTCTGCAACTTTACAAAATGCTCCCCCTTATTTCTGACTCAGTGGAAAATCATTTTGAAAAGCTTGCCTGAGTTATCCAGAATTTTTGTTTTCCCCCAGGAGGTCATTGTTCTCCTGAGTAACCCTAAATTAAAGGAAATCAGAATTAAATTTCCATTTTTTGAACACCTCTATGGTTAGTGTATTTTCTGCCTTAATCCTGCAAAATTTATCAAATTTAGGAAATATATGAAAGCAAAACCTCTGGCAGGAATTGTTTCTTTCTTGTTCTGAAAGGATTACCTTGTGCCGAATTGTTCAGAGAGAAACCATTTGATTTTGTTTTAAATATTTCCACTGGTTGTTGTTAACCCCACCTCACTGTTCCATGATTTGTTCTATCAGCCTTTGTTCCGTTTAGAGCAAATAATCACACTTATTACCTATACCATTCATAATCTCAGAATATTATTCATATTTTAATTCCTAGTTTAATTTCATTTTTCTAAATTAGCAAGCTATAAAACCGTTCATGTGATTGCTAGTGGCGATGATACTGATAATCTTTTCGTGAGGTAAAAACAACAATTAGACAAGCCAGATAATTCCCCATTAGGTATTGTGTTGACTCTATCTCCATATGTTGCTAATTTTAGCTCCTTTTTGTTCATCTTAGTGCCAACTTGGCTCTGACTGGATTATATCCTGTGTGGACATATAGGAGTAAGACAGATCAGTTGCTTGAGTGGTGTCACAACAATAGCTTTACACTCCACAGCAGCAAGACCGAGGAATAGATTGTAGACTTCAGGAAGGTGAAATCCAGAGAACATACACCAGTCCTTATTGAGCGATCCACAGTGGAAAGTGTGAATAGCTTTAAGTTCTGGAGTGTCATCATCTTGGAGAATCTGTCCTTGGCCCAACACATTGATGCAAGCACAGAGGAAGTGTGCCATCAGTTCCATTCCATTAGGGGTTTGAAGAGATTTGGTACGTGAGCAAAGTCTCTGGCAAATTTCTATAGCTGTACTGTGGAAAGTATTCTAATTGTTGCATCACAGCCTGATATAGATGCTACAATGCGCAGGATCACAAGAAGCTGCAGAGGGCTGTAGATTTAGCCAGCTCCATTCACAGCCAATCCCTTACCACTCTCAAGGACATCTTCAAGGGGAGATACGTCAAGTAGGAGCACCCATCATTAAGGACCTTCACCATTCGGGGCATGCCATCTTCTCATTACTGTCAGCTGAAAGGAGGTACAGGAGCTGAAGACCCACATTCAATCATTCAGAAACAACTCCTTCCTTCTCTGCCTTCAAATATTTGAATGGTCCATGAACACTACCTCATTATTCCTCCATTTTGGACTATTTATTTATTTTGTAATCTATAGTAATTTTTATGTCTTTGCACTCCATTACCACAGTAGATCAACAAAGACAATGATAACAAAACCTAATTCTGGTTCTGATATCAATAGATGTCAAAGACCTACATGACTCACAATTTCATTTTTAAACTGTCATCGTTAAATTGCCTTATTATCTTGTGGTGTTTAATTCACAACTAGTTTAATTGATTCTGAAATTATCTGAGATCTTTGCACAGCTTTGGTCTTACAAAGATGTGACAATTTTCCAACATTGCCTTCCAGATATGATGGTGACTTCATTTCAATTTTATTCCATATCATCAATCTAATTTGAAATAACATTGTTTACTTTGAAATTTGGAAGTATTTTACCAGTGATTTCAATACTGCCTGATAACCCAAAGGTTCTAAGATGAGAAAAACTGCAGAAGATGGAAATTCAAACACTACACACAAAATGCTGGAAGAACTCAGCAGGCCAGGCAGCATCTATGGAAAAGAGTAAACAGTCGATGTTTCAGGTCGTGACCCTTCATCAGGTCCTAATGAAGGTTCCTAGCCTGAAACGTCGACTGTTTACTCGTTTCCCTAGATGATGCCTGGCCTGGTGAGATCCTCCAGCATTTTGTGTGTGGTAATCCAAAAGCTCTATATGATTTATATGTAAGCAAGTAATTAGTTTGAGAAGTCCCAGGGGCAATGCCAAATCAGCATCTGAGTTATGGGTTGTCCTCACATTATGAATGCCCGACTTCGGGACATCTGTGTGAGTGGATAAGCCCACAAAATACTACTAAATTCTAAAGTCTGATATACATACTTCAGTTCAGTCTTACAAATAGTAGAATTTCTCCTCTTTCTACACTTTTAGTAATTGTTGTTTCTTATATCAGTCATACATTTTCTTGATGCTATTTGTTAAAATACAGTTGTGGTGTGCTTACCAGATCAAGGGATTTTTGTGTATTTTCTAAGTTATGGACAAAATACTCTTAAGGACGTCTGTAAAAATGGAACCTGTTCACTACCTGGGGATGGCCTGTATACAGCATAGAAATGGGCCCTTAGACCAACTGAGTCCAAACTGAACATCAACCATGTATTTACGCTATTCCTATGTTCATCCCATTTATTTTCATGTTCTCATCAATTTCCCCATCCTCCCACTCCCCCGGATTCCACCACACACCCTCACACTGGAGGCAATTTACAATGACCAATCAATTTACCAAACAGCTTGTCCTTTGGATGTGTAAGGAAAGCTGAACACCTGGGAGAAAATCCATGCTGTCACAGGTAGATCATACAAACACCACAGAGACAGTACCCAAGGTCTGGCTTGAACTTCAGTCATTGGTTCTGAGAGGATGTGGCTGTACTTCCAGCACAACAGTACCTCCTATATTTTAAGTATAATTATATCAACTGCTCAGTACTCAGTTCAGTTGTATTGTAAGATTTAAAAATGCTACGATCCCCAGTATCGTTATTGTTATTATCCTTAAAGAGCTGAAAGTGTATGCACTGTTGTATTCTAAAGGTTTGATAGTCTAAATGGTGATGTCACCTTACAATTAATGTACAGGGTCAGCAGAGAGTGCAGATGGTGGAATCCAGAACAAAGACAGAAACTGAGTGGGAGAGTTGGCATCTACGAAGGCAAGGAGTGTAGTTCTACGGTCTCAACCCTACACATCAGCTTACACCTCGTGCTCCCACCGCTGCTGATTGACCCATAGACTTCTTCCAGAGTTCTGTTTTCATTCACAAGTAACGTATGCTGGGAAAGTTACTTCACTGTCTCTCCATTGGACCTACAAATAAGGACGGATGGTATGTGTTTTGGAAATATATTGTGTAAGTGTCCCACTGCATCTGACTTGAACAAGTGACCATTCTCCGAGCTGCAGCAAATCACAGTGGCATGGGCACCTAGAACAGAATGTTGGTGGTTCCGCTGATCTTGAGCTATCGCTGCAGGTGAAGGGGCACTGCTATAACATTAAATGGGACGATCAGTCGCTTCTCTTTATTGTTTGAATCCTGGTTGTGATATTTTAGATAATTCCTGATGAGTTTTTACAATGCAGAGTTTACCATTCCTGGTCACAGGCTTCATTACTGCACACATGTTGCATTCATGGGAAGTTCCTCTTGAGAAAATAACCTATATTTTCCTTATGTCTGAAAATCCAGGAGATAGGTGAAACCCTTTCTGGTTGGGATACTTGTGCTTTTCACTATTTTATGCTTGGTTGGGAGTATTGTCACCATTTAAGTGGACTCTGAGAACTCAAAGCTGTTCCTCAATCATATTTTATTTACTTGTGCACAAGGACAATGACCGTTATGGACACTGATCATTTGGTAAATTGCATAAGTTTGAATTCCTTATTTGCAAGATATTTGCCATTCAGAATACAGGTGTTAAAAGTCAATAGAAGCAACAATCTAACAACTAATGATACTTTGAAGATAGTACGGTAAGTTGTCCCTTTGTTGGTGTGTTCCTTGAATCCTTGCGTTACATTCTTATCTTGTCTCAGTAAACCAAATGGCCCTGGTTTGCTGCTGTAGCTCGGGAAGCCATGCTCTTCAAAGACCTTTCTTGACTGTGCTATTTGCAATGTGTCTTTGCGTGGAGGTGATGTTAGCCCTTGCCTTGCTGCAACTCCCACAGCAGCAGGGGACAGATCTGACTGATGGCCCCCGTGCTGCCCTGAAGAGTTGTGGTCATTTGCAACCATGTACATAGATGTTGCTCGCAGTTCAGCTCACAGCAGATGTTGCAGCTTTTTTATTGCCTGTGAAGAAAAGGTGATGCGGACGTGTCCTCAGGCAGCACGGTAGCGTAGTGATTAGCACAACGCTTTGTAGTACCTGCAACTCAGGTTCAATACCCGCCGCTGTCTGTAAGAAGTTTGTACATTCTCCCCATGACCACATGGGATTCCTCCGGGTGCTCTGGTTTCCTCCCACCGTCCAAAGACATACCGGTTGGTAGGTTAATTGGTTATTGTAAATTGTCACGTGATAAGGCTGGGGTTAAATCGGAGATTGCGTAGCTTGAAGAGCTGGAAGGATCTATTCTGCACTGTATCTCAATAAATAAATAAGCAAGTAAATAAATAAATATTCAGTACCAGGTTTCCAGATCTGCCCTTGTGGGCTTTGGAGAATGACTGAAGCAGAAGTAAATTTGAAGTTTTATTTTTTTTCCTCAAAGATTGCCACTGAAATTGCAACTGCTGTCATTCCCATTTTTGCCCTTGTTCTCTATCTCATTTAGATACCCTCCAACTCAAAATGGAATAACGGTGGCCCTGGGAAATGTCATTCCCATGTCGTGAATTTTTTGTTAATGTCAACTCATTCAACTTATCATCACTGCAGGAAGGCACACTCTTTTAAAGAGCCAGTGTCAGGGTAGTTATTGTACTTTGCCAATACTGTAACTACCCTGACACTGACACTGGTATTAAAAGAAATGTAATGCAGCCCAGATATCAGCTACTGTATTTTTAAGTAGCTAATTAAAGCTGAAGCACTGGTTTTCTGAATTGCTTAGTAAAACTGAAGGAATCCCTTCTCCTCACCTTAAACAATGTGAGAGTATCCACTCTGAGATTAGAAAATGTCACCACCTTTGTGTGTGGAGCATTGTTTGGACAGATGAATGTTTGGAAGAGATTAAAGAGACTTTAGGAACATTTCTGCTTTATATATAATGCATTTATACTCAATCTTTTGAGTTATGTTACAGAGGTCCCTAAGATAAATATGAACCCATTAAACTAAAAGCAAAACGCCGAATTTTAATTTTCCATGGTGTTGATGTACAGGGCAGGATAAGACAGAAAAGGGTACAAAGAGCCCAACACTTCCTTATAATGGATGCTTGCTTTTTATCTGGTACTGGTGTCAAACTAACTAGTCTGCAGTTCCCTGTTTTCTCCTTTCCTTCTTCCTTAAATGGTGGAACTATGTTTGTAGCCTTCGGTCTGCAGGAACCATTTGTTGTATCAGTAGAACCTCAGAGGAGAACAACCACGGCAGCCATTATCTCTGTAGCTGCATCCTTCAAAGCCCTCGGACAAAGGTTCCAGGAATTCATCATATTTCTGTTCAATTAATTCTCAAAAATATTTTGTTTAACTTCTCTGGCATTTCCTGATCACAAAATGTAATTTCTTCTATTTAAGACCATAAGGGGACTTCAGTAATCTTTCATAACCTTTCAATTTAATGTTTTGTACTGACTTTATTGTTTTTTTAATCACTCATATTCTATTTTCCCATTATTGATCAGTGCCATGGTCCTCCTTTGTTAAATTCTGAAATTACCCCAATTCTAAAGCTTACTTTTTTTTTGCCAACATGATACACTTTTTCAATACATCTGATGTTACTCTGATTAGCACTGGCTGGACCAGATTTCCTATGGTTTCTTATAATGTGATGAAATATTCTACACTTGCCTCTCCCAGGAGATGGAGAATATTCCATCACATCCCTGACTTAACTCTTGTGGATGGTGGATGGAGTTTGGGGAGTTAGGGAATTAGTAACTCGCTGCAGGATTCCTAGCTTCAGACATGCTTGTGTACCAGTTCAATTTCAGGATATTGATAGTTGATGATGGTAACATCATTAAATGTCAGCAGGTGAAAGTTGGATTTTCTCTTGTAAAAGAATGTCATTGCCTTTTACTTGTGTGGTATAAACTATACTTGCCAGCTGTCAGCCTTCAATATTGACGAGGTCTTGCTGCATTTGAATGGGACTGCTTCATTATCTGAGGGGTCACCCATGAGAAGGGAAGATCTCCAACCTGCTGTTTTCTCCAAGTAGGTGTAAAATCGCCACTTAAGCAGGTTGTTCCCTTCTGCAGCTGCTTGATGGCAACATTGGGAGGCACAGTCAATGTTCATGATTGGGCTTGCTAACACTAAACAAGTCTGATACTATAACAAATCACAGATCTTAGGAGCAGTTTTCCACTTGAGGAGTCTGGGTAGGTTACAATAGACAATAGGTGCAGGAGTAGGTCATTTGGCCCTTTGAGCCAGCACCGCCATTCACTGTGATCATGGCTGATCACCCACAATCAGTACCCTGTTCCTGCCTTCTCCTTCTATCCCTTGACTCCGCTATCTTTAAGAGCTCTATCTAAATCTTTCTTGAAGGAATCCAGAGAATTGGCCTCCACTGCCTTCTGAGGCAGAGCATTCCACAGATCCACAACTCTCTGTGTGAAAAAATATTTCCTCAACTCTGTTCTAAATAGTCTACCCCTTGTTCTTAAACTGTGGCCTCTGGTTCTGGACTCCCCCAACATCGGGAACATGTTTCCTGCCTCTAGCGTGTCCAAACCCTTAATAATCTTATATGTTTCAATCAGATCCCCTCTCATCCTTCTAAATTCCAGTGTATACAAGCCCAGTCGTTCCAATCTTTCAACATATGACAGTCCCGCCATCCCGGGAATTAACCTTGTGAACCTACGCTGCACTCCCTCAATAGCAAGAATGTTTTAAGAATACAGCGGGGGGGGACTTGGACAGGTTGGATGAGTGGGCAGATGCAGTTTAATGTGGATAAATGTGAGGTTATCCACTTTGGTGGCAAGAACAGGAAGGCAGATTACTACCTGAAAGGTGTCAAGTTAGGAAAAGGGGAAGTACAACGAGATCTGGGTGTCCTTGTTCATCAGTCACTGAAGGTAAGCGTACAGGTACAGCAGGCAGTGAAGAAAGCTAATGGCATGTTGGCCTTCATAATAGGGGGAGTTGAGTATAGGAGCAAAGAGGTCCTTCTGCAGTTGTACAAGGCCCTGGTGAGACCCCACCTGGAGTATTGTGTGCACTCCCTGCTTTACCACAGATTTAAGGTGAGCATCCTTTGAATCAGGGGTTCCCAACCTTTTTCTTGCCGTGGACCAATAACATTAAGCAAGTGGCCCATGGACCCAAGGCTGGGAACTCCTGCTTTAAATGGACAGCTCCTTTATTGTTCACAGTGTGTTTGTCACCAGTGATATATCATACCAAAAGTGAATGCCGCCTTAGTGTCTTTTGAAGAAACTCCAGGGTTACAGGGGAATATAAATCCACAAATGATTTATCAAATGTAAAGGTGCCTGACTCTATTAAACTCTGATAACTGACCATCTCTTGAGTGTTATCTAAGGTTCCCATGGAACAATATGGACCAAGACTGAACATAATGCCCCTTCTCCTTACCGTTCACATGGACTCACATGGGTCTATCAATCTCGTTTCCTCAAAGCCAGTGTTCAACCATGAAAAAGATATGAACCTCAGTGGGTGGAATCTCTTAGGACTGCAGAGCTCTTTGGCTAATCACGGTCAGCAGTAGTGTGTTGGAATAGGTGTATCATTTAACAAATCATAAAATATAAAAATTCTCACTCATAAATCGCTTGCGGTTTCAGTGAGAAAAGAGCTGCCGTGCGGATCACCTAAGCAAAAACTGATATATTGATTTAGTTATTGCATGAATACAATGGGGAGCTGATGTCTATGTATCATAGGTTAGATGTTCATTGTCTGCGCATACATACTTTGCTTACAGATAAATTGCCTTTCCTCTGTTCAGTTTTTATGCACACCACTCCAAACAAGTAGTTATTTAATTAAGTAATTCCTGCACTTTATACTGAATCAAAGCAGGCTTTTGAGTAAAATTCAATAACCTTATTTGACAGGAATTAATTTAGCTGAACTACCATTGTTGTGTGGGAATTAAAACCCGCCATTACATAATTGGTCAGCTCTTCTCAGCATTACAGGATTACATTACAGTTATTAGAACCAAATTTCCTCTTAAGATTCCCTCTCACAATGCCAGTGACTTGAGTGTCTCTCTGTAAAATACAATTGCATTTATTTTGATGAAAACAGAGTGTAGCAGCCAAATGTAACAAGGATATATGCATGTAAAAAGAAGTGTAAAATAAGCAAGCTTTATTCAACTGAGCTATTGTCAGTCTTTTAAAATGCCTGGATAGATCAGAAGATTGATTAAATAATTTTAGAGTGCCTATCAATCCATTCCTTACATAATCAGTGGATCAGTGGTAATACGTTGTTCTTATATTCAACACTCTGCATTGGGTCCTTGAATTATAGGGTTGTAGAGCACAGACACAAGCCATGAATGATACCTATTGCATTTACACTAATCCATTTTGCCAGAAATGGATAAACTCCTGGCAAATGACACTTAACACCAAGATATGTGAAGAGAATAATAAATTTACAAGAAGCACATACAATCCAAGAGATTTAGGGATACATTTATATAGCTCTGAAGGTTATAACATGAGTGAGCGGAGTTCTGCAAAAAAAGGTTTATTGAAGCCTCGTCTTTATAATAGAGGTTTAAATTCAAAAAGAATAGAAACTTAGGCTAAACTTTTTTTTTATAAAATGATACATCCAGTATGCTGGCCTAATGCATAAGCCACTATTGATACATTCCACAGAATAGTACAAAAATTAAAAGAGTAAACAGACACACAAAATGATGGAGAAGGTCCTGATGAAGGATCTTGACCCAAAATGTCGACTGTTTCCTCTTTTCCATAGATGCATTTTGTGTGTGTTGTTTTGGCTTAGATGAGTTCTTGTTTGATTTAGATATTTGGCCGAATGTTTCACTGTTTGTCTGTAAAGGAATGGTTAGTGTGGTCACTTGCAATCCCAGTCTTCTGGTTCACCTACTGAATCCTCATATCTGTTTCCACATTACAATGACTGATCATTTCCTCATCTTGGGCTGGATCAAGATGAAGGATGATTTCATTTACTCCCTTTCAGTGGGTTGAATCATGACAAGTACCTGGTGGTCTGGTGGTCTAGTGCTTCTGGTTTCTGTACTTGCTGTTCGATGGTATCTCTGAGAAGATGGTGGGGATCTTTGATGATAGATGCTGCCTTCTTGAGGTGGCATCTCCTGCAGGTGCTACTGATGACGGAGAGAGACTTGCCTGTGATGTATTCAGCTCAGTTCAGTACTCTCTGCAACTGCTTACATTTCCGCACATTCAGATTGATTTTAGCCCAGCGAGTCTGCTCTGCCATTTCAACATAGCTGAACCATTTTTCCTCTCAGCCCCAATCTTCTCTCCATATCTCTGTGCGCTGACCAATCAAGAATCTATTACCTTCTGCCTTAAATATAAGTGAAGACTTGGCTCTCATAGCTGCCTGTGGCAATGAACTCCACAAATTCACCGCTGTCTGGCTAAAAAATTCCTCCTCATCTCTGTTCTAAAAGGATGCCCTTCAATTCTGAGGCTGTGCCCTCTGGTCATAGACTCTCTCACCATAGTAAACATCCTCTCCACATCCACACTATCAAGGACTTTCACCATGTCATAAGTTTCAATGAGGTCGTCACTCATTCTTCTGAATTCCAGTGAAAACAGGTCCAGAGCCATCAAACGCCCTTCATATGACAAGCCATTTGATCTTGGAATCAATTTCATGAACATCCTTTGAACCCTCTCCAGTATCATCACATCCTTTCTAAGATAAGGGGCCCAAAACTGCTCACAATACTCCAAGTGAGGCCTCACCAGTGCTTCATATTGCCTCAACATCTGCAGAGGAAATCTGCAGATGCTGGAAATCCAAACAATGCACACAAAATGCTGGAGGAACTCTGCAGGCCAGGCAGCATCTATGGAAAAGAATAAACAACTGACATTTTGGGACGAGCTCCTTTATTAGGACTAGAGAAAAAAGATGAGAAGTCAGAGGAAGAAGGTGGGTGGCTGGGAGGAAGAAATACAAGGTAGTAAATGATAGGTGAAACCAGGAAAGGGGGAGGGTGAGGTAAAGAGCCAGAAAGTCAATTGGTGAAAGAGATAAAGAGCTGGAGAATGGGGAATCTGATAGGAGAGGACAGAAGGCCATGGAAGAAAGGGAAGGGCACCAGAAGGAAGTGATGGGCACGTAAAGAGATAAAGTGAGGCAGGGAAATGGGATTGGGGAATGTTGAAGGGGATGAGGGGGATTACAGTAAGTTCAAGAAATCGTTGTTCATACCATCAGGTTGGAGGCTACCCAGATGGAATGTAAGGTGTTGCTCCCCAAACCTGAGTGTTCGCTCATTGTGGTAGTAGAGGAGGCCATGGACTGACATATCGGAATGAGAATAGGAAGTAGAATTAAAATAGATGACCACTGGGAGATCCTGTTATTTTGGGCAGATGGTGTGTAGGTGCTCGGTGAAGTGGTCTCCCAATCTACGTCGGGTCTCTGCAATCTTCAGTGGTTGGTAAGTTGAGGGTAAAGATCCTGAGAGGCAGGATTTATGAATATTTGGAGAGGCATAATATGACCAGGCATAGTCAGCATGGCTTTGTCAAAGGCAAGTTGTGCCTTACGAGCCTGATTGAATTTTTTGAGGATGTGACTAAACACATTGATGGAGGTAGAGCAGTAGATGTAGTGTATATGGATTTCAGCAAGGCATTTGATAGAGTACCCCATGCAAGGCTTAATAAGAAAGTGAAGAGGCATGGGATCCAAGGGTATATTGCTTTGTGGATTCAGAATTGACTTGCACATAGTGGTTGTAGACTGGTCATATTCTGCATGGAGGTAGGTGACCAGTGGTGTGCTTCAGGGATCTGTTCTGGGACCCCTACTTTTTGTGATTTTCATAAATGACCTGGATGAAGAAGTGGAGAGATGGGTTAGTAAATTTGCTAGCGAGTATTTTTTCCAACAATTGTTTACAGACAGATTATTTCACTTTTAATTGACAATATCACAATTCCTGTGGGTCAGAAGTTTACAAACAAAATCAAAAGAAATCAGCCAAGACCTCAGAAAAAAAAATTGTGGACCTGCACAAGTCTGGTTCATCCTTGGGAGCAATTTCCAAATGCCTGAAGGTACCACGTCCATCTGTACAAACAATAGTATGCAAGTTTAAACACCATGGGACCACGCAGCCATCATACCGCTCAGCAAGGAGACGCATTCTATCTCCTAGAGATGAATGTACTTTGGCGCGAAAAGTGCAGATTAATCCCAGAACAACAGCAAAGGGCCTTGTGAAGATGCTGGAGGAAACAGGTAGACAGGTATCTATATCCACAGTAAAACGAGTCCTATATCAACATATCCTGAAAGGCTGCTCAGCAAGGAGGAAACCACTGCTCCAAAACTCATAAAAAAGCCAAACTACCGTTTGCAAGTGCACATGGGGACAAAGATCTTACTTTTTGGAGAAATATCCTTTGGTCTGATGAAACAAAAATTGAACTGTTTGGCCATAATGACCATCGTTATGTTTGGAGGGAAAAGAATGAGGCTTGCAAGCCGAAGAACACCATCCCAACCGTGAAGCATGAGGGTGACAGCATCATGTTGTGGGTCTGCTTTGCTGCAGGAGGGACTGGTGCATTTCACAAAATAGATGGCATCATGAGGAAGGAAAATTATATGGGTATATTGAAGAAAAATCTCAAGACATCAGCCAGGAAGTTAAAGCTCAGTCGCAAATGGGTCTTCCAAATAGACAATGACCCCAAACATACATCCAAAGTTGTGGCAAAATTGCTTAAAGACAACAAAGTCACGGTATTGGAGTGGCCATCACAAAGCCCTGACCTCAATCCGATAGAAAATTTGTGGGCAGATCTGAAAATCATGTGTGAGCAAGGAGGCTTGCAAACCTGACTCAGTTACACCAGCTCTGTCTGGAGGAGTGGAACAAAATTCCAGCAACTTATTGTGAGAAGCTTGTGGAAGGCTATCCAAAATATTTGACCTAAGTTAAGCAATTGAAAGACAATGCTACCAAATACTAATAAAGTGTAAGTAAACTTCTAACCCACTGGGAATGTGATGAAAGAAATAAAAGCTGAAATAAATCATTCTCTCTACTATTATTCTGACATTTCACATTCTTAAGATAAAGTCGTGATCCTAACTGACCTAAGACAGGGAATGTTTTCTAGGATTAAGTGTCAGGAATTGTGAAAAACTGATTTTGAATGTATTTGGCTAAGGTGTATGTAAACTTCAGGCTTCAACTGTAAGTGTGAGGTGGTTCATTTTGGAAGGTCAAATATGATGGCAGAATATAGTATTAATGGTAAGGCTCTTGGCAGTGTGGAGGATCAGAGGGATCTTGGGGTCCGAGTCCATAGGACACTCAAAGCTGCTGCGCAGGTTGACTCTGTGGTTAAGAAGGCATACGGTGCATGCCTTATGAGAAGAGCTTGAGAGAACTTGGCCTTTTCTCCTTGGAGTGACGGAGGATGAGAGATGACCTGATAGAGGTGTATAAGATGATGAGAAGCATTGATTGTGTGGATAGTCAGAGGCCTTTTCCCAGGGCTGAAATGAATAGCATGAGAGGGCACAGTTTTAATGTGCTTGGAAGTTGTTACAGAGGAGATGTCAGGGTTAAGTTTTTTACACAGAGAGTGGTGAGTGTGTGGAATGGGTTACCAGCGACACTGGTGGAGGCAGATACGATAGGTACTTTTAGGAGACTCCTGGACAGGTATATGGAGCTTAGGAAAATAGAGGGCTATGGGTAACCCTAGGTAATTTCTAAGGTAAGGATATGTTTGGCACAGCTTTGTGGGCTGAAGGGCCTGTATTGTACCATAGGTTTTCTATGTTTCTTTGATATATAGGAAGCCACACCAGGAGATCAAAGGGGAAGAGTTCTCTCACCTGGGAGGACTGTTTGGGGTTCTCAATGGTAGTGAGGAAAGAGGTGTAGGGGTAAATGTAGTACTTGTTCTGCTTGCAAGGATAAGTGCCAGGAGGGAGATCAGTAGGGAGGGACGAGTGGACAAGGGAGCCGCATAGGGAGTGATCCCTGTGAAAGCAGAGAATGGAGAGGGGGAGGGAAAGATGTGCTTGGTGGGGGAGGGTCCTGTTGGAGATGGTGGAGGGGGCTCCTGTTGGAGATGGTGGAAATTACAGAGAATTATGTTATTTCTTCAAAGAATTCCAACAGATCTGTCGGGCAAGAATTTCTCTTGAGGAAACCATGCTCACTATGGCCATGCTGATCCTTAACAGTCGACTCCAACTTCTTCCCAACCAATGAGGTCAGACTAATTGGCCTATAATTTACTTTCTTCGACCTCTCTCCCTTTTTGGAGAGATATTTGTAATTTTCCAGTTTTCCGGAACCATTCCAGAATTGAATGATTTTTGAAAGATTATTATTAATGCCTCCACAATCTCTTCAGCCACCTCTTTCAGAACCCTGGTGTGTACACCATTTGGTCCTGGTGACTTATCTATCTTCAGACCTTTCAGTTTCCCAAGAACCTTCTCCCTTGTAATGGAAACTTCACAAACCTCTGACCCTTCACACGCTGGAAATTCCACCATACTGATAGTGTCTAAACTTATTCAATCTGTCCACCATTTTCTTGTGCCCCACTATTACCTCTCCAGCATCATTTTCCAGCGGTCTGATATCCACTGTTGACTCTCTTTAACACTTTATATATCTGAGGAAACTTTTGGTATTTGTCCATTATATCTGCCCACGATGCAACAAGATAAGTTCAACAGTATATCGGTCAAAGTTCGTGCGTGTTTGGTGACATGTTGAATTTCTTTAACCTTTTAAGAGGCCCCCTCCTTGTGATTCAGAATACTTGAGAGAGTCAGGGGAAATGGCAGCAGCACTAAGAAGATGTGAAAGAGATGACTGGTTCAGAAATCTGGTTGCAGTGGAGAAGAAACTGTTCTTCATGCTGGATGTCCATGCTTTGAAACATCTTCTCTTTGAAGGTGGAAGAGAGAAAAGGGAATGCCCAGTGTGGCAGGCATCCTTGTTATACTGCTAGCCTTCTTGAAGCAGCACATTCATTACAGGAAATTATTTTCAGATCCAGCCTTCCCATCCTGAAACAGAATTTGAAATCATATGATCACTCTTTCAAAGTGACGATCTGTATCTTTTGAGGAAGTATGGTTATAATAATTGACTAACACTGAGGTGGGCTGACTCACTGTATAATCATACCACTAAACTCCTACCTACCTTAACACGGATGGTGCAGCTAAATTATTTCCTCTCAAATTGTGACTACTGGTTTACCACAAATGGAACAGGAGAGCAGGGCTTGCCCTTTACGTCACCCCTGTTGCAGGACACCAGCAGATGATCACAAGTCTGCTATCTGTTCTGTTGAGTATTACAGTGCATGCCCAGAGCAGTGCATCTGTCAACAGGTATCGGTTTATCATACAATCAGTGCCTCTCATTATCTACATGCTGCTGACAAGAGCTTAGGTCATACTTCAGAATCACAGGAGTGTCATCAGTGGATGGTCCAACAGCCACTTTTCTACTTGTCAGTCAACTGTAGAATTGGACACAATGAAGGGATAATGACTACTTTAGTGTCCCTGTGTGTGTCAGAATCCCTTTCTGTGTCAATCCCTGAGCTGACATTCACCATCTAAGCGATGTGCTTTCAATCAGTTACTTCTTGTGGTTTGGAAAAGCTTTCAATTGACGCAAGGAGATGTGTTTCATTCAAGAGAGTGGTGAATGCATTCCTGGAAAACAGAGTGAACTCCCTTATGAGGGGAAGCAGATATCACTACTGTGTCCAGGAACCTGATGCATGACAGGCTGCAGCCGGTGTGTGAGGGGTCCTTAGATGCCTTGCATGCCCCAGGCATTGGATACCATTACTGAAACACTGACCACTGCTTGTGTTTATTTGAATTGTGTACAGGCGTCCCCTGCTTTTCGAACTTTCGCTTTACGAAATCTCACTGTTATGAAAGACCTACATTAGTTACCTGTTTTCGGTAACAGAAGCTGTTTTCACTGTTACAAAAAAAGGCAGCAGGCGATAAAAGGCAGCGCACGAAAGAAGGCAGCGCGCGCCCCGAGCAGCCAAGCTCATCTCCCGGAACTGCATTCTAGTCAGCATTGCTTAAACATTTGCCTGTGAGCATCTGTGCTTTATCTCGATTTATTTTGAGCATCTGTTAGCAAGATGAGTTTTAAGGAATCGGAAAAGCCTAAAAAAGCTCGTAAAGGTGTTACACTTAGCGTAAAACTAGACGCAATTATGCATTTCGATTGTGGTGAACGAAATAAGAACAAAGTGAGTTTGGCTTGTGGAAGTTGACAAAGATGATGTTGAAGATGTTTTGGCATCCCATGACCAAGAACTGATAGATGAAGAGCTGGTGCAATTGGAAGAGGAAAGGATAACAATCAGAACTGAATGCAGTAGCGAACAGACCGAAAGTGAAGTCGTCCAGGAACTGAACATGAAGCAACTGCGTGAGATGTTCGCGGCAATAATTGCAGAAAAGTACGACTTTAGGTTTGAAAGGGTACGTAGGTTTAGGGCATATTTGTAGGATGGTTTGAGTGCTTACAAAGAACTGTATGATAGAAAAATGGGCGAGGCTAAGCAGTCAAGCAAGCCTTCCACATCAGCCACAGCAGATGACGAACCTCGACCTTCGACATCAAGGCAGATGACATAAAAGAAGATTTCCTGACTGCCCTGATGGAAACAGATGTCAATGAGATGACACCCCAGTGTCCCACCACCCAGACCTCCTGGCCGCGGACCGATATATTGCCACGAAGAATGCAGTGGTGCAGCAGTAGCCGCGACGCACCCAGCACATTTTTAAGAAAAAAGCCGAAATAAACAAGCTAATTAATTAGGTGCCGCCTGGCACGTAAATGTCGGCCCAGATCAAAAGCGATTGCGTGCCGGGCGGCACCTAATTAATTAGCCTGTTTATTTTGGCTTTTTTCTTAAAGATGTGCTGGGAGCATCCCGGCTACCGCTGCACCACTGCATGCTTCGCGGATCGGTATCGGTTGGCGGCCTGGAGGTTGGGGACCACTGCACCACCCCAACCTCCGACGACTCAGCCTAACACACCGTCATCAGTGTGCTCAGCGCTGTATTCCCGATTCCGGTAAGTGATACTACACTGTACATACATTATTTCTACTTTATATAGGCTGTGTATTTTTATGTGTTATTTGGTATGATTTGGCAGCTTCATAGCTTAAAGGTTACTGGGGAGAGTGTTTCTGCCGAGAGCGCTTCTGTGAGATTTTTGCTACGGTGGACAGTGCAGCAATGATTGTAGAAAAGTATTTCTACTTTATGTAGGCTGTGTATTTATCATATCATTCCTGCTTTTACTATATGTAACTGTTAGTTTAGGTTTTATGTGTTATTTGGCATGATTTGGTAGGTTATTTTTTGGGTCTGTGAACGCTCACAAATTTTTCCCATATAAATAAATGGTAATTGCTTCTTCACTTTACCACATTCCAGCTTACGAACCATTTCACAGGAATGCTCTACCTTCGGATGGTGGGGGAAACCTGTATACGTATTGTTTGCACCAAATTAAACTGACCACTTCTATAAAAAGGACGTCTCACACCATATTCTTCACTAATCTTCAGGCTGAGAATACTTCTCCAAAGATCATGAAGAGATGTGGATTCCCAGCTGACCCCCTCTTCTTCTTGTGGTTTGTCTTGCTCTTCTCATTCTCCCAGTCATGCTGTACTCCAAGTGGAATTATAACCAACACTCCTCAGACCAGTCAGCTACTATGACAAGAGAAGAACATTGTTTTAGAATTTTGCGAATTTGGAATCTCTTTGAATTATAGAGGACAGCATGTGTATAAATGTCTCTCTCCAGCAGACTTCATCATGATCATCATGACTCCAGTATTTCTACTATTTTTTAATGTTTCTTAATTGTACATATGATTTTTTGTGTTCTATCGCTGAGCCGCAGCGAACCATCTGATTGGTCTATCAGAGTTCTCTTTGAGAACTAGTTGACTTGATCAGCACTTCTGATCTGGCTATTGTTCACGATTGCAGTTAAAAAAAGGAGAGAAAAACAAGTTCATTTTAAGTTGCAGAGAGGGTGAGGGTGTGGGATAAATAAGATAAAGGGAATATATGTGATAGGGTGAGGTTGGATTTGATCAGGGACCTCGAGGTAAAGGAGTCATTAGGAGGTAGTGACCATAATATGATAAGTTTTAGTCTACAATTTGAGAGGGAGAAGGGAAGACCGGAAGTGTCAGTATTACAATTGAACAAAGGGGACTATGGACACATGAAGGAGGAGCTGGCCAAAGTTCAATGGAACAATACCCTAGCAGGGATGACAGTGGAACAACAATGGCAGGTATTTCTGGGAATAATACAGAAGGTGCAGGATCGTTCATTCCAAAGAGGAAGAAAGATCCTAAGGGGAGTAAGGGGAAGCCGTGGCTGACAAGGGAAGTAAAGGACAGTATAAAGATAAAAGAGAAGAAGTATAACATAACAAAGATGAGTGGGAAGCCGGAGGATTGGAAAACTTTTAAAGAGCAACAGAAGATAACTGAAAAGATAATACGCGGAGAAAAAATGACGTACGAAGGTAAGCTAGCCAAGAATATAAAGAAGTATAGTAAAAGCTTCTTTAGGTATGTGAAAAGGAAAAAAATAGTTAAGACCAAAATTGGGCCCTTGAAGACAGAAAAGGGTGAATTTATTATGGGGAACAAGCAAATGGCAGACGAGTTGAACAGGTACTTTGGATCTGTCCTCACTAGGGAAGACACAAACAATCTCATAGTATAATATAACATAGTATAATATTACAACAATATAATAGTGGGCAAAGGCCCTAGGGTAGTGGATGAACTGAAGGAAATTTATATTCGGCAGGAAATGGTGTTGGATAGACTGTTGGGTCTGAAGGCTGATAAGTCCCCGGGACCTGATGGTCTGCATCCCAGGGTACTTATGGAGGTGGCTTTAGAAATCATGGACAGATTGTAGTCATTTTCCAATGTTCTATAGATTCAGGGTCAGTTCCTGTGGAATGGAGGGTGGCTAATGTTGTCCCACTTTTCAAGAAAGGAGGGAGAGAGAAAACAGGGAATTATGGACTGGTTAGCCTGACGTCAGTGGTGGGAAAGATGCTGGAGTCAATTGTAAGGGGTTTCTTCTTTTATGTTAACTGCGTAGGCTAATTAAAATGGCTTCTTTGTTATGTTATAATTAAACTGGTTTCTTTGTTATGTTAAATGCTGAGAAAGTCCTCCCGCTAGCAGTTTATTTTGGATTATCTATTGATAAGAGAGTGAATGAAATAACTGGGATAATTGTTATGCTTTCTGTGTGTCTGTAAGGTATTGTGATGCGCGGGTTTTTGGGCAGAAGGTGGGAGAGAGAGACAGAGGATGGACCAGGTGCTGTGAGTCTGCTAACAGGGTTGGACTCCGAGCAGGAGTCCGAGGTCCAAGGTATTCGGCGTGGAGAGGAGACGGAGATGACCTCTGGTCAACCACCGTTGTTGGCCCCAGGTGGCAGGTCGAGGTGGTCCAAGGGGTCGCAGGGTGAAGAAGAAGGGTCCTGAGCTCCAACTATCTGTGCACGAAGAGATTGAACTTTGATAAGTGTGGTTCCTTTTATTTTCCTTTTATATTTTATCTCTATTAATTGTATAGTTCCAGTAATATCTATAAACTGTAAACCATTTAATCGTATCTGGTGTATTGTCTGTTATTTGGGCAAGGTGGGGTATATCACACAGCATCCACACAAACTTATTACCCAGTTTGGTGGGACTGAGGGCTATTTTCCCTAGATGACAGTGAGCTGAGCGACCCTGAGGCTGGCCAGGGGGGCTATACAATTATAAAAGCTGAAATTACGACACATTTGGATGGCAGTAACAAGATAGGTCCGAGTCAGCATGGATTTACGAACGGGAAATTGTGCTTGACTAATCTTCTGGAATTTTTTGAGGATGCAACTATAAAAATGGACAAGGGAGAGCCAGTGGATATAGTGTACCTGGACTTTCAGAAAGCCTTTGATAAAGTCCCACATAGGAGATTAGTGGGCAAAATTAGGGCACATGGTATTGGGGGCACAGTACTGATATGGATTGAAAATTGGCTGGCTGACAGGAAACAAAGAGTAACGATTAACGGGTCCCTTTCAGAATGGCAGGCGGTGACCAGTGGGGTACCGCAGGGTTCAGTGCTGGGACCGCAGCTGTTTACAATATACCTTAATGATTTAGTTGGTGGGATTAAAAGTAACATTAGCAAGTTTGCAGATGACACAAAGCTGGGTGGCAGTGTGAAATGTGAGGAGGAAGTTATGAGAATGCAGGGTGACTTGGACAGGCTGGGAGAGTGGGTGGATGCATGGCAGATGCAGTTTAATGTGGATAAATGTGAAGTTATCCACTTTGGTGGTAAGAACAGGAAGGCAGATTATTATCTGAATGAAGTCAAATTAGGAAAAGGGGAAGTACAATGAGATCTAAGTGTTCTTGTACATCAGTCACTGAAAGCAAGCATGCAGGTACAGCAGGCAGTGAAGAAAGCTAATGGCATGCTGGCCTTCATAACAAGGGGAATTGAGTATAGGAGCAAAGAGGTCCTTCTGCAGCTGTACAGGGTCCTGGTGAGACCACACCTGGAGTATTGTGTGCAGTTTTGGTCTCCAAATTTGAGGAAGGAAATTCTTGCTATTGAGGGAGTGCAGCGTAGGTTCACAAGGTTAATTCCCGGGATGGCGAGACTGTCATATGTTGAAAGATTGGAGCAACTGGGCTTGTATACACTGGAATTTAGAAGGATGAGAGGGGATCTGATTGAAACATATAAGATTATTAAGGGATTGGACACGCTGGAGGCAGGAAGCATGTTCCCGCTGATGGGTGAGTCTAGAACCAGAGGCCACAGTTTAAGAATAAGGGGTAGGCCATTTACAAGGGAATTGAAGAAAAACTTTTTCACCCAGAGAGTGGTGGATATGTGAAATGCTCTGCCCCAGAAGGCAGTGGCGACCAAGTTTCCGGCTGTTTTCAAAAAAGAGATGGATAGAGCTCTTAAAGACAGCGGAATCACAGGTTATGGGGATAAGGCAGGAACTAGGTACTGATTGTGGATGATCAGTCATGATCACAGTGAATGGTGGTGCTGGCTCGAAGGGCCGAATGGCCTACTTCTGCACCTATTGTTGATTGTTTATTAAGGTGGGGGTAAGTTATAGAGGCTCTCTTGAGAAAGGTTAATAGAGACAGATACAGGGTGATAACATAAAGAATCATTATGGGGAGAAGACAGGAGAATGGGGTTGAGAGGGATAATAAATCAGCTATGATGGAATGGCAGAGCATACCCAATGGGCCAAATGGCCTAATTCTGGTCCTATGATTTATGGTCTTAACTTATAATACTTTTGAGGCACCTATGCCTGGGAGCAACCAAGTTGTGCAGAGCATCACTGTCAGACAAAGTTCATGGCCCCAACATCAGAACTGGCCAGATCTGATCCAAATGCAACCCAGCTGCAACATTAACTGATTCTTTACTCTCTTTGCACAGATGAGTTGGTTATCTCCAGCATTCTTTATTTCAGATTTCTACTACCTGTAGTGTTCTTCATCTCACATTTCCAGCATGTTGCTTATTTTCTCCCCTCTGCCTTCATTCATCATGTATTTGTACTTTTCCAGGTGAGTCAACCACAAGTAACTAAATGGCATCAAAAATAATTACGCCGATGATGCCAATCAGACATTTCTTTTGCTCTCTCCATCCCTTCACTTTGCTTTGCAACTTAAAACACATTGTTCTCTCACTTTCTTGGTTCTGATAAAACATTATAGATATGCAGCATTAACTCTTTTTCTCCCTCGGTAGATGCTGCCCGACCTGCTGTGTATCCTCAGCATTTTCTGCTTTTATTTCAAATCCTTAGGTGCCTCGAAGACTTGTGAAACTTTAAAGAACTCTTAAAAAAACACCATCTGATAGTACAATTGTGGCAAGATGCTGAAGGAACTATCACTGGGTAACAAAAGCAACTAATGTTCATGGATGGGGTGAAGCGTGCAGGTAATGACAGGAGGTTAGCTGGTGTACCGAGTTCCAGATTAGCAGTGCAGGTCATCAAATCATAGTGTAGGGTAATGTAATTGTGGAGATATACATAATGCACAACCACTGACATTTTGTTGGGGTTTCATTTTAAGAGGCTGGTGTAATGTGATGACGTAATTATGTAAAGGGATCTAATGCGCTTTGTGTTCAGTTTTTTGGGGTTCAATAAATGAGTTGCTGCAACTTTTCTGAAACATACAATGCCTCCAGTGTTTTATTTGTGATAACCTGCATTTGTGACCCGGATGTTCTAGGTTGATTCCAAGGTTGTTGAACATGTTGGCCAACACAATCGCTTTGAAAATGCCCAGAGTTTTGGGAGCGAAATGCCGTCGCTTGGCTCGTACAAGCTGAGGCTCAATTCGTGCTTTGAGAAATCTCTACTGACAACATCAAATATTTCTATGTCATAGTGTTTCTCAACAACCCTACGGCTGTAAGAGTCGTGAGTCTACTAGACCACCCACCAGAACACGATAGATACCGATTGCTGAAAACTCACCCTTTCCAAACTTTTGGGCTATTGGAGTCTGAGTGCGCCAAACAGTTGCTTTCCATGCCTGGCCTCAGCGATGCTAAGCCATCAGAACTATTGTACCACATGCTGTCTCTCCTGGGAAATCACCATCCTTGCTTTATTTTTAATGAAGCAGATGCCTGCCCAAGTTCGCATAGTCCTCACTAATGCACCCGTAAAGGACTATAGAGAGCTTTCTAAAATGGCTGATCGTCTACACTCAGCCAGATAGCAGTGCATTATTCCTCCTCCTTTCCCTGCCTCAGTAAGTCTGGTCAACAAGGCCCCCAACATAAAAACTCCTCCAGCTGCAAAAGAGATGATGCCGGGTCTGTGTTTTCACCATGCTCACCTTGGTAGGAATGCCAGAAAGAGTCGACTGCCTTGCAGCTTTGACAGTGCCAGCACAATTGGGACATCAGAGGTCTGTGAAGACCAGGGGTTCCACCTGCCATGGTCATCTACTGTTTCATAAGGACATCCTTTCAGGGTGATGATTTCTGTTTAACACGGGTGCTCAAGTGAGTGTTCTGTCAGCGCTGCCTATTGATGAGAAGGCAAAGAGTCACAAAACCTTGCTGGAGGCCGCAAATGACAGCAAGATCCAGACTTATGGGACACGATGGGTGACACACTGCTTCAGTGGGCAATGTTACACATGGGACTTGGTCCTGGCTGAACTGGCTCGACCTCTGCTCAGCGCAGAATTCTTGTGTGCCCAAGGATAGTTGGTATACCTTCAGAAATGCCAGCTTGTGGATGCCAAGGACTTTGGGCTGTTACCCTGCTCCCCCAGTAAGTTCCCCATAACAACTCTGTCAACAACTCCCCACCACTGCATGTCACTTTACTTGACTGTTGGGCGAATTTCCAAACCTCACCAGCCCACATTCTCCATGGCAGTCACAAAAGATGGGGCTGAGCACTACATTTCCAAAGCACTTCATCATGCAGATTGAATGCCAATAAGTGATATTCATTGAGGCAGCTCAGCTGGCTCTTCTTGGGCACTGGTATGACTGTCACCCTTTTGAAACAGGGAGCCTCCGACTGCAGCAGTGAGAGATTGAAGATACCCTTTAACGTTCCTGCCAGTTGGTTAGCACAGGTTTTCAGTGCCCTACCAGGTACATCACTGGGGCCTAATGTCTTGCAAGGATTCACCCTCCTGAAAGATGTTCTAACATCGGCCTCCAAAACAGAGATCACAGGGTCACCAGATGCTGCAGGGATTTGCACAGGTGTAGTTTTATTCTCCCTTTCAAAGTGTGCACAAAAGATGTTGAGCTCATTTGGAAGTGAAGCATCACAGCTATTAATGATGTTAGATTTCACTTTTTAGGGAACAATGGTCTACAAACCCTGCCAGAGCTGACGTGCATCCAATCCCATCTCTAACCTCAGTGGGAATAGTTTTATTTTGCCCTTAAAATAGCCTTCCACAGATTGTACCCCAACTTCTTGCATAGTGCTGTATCACTGGTCTTGAATGCCTCAACAGATTACGAATCTGATGGTTCATCCATGGCTTTTGGATTGGGTATGTCTTAAGGTTACACACTCATCCACGCAGGGTTTGATAAACTTAGTTACAAGTGTAGTGTATTCATTGAGACTTGAAGATGAATTCCTGAATATTGTTCAGACTTCCAACTCAAAGCAATCCTGTAGGCATTCACCCATCTGCCTTGACCATGCCTCTTGATCCTCACCACTGGTGCTGCAGTCTTTAGTTTCTGCCTATCTGCTGGGAGTAAAAGTACAGCCAGGTGATCAGACTTTCCAAACTGTGGGTGTGGGATGGCATGGGAAACCTTCTGCATGATGTCGACAAGTGTGTTGGCTCCTCTGGTTCCACAGGAGATACTTTGGTGGTAGTTATCAGAGACTTCTTCAAACTGCCGTGGTTGAAATCTCCTTCAATGATAGGGAAGATGTCAGGGTGCGCTGTTTCGTGGCTGCTGATTAAGTTGCTCAGTTCCTCCAGTGCCTGCCTGACATTGGCCTGAGGTGAAAAGTACACTGCTGTAAGGACGATGGTGAAAAACCCTCGGTAGATAAAACGTATGACATTTGACCACCAGATCGGGCGGTCAGGATTGAGACAGAACCATTACGCTTGAGCACCATGATATACTTTGAGTTGATTAGCTAATATTGTCATCAGGATAGCATCCAGCATGACCTATAACCAAATGTGCTGCACATTTGTTGCCAGATTAGAATGCGGTCAGAGCCATGCCATCCAGAACTCTATATCACTGGAAGATCTGCACCCAAAATAAGTTTATCAAGGTTTGCTTTTCCAGATCCACATTACATTCAATTCTGATTTTCATTTCTGGGAAGGCTTTGGAGACTTTGGCAAGGGTGCAGAATAGGTTTACAATGGTACTAACTGGATTAAAGAGCAAGTTATGTAAGAAAAGGTTGGACAAACTTGAGTGGCAGAGATTTATTAGATTAGGACAGGCAGAGATAGAGTAGACAGCCAATATCTTTTCTCCAGGGTCGAAAGTGCATACTTTTAACACGAGGGGTAATTTCAAAGGATTTGTGTGGAGCATGTTTTTCTTTACACAATTTTGGGCATTTGGAATGAACTACCAGGATTGGTGGTGGAAGCAAATACAATAGATGGCTTAAGAGGTGCTTAGGAATGTGAAAGCACAGCGAATGTATGGACATGGACATTGTGTAAGTAGAAAGGATTAGTTTAGTTCGATATTTAATTAGTCTGGCACAAGATTGTGGGCTGAAGGGCCTGTCCCTGTACTATACTGTTCTATGTTCTATCACAAATGTCTGCCTTCAAATCTACCAGCTACATGAAAGAAAGTTGGTACATTTGACTCAGTCAGGGAGAAGAGGAATTTCCAGACACCAATGACAAAGCAGAGAGGCCCCAATGATTCATCCAAAGGCCAAGTCTTATGTATTTGGTCAAAAATTCATTTGCTCAGTGGGCATGACGATTAACACTGGAGGCTTTCTGGGCATAGGGTCACAGGTTCATGTCTGCAAAGAAACGACATGATCAAAAAGAAAAGGGAAGCATGTATTTTTCATATGAAGTATACAACTAGAATAAAGCTCCCCATCACTCCTCATTCCCCCACCTCCACAAATCCCTAGAGGCAAGAATTTGCTCACAATTCACATGTATATGTACATTTGTAAAAAAAAAGTGACCATCAGCCAGATCACTTCCTTAACCTTTGATATGTTCTTTGCTTATAATACTGGTGAGTTACCCATAAGCTCTGGGATAATTTATTTATAATTTCTAGAATTGTCACTTTAAAATAATGCTGTTGGAATAGTTCAGATGGACTGCAAAGTCAGGAAGAAAACAGCAAAGTTATATCATCACAACTGCACTTCAAACAATGTATTTTGTTGATTCATCTAAGGGCATTACAAACAAATTTTAATCTCTTACCTGAACACATTTGATACAATCTAGAGATCAGTCGGGGAGAGAAGGCATGTGTTTAATATGCATTGTAAATGACATATAAAATGGTGCAAGAATACGCCATTTAAGAAGATGTTCTAATTTATGAGGTTGAGGAGATTGGCGTGGCTGAACATTAAATATGGAGCACCTACACATTGCAACCTGCTTTTGAAATTCAGGTAACTTGAAGTTTAGTGTTACTGTTTAATGACCAATTGACCCTCAGTTGTGACTTAATTTGGAACACACAGTGGAATATTTGCCATGTTAAGAGTCCTGTATATAAAAAAACTATTTCATGCACCATTTTGTACATTGTTTGAAGAATGTTTTTAAAGATCTGATGAAGATCTTATAAGGTGCTTAATTAGTTCCCATTCCTCCTGGTGCATTGTACCCTTACACTTGGTGTTGTGTGGACATGCACAGTGGCATCAAATAGTTAAAAATAGATATGCCAATTTTATTTCTGTTGTTACGTACCCCGTAACTGGGTTGCCAAACCAGCAGAAATGGATCACTCAGTTGGAGTCTGGACTACTAGAACTAAGAAAGTTTTATTAAAGAAACAAGCAACACAGTAATCAAAAGGATAATAAATGCAACAGTTCAGCAATGATAAACACACATGTGCACAGAATTAAGATAACAGCATCAAACAAGCTCTATCGTTGTCTAGGGGTAAATGACCAAATTTCAAAGTGACACAAAAGTTCAGTCCAATTTAGTTCAGTTCGCAGTAATCGTTGCCATGGCGATGGACAATGTGGGGGGGGGGGGAAGGAGAGAGAACGAGAACGACTGATCATTCAGAAACGGCTTCTACTCACAGACCGGCGATATTGCTCACAAGCAGCTTTCGGACGGGCCCTTTGTGGTGTCACCTGAGGTCACCGACTGTGACCCCTCCTCCAGATGCGGTCGATCCTCTGCAGTGAACCCGGCACCCAAGCGAGGGTGGACACACACCGGGTTCCCGCTGATCGTACCTTTCCACCCTGTGCGTTTAAGGTCCAGTACCTCCCACCGACTCGTGAGAGGCGCACCGCTTCCAGGGTCTCGTTACCTCGGGTGTCGTGTGTGTGTCCTGCCTTAGCGAACCTGTCCCTTTTTATCCCCCTGCTGGGGTATCGCCTGCCCATCACTTCAAACAGTTCAGGGTTCAAAGGGGGAGCCGCTCTAGACAGCTCTCTCTCCCGTTCCTTCATTACACATCTCCAGATGCTGCTTCCTTGTTCCTTATCTCTCCTTCCCCTGAGGACAGGTGGCAGACCACTGTTGATGCCACTGATGCTAGCCCAGGCCAGCAAACATCTTAATTTATGTGTATTCTTGTCACACTGTAGAACTGACTGTGAGCAATAGTGTATGCCTCTATAGAGTCAGGTCTTCATATGGCAAAGACACCCATTTTATTATGACATCCCTTGCTAGTTTTGATCTGTGGTTATACTACATGTCTAATGGACAAATTTCCTTTAAGAAGGCTTTGCACTAAGAGTTTTTATTGCTCATATTTTTGCTTTGTGTCTCTTCTGATAGCTACCTGCCCATCCCCTCCATTTGACTCCAGCCCCATTGTGATCCTGATCTGCAAACATAGCCAAACCCGAGCACAATCCCTATTCCAACAGCTACCTTGCTCCTAGTATGCCATGCCTCAATTCTTATGATCACGCTTCAAAAGTATACTTATTAGTAAGCTTTATTAAATGAGGTAAGGTCTAGAGGTGTCAGTACAGCTGGTGGTACCCGTAATATCAATGGGGAGCAACAAGTAAAGAGAAAAGGAGGCAGGCGGAGTTGGAGTGACCATTTTCAGGGGGTCGAGGTTCAAAGTATTGTAATGTCTTCTTTTACTGAAAAAAGGAAAAAAGGGGGCGGTACAGTAGCATAGTAGTTAGCACAATGCTTTACAGTAGCAGTGACCTGGGTTCAATTCCTGCTACTACCTGTAAGGAGATTGTACCTTCTCCCTGTTACCACATGGGTTTCCTCCGGATGCTCCGGTTTCCTCCCATAATCCAAAGATGTACTAGTTGGTAGGTTGATTGGTCATTGTAAATTGTCCCATGATTAGGCTAGGATTAAATCGGGATTGCTGGGCGGCACAGATTGAAGGGCAGTAAGGGCCTTTTCCAGGCTGTTTCTCAATAAATAATAATAATCACATCCCTGCTCTTATACTCTAGACCTCTTGAAATGAATGCTAACATTGCATTTTCCTTCCGCACCACCGACTCAACCTACAAGGTAACCTTTGGGGTGTTCTGCACAAGGACTCCCAAATCTCTTTGCATCTCAGATTCCTGGATTTTCTCCCCATGTAGACAATAGTCCACACATTTATTTCTACTAGTAAAGTGCACACCAATGCATTTTCCAACATTATAGTTCATTTGTCACTTTCCTGCCCATTCTCCTAATATGTCTAAATACTTCTGCAGCCTACCTGTTTCCTCAACACTACCTGCCCCTCCACCAATCTTCGTAACATCTGCAAATTTGGCAACAAATCCATCTATTCCATTATCCATATCACTGATATACAGCATAAAAAGAAACCAGTCCCAACACTGGTCCCTGCAGAAAACCACTAGTCACTGGCAGCCAACCAGAAAAGGATCCTTCTATTCCCACTCGCTGCCTCCTATAAATCAGCCAATGCTCTAACCATGTTAGTAACTTCTCTGTAATATCATGGGCTCTTAACTTGGTAAGCAGCCTCATGTGTGGCACCTTGTCAAAGGCTGGGGCGGGGTTCTGAGTTGGATGATCAGCCATGATCATAATAAATGGCGGTGGAGGTTCGAAGGGCCGAATGGCCTACTCCTGCACCTATTTTCTATGTTTCTATGTTTCTATAACATCCACTACATCCCCTTTATCTATCCTACGAGTAAAGTCCTCAAAGAATTCCAACAGGTTTGTCAGGCAAGATTTTCCCTTAAGGAAGCTCTTGAAATGTGAGCATTATTAAAAGTAAGTTAATACCAAGTAGGATAATGGGGGGTTTTACTTCCATTCTTTTTACTTCCAGTGGGGCTTTGTATGTAGTGTGCCTGCCATGCTGTACGGGTTGAAAAATCATCTGTATATACATAACGGTTTTGAAGTTCGAGATAAATTTGTTTCTAGGGCATGAAGTTGTTGAGTGCACCTTTTTCAAAGTAGAAGTTACTACAGAAACCATGCTGACTTCGGTGAACACTGGGTTTCAGACAAGGAGGGTGAAATGTTTTGCTTTGAAGTTTTAAACAAGAATTTCCATTATTCGTGTGTTTGTAAAACAAAGTGGTGCTTTGAAGATACTGAAACAAAAGGTGTTTATTGCACCAATGGAACGTCCTTTTCTTGGGCTTTTAGCTCCCAGTGGAGCATCGGCCATCGATGACCTCCCATCTCCATCCTCCTCTGCAAAGTCGATGGTATGACTGTAGTTTATCAATGTTTCTGTAACACATTGTATCCAGTGTACAGCTAACTATATTAAGTCCACCTTCCAGCATTTGACCTATATAATCATATAAGTATATATATGACTACAATCACCTCCTATCTATGCCTAGGCAATTCAGATACTAAACCAGACATCACTTCAATGCTGGTATTGGCGCTGCTTCCACCACTTTCTCAGGCAGTGTATTCCAGCACTCACCACTATGAGAAAAAGATATGATCTGCCTATATTCCAAGAGTTTTTCCAGTGTTACCGCTATGCTTCGGTAGTAGCTCATTGGTTCTGAAAGACTCCGTAATATCCCCGAGATTAGGAAACTTACTGTAAAAGAAGTGCCTGGTTGAATTTCAAGAGTGTGGTTATTTGATCTGGAAGTAATCATAATCAGCTTCATTTGTGGAAAAAAATACCTTTGCATCAGTAGCACTGAAAGAAATAAATATTTGTCTTCTAAATATCTAGAAACCATTTGGGGGATTCTTATTGAATTAAAAGCCCACTTCTTGCCTAAATTCCTCTTCTTCCCCACTGAGACTCACTGCAGAGTTCCGCACTGCACTCACTGGCAATCCAGTGAAATTAGCCTCTCAAATTTCCTGCTCTGGTTCATTGCTGTGTCACAGAGTTTGGCTTTTGCAGGCGGAATTGTGGAATTTTAATCATCCCCAGCCTTCCCATGTGCAGCTGCAGGCCTAGATCCAAGCACAACATTTACAGATATCAAATAATTACAAGAGTATACAGTCTTTTGAAAGGATGTTTTTTCAGTCTTTTTTTTCCCCTGAAAGTAGAACTTGCAGCAGTGAATTCCATCTGAGAGGCAACAGCATTACACTGCAGTCCATTGATTTATATGAACTAGCTTGGCAGGGGGTTGGGAACCAGACTGTTGGGTCAGATAATGGAGAAGCTGATATAAAGATAGATGCATTGATAAGCGAGACTGAGGAAGAACAGTCAGTGCTTAAGTCAGCCAGTCAGATGGGTTAAACTGTGCTTATTGTGAGAATTATTCAGAACAAGGATGATGAACTTTGAGCATAGATCAGTATATGGAACTAAGATGTTCTGGCCATCACAGACACTTGGCTGTCAGAAGAGCAGGATTAACTGCTTAATATTCCAGGGTTTAGATGTTTCAAAATGGACAGGAAGTGAGTTACAGGGGTGGGGTTGGGTTGTAGTGCTGGTTGGTATCCGACTGTCTTGAAGGATCATCATTACGAGCCTGGGCGGAAGGTATGGAGATATTGAGATGTCCAGTTGTCAAGATCCCCCTCCCGGCTTCACCAGTGTTGTCCAAAGGAAAGCTTATGAAGCAATACATTTAGCACCAGTTTGACTGCAGGAGCTGCCGGAAGGATAGTCAAAGATGCCAAACCGCCTTATGAGCTCCATTCCAGATTTTCTGTCTGGGATTACTCCTGTAGCCTTCGTCTCTCCTGATGCTGCCCACAAAGCAGTGGGGCTATTTACCCATAGCTGGGTTGTAGTAGTGACATTGCTACTAATGATAATAATAATAATAATAATAATATGGAATAGTATCCCAACTGAAGAAAAAGGGAATGTCATGGATGAATTATCTACTGAGTCAGTAAGGACGGAAACAGGAAAGAAGCAATCACTATTTTGGGAGGATTCTACAGCCCCCTGCACCGCCACCCCCCCCCAATAGCAACAGGGGAGCAGATAAGTTGACAGATCTTGGAAAAGTGAAGGTGGAAAAGTAACAGGGTTGTTTTTCAGTGACTTCAACTTCCCTAATATTGGTTGGCTTGTACCTCCTTAGTGAAAAAGGTTTAGGTGGGACAGAATTTGTTAGGTGTGTCCAGGAATAATTTCTGACAGAATAGGGACAGGCCAGCTAGAGAGAGGCCATACTGCATCCAGCACAAGGCAATGAACTCGATTAAGTGACTGAGCTCTCAGTGGGTGAGTATTTCAGAAACAATGATCAAAACTTACCATAGTCATGGACAAGAGTAGCAGCAAACAGTAAGGGAAAGCATTTAATTGGGGAGGACTAATTATGATTTCATTAGGCAAGAACTTGGGAGCGTAAATTGGGAATAGATGTTCTCAGGAAAATGCACAGCAGAAATATGGAGATTGTTTAGGAAGCACTTGCATGAAATTCCAGATAGGCATGTCCCGTTGAGACAGGGAAAGGGTGGTAAGGTGAAGGTACCATACTTAACAAGACAGGTGGAACATTTAATCAAGAGGAAGAAGGAAGCATACTTATGGTTTAGAAAGCAAAAATCAGACAGGGTCCTTGAGAGTTATAAGGTAAGCAAGAAGGAGTTTAAGCGATTTAGATGAGTTAAAAGGGGACATAAGGAGGCCTCATTCAGAAGAACCCCAGGCATTCTATGCATATGTGAAAAACAGGAGGCTGACTAGTGTCATCTCCAGCAGGACTGCTCAGGGATAAAAGGAAAATGTACCTGGAGGCTGAGAAGGTAGGGACGATCTTAATGAATGCTTTGCTTTAGGGTTCCTTGAGGCTGTTATAGCTGAGGGTTGTAATGAGGGTAAGCTCCCACTACCTATTAAATGCTTCCAATGGAGTGCGTTTCAAATAGTCTCTGACAACCAAGTCCAGCTCCTGGCCTTCATGTATGGCTTAGCTAGTAAGCCCGGCGGAATCATTTCTACTGACAGGAGGTGGGGCAAAGGCAGGTTACTGGGGCCTTAAAACCAGTCACTTCGGGCAGATGGGGCTCATCATCAGTGGTTGGCAGCTCACCCAGGAGAAGGAAAACTCTGATCTCAAAACTCCACTGCCTTGTGGCTATACCCACTCACGGGGAAGGCTTCACAAGTAAGATCGCTGAGTGTGAGTTCAATGCTGACGAGCAACTCCTGCGATGCTACTAGTACCAAATTGCATCAGTCTCTGGCGTTCCTTTAGATTTATTAGATACGAGAAGACGGGGAGCTTGCTATATGGGCAGCAGCTTGCTTGCCACACTATACTGCCCAGGTTTGCATATCTAGACAGCTGAGATGCAACATCCACGGTTGACCCTGACTGCCGGAAGCCTCACTCAGTGTTCACCAGGGAGAGGGACTTTGATTATTGTGAGGTCAGCGTGGAACAAGCTAATGTGCTGGAGCATGTTAAGAGGCAGTGTTGGAACTTTTGAAAAACATTAGAATAGATAAGTACCCAGGGCTGGACAGGATATATGTATTCCTGGAAGTGAAGGAAGAGATTGCTGCATCTTTGGAGATGACCTTTCCAACCTCACTGGCCACAGGAATGGTACCAGATGTTTGCAGGTTCACAAATGTTGTTTAGTTGTTAAGAAAGTTAAAAGGGAAAATCCTGGGAATTATAGACCAGTGAATCTTATGTCTGTGGTGGGCTACCATGTTTCATGAGGAAAGGTTGAGTGAACTACGGCTTCTCTCTCTGGAGCGTCAGAGGATAAGAGGTGAATTGATAGAAGTGTATAAAATTGAAAGGTATAGATAAAGTAGACAACAAGAACCCTTTGCTCCCAATGCAGAAACGGCCAATTACCAGGGAACATTTGTTTCGGTTCATGGAGGAAAGTTTAGCAGAGGTGTAAGAATTAGATGTTTTTAAATTACAGAGTGGTAGGTGCCTGGAATGCACTGCTAGGGGTGGATGTAGAGGGGACAAAAAAGGTTTATTTATGATACTCTTAGGTAGACAATATGAATGTAAGAAAGAGGGTTTTGGACCGTGTTTGTGGGAAGGGTTAGATTAATTGTGGAGTAGGTGTTCATAGAGCACAAGATCATGGAGCAAAGAGACCAGACTGATCTATGTTCTATAAACAGAACGTAGCGTGCAATCACAAACAAGAGAAAATCTGCAGATGCTGGAAATCCACACAACACACACAAAATGCTGGAAGAACTCAGCAGGCCAGGCAGCATCAATGGAGAAGAGTACAGTCAACATCTCAGCCCGAAATGTCGACTGTACATTTTTCCATAAATATTGCCTGGTCTGCTGAGTTCTTCCAGCATTTTAAGTGTAATGTGCAATGTTGGTTTTTTAACTAGTAATTCAGAAAATAATCTTGAACTCTAAGACTTCTGTTTCAAGGGAAGTGAGGTTCAGTTTTAGGAGCATTAAAATCTGAAAAACATGCCTGATAGACAAGACTTCAACTTCCAACTGCTGATTCAATTCCCAGAGCCCATTGGGATTCAGCTCAAATAAACAGTCTCACTCTACTGAGACACAAACCCAAGAAAATCTGCAGAAGTGTCTCGGCCCAAATCATCAACTGTTTACTCTTTTCCATAGATGCTGCCTGGCCTGCTGAGTTCCTCCAGCATTTTGTGTGTATCACTCTACCGAGAATTAAAAATAGTAGAAACGAGAGAGCTTGTCGTTAGACACGTGAACTCCATGTACCACTTTGAATTGTAGTAAAGAATGACGAGCACATAATGATGAAGAATTAATCAATTTTAAAATAAGCTTCCAGCTCTCTTCAGATATGAAAATCTGTAAATCCTTTTCCCAGTCTCCTTTAATTTTATCTGAAGAGGCCTTTTTCAGTCCCAACAGCAGACTGTAAATGTAAGAGATTGAACCGTTGTCAAAGGATTTCAAACTAAAAATTGTATCTATTATATTCTTATCTGGACTTTTAGGAAATATATGTAACTGAGATCTTAAAAAATCTGTAAGTATCAAAAAAAGTGGGTATTGGAAAGGTTAAATTTTGTTGAAAGTTGCACAAGAGAAGAGAGATTCCCTCCATCAAACAAATCCTGAAGTTCTTTAATACCCAATCTATCCCATTCTTTAAAAGATAAGTCAATTAAAGATGATTTAAAAAACAATTAGAAAAAATGGAACTCGAGGGAGAATCTCAATAAACCAAAATGTTTTCTAAACTGTAACCAAATCCTCAATCTATGTTTGACCACCATATTGTCAGTTAGTTTATTTAAAGATAAAGGAAGCGAGGATCCAAGTAAAGAAATAATGGAAAATTTTCATTAAAAAGTTGACTTTCAAAGAAACCCATATAGGGCAATTCTCATGGTTAATGTAATATATCCAGAACATAATATTTTGTATATTAACTGCCCAATAATATAACCTAAAATTGGGTAAGGCAAAGCCTCCGTTCTGTTTGGTTATTTGAAGGTGAGCTTTGTTTATTTGAGGTTTTTTATTCTTCCATATACTGTATAGGAAGAAAGAATTGAATCCCAACAGTCAAAAGAAGATAGATGTACTAATGGAGTGGCCACACTAATTCATATGTTTTGGACATGTCCGAGCTTTGAAAAATTTTGGAAAGATGTATTTCAAATTTTTTCTGTACTTTTCAATGATAGTTTTAAGCCCAATCCTTTGACTGCCATGTTTGGTATTGTTGAGGATAGTGCAACAAAAGTGAAGCCATCTAGTTTGCGGGTGTTGGCCTTTATGTCTCTTATGGCCAGGAGGGCAATCTTGCTTAAGTGGAAGGAGGCCGCCCCACCCACTCATGTTCAATGGCTATCTGATATTCTGTTATGCCTTGATTCGTTGTTCGATTTCTGATTCTAAACATGATTTTCTAATGTTATGGGGACCCTTTCTGAGTTATTTTCATAATCTTTGAACTGTTATTAAACTATGGATCTTAGCCATTATTACTATAATATTATATGGTAAGGTATTTCTTATATTTCTTCGTTTTTTTTTACCAACCAGCTCATTTTGGTAGTGGGGGTAGATTTTTTTTAATAAAATACAATTATTTTATTTCATTTCATTTCATAATTCAATCTTTTTTTTCTATATGATTAATTTGGAATATGGGATACATGATCATATTACTGTGATTTAAATGTACTGTAATTCATATTACTTACTTGTATCCTTATGAATTTTGTTTTTATATTTATGCGATTTATATAATATTAATAAAAATATTGAAAGAGGAAAAATAGTGTCATTGTCTTTAAGAAATAAGAAAACTTTGCTTGTAAATTGCTTCTTTCATAATTTCAGGAACCACAGAACCCTTTACACCCACTGATGCTTTTATGAAATGTTCTAATTAATCAAATACAACTACTTAATTATTTGCAGAAAACTCCTACAGGCAGTATTGCCATAATAATCTGCTTTTGTGTTATTTTATCTTGCAGCCAGCAGCTAGAATACAGAATAGATCTCCCCTGGTATTTTTAAGATATTGGCATGGAGTCATTCACAGCCCTTTTGGAGGATAGATTCTATCTTGGTTTAACATCTCCTACAAAAAAAAAGGAGGGCCTCACATGTTCTAATAATACTTCTGTCATTGGGAATTATTGTGTTCACTGATTTGCCATCAGCTTTGCCAAAGGAAATCCACTGGCTGGGTTATATAAATGCACAACTGATGCAATGTTGCTCACATGTATTTGGCTGTGTGTGCTCAGGCCTGCAAAGTCTGAGTGTAACGTAATTTCCTTCAGGATGCTGGTTGGAGACAGATGCAATAAGCCTTGTCAACCTCCAGAAACTCTCTTCACTTTGACAGATGCTACTCGTGAAATCCTGTGGCCACTCTGAAACCAGAGTCACTATGAATGAAATAAAACTGAAAAAAATTGCAAGTTGCATAAATACATGAGCAAGATAATGGTCTTACGGGTTATCAGAATGTCTTGGAATTTCAGTTTTTGTTGCTTGTCTTTTAAAGGGCAAAACTTCCACATCTGAAATTAGTTAAAAAGTTAGATATTTGTCCAATAAATTGAAACAGAAATAATTTAATAATGAAGTAATGATCAGGAAATGAGTGGGAAATGATTACCACTAATTGTTCTCCACATCTCCTTTGAACTTACCCCTTCTCACCTTAAATGCATGCCCTCTGGTATTAGGCATTTCAACTCAGGGAAAAAGATACCAAGTTATTTACCTTGTCTATGCTTCTCAATCAGAATCAGAATCAGGTTTAATTTCACTGGCATATGTCATGAAATTTATTAAGTTTAAGGTAGCAGTACAATGCAATACATGATAAATATAGAAAAAACTGAATTACAGTAGGTATATATCTATGTATATACAATAGTTAGGTTAAGATATGTAGTGCAAAAACAGAAATAAATAAAGGAAAAGATATTGAGGTAGTGTTCACAGGTTCAATGTCCACTTAGAAATCGGATGACAGAGGGGAAGAAGCTGATCCTGAATCACAGAGTGTGTGCCTTCAGGCTTCTGTACCTCCTTCCTGATGGTAACAATGAGAAGAGGGCATGTCCTGGGTGGTGGAGGTCCTTGATGATGGAAGCCACTTTTCTGAGGACTGCTCCTTGAAGATGTCTTGGATACTATGGAGGTTGATACCCATGATGGAGCTGACTAATTTTATAACTCTCTGCAGCTTACTTTGACCCTGTGCAGTAGCCCCCCCCCCCCACCAAAGTCCCAAAGTGTTTTAGATGACAAACTAAATCTCCTCAAACTTCTGATGAAATATAGCCATCGCCTTATTATCTTTATAGCTGCATCGATATGCTGGAGCCAGGTTAGATCCTCAGAGATATTGAGACCCAGGAACTTGAAATTGCTCTCTTTTCACTTCTGATCCCTCAATTAGGAATGGTTTGTTTTCCCCCATCTTACCCTTTCTGATTTCCACAAGCAGCTCCTTGGTCTTACTGATGTTGAGCGCAAAGTTTCATAAACCTCTATCTGATCTCTCCTCAGACACCATTACAGAGAAACTAACCCAATTTGTCCTACTTCTTACATCACAAGCCCTCTAATCCAGGCAACAACCTGGTAATCCTTGACTGCACCCTCTCCTAAGCCTCATCATCCTTATTATGATGGGGCCAAGATCTGAATGCAATATTCCAGATGCAGCTCAACTAAATCTTTATAAGCCTGCAACAGTTTTTTGATTCTTGAACTCAGTTCCTTGACTAACAGCTCCTTGCCATATGCCTTCTTAACTACCCTCTCAATCTCTGTAGACACTGTCAGAGAGCCTTGCACTTGGATCCCAAAATCCTTCTGCACATCAACATTTAAGGGTCTTGCAACTAACAGTGTGCAATCCCTCCTCACTTGATCTCCGAAGGTGCAATACGTAACATTTAGCCATGATAAACTCCATCTGCCATTCTCTACCTACATAAACAACTGATCTCTATCCTGCTGTATCCTTTGCCAGTCTTCTACAGTAGCCACAATGCCACAAATCCTTGTATCATTTACAAACCCACTAACCCCATGTCTATAATTTTATCTAGGTCATATAATGTACAGCAGAGGTCCAATATAGATCCACCTGGGACACCACTAATCATACAACTCCAGCTGGAATCTGTCACATTAACCACTACAGTCTTCTATGCTTAAGCCAATTCTGAATCCATAGATGCCAGGTATTTTAATTTTCTGGATGAACCTCATATGAGGTACCTACATCAAGTATCTCACTAAAATTCCTTGTTGACAACACCTGTAGCTCTCCTTCAATCACCTCTGTTACATCCTCAAAAAATGCAATCAAGTTAGTAAGATAATATTTGTCCCACACAGAGCCATGATGACTGTCCCTAATTAGGTCATGGTTTGCTTACAAAGCTTATCCTTCACCATCCTCTCCAGTAACTTCCCTACCACTGGCTTGAGATTCACTGGCCTATAGCTTCCAGGATTATCTGCATTTCCCTTCTTGAATAAAGGAAAAGAAAAAAAAACTTAAACTACTCACCAGTCCTTTGGGATCTCACCTGTGGCTAGAGAGGATATGGAGGTATTGGTCAAGGCCCCAGCAATCTAATCTCTTGCCTTTCTCAACAACCTTGCCATTCTTGTCCTTCCTTCCTTCTGGAACATACCTGCCCCATTCCCAATTAACTCTCCCTAGCTTCTGCCTAACATTATCATTTTGACTTGCTCCAGTGTAAACTCTTCTGCAAGGTCTGTAATTACCTTTATCTATAGCCATTTTAAAACTTGAGTTGTAGTCACTACTCCCCCACGGAAAGGTCAGTCATCTTGCCAGGCTCATTGCCCAATACTAGTTCCAGTGTGGCTCCTCTTGTTAGACTATCTACATATTCATTTAAGAAACGCTCCTGGACGCACCTAGCAAATTCTTCCATGTCTGAAATTCTTGCATGAGGAAGTCCCAGTCAATGTTAGGGGCGTTGAAGCTATCCAACTATCCTGTTTTTTTTTTCTTAATCTGCCTGTTTATGTGTTTCTTCTGAAATCTGCCTGTATATCTGTTTCTCCATATCCCAGTGGTTTTGGGGGATCTGTAGTATAATCGCAGAGGGAATGCATCTTTCCTATTTTGAGCTCTACTCGTAGACTCAGTGGATGAGCCCTACATAATGTCCCCTCTAAGTGCAGTTCCTCCTCTCTTTTAGCTCCTTCTCCATCATTATTAAAAGATAGAAAACATGGAATACTATACATTCCTTCCTGCCTCTCTCTCAACTACGTTACCCACACATAATTAGAATTCCATGCAACACACTCAGCAGGCCAGGAGGCATCTATGGAAAAGAGTACAATCGACATTTCAGGCTGAGACCCTTCAGCAGGACTGGAGATAAAAAGATGAGGAGTAGAGTTATGATGTGGTGGGAGGGGAGGACAAAGCACAAGGTGATAGGTGAAACCAGGAGGGGGATGGGTGAAGTAAAGAGTTGGGAAGTTGATTGGTGAAAGAGATACAGGGCTGGAGAAAGGGGGGTCTGATAGGAGAGGACAGAAGACCATGGAAGAAAGAAAAAAGGGAAGGAGCACCAGAGGGAGGTGATCGGCAGGCAAGTGATGAGGTAAGAGAGGGAAAAGGGGATGGGGAATGGTGAAAGGGAATTGGAGGGGGGGGTGGGTGGGAGATGACCAGAAGTTCAAGAAACCAATGTTCATGCCATCAGGTTGGAGGTTACCCAGACGGAATATAAGGTGTTGTTCCTCCAACCTCAGTGTGCCCTCATTGTGACAGTAGAGGAGGCCATAGATTGACATACCAGAATGGGAATGGGAAGTGGAATTGAAATGGATTGGCACTGAGAGATCCTGCTGTCTCTGGTGGATGGAGCGTAGGTGCTCGGAGGATGGGGTGAGAGCAGATGTGCGTGAAATGGAAGAAATGCAGTTGAGGGCAGTGTTGATGGTAGAGGAAGGGAAGCCCTTTTTTTGAAGAAGGAGGACATCTCCTTCGTTCTGAAATGAAAAGCTTCATCCTAAGAGCAAATGCAGCAGAGACAAAGGAATTGAGAGAAGGGGATGGTGTTTTCACAAATATGAAGGTGGGAGGAGGTATAGCCCAGGTAGCTGTGTGAGCTGTGGGAGGAGAAGATGGTGGCACGACGCAGTGTGCGTGGCTGTTCCGAATGATATCGATTATGTGTTAACTAGGGGGCCGTGCACAATCCTGATTTGATGGAGACAGCTGTGAGAAGCACGGAAGAACACCTGGAGTAACTTCTGAAATGCCCACTTCGCTGCCGCTACTACTGTGCGATTGAGAATCTCCGGAGGGGAAGGCCCCAAATCCTCGGCTTTGCCTATTACCTGTTGCCGGGGCCGGGGTCAAAGCGTTTGGCAGAGATGGTGCTCGGTGCTTGGTGTCGGAGAGCTGGTCGGAGGCTTGGAGCTTTCAGACGGACTCAGAGTCGGACTGTGGTCGGATGCTTCCAGGATGCTGCATCGGCAAGTTTGCAGCGCTGGAGGTTTACCATCTGCGTGAGATGATGGGACTTTTGAGAGACTTTGAGACTTTTACCGTGCCCATGGTCTGTTCTTATCAAATTACGGTATTGCTTTGCACTGTTGTAACTATATGTTATAATTTTGGGTTTTTGTCAGTTTTTCAGTCGGTTTGTCACGTGTTTCTGTGATATCATTCTGGAGGAACATTGTATCATTTCTTAATGCATGCATTACTAAATGACAATAAAAGAGGACTGCGTGTCCTCATAATCTAATCTAATCTAAACCTCGCTGATGATCAACGTCGGTGCACCTCAAGGATGCGTGATTAGCTCACTGTTCTACTCTCTCCAAACCAATGACTGTGTGGCTAAGCACAGCTCAAACATCATCTATAAATTTGCTGACGACACAAATATTATTGGGAAAATTGTGGATGGTGGTGTGGAGGGATATAGGAACGAGATTGATCAGCTGGCTGAGTGGTGTTGCAACAACAACCTTACACTCAATGTCAGTAAGACCAACAAATTGATCATGGACTTCAGGAAGGAGAATTCAATGAAACACACACCATTCCTCATCGAGGGCGTAAAAATAGATGTGAGCAAGTTCCTGGATGTCAACATCTCTGAGGATCTACCCTGGGTCCAAATTTTTGAAGGGAATTACAAAGAAGGCACGACAGCCGCTATATTAGGAGATTGAGGGCATGTCACCAAAAACACTTGCAAATGTCTCCAGATGTACTGTAGAGAGTATTCTATCTGGGTGTATCACTACCTGGTATGGAGGGGCCTCTGCACAGGATCAGAAACAGCTGCAGAAAGTTGTAAACTCAGCCAGCTCCATCATGGACACCAGCCTCCCCAGCATCCAGGACACCGTCAAACAGCAATACCTCAGAAAGGTGGCATCCATCACTAAGGACCCCCATCACCCAGGACGTGCCCTCTTCTCATTGCTACCATCAAGGAACCCATGAACACTTCCTCAGTATTTTTCCCTATCCTTTTGCACTATTCATTTCATTGGTAAGGGGACGAGGAACTGTAGGAGGGACAGTATACAGGGGGAAATGCACTCCAGGAGGGGAGGCATCCAGAGAGACTGTAATTGGGAGGGACAACGCAGAGGGAATACTGCACAGTTGGAAGGTCTGTGCTGAGAAAGAGCTTTAATGTGGGAGGGGCAGTGCTGATGGAATGCTGCAATATGAGAGGGGCCGTTCTAAGGAAGCTCTATAACATGGTATGGCATGGTTATGGTTCGCGTAATGCTTTACAGTGCTAGCGAGTGGAGTTCAGAGTGGGAGGGATGGTACTGGGAGAGGCTATGCTTGTGGGAATGCTGCAGAGTGGCAGAGGCAGTGCTGAGAGTGTCACATTGTGGACAGGTCCAGTACCAACCATTTCTCATCAATAGTCTACGAGTATAGACCGGATTAATGTTGCAAAATAACCTCCTGCGGATGAGTGAAAAAACATTATTTGAGACAAAACTCAGTGAGGCATTGTCCTAACCATTGCATAATATTTCAGATTTAACAAGTAGCAGGTTTCTACATTCCTTATCCAATGGTTGCTTTATCATGCTGATAAAATAAGAATTAATTTCTTGTACTGAATTTTTCAGTATTGGTAACAGCATAAAACTCTGCCCTGATGGCACATACCTTATTAGCAAAATACATTAATGAGAATGTTGTTGGATTTCTAGTGGACACATCTGTTTCTTTAAAACCTGATCCAACATTATTTCCTGAGTCAGTTCTTGTCTTCGGATGCAGCTTAACTATTAAGGTTGTAGTTCCCCATGCTGATGCTCATCAGTTACATCACCAAAAGCTTCATCAGGAGTGAAATTGTCAGTAGGAACATATCTGGATTAGGATATGGATGGGTAAATTTAATTAATGTTTCAAGTAAACGAAAAGCACAGTACCTCACCAGTGGTGCAGATCAGTAAGATCAGTTTATTTTTAATGTATACTGGTAACATGATGTAGAATATATGCGGTGATGTAGAATATGCTGTATAAGACTTTGCTGTATAAAAACAGAGCATCAATGGTTCTTTTAGTCATGCCTGTTAAAATTATTATGAATTTCTGATGACTGGATTTTGTCTATCCTGATTCAACTCTGAATGAGTTCTTATTTGCAATTCTCCATGATCAAGGAATAAAAGTCCTAGCCTACCCTGCCTCTCATTATAACTCATGCGCTCCATTCTTAACACCATCCTCTTGAATCTTTCCTCCACCCGTTCCAGCATAATATTTCCAATAGCTGGGAAACCAGAGCTGACAACAAACAAAACTTTGCAAGATGGTGCTGGTGAAACACAATGACACATTATAGGCAGCTTACAAAACTTCTAACTTTTTCTATCAACTAACCTCACTGTAATCTACAGCCTGCACTTTCCTTTTAACTAAAGTACATTTGAATCATCTAAATGAACTGGTGATTTCACAATTTTTTGAAGGACTCGGTGGACCTAACTCTCAAAGCATGCAGATACAGCACCTTTAAGCAATTGGAGGTACTTTGCTATGTCCAAAAGAGAGGAAGGACAGAAGGTCTCCAAGGCAGACTAAAATGAAGAGGTATGAAACTTCCTCTACCCAGTATCTTGTTAGCAAATGTACAGTCACTGGGGAAAAAGATTCAGGACCTAAGGGCAAGATTGCTGTATTGGAGGAAAATGAGGAATTGTTGCATTTTGTGTTTCACAGAGATATGGCTACCATGCCAGATACATCAGTAAGACCCAAGGGCTTCTTCATACATGGAATGGACCAGAGTGCTGATTCGAAGTTGGAGTCCATGTTTCATGATAAACTTTTTGTAGTGCTCAGATGAAGTGTTCATGGGAGGCAGAGGAGCAGTTATGGGATTCTTTTGAGTCTGTAGACTGGGTCCTGCTTAAGGACTCATCAGAAGATCTGAATGAATATACCATGGTTGTTACTGTCTTTATAAAAACAGTTGTAGATGAGTGTGTCCCCACAAAATCATTCAGAGTCTTCACCAACCAGAAGCCCTGGATAAACCATGAACCATGTGATCTGCATTATGCTGAGGGCCAGATCTGTGGCATTCAGGTCTGGTGACCAAGGAAAATACAATTCCTTTACGTTAAGCTTCCTAACCAAGGTCTTGTTGTCAGATGTGGCTACAGTGAAATATTTTGGCCTCAACACTAAGTGGTACATGTGGAATAAATCTAATACTGTATATCAACCCAATTGTATCTCTGGCAAGACCTCAAGATTGCTGTCCACCACCACTCCTCAACTAACTTGGGACAGCTTGAGCAAATTTACAGGGAGGAATGGGCAAATCCTGCTTCATCATTTTGTGCAAAGCAAATACAAATGTACCCTAAAAAACTACTAGCTGTAATAGCTGCGAAAGGTAGTTCAATTAGGTACTGTGTAGAGTGTAATGAATACCTCTGAACTGCTGACAATTCAGTTTTTGAATATGTAGTTTTTCATGTGTTACAATTTTCCCTTTTTTTGGGCTCTTCTGTGAATAAAGGAGCATGTAATTCACAAATAAAAATTCTCAGTTAAATTGATCAGAATCCCACATTGTCATGTTCATTTATATAGTTGAGGGCCGAATACTTTTTTTTTTGACAAAGGAGCAGAAGTCGGCCATTCGGCCCATCGAGACTGCTCCGCCATTTTATCATGAACTGATCCATTCTCCCATTTAGTCCCACTCCCCCGCCTTCTCACCATAACCTTTGATGCCCCAGCTACTCAGATACCTATTAATTCATTGATCAGAATTGAAGGAATTTATGGCTGCCATAAGAGAATTGTTCAACACACCACTGGAGCCATCTGAGCCTCAGACTGCCTGATGAAGGTTCGAAGCGGGAGACGGTCAGCGGCTGACTACATGATCGAATTTCAGACCGTGGCCCAGTAGAGTTGCTGGAATGGGGAGGCCTTGGCCATGCTGTACCACCACAGACTCCAGGATAAATTGAAGGATGCCCTATCCTTGGGAGAGCCAGCAGAGAATTTAGAGGTCCTCATTGACCAGTCTATCTGTCTCAATAATTATCTGGCGGAGCGTAAGTGGGACTACACCATGAGGTCAAAGCAGATTAGCCCAAGCCGGGACTCAACACATCTTTGCTCCACCCCCCCCCCCCCAACCTCAGACCATGACAACCCGTCACCTGCTCAAGTTCCAGTCAAACCCATGCAGATCAGTTGCACTAGACTCTCTGCCAATGACAGCTCCCAGCACTGGAGTCAAGATTGCTGCTTTTACTGCAGGGAAGCACATCAGAAGTCCAAAACGGAAGCCACCTGGGGGACTGCTGAGACTGTCCAGCACTGCGAGCACTGTGACAGTAGCAGTCACCTCACCAAACCCCACGGATTCTGGAATTCACCTGAGACAGTTGAGGGCTTTAGTGGACTCTGGGGCAGCGGGTCATTTTCTGGATAGAGGAACTGCCCATCAGTTTGACGTACCACTGGGAGAGTTGAGTCAGTCTTTGGTTGCAGCTGTCATGGATACCCACTAGGTTCTGGGAAGATCCAGTAACAGACTGTGGTGTTGCAGATGAGGATAGGGGATCATGTGGAAGACATTAGTTTCTACATTATTAACTCCCTACTCGTACCCTTGATCCTCAGGTACCCCTGGCTGTCTTAGCATAACCTGTTCATGGAATAGAGGGAGGGGAGAATCACTGCTTGGTCCAGCCATTGTAAGAGGGTTTGTTTTTGGCTTGGTGTTCCAACCCCCAGACTCTCCCAAGAGCAGCAGCCAGCAAGGGGACAGACTTCTACACAGGGTAACCGGGAGCCTTCAGGTGACCCTGCCCTACCTTCAAGGGAAGACAAGCCGGCCCCAGCCAATAGGTCCATGCAAGTCCAGACCCAGTCCAGTCAGGGGTCCGCTGGAAAGAGATCTCTAGATTAGGAGCAAATCAAGGAGGCGCCCAAGCAGTATGGAGCTCTAGTAGTTAAGCCAAAGGGCTCCAGTTGCTAGGTCCTGTCTAAGAGAAAGGCTCCAAGATAGAGATCTTTGGAACCTAGTCTAAGGAGCACAAGGACCATTTATCGCACTTTGCTGCCAATGTCTGAGGTGATGGACGAGGATTTGGACTGTGATTTAGCGTCTGTTTTCACTAAAGACTCTTGTGGACCTGTGGGGGAGACTCTGGGGTCCGCTGAAGAACCTCCATTACTGACAGGTTCTCAGAGGTCATCCTCTGAGGAAGGTTTGGAGGTCCATGCAGCACCCAATCCAACAGAAATCCCTTCCATCTATAAGGACTTGGAAGAGGTCTTCAGTAAGGGAAAGGCCTCAACTTTTCCACCACACCATCACTATGACTGCAATAGATCTACTGCTGGGCACGTGTCCTCCGCAAGGTCGATTATGTGTGCTCTCAGGGCCAGAGAGTAGCGCTATGGAGGAGTATATTAAGGAGGCTCTTGCCCTGGGATTCATTCAGCCTCCACCTCTCCAGCTGGCATTGGCTTCTTCTTCATACAGAGCAAGGTCAGGAGTCTATGGCCTTGCATTGATTATAGAGGACTGAAAGGCATAATGGCCAGAAATTGTTACCTCTTTCCACTTGTGAACACTACTTTTGAGATTCTCCAAGAGTAAGAGTATTCTCGAAGCTGGACTTACAGAGTGTGTACAATCTGGTTTCCATAAAGGAGGGTGACAAGTGGAAGGCAGCATTCAACACACCAACAGGGCACTCTGAGTATCTGTTCATGACTTTTGGCCCTGTGAATGTGCCAGCAATTTTTCAGGCATTTATAAATGATGTGCTCCAGGATGCTCTCCACAAACATGCCTCTAACTACTTGGATGACATCTTAATTTTCCCAAAGGCCATAGAGGAGCAGTTTGCTTATGTCAGAGATATCTTAAAGAGCTTCTTGATCATGAACTTTATGTCAACCAGTAGAAGTCTGAATTTCATGTAACTACAATTTCCTTTTTGGGCTTCATCATCTCTAATGACAATCTCAAGATAGACCCTAGTAAGACGCATGTAGCCGAAGATTGGCCACAACCATCCAGTATGAAGCAAGTCCAATGATTCCTGGGATTTGCCAACTTTTATCGAAAATTTATCAGAAACTTCAGCTCAGTGGTGGCTCCACTGGTAGCACTAACCAAGAGATCCATGGGTCCTTTTGTTTGGACTACCACGGCGGAGGCAACATTCGCAGAACTCACACAGGGTTCACCACAGCTCCCATTTTGGCTGCTTTTAACCCCGACCTTCGCTTCATCGTAGAGGTGAATGCTTCGGACATCAGAGTGGGTGCAGTGTTGTCTTAATGGACACCTTCTGACAATAAACTGCACCCACCTGCATTATTTTCTAGACGACTATTGCGGCAGAGGGGAATTATGACATTGAGAATAGAGCCGCTTGTGGTCAAGCTGGCTCTGGAGGAATGGCGTCACTGGCTTGAGGAGGTCAAGAACCCTTTTAAAGTATGGACAGACCACAAGAACCTGACTTGTGTTCAAGAGGCCAAGAGACTGAATTCCAGCAGGCCAGGTGGTCTTTTTTCTTTAACCTTTCTAATTTCATCCTGACCTGTTGACTGGAATCTAAGAACCAGAATCCAGATGCCTTGTCCCGTGCCCCAAGCCAAGGTGATAGAGCCAACTCATTGGGGAATTGACACACTTGTTCACAAGGCCCAGGCACAAGGAGAGATTGCTCAGTATAGCCCTCCAGATCGACTGTTCATTCCTAGACCAGTCTGGTCTCAAAATCTTTAATGGGGACATGCATCGAGATTGACATATCAGCCATGGATTGCCAAGACCCTCAAGTTCATCAAGTGAAGATATTGGTGGCTTGGAATGGTGAGGGAGGTCTGGCAATACATGCAGTCATGTGAGGTGTGTACCAAGAACAAGGAGCCACATACCCAACCTCAAGGGCACCTTCACCCTCGGCCTGTTCCAGACAGACCATGGGCTCACATCTCCATGGACTTTGTTACGGCTTTTCCTCCTTCCAATTATGGATCATTTTTTGAATACCTGCAAATTAATCCCCTTGGACAGAATTCCATCTGTGGTGGAGGCACCCAAGATGGCCCTGCTTCAGGTCTTCAGGATTCATGGTTTTCTGGTGGACATTATGTCGGATTATAATCCACAATTCGCGTCACATTTCTGAAGGGTGTTTTGTAAACTGATTGGGGCAACAGCAAGTCTTTCCTCTGGGTTTCATCCACATTCCGGTGGCCAGACAGAGCGGGTGAACCAAGACATGAAATGTACCCTAAGATGCCTGGCCTCTGAAAGACCAAATAAGTGGAGCAACCATTTGGTGTGGGCATAGATCACCCACAACACGTTACAGCACTCAGTGCACAGAATGTCTCCTTTCAAATGCCAAATTGGGTATTCTCTGCCGCTCTTCTCTGAGAAGGAGGCGGAAGTTGGGGTTCCCACAGCCAAAGATCTCAACTGGCACTGCAAGGAGAGATGGATTAGGGCAAGGGGGATTTTGTAAGCTTCTACCCAGAAGGCTGAAGTAAAGGCTAACTGCAAGAGAAGACTGACCAGATTTGCGGCCTGGGCAATAGGAATCAGGACTTGTCTCTCCAGATGGAGTCCAGGAAATTGGCACCCAAGTTTGTTAGACCCTTCAGGATTCTCAGGAAAGTAAACCCATGGCTACACACCTTGCAGCTCCCCAAGATCCCCAAGATTAATCCCACTTTCCTCATTTCCAAGTTAAAGTCTCTGAACACCAGCCGATTAGCCCCACCACCATCAGCCCCACTGCCACCCAGGTTTGCTGATGTGGAGCAGGTTTTCACCGTGAGAAGAATTTTGGACCAGCGTACTGTTCAAGGTGTTCAGCAATATCTCATGGACTGTAAAAGATTCAGACCAGATGAAAGATGCTGGGTGCCTGAAAGAGACATCTTGGATCCTACTCTCATCCACGACTACAATCATTGCCTCTCCAAGCAGCCAGGACCGTCAGGAGTCCGCCATAAGGGAACATTATAAGGGTACAACATGCACCCATCCACGACAGCTTCTAAGGTTTATGTGCTCTAACTCCCCAGAGTATGGATAACTGACAGAGCTCCTTAAAAGATTCCCGACAGTCCCGCTAATTTGCAATCATGTTTGGGCACCAAGGATTGAGCTTTTAAGGAGCACCTGAACTGAGGTTGGCTGCTCAATCATAACCATGCTTGTCATTTTGTTTATCGTTTGTTTTGAGCTCAGATTCTTGATACAGCATGAAGCCGTGTCTCTATCCTAATCTTGGACACTCCAGCATTTGGGTCCAATCCATTCTCGTCAAGAACCCTTATCACAAAAATGTTGATGCAATCACAAAGAAGGCACATGAGGTGTTTGAGAAGATTTGGTTTATCATCAAAGATTACTGCAAATTCCCACAGATGTGCAGTGGATTGCATACTAGTTACATCACACCCTTGTATAGAACCTCCAGTGCAGCAGAGGGTTGTACCACTCCATGAACCTATGAATATTACCTTGGTGTTTGTCTTTTGCAATATTTGTTTATTTTTGTAACTTCTAGCAATTTTTGTATCTTACACTGTACAGCTGCCACAAAACAACACATTTCATGGCATACGTCAGCAATAATAAACCTGATTCTGATTCTGGTAAGACCACACATAAAGTATTCAAAGATCAAAATTAATTTATCGTTATTTTTTTCAGTGGCGCAATTGCAGTTGAATCAGCACGGGAAGCCGCAGGCATTTCGGGGAGCGAGAGATTAATATAAAGGAGCTTTCACGGGATTTTCCAGCACAGTGGCAGTTGAGTCAGCACAGGAGACCTCAGGGATTAGCAAATGCAAATAAAAATGAGGGAGGGACAAGAAGTGCAGCCATTGTTTGAGTGGGCCGGTGTTAGAGTGGGGAGGCTTTAGCTCATCAGGCTTTGGCGAGGTATGAATCCGGCAAGTTTCTTCTTATTCATTAGTCATTGTCTGTTCGGGTACAGTTAGAGCAGAGAGGGTGGCTCCAGGGCAGTGTTGTGTTCTTTGTGTGAGATGTGGAAATTCTGGGAGACCTCCAGCCTCCCAGATAACCACATCTGAACCAGGTGCACCCAGCTGCAGGCTCTCTGAGACTGTGTTAAGGATCTGGAGCTGCAGCTCAATGGCCTGTGGCTGAAACAGGAAATTAAGAAGATGATAGATAGGGGCTACAGGGAGAAAGTCACCCTTAAGTTGCAGGAAGCAGGAAAATGGGTGAGTGTCAGGAAAGGGAAAGGAAATGGACAGCCAGTACAGGGTGCCACTGTGGTCGTTCCGCTCAATAGGAAGCATACTGCTTTGGAAACTGTTGGTGGGGGTGGGCAGGTGACCAAGCAGGGGGAAGCTACAGTGACTGGATCTCTGGTGCTGAGTCTGGCACTGTGGCTCAGAAGGAAACTGGGGAGAAGAGGACTGCAGTAGTGATTGAGGGCTCTATACTTAAACGAGTAGACATGAGATTCTGTGGACGTAATTGGGACACCTGGATGGTATGTTGCCTCCCAGGTGCCAGCGTCAGGGACATCTCAGATTGGGTCCAAGACATTCTAAAGGGAGAGTACCACAGACCGCCAGGGCCAGGACTTGACTTGGTACTCGGATGCCGCCAGGGCCAGGACGACTTGGTACTCAGATGCCACCAGGGTCAGGATTTGACTTGGTACTCGGATGCCGCCAGGGCCAGGACTTGACTTGGACATGGTACTTGGAACCTCCGAGTAGTGGTGAGCTCTAGACTCGGCCCAGGAACAGTAGACAGCGGCTCCTGATTCTCTCCGGCGGGTTAACTGACGGACCCACCTTGATGAGGAAACTTTGCAGGCTTGCTTCGGCGAGGTAACTGGACATGGTTGCTCCAGTGAGGAGAGGCGAATTACCGGCACTCGCTTCGGCAGAGACTAGGCTTGCTCCGGCCATATGACATCGGCACACCGTAACTTTGATGACTTTGCAGACGCTCCCGTGCCAAAAGGCTGAAAGCCGGAGACTATAAACTACTGGTTCAGCTGAGTGTTAATTGCCTCTAATCACCAAAGCCAAGGGACATGGGAAACCAGGGAATCAACGGTCCGGATCGTAACATAAACAAGGTAAATTTAAAGGGACCCAGATCTGGACCATGACAGTGGAGGCATTAGCAATGATCTTTCAAAAGTCAATAGATTCTGGCATGGTTCCGGAGGACTGGAAGATTGCAAATATCACTCCGCTATTTAAGAAGGGGGCAAGGAAGCAAAAAGAAAATTAGAGACCTGTTAGTTTGACATCGGTGGTTGGGAAGTTGTTGGAGTCGATTGTCAAGGATGAGGTTACGGAGTACCTGGAGGCATATGACAAGATAGGCAGAACTCAGCATGGTTTTGTTAAAGGGAAATCCTGCCTGACAAACCTATTGCTATTTTTTGAGGAAATTACAAGTAGGCTAGACAAAGGAGATGTAGTGGATGTTGTATATTTGGATTTTTGACAAGGTGCCGCACATGAGGCTGCTTAACAAGATAAGAGCCCATGGAATTACGGGCAAGTGTGGATGGATAGAGCGTTGGCTGATTGGCAGGAAACAGAGAGTGGGAATAAAGGGATCCTATTCTGGTTGGCTGCCGGTTACCAGTGGTTTTCCACAGGGGTCCGTGCTGGGGCTGCTTCTTTTTATGTTGTACATCAACGATTTGGATTATGGAATTGATGGCTTTGTGGCTAAGTTTGCTGATGATACGAAGATAGGTGGAGGGACCGGTAGTGCTGAGGAAACAGAGAGTCTACAGAGAGACTTGGATAGATTGAAAGAATAGGCAAAGAAGTGGCAAATGAAATACAATGTTGGAAAGTGTATGGTCATGCACTTTGACAGAAGAAATAAACAGGCAGACTATTATTTAAATGGGGAGAGAATTCAAAGTTCTGAGATGAAATGGGACTTGGGAGTCCTCGTGCAGGGTACCCTTAAGGTTAACCTCCAGGTTGAGTCGGTGGTGAAGAAGGCGAATGCAATGTTGGCATTCATTTCTAGAGGAATAGAGTATAGGAGCAGGGATGTGAGGTTGAGGCTCTATAAGGCGCTGGTAAGACCTCACTTGGAGTACTGTGTGCAGTTTTGGCCTCCTTATTTAAGAAAGGATGTGCTGACGTTGGAGAGGGTACAGAAAAGATTCACTAGAATGATTCTGGGAATGAGAGGGTTAACATATGAGGAACGTCTGTCCGCTCTTGGCCTGTATTCCTTGGGGTTTAGAAGAATGAGGGGGGACCTCATAGAAACATTTCGAACGTTGAAAGGCATGGACAGAGTAGGTGTGGCAAAGTTGTTTTCCATGATGGGGGAGTCTAGTACAAGAGGGCATGACTTAAGGATTGAAAGGCGCCCATTCAGAACAGAAATGCGAAGAAACTTTTTTAGCCAGAGGGTGGTGAATCTATGGAATTTGTTGCCACGGGTGGCAGTGGAGGCCAAGTCATTGGGTGTATTAAGTCATTGGATAGCCTCCAACCTGATGGCATGAACAACGACTTCTCTAACTTCCACTAGTGCCCCACTTCCCCTTTGTACCCCCTCCGTTATTTATTTTTATACACACATTCTTTCTCTCACTCTCCTTTTTCTCCCTCTGTCCCTCTGACTATAACCCTTGCCCATCCTCTGGGTTCCCCTCCCCCCTTGTCTTTCTTCCCTGACCTCCTGTCCCATGATCCTCTCATATCCCCTTTGCCAATCACCTGTCCAGCTCTTGGCTCCATCCCTCCCCCTCTTGTCTCCTCCAATCATTTTGGATCTCCCCCTCCCTCTCCCACTTTTAAATCTCTTACTAACTTCCTTCAGTTAGTCCTGACGAAAGGTCTTGGCCTGAAATGTCGACTGTATCTCTTCCTAGAGATGCTGCCTGGCCTGCTGCGTTCACCAGCAAATTTGATGTGTGTTGCAGGAACCTGAAGCTGCTCACCCTTTCCACCACTGACCCTCAATGGAGAGCTGGTGAGGTTGTGTCTACTCTAGACCTGTTGTGGCCGTAGGAAAATTTCAATGCATCTAGGTCCTTGTTCAAGGCAAGAGTTAATTCTAGCCAGGAGCAACCACTCAAAGCACTTCATGAGAGTAGATGTGAGTTGCCACTAGGTGATGGCCACGGTGGCAGCTTGTCATATTTTTCTTAGGCACCAATCCAGCTCAACTGGGGTAGTGAAATGAGGAATGGCAGATAGCACTTAACTCAGCAAAGGATCTGCTCCTTTTGGAGCAGGTGGAAACCTTTGACTGTAACTGTGAGACGTTGAAGATGTTCATTAACACTTCAGATATTGGTTGGCACAGGATTTTAGTACCTTGACAAGTATACCATTGTAGCCTGATGTCTTGTGAGGGTTCACCCTCTTGAAGGATGTTCTGAGGTTGGGTTCCAAGTCAGAGATTACAGAGTTGCCAGACGCTATGGGGATTTACAAAGTTGTAGTGCTACTTTCTCTTTCTAAACATGCATAAAAGATGTTGAGTTAATGAAGGACTGCCATTTATGCTGTTAGGTTTTGCTTTATAAGACAGTCTCAACTGCTTTAGACAATGCTTTGACTGATGAAGGCAAGCATATTATATGCCTTTTTCATCATATTGTCTACTGTACTTGTGTCACCTCTTTCACAGAACAATATATCTGTGCCCCACATTTACTGTTTTCTACAACACTTATCAGGGCCCCAAAATTTACTATGCAAGTCCTGTCCTGGCTTAACTTAACAAAATAGAACACTTTGCACTTGCCGAGTTAAGTGCCATCTGCTATTCATCATTTCGCTACCCCAGTTGAACTGGGTCCTGTTGTCACCTGAGGTAACCTTCTTCAATATCCACTATCGCAGAGCAGACTCGATGGGCTGAATGGCCAACTTCTGCTCCTTTGTCTTATGGTCTTATACAGAATACCACCCATAAAATGAATCTTAGCCATTTGGCAAAGCTGCTCTGACAGCATCTTTCAAATGGGCAAAATCTGCTACTAAGGAGGACAAATTCCAGCAGATAGATGGCAACTGGTCTACGTACACACTCCGCTCCAAGTCTCAGATTATTGTGACCTGGGATCCTATCACTGTCCCTTTATTTTTGCTGGGTCTAAATCCTGGATGTCCCTGCAGAACAACACTTTTGGACTATAGTTGTTCAAAAAGGCAGATCACTATCACCTTCTCAAAGAAACTGCTTGAGATGGACAATAAATAAGCTGTTGCCAGCAATGCCCACAAAATAAATAAGATCTTTATAAGTCTAGTTAACCCCACTCATATATGCTTTTGCTGTAGATTTGTGGAATCCCAATGACAACACAATTTGATGCCAAATTGTCAGAGGATCCCATTGACAAAATGGTCAAAGTAGAACTGTACAGCATAGGAGCAGACCCTTTGACCTACAACATCTGTGCCAAACACAAGCTGAATTAAATTAAATCTCTTCTGCCTGTACATTGTCCATATTCTTCCGTTCCCTGCATATACATATGTCGATCTAACAGTCACTAAAACACCACTACCGAATCTGCTTCTATCACCACCCCTGGCAATTTGTTCCAGCACCTACTACTCTCTATGTGAAACAAACACCCTGCACAATTCCTATAAGCTTTTCCTTTTCACCTTAAATGAATGCCCTCTAGTATTTGACATTTATTCACTGGGGGGGGGCAGGGAAACTCTGACCATCTACCCTATCTATATCTCTGACCTATTTTAGAAATCTTTATCAGATCTCCCCACAGCTTCAATACAGAAGAGAAGACAACCCAAGTTTGTTCAACCTCTCCTTACACCCCATACCCTCTAAACTGGGTAGCATCTTGGTGAACCTCTTCCGCACCCTTTCTGAAGCTTCCACATCCTTCCTGTAATGGGGTGACCAGAAATACATACAATTCTCGTTGTGTGGAATTAAGATAATTGCACACAATTAAGATAACAGTAAGTGTCAAGTTCTATTTTAATAGTGGAATGGCATTGCTTATAGTTCAATACACATTAGTCATGTTTCTCCATTTAAATAATTGACAGTGGGTGACACGGATATTATTAAATTCTCACCCATATCCTTGCTGCGTCAATCCAGAAGAATTTAATTAGTTCATCTAATTGGTTCATGTAGGATCCAGTTGATGCCTGCTGCAATTCACAGCTGAAAAAATTAAATTATTTTAATCCAATGAGTTAGAAAATTTCACAAAAATGAGTGGATACATGGATCTCACCTTAATGTTCAGAGTTCACAGAACAGAGTCTGGTGGGTTACTATTTAACATTTTGTAATTGCACCCACCTTTAGAGTAACAGAATGACAGAGTCATGGCCACACAGTGTGGAAAAGCTAATTTGGCCCAAAATTCTCATGTCAACTGGCTTCATTTGCCTCTGTTTGTCCATATTCTACTAAACCTTTCCTATCCATTTCTGTACAAGTGCTTTTTAAATGCTGTGAATGTTCCTGCCTCAACCACTTCCTCTGGCAGCTAATTCCATACAATGACCACCCTCTAGTGAAAAATTTGTCCCTCAGGTTCCCAGTAAATCTTGCCCCTCTGTCCTTAAACTTTGCTATCTTGTTCTTGATTCCACAAATCTTAAAAATCAGTTCTGAAAAAAGGACTGTGGACATTACGTTGACCCTAAAATCAGATTGATTATAGGGTCAATGTTGGTATAGTTTCCTAGGCAGAGTCTTATTTTTTCAAATGTTAAATAAGAAACAGTTATTCAACTAATTAATTATAAACTAAAATGTTCAGATTGTGAAGGGATGCATTTCCATTCTCTGGTAAATGAATTATCTGTTCTGATATGGTCTAGTTCAATTCCTGTTGCTGAATGTATCAGCACCGCATTGGAATAATAAGACAAGAAAGTAGGAGCAGGACTAGGCTCTCTAACTATCAAGCTCACCCTGCCATTCGATATGATCATGGCTGATCTATCCCAGGTATCTTCTCTTCTTTCTAAGATTCACAAAATTCTCAATTGTCCACTCATTCAAATATACGAGGGGTGATTGATAAGTTTGTGGCCTAAGGTAGAAGGAGTCAATTTTAGAAAAAGTAGCACATTTATTTTTCATCATAGTCGCCTCTTACATTTACACACTTAGTTGAGCAGTTATGGAACATACGGATCCCTACTTTGTAAAAGTCAGCGTCTTGGACCTCCAGAAAGTGGTCCACAGCAGGGATGATTGATAAGTTCATAGCCTAAGGTAGAAGGAGATGAGTTATGCAGCTCCCATTACATGCACGTACAGTTCAACTCTTTGAGTGATTATGCAGAAAGTTTGAAGTTAATAACTCATCTCCAGTTTCATTCCAGTTTCTTACCACAATCCACAGATGCACTAAGTAGATTCATTAGTCATTGTAAGCTGTCCTGTGATTAGGTCAGGGTTAAAATGAGATTGTCGGGGGTTGCTGGGACAGCGCTGCTTGAAGGGCCTATGCCGCGCTCTGTCGCTAAATAGATAAACAAACTACACGTTACTACAAAGACCACAGGTCTGATCAGCTAATAGTCACACCTCAATTTAAGATTGAGATTGGAGAGCAGTTCAAATTAAAATGAGTCAAAGGCTATTGCAAATTTTGATTCTCAGATGGAAACTGCCTCAGATAGTGCATTCAAGGCTTAAATGGATAAATGTTTTGGTGAATTACTTCACCTGTGAGTGAATTCTTACTGTGATTTCTTCCTCATTTTCTTTCTGCTGCTTGAAGTGTTTTACTGTTTAATAAGAGCCCACTTTTTGTGTTTGTAATTCCCAAGGGCTAATTAGAAATGCCAAGTGTTTCAATTGTTTGGAAACGACCCCAAGTTCAGATTGCTGCCTATCAACCACACAAGGAAATAATTACTTTGTAAATGAAGGCAGAATGAAAGATTCATGTAATCTTGCCAGCTGACTTTTGAAGTGGGAGTTGATGGAGAATAAGCAATAGTGAAATCTCACTGGAATTCTAGAGCCTATCCAAGTGCTATTTGACATCTATTTTCCCTCACTTGAAGCTTTTAGATGTGTTAAAAATTTTTGCCTTTGATGGACCTTCTCAGTTTCTGCCCAATCTTCCCAACTTCAGGACTGGCACGGCTGAAACCATCACTTCCATTGTGTATGCGATGTTGTTTCTCTTCCTGCTCTCCCCAGCAACACTTGGCTGTTTCGCATCCTCTGTGATGGTTTCAAATAGCTGTCCTGACATTGTTCCATTCCAACATATTCAATCGCACCTCCACCTGTAGTCCTCAGGCATCTCCAGGGTATCCTTAATGCAACACTTCTGTTGCCCTACTTGGATGTTGAGCTTTGGATGTGAATGGGTGAGAGGGAAGTATGCTATTTTGCTGATGAAGAGGCAAGAGGGTCAGCTGTGGTACAGCTCCCTTACACATACTCAGTTTCATCAGATAACCAGCATTCAGTTTTAGCAACCAAGGATGAATTTCTACCTCATGATCTGCAGTGATGGTTGAGTTGACATTGAATTGACCTTGTTTTGCCTCTCCATCACAACACTGGGGCCTTGATCAACATTTTTCAACATTTGTCCTCAGTGTGTAGTTGAGCCAGTACTTGTACGATTGAAGATTGAGTTCACAGAATGCTTCTTACATGACACAGGGTAACTAAATCCGAGCTCAGTAGGTGTGGTCTTATCAGCATCTTGTGGAACTGCAGAATAATGTCCTAAATTCTAAATTTTATACTCAATGTCCTGACTGATGAAGGCTAGTGTCCCAAAAGCCTTCTTCACCACCCTGTCTATTCATGACACTGTTTTCAGGGAACTGTATACTTGTAGCCCAATATGAGTACAGAGAAGGAATTAGAAGCAGAATTAGCTTTACTATCACTAACTTTTATGATGTGAAATTTGTTGAAATGCAGTAGCAGTACAGTGCTAAGACATAACATTACTATGAATTACAAAATAAATATAGGAATAATGAGGTGTTCATGGGTTCATAGACTGTTCAGAAAATCAACTGGCAGAGGTCAAGAAGCTGTTTCTGAATTGTTGATTGTTGTTCTTCAGGTCCCTGTACCCCATCCAAGTGTGAACCGGTGTGCTAAGCATACATCTTTGAGGTGCACCTGTGCTGATAGTAATGAGGAGAGGGCATGTCCTGATAGTGAGGGTTCTTGATAATGGAGTCTGCCTTCCTGAATCATCAGCTCTGAAGATGTCTCGATGTTAGGGAGGTTTATGCTTGTGATGGAACTGGCTGCATCTACAACCCTCTGCAGCCTCTTGCATTCCTGTACACTGCAGGTTCCACACCTGGTTGTGATGCAACTACACTCAATTGTTCTCCCTGGTGCATCTGTCGAAACTTGCAAGAGGCTTTGGTGACAAACCAAATGTTCTCAAACATCTAATGAATTAGAGCTAGAAGGGGCCATGAAAAGTCCTTAGCAAGTAGAAATAAGGTAAATCCCAAGGAATTCTATACATTCATCAACAGCAAGCAGATAATTAGGGAGAGGGTAGGACCACTCAAGGTTAAAGAGGGGAACAGTTGTTTGGATGTGGAGAATGTGAGTGAGGTCCTTAATAGGTATTTTACTTCAGTATTTACCAAGGAAGAGGACATGGAGGACCAGGAGGTCAGTGCTGAGCTCATAAATATGTTAGGGTGTTTACAGATCAAAGAGAAGGAAGTGTTGGGTCTCCAGATGAGTATTAAAGTGGATAAAGCCCCAGGGTTTGATGGGATTTACCCCAGGTTATTGAGGGAGGCAAGAGATGAGATTGCTGGGGCTTTGATCAGTATTTTTGATTTTTGTGTCCTCTCTAGGCACAGGCGAGATCCCAGAGGACTGGCGAGTGGCTAATGTTGTACCTCCTGTCATGTGATCAGCAACAATGAATTATCATTTGAGGCAGGTTTTATAAAAAACAGACAAACATTTATTAAACTCTGCTCAACAATAGCAAAAAGTATTCAAACAACTAACTTAACTGGAAGTTAACTACTATACGGCAACTCTGGAACAGTTCTTGAAAGGGTAAATTCGAAAACAGTCTTAAAATGGTAAATTCGACAGTCCAAGTGATTTACACAGTCAATAAGGAGAGACTTCTCTGGAAACGGATTTCTTCGAAGACGTGACGTTACTGCTGTTTCTCCAAAGGATTCACGACGAAGGAAATAAAACAGCTTAAAGGAACTGACCTTTTCCTGGTGAGTGAATACTGCATAAACTTCTCTGCTCTTGCAGAAGTTACCTCAGATACCAGTCACCATGTTCTGAATGAATCCTTGATAAGGCCGATTGTTCATTAAACCGCCGAACAACAACTTTATTCCGATCCTTCAGGTTCCCGTCCTTTAGTAAGGTCTTTACTCTCCAATACTACTGTAAAGGTAAACCAAAGATACACCAACAAAGCTGGCAGCGATTGGTAAAACTGCCAGCACAACAATTTTACCTTACATTTGAAAGTAAAACTCCATTTTAAAACAAAACTGTATCATGAAATGAATACACAGCATAACAGAGTAACTAACAAAGCAAACAACTCAACTGAATCTAACTGTGTCACACCAGCGGTCTCCTTTATACCCGTTGAGAACAGGTCATCATGTGACCTCACACGTGCGGGAAAATTACATCATGTGACCGCACACTGGTGGGAAAATTACATCACCCCACCATCACAAATCCATTACATCATGGTCATAAGAAAGTCACAAGATACCCACAGGGTATGTAACACTCCATTTAAGAAAGAACAATGAAAAATCTTGGAAACTATAGACCGTTGAGTTTCATGTCAGTTGCAGGGAAATTGCTGGAGAAAATTCTTAGGGATAGGATACATGAGCATTTTGAAACCCATAGTCTAATTAGGGAGAACCAATGTGGCTTTGTGCAGGGCAGTTTGTGTCTTACCAACTTGTTTGAGTTTTTTGACAAGGTAACAAGAGAGTTTAATGAAGGTAGAGCAGTGGATGTTGCCTACATGGATTTTAGTAAGACATTTGACAAAGTTCCCCATAGGAGGCTAATCTAGAAGATTAGGATGCATGGGGTCCACTGCGAATTAACTATTTGCATGCAGAACTGGCTTGCACATAGAAGACAGAGGGTCGTGGTTGAAGGGGCTTATTTGAGCTTGCAGTCTGTAATTAGTGGTGTTCCGCAGGGATCTGTGCTGGGACCTCTGCTGTGTGTGATGTATGTAAATGACCTGGATGAAAATGTAGATGGGTGGGTCAGTAAGTTTACGGATGATACTGAGGTTGATGGATTTGTGGATAGCATAGAAGTCTCGCAAAAAATATAACACAATATAAACTAGTTGCAAATATGGGCAGAGAAATAGCAGATGGAGTTTAACCCAGATAAATGCGAAGTGTGGCACCTTGGTAGGGCAAACGCTAGGAGACCCTTAACAGTGTTACAGTACTGAGCAGAGAGATCTTGGCTTCAAGTTCTTTGAAAGTGGCTACACGGGGAGATAGGGTGGTTAAGAAGCCTTATGGAATACTTGCTTTTATTAGTTGAGACATTGAGTTCAAAACTCAAGAGGTTATGTTGCAACTTTATAGAACTCTTGTTAGGCCACATCTGGAGTATTGCATACAGCTTTGGTTACCTGACTATAGGAAGGATATTGAGGCTTTGGAGACGGTGCAGAAAAGGTTTACCAGGAAGCTGCCTGGTTTAGAGGCATGTGCAATCATGAAAGGCTGGATAAGCTTTTTTTTTTCTCTCTCTCTAGAGCAGAGGAGGCTGAGGGGGCGATCTAATAGAGGTTTCTAAGACTCAAGGTAGCATCAACTTCATGGACCCTGTACAGATTACAGAGGAGGAGGTTTTTGCTAACTTGAGGCAAATCAGGGTGAATAAATCCCCAGGGCCTGAAAATATATTCCATCAAAATCTACGGGAGGAAAGTGCATACATTTTCGAGGTCCTAGCAGAGATAATTAATATATCCTTAGCCACAGGAGAGGTATCAGAGGATTGGAGGATAGCCAATATTGTTCCACTGTTTAAAAAAGGCTCTAAATAGAAACCAGGAAATTACAGGCCGATGAGTCTGACATCAGTTGTGGGAAAGTTACTGGAAGGTATTCTGAGGGACTGGGTATATAAGTATTTGGAGAGACAGGGACTGATTAAGGAAGGTCATATTTAACCAATCTTATAGAGTTTTTCAAGGAAGTTATCAGGTAAGTGGCTGAAGGCAAGACAGTGGATGTTGTCTACATGGACTTTAGTGAGGCAATTGACAAGGTCCTGCATCGGAGATTGGTCAAGAAATGCAGTTGCTTGGCGTTCAGGATGAGGTAGTAAATTGGGCTAGACATTGGATTTGTGGGAGAAGCCAGAGAGTGGTAGTAGAAGGTAGCCTCTCTGACTGGAGGTAAATTTGTGGATGACACCAAGATTGGGGGTACAGTAGACAGTGAGGAAGGCTATCATGGCTTGCAGGGGGATCTGCATCAGCTGGAAAAATGGGCCCAAAAATAACAGATGGAATTTAATGCAGACAAGTGCGAAGTTTTGCACTTCGGTAGGACCAACCAGGGTAGGTCTTACACAGTGAACGATAGGGCACTGAGGAGTGTAGCAGAATAAAGGGATCTGGGAATACAGGAACATAATTCGTTGAAAGTGATGTCACAGGTAGATAGGTAAAGAAAGCTTTTGACACATTGGCCTTCATAAATCAAAATATTGAGTATAGAAGATGGGGTGTTATGTTGAAGTTGTATAAGATGTTGGTGAGGCCTAAATTGGAGAATTGTGTGCAGATTTGGTCACCTACCTACAGGAAAGATGTAAACAATGTTGAAAGAGTGCAGAGAAAATTTATAAGGATGTTGCTGCGTCTTGAGTACCTGAGTTATAAGAAAGATTGAATAGGTTAGGACTATTCTTTAGAACATAGAAGATTGAGAGGAGATTTGATAGCAGTTAACAAAATTATGAGGAGTATAGAGAGGGTAAATACAAGCAGGCTTTTTCCACTGAGGTTTGGTGGGTCTACAACTAGAGATCATAGCTTGAGGGTGAGATGTGAGAAGTTTAAGGGGAACATGAGGTGAAATTTCTTCACTCAAAGGGTCGTGAGAGTGTGGAATGATACACCAGTACAAGTGGTCCATGTGAGTTTGATTTTAACATTCAAGAGAAATTTGGATTGGTACATGGTTAGTAGGGCTATGGAGGGCTATGGTTCCGGTGCAGGTAGTTGGGAGTAGGTAGGTTAAAAAGTGGTTTCAACATTGACTAGATGGGCTGAAAGGCCTGTTTCTGTGCTGTACTTCTCTATCACTCCATGACTCTAAGATTATAAGAGACATAGATAGAATAGACAGTGTCTATTGGTCACCTACCTACAGGAAGGGTGTAAACAACATTAAAGGAGTGTAGATAAAATTTACAAGGGTGTTGCTAGGTCTGGAAGACTTGAGTTATAAGAAAAGATTGAATAGGTTGGGACTGTATTGGTTAGACAGGGGTAGGTTCAAAGGAATGTGAGGGGTACATTTTTAATTCAGAGAGTGGTGGATGTCTGTAATTTGCTGCCAGGTATGGTGGTAGAGGCGAATCGAATACATTAGAGACCTCGAGGAGAAATTCAGATAGGCAAATGAATGCGAAGAAGATTGATGGATATGGACATTGTGTAGGTAGGAGGGATTAGTTTTGGTTTTTAGAAAAATACTTTTTAGCTGGTTCAACACAATATTTTGGGCCAAAGGATCGGTCCCTGTGCTGTACTGTTCTATGTTCTACATATCCGAGTATTTTTTAAAACTCCCGGTTTCACACACCTACTATTGTGACTGTTTCTTTAGGCTTTTCCACATCAACCACTCTGTACCCTAAAAATGGCAATTATCTTGCCAATCCAAGCAGCTGAGAGATTTTGACAATATTCTTGAATGTTTTGATATGCATCCTTCAATCTTGTTGTTTTAGCTTTTATACAAGATCACAGAAATGACATTTTGAAGCAAGTTGTATCAAAGTCATGCATTTGTTAATCAATTATTTGGAACACAATTATTTTATTCTACTTTCAGATAGGAATGCAGTCAGTATAATATTTGCTCCTCTTGAGCTGCTGCAGGTAAATACATTGCATAATTATTCACTATTTCTTCTTCTGTACTCCCAGAGTATTATGCAGTTCAGAATGGCAATTGCCATCCTTTTCGTATGTGAGATCAGGGAGGGTGCACTGAACGTTCTAAATGTCTACTTAAACATATATTTCATCATCGGATGGCTTTCACAGATTTGGTTAACATGGATTATAAGTCTTTATCACATCAGAAACTACTAGTAGTTTAATGAACAGGAGGCTTCAGCTTTGCCAAATGATATCTGGATTAATGTGTATCATAAGTAAATGAAAATTTATCAGAATGATTCATTTTGGGTAGGACTTACACATAAACACCAATCAAACTAATGGTGAATGCTTTCCCTGTCATTTCTCCTCATTGCTTGTATAAACTTCAACTATTTAAATCTAATTTTATAGATTGATTGCTGAACATAAATTAAAAGTTTTTTTAAGCGGAGAGTGGTGAGTGCATGGAATGGACTGCCGGCGACGGTGGTGGAGGCTGATACAATAGGGTCTTTTAAGAAATTCCTGGATAGGTACATGGAGCTTAGAAAAATAGAGGGCTATGGGTAACCCTAGGTAATTTTGAAAGTAAGTACATGTTCGGCACAACGTTGTGGGTCAAAGGGGCTGTATTGTGCTGTAGGTTTTCTATGTTTCTAAAAATGGTTGCTTTTCATTAATGTCACACCAAAATCACTGCATATGCTCATAAATATGCAGTGTCCTTAAAAAGGAAATACATAATGTTCTTAAAATGCAAATACAATGCCACAGCATTACAATAAGATAATAATCCCAGAGAAATGAACCTTTTCAGTTTTATTTCTTGGTATCTTCTTTACATTGGTGACACAGCAGTGGAAACTACAGTCAGTTTCAAACTCCTGGGAGTGCACATCCCGGACAAACTCTCATGATCTCAGCACACCTTCTACACAATCAGGAAAGCTTACCAATGCCTCTACATTCTGAGGAGGCTGAAGGGAGCTGGACTATCCACATCTATGCTCACATCCTTCTACAGCTGGGCTGTAGAGAGCATCCTAACATGCTGCACCACTGCAGGATACGGCAACTGCATTTCGGTGGACACACATGCTCTACAACAGGTAGTCTAAACTCCTCAGTGCATCACCAGCACCACCCTACCCACCATCATAGACATATCTACAGCAAGGTGCCAGAAAAAGGCCAGTAACATCATGAAGGATTCCACCTACCCTGCTCATGGACTGTTTGTCCCATTCCCATCACGGAGCAGGCAATGTAGCATCCTCGCCAGGACCACCAGACTCAAAAACAGTTGTTTTCCCGAAGTAGCAAAGTTGAACATCACCTCCACTCACTAATCCACCCCTCCACAACCTCAGCCCCACTATTTTATCATTTTCTGTCAGTCATCTTACGTACAGACTCTCCATCACTTTAACATAGAACATAGAACATAGAATAGTACAGCACAGTACAGGCCCTTCGGCCCACAATGTTGTGCCGAGCCTTAAACCCTGCCTCCTATATAACCTCCACCTTAAATTCCTTCATATGCCTGTCTAGTAGTCTCTTAAATTTCACTAGTGTATCTGCCTCAGGCAGTGCATTCCACGCACCAACCACTCTCTGAGTAAAAAACCTTCCTCTAATATCCCCCTTGAACTTCCCACCCCTTACCTTAAAGCCATGTCCTCTTGTATGGGCATACAATCAATCTATGTATATAAGTTTTCTTATGTATTTATATTTATTGTTTTTTATTATTTTGTTTTTTTATCTTATTGTATTTTTTGTGTGTTGTGTTGGATCCAGAGTAACAATTACATCGTTCTCCTTTACACTTGTGTACTGGAAATAATATCTAACAATCTGAATCTTGAATCTTGAATCAATAATGTAAGTATTCTATTGTAAGTGTCAAGAAGAGATTAAATGAAGCAATAACATTAGCCATTGGTTCTCCTGAGTGGATTAATGAGTCTCATTATTCAGTCTTATTATCTTTGTAAAGGGAAAATATTTAACAAGTCCAATCTGGCTCAAAAATTCTGAGAGATTTTTTTTAAATTGTGCAATTAAAGCAATTAAGGAAAAGGGCTTTCATTGCAACATTAAACAGACTATTATAGTAAATTAGAAAAGGGAGATAAATATTCTCACACAAAACAGGGAACGAATTTAGTGATCTCAGCAAAAGCAAAAGATGGAAGCTTAACTTTCTTATGTATTCAGCTTTAATTTGAGGCTTTTCAGTTTTATTTTATTTTCTTTCCTTTCTCCTTGGTGAATTGATTCACAGCAAGGTGACATTTAAGATGTTATAACCATCCTCTGTCACATGCAACTGGTTATATTTAATAATGATCACTGGCAGGAAGTCCCCAGTGCAGACCTCACTCAATCAGGGATTCCTCAAAATTCGCAAGCTATTTTACCACAACAGTGTAAAAAAAAAACAAAACAGAGATTGGCATTCCTGAAGAAATCAACTTTTCAGAAGTTTGTCACTTCTAGGTTTATACAGTACAGAAACAGGTCCTGTCCATGCCAACCAACACATATCTATCTAATAGTAATCCTATTTACCAGCACTTGGGCCTTAGCCTTTTCTAATGACAACTGGAGGAACACTAACACAGGGGAGTGACGAAATTAGATGTGCTTGAAGGAGTTAAATCAGGGTTATATCAGATACATACGAAGCCATCTCCAATCATTTGTATCGGGTCCTTAAGGAAGGGCTACTAGGCCATCAGCTCTCTGCAACCAGGATGGCATCTTCAATATCTTTACACTCTGATGCACTCTGATTCACCTGCTTCCTAGCTTTTACAGTACGTAGTCACACTCCACAGACCTTGCCAAACCTGGCAACAGAAGGAAGGCCCTGGGGAATAAATGAACTTTTTACTTTGTGAGTTAGGATGGCACCGGTAACTGGTGACTTTTCGCGTGCTCTCCCGAGCAAACTGCCCTCTCTACTATCCTATACCCGAGAAACCCTTCTAAACCTCCAATCTGCTACATCTAGCAAGATCAACAACACCCTGCCAAAGCTACTGACCCAGCTGGAGATCACTGCGCCAGAATTGCTTCTTAAACTCCAGACTGCACCTGGACCCAACCAGCGAGGCCCACCACGTTCCCGGAGACCCACAGTCTGCTACCATGCCGGAGTGCTTGGAGACACGGCCCATTCCGACCAGCACCTCTCCGGAGCAGACGATCACACAGAAGTGACGGCAGAGGCCTCAAGGTGCCCCAGACGCTTCCCTGGAGCGACCACCGTAAAGCCCCGTTGGTGGACATCCAACACTGCCGCAAGTGAGGCCTCCGCCGCAGATCTCAGAAATCGAGCCCGGAGCTCGGCTGAAGGGGAGGCCTCTGCAACCATGACTCGGCTTACGGACTTGTTTCAGCCAGGAGCCCGGCCATCCGGGATTAAGTGTCGGCTTCAGGGCCCGACCCAATCAGCAGCCCAGGCCCCCAGCAGCTGGAAGTGGCAGCGGAGCCTCCCCTGTCACTCGGCCCGACCCGGAATGCCCAACGACGTGACCTGCCGATTGATCCCCGCGGGACGCGTCCACCAACCTCAAAGAGCTGACAACAACACACTGCATCGATGGAAACCTGGAAAGATGCACTATTTACCGAGGAAGCGTAGGAAAAGAGCTGGGCTGCTGGTCAGATTGAAGATGAGGGGCTTCAGGGTCCCTATGCCCAACATCCTACGAGCTAATGTGCAAGCCATAGAGAACAAGGTGGATGATCTTAAAGGGAGACTCACCTACTGCAGGGAGATGCAGAACTGCTATGTATTCTGTTTCACTTAGACCTGGCTCTCCCCTGCCACCCCCGACTGTGCCATCCGGCCGGAGGGATTTTCGATCAATAGGATGGACCGCACAGCATCTTCGGGCAAGACAAGGGGAGGTGGTGTCTGCCTACTGATCAACACTGCGTGGTGCTCGGACACAGTGGCACTGACAAGCTCCTGCAGCCTGGACCTGGAACACCTGTTGGTGAAGTGTCGTCCCTACTATCTGCCACGGTAATTCACCTCGGTCATACTGACAGCGGTCTACATTCCCCCCCCCCCCAGGCAGATGTGGAGTGTGCTCTGAACATACTGTATGCCAACATCAGTGAACTTGAGACGAGGTATCCGGAGGCTTTGCTCATTACAGCCGGGGACTTTAACCAGGCCAACCTCAGAAAGGTGCTGCCAAAGTAATACCAACATGTCTCCTGCCCCACTAGAGGCCCGAGTAGACTTGACCACTGCTACACAGCAGTCAAGGATGCTTACCGTTTCGTCCCGCAACCTCACTTCGGAAAATTGGACCATCAGGCCTTACTCCTCCTCCCGGCTTACAAACAGAAACTGAAGCGGGAGGTCATGGTGTCAAAAGTAGTGTCGCATTGGACGGAGGAAACGGATGAGGTCCTCTGCGACTGCTTTGAATCAGTGGACTGGTTAGTATTCAAGGACTCGGCAGCCAACCTCGATGAGTATGCCTCAGCTGTCACGGACTTTATTTGGACATGCGCGGAGGACTGTGTGTCTCGCAAGACGATCCAGGTACTCCCTAACCGGAAACCTTGGATGAATTATGAGGTCAAGTCCCTTTTAAAGGCTAGAGCTGCGGCTTTTAGATCTGGAGATACCAGTCGCTACACAGAACCCAGGCGTGAACTCCGGAAAGACGTAAAGGACGCCAAGAAGGAATATTGAGCTAAGTTGGAAGCCCAGGCTAACCAGAGGGATGCCAGTAGACTCTGGCAGGGTCTAAATGAGATCACTGGGTACAAAGAAAAGGCTGGGAATATCACTAACTGTGGCGCTTCTCTTCCTGACGAACTTAACGTATTCTACACAAGATTCGAACAGAAGAGGATCATCCCGCTCCCTCCTGATGAACCGGACTTGGTGGCATCGAGATTCATCGTCACTGAGGAAGACGTTAGAAAGGCTTTCCTGAAGATAAATCCAAGGAAGGCGACAGGCCCAGATGGCGCCCTGGGACGGGTTCTCAGGGCCTGTGCAAGCGAGCTGGCTGGAGTTTTTGCTGACATCTTCAACTGCTTCTTGCTTCAGTCTGAGATCCCTTCTTGTTTTAAAAAGGCAACAATAATCCCAGTGCCGAAGAAGAGCAAGGTGGCTTGCCTGAATATCTATCGACCTGTGGCTCTGACATCAATTGCTATGAAGTGCTTCGAGAGATTGGTTATGGCACACATCAACCATAGCCTACTAGTCAACCTCAACGCTTCGCAATTCGCCTACCGGAGCAACAGGTCAATGGCAGATGCCATCTCTCTGGCCCTACATTCCTCCTTAGAACACCTGGAGAATAAAGATGCATATGTAAGGCTACTTTTCATTGACTACAGCTCTGCCTTTAATACCATCGTTCCAAATAAACTGATTCCTAATCTCCAGAACCTAGGCCTTAGCACTCAGATCTGCAGCTGGATCTTCAGCTTCCTCACAGACAGGACCCAGGCTGTAAAAATAGGGGACAAGCTCTCCCCTACAATCACTCTGAGCACCGGTGTCCCACAAGGCTGTGTACTCAGCCCCCTGCTGTACTCACTGCAATCACTGTACTCACTGTTGTAGCCATGATTGTGTAGCCAAGTTTCCATCAAACTCAATATATAAGTTTGCTGATGACACAACAATTGTAGGCCGTATCTCGGGTAATGATGAGTTTGAGTACAGAGAGGAAATTAAGAACCTGGTGGCATGGTGTGAAGACAATAACCTATCCTTCAACGTCAGCAAGACGAAGGAATTGGTTGTTAACTTCAGAAGGAGTAGCGGGCCGCACGACCCAATTTACATAGGTGGTGCGCAAGTGGAACAGGTCAAAAGCCTTAAGTTCCTCAGGGTCAATATCACAAATGACCTGACTTGGTCCAACCAAGCAGAGTTCACTGCCAAGAAGGTCCACCAGCGCCTTTACTTCCTGAGAAAACTAAAGAAATTTGGCCTGTCTCCTAAAACCCTCACTAATTTTTACAGATGCACCGTAGAAAGCATTCTTCTGGGGTGCATCACAACCTGATATGGAAGTTGTCCTGTCCAAGACCAAAAGAAGCTGCAGAAGATCATGAACACGGCGCAGCACATCACACAAACCAATCCTCCATCCTTGGACTCACTTTACACCGCACGCTGTTGGAGCAGTGCTGCCAGGATAATCAAGGACACGACTCACCCAGCCAACACACTTTTCGTCCCTCTTCCCTCCGGGTGAAGGCTCAGGAGGTTGAAGACTTGTACGGCCAGATTTGGGAACAGCTTCTTTCCAATTGTGATAAGACTGCTGAACGGATCCTGACCCGGATCTGGGCCTTACCCTCCAAATATTCCAACCTGCACCTCGGTGTTTTTGCATTTTTCTATTT